>NC_136476.1:16959596-17584596 GCF_902686455.1 Sciurus vulgaris | reverse complement strand
TATACTTGTCTCAATACCCAACTTTGTGCTTTATTGTGTAAAAACAATTTAAATTATGATGAGACACCTTTTAGACGTGTGTGTACAATAAATCCATGTTAGGAAGCACCTCAGACACCTGGTAAAGCCATATTATTATCTTGGCCATATTTCAGAATACACAAACTTTTGTTGAGGAATTTTATACCTCAGTTCTGTTTATTTCATATCTAGATAATGGCTATATTTCTTCTTTAGAATATTCTTTTTGTTTCATATCTAGGTAATGGTAGTAATAGCTAAATTTATTCCTTAGAATTAAAATACATTCTTTAGTGTATGCTTATTGTCAAGTCTTAATATATTAAGTTCTGTAACAGTGATTATACATTATTTATGGAATTGTTCTGCTGATTTCTAAGATTCATCTCTTTGGTTAATCTTAGAAATTTGCTCACTTAACTTGAGATGTTCTTTTTTCTATGAATGCCCTTCTCTTATTATCTCTGTCAGTTCAAATCTCACTTACAACTCATTTTCATGAAATTTGGAAAGGCTAACCTCACCTGGCCTTTACCTTTATTACAAATTATTCAGAACTTAGGGTGACAGTTTATACCCTGTTGACAAAGTGTGCTTAAATAGGTCTTATCTCTTCACCTAGAATAAATTTCTAGAGAGAAATAAGCAATAATAGCATTGTTATTAACCTTTAAAGATTTGGGGGGAAATCCATATCATAGTATTTTACTCTTGATAAATAAATAGAAACAGATCTAATAATGTTTTGATGGTAGAATGGTTAAGTTTATGAACCTCCTTTCTTAAGAGAAAAGATCTCAAAAAATGTGAAAATAAAAAATCTTGTTTTGTGTGGTGGCACATGTCTATAATCCCAGCTACTTGGATGCCTCAGCAATTCAGCAAGACCCTAAGTAATTTAGTGAGACCGTGTCTTGAAATTTAAGAAGTGGTGGTTGGGGCCGGGGATGTGCACCCTGGGTTCAATCCCCAGTAACCCCACGAAAAAATCTTTGAAATCCATGAAAAATATTTCCATTTATTATTCTCCTAAATACCCAGAAATCTAGTGTAAGATTATGTGTCCTTGAACAGTATACCCAAGGGAGGATATAGTAAATTACTTAATCAAAATAACAATCTAATATACTGGGTATTTGATTCCTCCAGTCTATTCCTTAGATATAATAAAGCTTCAAATGTATACTTAGGAGAGACTACAGAGGGAATGGAAGTTTAGCTTACTTTGCTAGTTTAATTTTCTCCTCATTCTTTCTTGCTTCTTTCCCCCCCCCCCCCCCCCCCCAAATAATGAGGCGTGTCACCCATGTTTTTAGAGATGTTACTGGATAGACTAGGGGGAAAAAAGAAGAAAGTATACCTAGTGTGTTTTCATCTTCCAAAATTTACTTAGTATGTGTTTTTAATTCTTTAGTCCTTTAAAACACATACTTTTTATTAGGTGTTCATGAATTCTTGTTTTATATTATAGGTAATACAAGAAACCAGATTAAAACAAATTTATACAGCAGAAGAAAAGTATGTGGTGAAAACTTCTTTTTATTCAAACAAAGTTATTTCTAGTAACACATCCCTGAAAGTAGCCCAGTTTCTCACAGTCACAGTGGATCTAGAGCAAAGAAGACACTTGGAAGAACAGCTTAAGGTTGGTTCATTTGACTTAATGGTTAGAAAAGAACATTAACTGGTTTTATAATGCTTTAACTAGAACTTCTTAAAAATATGTTGACAATTTTCAATATTCCTTAGGAAATTAATAGAAAATTACAAGCAGTGGAATCAGGATTAAATGCCTTACATGAGACAAACAGGCATCTAGAACACAAAGATAATGAACTGCGACAAAAGAAGAAGGAACTTCTTGAAAGAAAAACAAAGAAAAGACAACTGGAACAAAAAATTAGTTCCAAACTAGGAAGGTATCGTTCAACCTTTTCCAGGGAATGGTGGGGAGCCCCAAGCACTGCATGGGAAACTACTGATTAAACTCTTTGTTCAGGCATGGTAACACACGCCTATAATCCCAGCTTCTCAGGAGGCTGAGACAAGAGGATCACAAGTTCAAGGGGCAATCTGGGCAACTTAGTGAAAACCATATAGCAATATTTAAAAAAAAAAAGGTGGAGGGCTTGAGAATGTCGCTCACTGGTAGACCCTGTCTGGATTCAGTCTCCAGTGCCACAAGCACATTTCATAGTAATTTCTTTCTGAAAATTTTTATCTTATTGCTCAAAACACAACTTTTGTCCATAGGGGAAAACGAGGTGAATCTTAAGTGTTGTGAATTTTTCTGTTCCAATCTCTGAACCCATTTATGTGGTTAAAATTAATGAGGACCCTGAATAAGTTTTGTTTATATGGATTATTTTATTGATAATTACTGTATTAGGAATTAAAACTCAGAATGTTGCTGGGCGTGGTAGTGCATACCTGTAATCCGAGTTGCTTGGGAGGCTCAGGCAGGAGGTTTGCAAGTTCAAAACCAACCTCAGCAACTTAGTGAGATCCTAAGTATCTCAGCAAGACCCTGTCTCTAAATCAAATACAAAAAAAGGGCTGGGGATGTAGCTCAGTGGCTAAGTGCCCCTGGCTTCAACCCCCACCCTGCCCAAAAAAAAAAGAATTAGTAATATGCCTTGGTTGCTTAAAGCAAAATGTATCTACTTAGTCTAGCTTCCTAGAATTTTTTAACTTTGAACCTTTTTTTAAACGTTCAGCCCTTCACTTCTATGTTCAATCATCTGCAGTATTCTTAACCTTTACTGTGTTACTGTATTTGATCCATTGTCTGAAACTAAACTTTATTCTCATAAGATAATGATAATTTTTATTTATTTATTTATTTTGCAATGAAATGACTTGAATTCCTACTTTTATTCATTTTGGATTACTACAGTGATGACCTGGTTAGTGGTCTCTCCCTGACTAGCCTGACTAGTGCCTTCTCCTTTTAGTTCAGAATACTGTTGCAAAAATTTGTGTTCTTTACATGATCCTATCCCATTCAAGAATATCCATTTTTCTTCCTATTATTACTACATGAAATTTAATTAAACCACTAGCTTTAGACTAGCCTTCATGGCTATTCAGAATCTTGTTTTCCTTCCCAATAGCAAAACTATGGAATCAATCTAGGTGCCCTTCAACAGATGAATGGATAAAGAAAATGTAATTTATGTACATAATGGAATAAATTACTCAGCCATAAAGAAGAATGAAATTATGGTATTTCCTGGTAAAATGAATGGAACTGGAAATTATCATGCTAAGTGAAATAAGCCAGTCTCCAAAAACCAAAGGCCGAATATCCATCCCAACATACTCTTAATTTGTGCCATTTAAGCCACTGTACAATACCAACTGAACTTGTTTATTCTTGTTTATTATTGCTTCCATCCCTTCTTTTTCTCTTAGATAGCATGATATAGTGCATGATATAGTGCAAAGAATATGAACTTTGATGTTAAATACATCTTACAACTTAATATCTGTGATCTTAGATGGTATATTTAACTTTTCTGAACTTTGGTTTCTTCATCTTTAAAACAGTATGATTTTAACTTTTGAGATTGTTATTGCCTTTTAATTCTGCTTTTTAACCTGCTAATCTATTCTCTCTGCCTAAAAAACTCCTTAAGGAAAGGAAATGTGTTTGATAAACAGTATTAATAGCAATAACAGATTCTACTAATCAGTCAGTTATGGGCTAGGCACTATACTGAGTATGTTGAGTGTTTACTTTCCTTAGTCTTCATAGTCCTATAAGGGAAATACTAGTATTATCTAATTTTCAGATGACAAGACTGAAACTGAGAAGAGTAATTTGTCCAGGTTCCTACTGTTCATGGATGAGTGGCACAAAGGACATTCAAAGCTACCTGTCTGACTCCAAATCCTATACCATTACTATTAGCATTATCAGACTATGCTGGTAAAGCATAATGTATCTCAATAAATACTTTTTGGTTTTGACTGATTGCATAAAATTATTGTTTAATCTAGGAGCTAGCAGGTAATACTTCTGAATAGCATTGCTAAATATAGCACAGAAAACTGCAGGAGACCTAAGGCTTTTGGTTCATTCCTTTTGTTTAACTGATTTCTACATCATAATGTGTGTCATACAGTTTAAAACTGATGGAACAGGATACTTGTAACCTTGAAGAGGAAGAGCGAAAAGCAACTACCAAAATCAGAGAAATAAACATTCAGAAAGCAAAACTTGTTACTGAATTAACAAACCTAGTAAAGGTAAGGCATTTTCTTAATTTTAAATGATTTTTAAAATAAAAGAGCTGGGTGTGATGGCACATGCGTGCAACAATCCCAGAGATGTGGAAAACTGAGGCAGGAGGCTCACAAGTTCCTAAACCAGCCTCAGCAATTTAGTGAGACCCTTTCTCTAAACAGAATGTAAATAGGGACTGGGAATGTGACTCAGTGGTTAAACACCCCTGGGTTCAATCCCCAGTACCAAAATAATAATAAGAATAGTAACATCAACTGATAGATAAGAAAAGATAGTAAAAACTTTAGAGGGTTTTATTGGAGGGAAGGTCTTATGTTTTTGCTGTTTTAGTTAAATTAGCAAGAGATTTTCATCAGCCCTTTTTCATATTTTTTTTTATTGTGAAACAAGGTATCACTATATTGCTTAGGGCCTCGATTAGTAGCTAAGGCTGACTTTGAACTTGAGATCCTTCTGCCTCAGCCTCTGGAACCTCTGGGATTACAGGGTCACTACACACCCATTGTTAAATTTTTTTTTTTTTAATGAATTATATATATATTTTTTTAAAATAAAGTTCAGCATTTTTTATAGTCTAAAGCATAAAATCATATACCTGTACTCTTAGGAAAAAAAACTAAACTCAAGGATTTTTGTTCCTAGATTTGTACAACTTTGCATATAGAAAAGGTAGACTTAATTCTTCAAAATACTACCGTAATTTCAGAAAAGAACAAATTAGAATCAGATTATATGGCTGCATCTTCACAACTACGTGTCACAGAGGTATGTTTTTGCCTTTATTTTGTATTTTGAGATTCTAGTCTGACCAATTTGAAAACGTGTTATCACTTGCAATATACTGATATTTATGCTATTTAATTTATAAACTTAGTTCATCCTGCTAATTGAGAAAATACTTGAAACACTGAAGAGTAGTTGTGTAACCTCAGCAATTTAATCTTATGTTAATATCTGGCTGTGAAATGATAAATACTGAATATGCATAGGGAAGAAAATGTGATATAGCATATTAACTTAAACCCAAAGAAGATATGGCAACAAGATGGTAGGGACAGTGATACAGGTTTTGAATCTTCAAAATCCTTTCCCCAAAATAGAACAACACCTATGACGATATAACAGCAATATAAACAACAACAACAAAACCTAAGTTTTAAGGTTGCTAACCACCCTGGGTTGGTGTCAAACTGCACATTTTTATGGCCATGGTCCTCAGTAAAACTGCCCTTGTTTCAAACACCATCAGCATGTTCAGGAATCCCCAGGCCACCTACACTTCTGATCAACTGGCTAGAGATTGAGGGGTTTATAAGACCCCCTCAGGTTCAATAATTCACTAGAACACATTGTAATTCAGGAGAACACTATTATGATCATAGTTTTGTTTTGAAGGATATAAGTCAAGATTAACCAAATGAAGAATGCATAGAACTGTAACTAAGAGGGTCCAAAATACAGTTTCTGGACCCTTTTTTTGTGTACTCAGTATGTCACTGTTCTGATACTTACATGTGCTTACCAACCAGCAGGCTCTACCTAGCTTCAGTACTGCAGTTTTAATGAGATTTCATTTACATGGGCCTGGTTAATTAAGTAATCTTTGATCATCTTGTCATAAGGGAAAACAAAAAAGTAATAAAAGCCAACTTGGTTGTTAACAGAACTCAGGAACCTACACGAAGACTCTCCTGTTACATAAATGAAGGGATCATAGGTGGAAACAAAAATGCCTAAATCCACAAATTCATGATACCAAAAAAAATAATATTGATCACTTTGTATGATATTTAGGCAACCAACTTGTTATTTTGAAAAACGATAAAGAGAACTCAGCAACTTATCCTACATTTCTTATGTAAACTATTGTTTTTGATAAATAAATGAAGGGGGAGTTTTGCTTTACAAAAATATTCAGCTGATGAATGAAAAAGGAATTTTAGGATTAGAATATCACCACTTTGCAGCTGCTAATGAGTCAGTATGTCACATTATCTGCTAATACTCCAAAAACCACATATTTTATGTATGTCCTGATGAAAGGGTATGCTATCTCCTATGGAGTAATCTTGTGAAATAATCAAATTCCAATTTTCATAATCCTCCAGAGCAGGGTTTCTCAGACTTAGCAGTATTGGCATTTTGAACTGGATAATTCTTTTTGTGAGAGTCTTTCTTACTTATTATAGAATATTTAGCAGCACTCTAGCTTCTACTGACTAGGTGGCAGTAGTAACACACATACACACACACATTAGTTGTGATCATCAAAAATGTCTCAAGACATTGCCAGATTTACTCTGGGTAGTAAAATTGCCCCTCAGTAGAGAAGGACTGATCTGATCTAAAACTCCCAGTTTTCGGGAACTGTAAGAGAACAAGAAATGCATTAAATGACACAGTGCAAATAGTAAAGTTCAGAATATAGGGAACTCCATAGAACTCCACAGAACAAAGTAAGCACTTTCTAATAGAAATATAATGTAAGCTATATGTGTAATTATATACTTTATAATGGCCAAATTTTAGAAAGTAAAAAGATATAGATGAAATTAATTATAAAAATATATTTAACTTTATAGAAAATTTGTTAATGACCTGTTTTTATATCTCCTTGTCATACTAAGTCTTCAAAATATGTTATGCTTAATACATCTCTTGGGTAGCATGGTATAGTGCAAAGAACATATAAGTCAGATGATAATTTTCATCAGAAATATTTGATCTGAATTTTGATTTTATAAAACTTAATTGCAAAAGTAGATTTTTACACCCAAGTTGCTCTAAACATTTTCCAATCGCTGGAGCAAATGTTAGTTGTTAATCTAAGTTAAAATTTTTAATTCTGCTCTTCATGTAACACTAGCTGCATTTTAAGTGTTTTTTAGCCACATGTGACTAGTGCCTATTTTATTGAACAGTGCAGTTTCTAAAATAAGTTTCAAGGACAAAAAAAAAAAAGTAAGCTGTAAATTTAAGAGAACTTAAAAACCATGTTAACCCGATATAATGTGGACCTAATTTTGATCCTGAGTTGGACAGATCAACTATAAAAACAAAATTTAGAATAATATGAATACTAACTCAATATTTGAGGTTAAAATTTATTGTTATTTTTAATTTTGGATAATGGTATTATAGTTGTGAGTTTTTAAGATTTTATCTTCTAGAGATACATTGCTATAATATTTGTAGGAGAAATTGGAGGATATATGAGATCACTTAAAATAACCCAGGGAGGGGTTCATGTAGGAAAGGAGGAGTATTGGCCATGGATTGAGAATTGTAGAAGCTAAGTGGTAGGTACATGAAGGATTATTATACTATTGTCTACATTTATATATGTTTGAAATTTTTCATAGTAAAAAAAGTAAAGCTTCCATTCTTGGCCATGCTGAAATAACAGAGATCATCATATTTACTCTCACTATAATTCACTAAAAGATATGATGTACTATATGAAGCAGTTGTTGGCAGCAAAAGACATTGATCCATGAAAGAAGGGGGAGGAACAAGTTGAACCCCATGACCGCTGCAGCTTATAGCCTGGAGGGAGTTCCAGACCACAGTGCAGGAAAGAGGAACTTAATATGAGAAAGACAATAACTCTGTAGATCCTATAGACATAAATGGATATTAAGAGAGATGATCAACAACTTTGTGTCAAAAATTTTGATAAATTAGATAAAAGGACAAATTCCTTAAAAGGCACAAAACTACTACAGGTGTCTCAAGAAGAAATAACTATTATAACCCTATGTATAGTAAAATATTGAATTTGTAGTTAAAAACTTTCTCACAAAGAAAACACTAGTCCCAAACTTTTCACTTGTGAATTCTTCCATACATTTAAAGAAAGAATAATCTTTATTCTATCTCAAGTCTTACAGAAGGTTAAGAGTAGGAAATACTTCTTGATAACAATGTACAAGGCCAGCATTATGAATATCAAAACCAGATAAAGACAGTATCTCTGACAAGCATAGGTGCACAATTTTTTTTTCTTTATTTTGTAACTGGGTACAGTGTCACATGCCTGTAATCCCAACAGCTGTGGAGGGTAAGGTAGGGGGAATCACAAGTTCAAGGCCAGCCGCAGCAATTTATTGAAGCTCTAAGCCATTTAGTGAGACCTTGTGTAAAATTAATTAATTAAATAAATAAATAAATAAAAGTGTATTTTCTAGAGCAGTTTTAGGTTCATAGCAAAGCTGAGTGGAAGCTACAGATTTCTCATATACATCCTGCCCCCATACTTGTACAACCTTATTATTTATCTCCCCTACCACAGTAGTGTATTTGTTACAATTGATGAACTTATATTGACACATCATAATTACCCAGTTTGTAATTATGTTAGGGTTCATTTATTGGACATGTACACTCTATGGGTTTGGACAAATGTATAATATCATACATCCATCATTAATAGTATCACAAATAATATTTCCACTGCCCTAAAAAAATCCTCTGTGCTCTACAGATGCAGAAATTCTTAATAAAATGTTAGAAAATCAAATCTAACAGTATAAAAAAAAAAAAGGTTAATACATCTTAGTGAGTTTCATCCCATGTATACAAGGTTGGTTTAACATTTAGAAATTTGTTGATATAATTCACTATATTAACAGTCTAGATTAAGTCAGAAAAAAAGATGTTCCTCTCACTTCATGCAGAAGAAACATTTGATAGAAACTAGCATTTTAATCAGTCTGATAAAGAGCATCTACAAAAATCCTAACTCATACTGCACTCAGTGATAAGAGTCTGTACACTTTCCCCTTAGAATTTGGAGCAAGGAAAATATCCATACAAACCACTCTTACTCCACATTGTACTAGAGGTTCTAACCAGTTCATTAAGGTAAACAAATAAAATAAAAGGCATACCAACTGAAAAAGAAGAAACCTATTGATTTCAGACAGATGTGATCACCTCTGGAAAATCTTAAGGAATCTCTAAAAATACTACTAGAACTAACAGTGGATTCAATTCAGCAACGTTGTAAATGCAGTATATAAAAGTCAGTTGTGGCTCCGTCTATTAGAAATGTACAATGGAAATTGAAATACCCCTCATCCCTGGTATTGGGAATTGAGCCAAGGGGTGCTTTATCACTGAGCTACATCTCTAGTTCTTTTTATTTTTTATTTCGAGATAGGATCTTGCTAAATTGCTTAGGGATTCAGCCTATTTAGTTACTAGAATTACAGATGGGAGCCACCTAACCCAGCTTGGAAATTGAAATTTAAAAGCAGTACTATTTATAATAAAACCAAAAAATATGAAATATTTGAATATATGAAATGTATTTACAAGACTTACAAACTTAAAGCTACAAAACTTTAATGAGAAATTTTTGCTAAAAGCCGGGTGCAGTGATGCATGTCTGTAATCCAGCCTCTCCGGAGGCTGAAGCAGGAGGATCACGAGTCTAAAGCCAGCCTCAGCAAAAGCAAGGTGCTAAGCAACCAGTAAGACCCTGTCTCTAATAAAATACAAAAAAGAGAAAAGAGGGCAGGGGATGTGACTCAGTGGTTGAGCGCCCCTGGGTTCAATCCCCGGTACCAAAAAAAAAAAAAAAAAAAAAAAAAAAAAGGAACAATTTGCAGGATTTACATTAATTTTAAGGCTTTTTAAATTAAATTTATAGTAATCAAGACAACATTAAATTTACATTAAAAATTATATATGTGAATTAATGGAACAGAATTTTAAAATCCAGAATTGGATTCACATATTCAATGCTAAAAGAGTAATCTTTCTAATAAGTAGAGCTAGAATGATTGAGTCATATGTAAAAAATGAACCACAACCCTTAGCTCATCCCATATACAAATAGATCACAGACTTAAATGTAATCTAAAGCTATAAAATTTCTTGAATATAATGAAAGAAAATCCTAGTGACCTTGGAATTTACAAAGATTTCTTAAATAGAATACAAGGACAATTTATAAGAAAAAGACACATTGTATTCCATCAAAATTTAAACTTTTGTTTTCCAGTACATACAAGCTACAAATTGGGAGTATATATTTGCAAAACATACCTGACAAAGAACTTATATCTAGACCAAGGAAACTATACCTTGTGGGCCAAATCCAGCTTAGTCTTATTTTTGTTTAATTCCTGTGGGCTAAGAGCAGTTTTTACATTTTTCAAAGAGTTTTTTTCATTTAAAAAGAAGAATGTATGACAGAGACTCTGTAAATTCCCCAAAGCCTAAAATATTTTCCTTATCAGTCAATAGGGAAATCTAAATTAAAGTCATATGAGCTACTAATATAGTCTCACTGGAATGACTAAAATTTAAAAAGACCAAAGTTCTGGTAAGAAATTAGAGCAACTGGAAATCCCCTAACTGCTGGTGGGAATTTAAAGTGTGTAACCACTTTTGAAAACCATTTGGAAGTTTCTCAAGTGTGAAACATGCCTGCCATATAATCTTAGCAATGCTCTCCTAGTTTTTACCTAAGAGAAGTGAAAGTATATGTCTGTGAAAGACTGGAATATTTAACAGTTTAATTTGTAAGAGGTAAAAACTAGAAACAAATGCCCAGAAGTTGTTGAATGACTAAACAATTTATATGTGCACGTGAGGGAATATTTCTCTGCCACAAAAAGAAATGAAGCATTTATATAATATGAAAACCTCAGATATGCTAAGTGAAAGAAATCAGACCAAAAAAGTTATAAACTATATGATTTCATTTATAAAATTCCACAAAATACAGAATGCCTAGCAACAGAAGGCCCCGTTGCCTCGGAGAGGGTATAGAGGGATGGATTCAGAGGGGCAGCACTTTTGAGAGTGTTAGATGTTGTAATGGTTTTGTGGATGTATTTGTCAGAACTCACCAAGTTGTACAATAAGTATATGCAGTTTATATAAAGTTCATCAGTCCCAAAAGTCAATAAAAAACTAAAATTGTTTAAGAAAAGAATTGTTTGTTTGTTTGTTGTATAAAAATGAGCTATAGTGGTAATTTTGTGGAAAGCATATTTAGAGCAAAATAAGAGTGTATAAAAGTATGTTTAAGTAGTTATTTAGTAATTGACTTTTGCTCTTTTTTCTATTCATATTTGCTGCCATTTACCTGCACATGCTTTTATCTGTCTTATCGCTATACAACTTCACTTGAACCAAGGAAAACCTTTTTTTTCCCCTGCTTCTTCCTTTGAACACATGACACATTCCACTGAGGAACCATAACTAACAATTCTGATTTTATCCTTTGCTCTAATCAGGAAAATAAATTTGCAAGAGGTTGACATCGAATTTTAGTAAGGATTTATATACTGAGAGGAAATAGTTTGTTTACTCCCATGGGATTTTTGATACTTATGCAGATTTTTGGAAGGCAAATAGGGTAACAGAGTTCCTGACCAATAGAACATCCCCAGTGAAAGGCACATAATTGTGAGCCCCTGTTAGATAATGTCAACCCTGTCTGGAATACTTTTAGGACAAAGAGTAAGCTAGGTTAAGTGTGAATACGAGTACAGTGATAGACAGGTTTTTTTTGTTTTGTTTTGTTTTCAGTTGCTGTTTTTGTTTTGTTTTGTTTTGTTTTGTTTTGTTTTGTTTTGTTTTGTTTTTTGACCATGGGCAGGTTTCCTAAAAGTCCAAGTTTAATCTTTGTCTGTAGCCATAGGTGTAATACCTATAATACCTGACTACTTGCAGGAATATCGTGATACTCATTTTATTTTATTTTTTATTTGTTCTTTTTAGGTGTACATGATAGTAGGGTGTATTTTGACATACATATATGAGTATAACTTATTCTAATTAGGATCACATTCTTGTGATTGTATGTGATGTAGAGTTACATTGGTTGTGTTTTCATATATGAACATAAGAAAGTTACATCCAATTCATTCTACTGTCTTTCCTATTCCTATCCTCCCTCCCCTCCCTTCATTCCCCTTTGTCTAATCCAATGAACTTCTATTTTCTGCCCCCTTATTCTGTGTTAGCATCCACATATCAGAGAGAACATTTTTTGGAATTGGCTTATTTCATTGAGCATGATGAAATCTCCAGTCCTATCCATTTACCACCAAAGGCCATAATCTCATGCTTTATGGCTGCATAATATTCCATTGTGTGTGTGTGTGTATATATATATATATATATATATGCCACATTTTCTTTATCCAGGTTGTGATATTCAGCTTAATAGTAAGCAAGGGGCTTAGTGTGCTGCCTAGCATGAAACTAGTATTTATTTAGAAAGTATAGTTTCACATCCATATTCATATTAAGTTATAAGAATTAGAAATTGAAGCTGGGCATGGTGGCACACACCTGTAATCCCAGCAATTTGGGAGGCTGAAGCAGGAGGATCACAAGTTCAGAGCCAGCCTCAGCAACTTTGCAAGGCCCTAAGTAAATCATTGAGAACTCTGTCTCTAAGTAAAATATGTAGATGTGGCTTAGTGCTTAAGTGTGACTGGATTCAATCCCTGCTCCCCCCCAAATAATTAGAATTTGTTAAGTTTATTCTTCTTAATACTAAATGTAGGGATTCTGTGCTACTAGTTTAATCTCTTCTGCCTCCCTGCAGACCACTTCCCCAGAAAGTAGAACTGAATGTCACACCTTTTTTACTTAAATGAGATACATATAACTTTGAAGAGTAAATATCATTGTTTTACAGTTTTAAGTATCCCTAATCTGAAGTGTTGGGGATTTCAGATTTTCAAAGTTTGGGAATATTTGCTTATTCATATTGAGTTTTCTTGGAGATGGGTCCCAAATTTAAACAGGAAATTCCTTTATGTTTCATGTGTACTTCATATACATACAGTATGTCTAGTACACCAGAGATGACTGACTGATAATGAAATGAAGTGTGGAATTTTCTACCTGTGGTATCATGTTAGCCCTTAGAAAGTTTCAGATTTTAGAGCTAATATCTTTTTTTTTTTTTTTATTGTAAACAAATGGGATACATGTTGTTTCTCTGTTTGTACATGGCACAAAGGCATACCATTTGTGTAATCATAAATTTACATAGAGTAATGTTGTTTGATTCATTCTGTTATTTTTTCCCTTCCCCCCACCCCTCCCACCCCTCTTTACCCTCTATACAGTCCTTCCTTCCTCCATACTTGCCCCCCTCCCTAACCCTAACTCTAACCCTAACACTAACCCTTCCCTCCCCCCCATTATGTGTCATCCTCCACTTATTAGCGATATCATTCGTCCCTTGGCTTTTTGAGATTGGCTTATCTCACTTAGCATGATATTCTCCAATTTCATCCATTTGCCTGCAAATGCCATAATTTTATCATTCTTTATGGCTGAGTAATATTCCATTGTATATATATACCACAGTTTCTTTATCCACTCATCAATTGAAGGGCATCTAGGTTGGTTCCACAGTCTGGCTATTGTGAATTGAGCAGCTGTGAACATTGATGTGGCTGTGTCTCTGTAGTATGCTGATTTTAAGTCCTTTGGGTATAGGCCAAGGAGTGGGATAGCTGGGTCAAATGGAGGGTCCATTCCGAGTTTTCTAAGGAATCTCCACACTGCTTTCCAGAGTGGCTGCACTAATTTGCAGCCCCACCAGCAATGTAAGAGTGTACCTTTCTCCCCACATCCTCGCCAACACCTGTTGTTGCTCGTATTCTTGATAATCGCCATTCTAATTGGGGTGAGATGGAATCTTAGGGTGGTTTTGATTTGCATTTCTCTTATTACTAGAGATGTTGAACATTTTTCCATATGTTTGTTGATTGCTTGTAGATCTTCTTCTGTGAAGTGTCTATTCATTTCCTTAGCCCATTTGTTGATTGGGTTATTTGTATTCTTCGTGTAGAGTTTTTTGAGTTCTTTATAGATTCTGGAGATTAGTGCTCTATCTGAAGTATGATTGGCAAAGATATTCTCCCACTCTGTAGGCTCTTTCTTCGCATTGCTGATAGTTTCCTTTGCTGAGAGAAAGCTTTTTAGTTTGAATCTATCCCAGTGGTTGATTCTAGCTTTTATTTCTTGTGCTATGGGAGTCCTGTTAAGGAAGTCTGGTCCTAGACCAACAAGGTGAAGATTTGGACCTACTTTTTCTTCTATAAGATGCAGGGTCTCTGGTCTGATTCCGAGGTCCTTAATCCATTTTGAGTTTAGTTTCGTGCATGGTGAGAGATATGGGTTTAGTTTCATTCTGTTGCATATGGATTTCCAATTCTCCCAGCACCATTTGTTGAAGAGGCTATCTTTTCTCCATTGCATATTTTTGGCACCTTTGTCTAGTATGAGAAAATTGTATTTATTTGGGTTTGTGTCCGTGTCCTCTATTCTGTACCATTGATCTACCTTTCTATTTTGGTACCAATACCATGCCGTTTTTGTTACTATTGCTTTGTAGTAGAGTTGAAGATCTGGTATTGCAATACCCCCTGTTTCACTCTTCCTGCTAAGGATTGCTTTAGCTATTCTGGGTTTCTTATTCTTCCAGATGAATTTCATGATTGCTTGCTCTATTTCTGTAAGGTACGTCATTGGGATTTTAATTGGAATTGCATTGAATTTGTATAGCACTTTAGGTAGTATGGCCATTTTGACAATATTAATTCTGCCTATCCAAGAACATGGGAGATCTTTCCATCTTCTAAGGTGTTCTTTAATTTCTTTCTTTAGTGTCGTATAGTTCTCATTGTAGAGGTCTTTCACCTCTTTTGTGAGATTGATTCCCAAGTATTTTATTTTTTTCGAGGCTATAGTGAATGGGGTAGTTTTCCTAATTTCTCTTTCCGAAGATTCATCACTTATGTATAAAAATGCGTTGGATTTATGGGCATTGATCTTGTAACCTGCTACTTTACTGAATTCACTTATGAGTTCTAAGAGTTTTCTGGTGGAATTTCCAGGTTCCTCTAAATATATAATCATGTCATCAGCGAACAGGGATAGTTTGAGTTCTTCTTTTCCAATTCGTATCCCTTTAATTTCTTTGGTTTATCTAATTGCTCTGGCCAGAGTCTCAAGAACGATGTTGAATAGAAGTGGTGAAAGAGGGCATCCCTGCCTTGTTCCAGTTTTTAGGGGGAATGCTTTCAGTTTTTCACCATTTAGAATGATATTAGCCATGGGCTTAGCATAAATGGCCTTTACAATGTTAAGGAATGTTCCCACTATCCCTATTTTTTCTAGTGTTTTGAGCATGAAGGGGTGCTGTATTTTATCAAAAGCTTTTTCTGCATCTATTGAAATAATCATGTGATTCTTGACTTTAAGTCTGTTGATATGGTGAATGACATTTATTGATTTCCTGATGTTGAACCAACCTTGCATACCTGGGATAAAGCCCACTTGATCATGGTGCACTATCTTTTTAATATGTTTTTGTATGCGATTTGCTAAAATTTTGTTGAGAATTTTTGCGTCGATGTTCATTAAGGATATTGGTCTGAAATTTTCTTTCCTTGATGAGTCTCTGTCTGGTTTAGGTATCAGTGTGATATTGGCTTCATAGAATGAGTTTGGGAGGGTTCCCTCCTCTTCTATTTTATGGAATACTTTGAGAAGTATTGGAATGAGCTCTTCTTTAAAGGTTTTGTAGAACTCGGCTGAGAACCCATCTGGTCCCGGACTTTTCTTTGTTGGAAGGCTTTTGATGACTTCTTCTATTTCAGTACTTGAAATTGGTCTATTTAAATTGTTTATGTCCTCCTCGTTCAGTTTAGGCAATTCATATGTCTCTAGAAACCTGCTGATGTCTTCGAAATTTTCTATTTTGTTGGAGTATAGGTTTTCAAAATAGCTTCTAATTATGTTTTGTATTTCAATCCTGTCTGTTGTGATATTTCCTTGTTCATTCCGAATTTTAGTGATTTGGGTTTTCTCTCGTCTTCTCTTTGTTAGTGTGGCTAAAGGTTTATCAATTTTGTTTATTTTTTCGAAGAACCAACTATTTATTTTGTCAATTTTTTGTATTGTTTCTTTTGTTTCAATTTCATTGATTTCAGCTCTGAGTTTAACTATTTCCTGTCTTCTACTACTTTTGGTGTTGGTCTGTTCTTCTTTTTCTAGGGCTTTGAGCTGTAGTGTTAGGTCGTTTATTTGTTGAGTTTTACTTCTTTTATTAAATGCGCTCCATGAAATAAATTTCCCTCTAAGTACTGCTTTCATAGTGTCCCAGAGATTTTGATATGATGTTTCTTTGTTCTCATTTACCTCTAAGAATTTTTTAATTTCCTTCCTAATATCTTCTGTTATCCATTCATCATATAATAGCATATTGTTTAATCTCCAGATGTTGGAATAGTTTCTGTGTTTTACTCTTTCATTTATTTCTAACTTCAATCCATTATGATCTGATAGAATACATGCTAGTGTCTCTATCTTCTTGTATTTGCTAACATTAGCTTTGTGGCATAATATATGGTCTATTTTAGAGAAGGATCCATGTGCTGCTGAGAAGAAAGTGTATTCACTCTTGGTTGGATGGTATATTCTATAAATGTCCGTTAAGTCTAAATTATTGATTGTGTTATTGAGATCTATGGTTTCTTTGTTCAATTTTTGTCTGGAAGATCTGTCGAGTGGTGAGAGAGGCGTGTTAAAATCACCTAGTATTATTGTGTTATGGTCTATTTGGTTTCTGAAATTGAGAAGGATTTGTTTGACATACATGGATGAGCCACTGTTTGGGGCATAGATGTTTATGATTGTTATATCTTGCTGATTCATGCTTCCCTTAAGCAGTATGAAATGACCTTCTTTATCCTTCTGACTAACTTTGGCTTGAAGTCCACACTATCGGAAATGAGGATGGATACTCCAGCTTTTTTGCTGAGTCCATGCGCATGGTATGTTTTTCCCCATCCTTTCACCTTTAGTCTATGGGTATCTTTTTCTATGAGGTGAGTCTCTTGCAGGCAACATATTGTTGGATCTTTCTTTTTAATCCAATCTGCCAGTCTATGTCTTTTGATTGATGAATTCAGGCCATTAACATTCAGGGTTATTATAGAGATATGATTTGGTTTCCCGGTCATTTGGTTCATTTTTTAAATTTTATTTATTTATTTCTTTGACACAACTTGTTTCCTCCTTTATTTGACAATTCCTTTAGGATAATTCCTCCCTTTGCTGATTTGCTTCTTTGTTTTTCATCTCTTCCTCATGGAATATTTTGCTGAGAATGTTTTGTAATGCTGGCTTTCTTTTTGTAAATTCTTTTAGCTTTTGTTTATCGTGGAAGGATTTTATTTCATCGTCAAATTTGAAGGTAAGTTTTGCTGGGTATAGGATTCTTGGTTGGCATCCATTTTCTTTCAGGGCTTGAAAAATGTTGTTCCAGGCCCTTCTAGCTTTTAGGGTCTGGATTGAAAAGTCTGCTGATATCCGTATTGGTTTCCCCCTGAATGTAATTTGGTTCTTTTCTCTCACAGCTTTTAAAATTCTGTCTTTATTTTGTATGTTAGGTATTTTCATTATAATGTGCCTTGGTGTGGGTCTGTTGTAATTTTGTGTATTTGGAGTCCTATAAGCCTCTTGTACTTGATTTTCCATTTCATTCTTCAGATTTGGGAAATTTTCTGATATTATTTCATTGAATAAATTGTTCATTCCTTTGGCTTGTTTCTCTAGGCCTTCCTCAATCCCAATAATTCTTAAATTTGGCCTTTTCATGATATCCCATAGTTCTTGTAGATTCTGTTCATGATTTCTTACCATCTTCTCTGTTTGTTCAACTTTGTTTTCAAGGTTAAATATTTTGTCTTCAATGTCTGAGTTTCTGTCTTCCAGGTGTTCTATCCTATTGGATATGCTTTCTATGGAGTTCTTAATTTGGTTTATTGTTTCTTTCATGTCAAGGATTTCTGTTTGGTTTTTTTTCAATATCTCTAACTCTTTATTGAAATGATCTTTTGCTTCCTGTATTTGCTCTTTTAACTGTCGATTGGTGCGATCATTCAATGCTTGCATTTGCTCTTTCATCTCATCGTTTGCTTCTCTGATCATTTTAATTATGTACATTCTGAACTCCTTTTCTGTCATTTCTTCTGCCATGCTGTCATTGGGTTTTATTGATGTAACATCTAGATTTGTTTGCAGCATTTTCTTTCCTTGTTTTCTCATATTGTTCAGGTATCAGTTGACCGCTGAGATATTGCAGATTTCCTCTATTAACTTACAATGTCCCTGAAGATTTCTATATATATCCCCCCTTAGCCTTCAGTAGGCTGAAGTCTTGGAGGAAGTTGATAATGCGGTGCTCCACAAGGAAGCTGCCTCTCTAGGAGTGGTGGCCTTCAGGTGGGGTTTAATCCCTGCTAGTGTGCAGAGGTGCCTCCACTTGTTGACCAATGGTCATTCAAAGGGGACCTAGGCTGCGGGCTGAGGCAAGGCCTGTTTGGGCCTGAGTCTCTAGTTTTACCGTCCTTGTGGGGAAACCTCACCCGGCAGGGAAGACTCACCCGGTGGGGAGGTCTCGCTGGTCAGTACCCTCCTAGAGGTTCCCCTCAATTACAGCTACCGCCTGGGCTGGGCTGCCTTCCTCTGCAAAGTTCTCAGGGGCCCGGCCCTACCTCCTGGGCCTGGGAGCCTCACCCTTTACAGATGAATCTCCTTAGGCTGCCCCTCCTCAGAGAATCTGCCCGCAGGCCTGGAACCTTCGCTCCGCCCTAAGCCTGTCTCTGTGGGGCTCTTCCACCCAGAAGCCTCCTAGATCCTGGGACCCTGCTCTGCCCCTAATTGCCTGGCTATGCGGCCCCTCCTCTGAGCAGCCACCTGGGGCCCCGTACAATCTCTCTGAGTCCCAGAGACCCGCCACACGCCTCTTCCTCCAGACAGCCGCCCAGTATTCCGGTGCGTTCACTAGGAGTCCAAGAAACTCACTGCGTGCCTCCACCTCCCACCAACCACCCGTAGCCCTGGGCAATCAATCACTCCAAGTCGAAGTGACCCTCCCCGTTCCTCCTCCTTCTCCAGATAACCCCCCGAGTGTTCAGGAGTGGTCGCTCTGAGTGGCTCTGAATCCACGTGACCCGCTGCACGGGTCCTATGGGCAACCACCCGGAGCTCTTGGTGCGGCCACTCAAGACCAAGCGACCCACCACGCTTCCTCTCCAGGCAGCCCCCCTGTGTTCAGGCGCTGTCACTTTAATTCCAAACAACTCACCACTCGCCTTCTCCTCTGAGCAGCCGCCTGGAGCGCTAATGCAGTCACTGCGAGTCCAAAGGACCGGCCGCGCTTCTCCTCCTCCTCCGGGCAGGCCCCGGGGTTCAGAAGTGGTCTGAGTCCAAACAGCTCGCCACGCAGCCCCTCCTCTGGCAACCGCCTGAAGCTCTGGTGTAGTCACCCCGAATCCAAGCGGCCGCGTTCCTCTTCCTCCTCCTCGTCCTCAGGGCAGGCCCCGGGGTTCAGAAGCGTCGTTCTGAGTCCAAACAGCTCGCCGCAGAGCTTCTCTTCTGGCAACCGCCTGTAGCTCTGGTGCAGTCACTCCGAATCCAAGTGGCCATGCTCCTCCTCCTCTTCCTCAGGGCAGGCCCAGGTGTCCTGAGTCCACACAACTCTCCTCGCCACTCCTCCCCTGGGCAGCCGCCGGAGCCCCAGTGGTTCTAGAGCTAATATCTTAGTAAAAGTTCCTGCTACCTAGAAATCTAATTTAATTCTATTTATACAGAAAATAGTTTTTGTTTGACTTTTATTTTAATGAGTTGGTAAACAGAACTTAGTACAATACTCAACTATTTTAATAAGAAATTCTGTGAATAATTCTTAATTCTTCCACAAGAGGGCCTTCTTAGAAAAATTTTTCATTTAATGTTAACCATATTTCTATATAACTTCTATAACAACTGAATTTTCTCAAAAAAAAAAAACCTTTCAAATAAAGATAATACTTATTCCTTTCTCCCAAGATATGTACCTACAAAGTAATATTTTCTGAGCTGTTAGTAGGGGATAATTTGTAAATTTTGCCTTTTCTTAAATAGATGGAATATTTTCTATTCTCTTAACTATTTAAGGCTAAATTCTAAACAGACATGGGAATAAAGCCACTCCTCTCGATTTTATGGCATTTTATACAAATGTATATTCCCTTTTTCCTATTTGTAAGCTTCGTTGTTTAGGGCCGGGGTTGTAGCTTAGGGGTGGAGCACTTGCCTAGCATGTGCAGGGCACTGGGTTCGATTCTCAGCACCATATATAAATAAATGAATAAAATAAAGGTCTATCAATATCTAAAAAATTAAAAAAAAAAAGATATGTTGTTTAAAATGAAGAGGTACTAGGTGAATAGATGTGTCAAAAACATGTATGTATAGAAATAACATTTGTCCAATGAAGATTTTACTATAAAATGTCCCCAAACAGAAGGGAACTATTAAATGAGCTGTACTTTTAAATTCTGAGCTTCACATAATCAACTCAGTGATACTTCTTAACCATAAAGTCCAAAACTTCATTTTAGCAAAGTTAGAGGAACAGGAAGCAGGATTAGAAGTCATTAGGAATATTTAGTTTCTTTCTAGTTGCCCCCTGTTTTACCCTTGCCAGAGTGTAATGGCACCTAAAGAGAAGAGTAGGGTGACTGGGAGTCTTTAACATTTTCTTCTATTTCTCTCAGGCCATAAAGACTGAGGAATTCATTCAAGGAAACCGTAATACTAAGTGATTAGTATAAAGGCTTGCTCATATGTTCACTACAGAGTATGTCCTTTTACTTTTCATAACTGTTGTCTTAGTTTAGTTTATTCAAATTCATGAGTGCAAAAATCACCTAAAAACCTTGTTAATAATACAGATATCAAAGCCTAATCCTCAAAGATACTAAGCAAATAGAACTGGGGCGGGACTAGGGCATCAGCCCTTCAGGCGATTTTTGTGCAGTTTGAGTTTAGTGCAAAGAGCAAAATGGAAATGTTTACTTTCTTAAAAATCTGCCAACTGATCTTGTGCCATAACCTTGGAGGTGTTTCTGAATATCTCTCAGCCACATCTAAAAACAGATAACATATTTCTCAGGATTGTAATGGGAATCAGATTAATTAGCTTATGACATAGTGGTTATAATAATGCTCGGCCTATAGTAGGCATTCAGTAGATGACCTCATCACACACTTTCCCAGGCTGACCCTTGCCCACCTTACCAACTCTGATCTCTTACAAATTCCTCAACCAAGTTAGATTGTTTCCCAAATAAGCATGTCTTTGAGATTTTCATGCCTTTACATTCATTATCATCTATCCTTGGAATGCCTTCTGCTATTGCTTCTTTAGTAATTTCTTCTCCTTGGAAACTTTTTAGTTGTCATAGAAGCTATGATCTTCCTACCTTTCTTCCCCCACTTATATACTCTCACGCAAAGAATCATTATGCTCTAATGAAAAGAGAATATGTCCTATAAGCAATTATGGATGTGATTCATGACAATTCTAAGTAAGTATGCAAATTGGGCATAATATTGCTGTACAGTGTTGTGAGATATAAAAGGTGTATGTGAAGCACCTAGCCAAGGTTCTAACACATAAGCATTCAGTAAATAGTGCCTGTTTCTGATGTGATAATGATTCTATGTATCTTTCTCCACATTCACCTTTCTGTGCATAATGCAAAATATAATACTGACATTTAATAGGTTCTCAGTAACTATTTGGTGAAGGAATGAATAGGTCCATGAATAACCTAAAAGACAGTTAAATTTCAGACTTCTTACAGATTATTGTGGGTTATTAATGTGCTGATACATTTTAAAATTTAAGTTAAAAATTTGACTTTCACAACAAAAAGTCTTGATTTGTGATTCAAATGATCTTGTTATCATAATCAAAATCCAATAATTTATTTGATATGTGGTAGTTTAATAAAACAACTGATTCAGTAGTAATGTTCAGATTTTCAGAATGTTTCTTTTTCTCCTAATAGCAACATTTCATTGAGTTGGATGAAAATAGACAAAGATTATTACAGAAATGCAAGGAACTTATGAAGAGAGCTAGGCAAGTATGTAATCTTGGTGCAGAGCAGACTGTTCCTCAAGAATATCAGACAGTAAGTATAAAAAGTATATAATGCTACAGTTGCCATAACACGTTAATTTAAGCTTAAAGTATCTTATGCATTATAACAGGCCATGAAAAATTTGATGTGTCATAAAAAGTGGGATTTTTCCCATTTTAAAAGTGAATACATATATAGAGTAATTTCATTCAACAGATTTTCTTTATTCAAATTTGGCCACCAGTCTTATTGCTTAGTACTAAAATTCTTAAAACATAGGAATTACCTTACAGAAGTATTGGTACTATAACAATCATTCTTGAAATGAAAGTGGGCTTTTTTCTCCTCAAACCACCTTTAGGGGATGCATTTGAAAGATGTAGAGTATAATTCAGCATGAAAACATTGTGTCAGTAATTGGTATATAAGAAACAGTAAGTGAGGTGATAGAGAAACAAAGGCAAAATGAAAATGTTTTCCTAGAAATTGGAATGCTTAATTAGGGTTCATAGGGAGCTGAATCTTAAGGGCTAAAAGAGAAAAAGAGCCTCTCCTTGTCTTCATTTTATTGGCTGACATCACTCAGTAAAATGAGGAGGTGCTGTCCTTCAGTCCACATTTCATTATCATATACCTGTCCCATGACCCTAGTCTTTATCTGACAGGTGGGAATAACACCTTTGCTACATGCCTGTTCAAAATAATGTCAAAATAAAGAAAATGAGTTTTTAAATATTTGGTATTTGTATGTCTTCTATTTTGAATTTGAAATTTATTTATTTTAATAGATAATAAAATGCATACTAAAGGTATAAACAGCAGGGAAAAAGACTAATGAGTTTTAATTGTCAAATCATCAGCAGTTTTATATCTGATGTAGAAACCTCAGAGAATGAATTTGAGTGGATCACATGTTAGGAATAGATAGAAATTTATAAAATTAACTGAGCTTATTGTTTTTAAAGATAATACTAGAACTTTTCCTAAATATATTGTGTTTTCATAAAATAAATATATAACTGTATTAATTTTATTTCAAAAATAGCATACTTTCCTTAATAAGTCATACTTCTTTTGAAAGAAGATAATTAGTATATTAAAAATGCATTGATTACTTACTACATAATAGGCATTGAACAAGATAGACATACTTCTGTACTGCAACATTCTATTCTGGAGGATGGGGCAAACAAACATGAAAGGCAAATAGATAATGTCAGATAGAGATGCTAAAAAGAAAAAACAAGGTAAAAGGATAGAGAAAGGTAAAGGGTTGGGAAACTGGTTAGAGGTGGCTCCTTTGAGAAGATAGTTCTGGGTTTGTTTTGTTTGGTTTTGGGGGGATTTTTTTTTTGTTTGTTTTTATTTGTGTGTGTGTGTGTGCACGTGCGCGCGCCAGGAATTGAACCCAGGGACACTTAACCATTAAGCCACATCTCCAGCCCTTTTTTATATTTTACTTAGAGACAAGGTCTCGCCAAGTTGCTTAGGGCCTCACTAAAATGCTGAGACTAGCTATGAACTCGTGATCCTCCTATCTCAGCCTCCTGAGCCACTGGGATTACAGGTGTGTACCACCACACCTGGGGCAAAGATACTATTTTTGATAAGTCCTGAATGAAGAGAGGAAATCACTCAAGTGAAGATGTGAAGGAAAAGTATTCCAGGCAGAGAAAATAGTTCATGCAAAGCTCCGGAGGTGGAAGTTATTTAGCATGTGTCAGGACAGAAGAAATGTCAATGGGGCTAAAAATTATAATCTAAGCAGAGAGGAAGACAGACACCAGATTATGTAGGGTCATTCCTGTATAATAGAGATAGAAGAATGACAGCAAGAGACCTTTTAGAGGATGAGACAAATTATAGTAGCATGGATTAGGGTGGTAGCATGAGAAAGAGAGGGGTTGATAAATTTGGAGTCTTTTAATGACACAGCTAATAGGATTTACTGGTGGATTTGAAAGTAAAAGGTAAGAGAAAACCCCTCAGTTTTTCACCTGAGCCAAATAGTGATGCTATTACTGAAATGGAAAAGATTGAAGGAAATTTGTGTTTGCTTAAAGTAGTGGAAAAGGTAGATGAAGTGAAGATTGTTTCACCATCTTAAGTTTAAGATACTTGTTAGAATCAGGTGAAGATAGCAAGTAAGTGTTAGGTGCATAAGCTCAAAGCTCCATGGCGAAGTCAAAGATTCAGTAAATGTACATAGCAAATATGTAAATGTCTATAAAATAGAACTGCTTTCTAAAGGATTAAAAAAAAAAGATTAAGACATCAGATTAATATAATGCATCAGTCTTTTTTAGGGTTTCAAGATTCATATTGTACCTTTTAGTATATGTGCTAGGCAAAACAATGTACTGCTTGTCTCCCCTCATGCTTAGGTATCTGTTCTAATTTGTCTGTGTGGCATGGATTCAGAAGAGGGTCCTGTGGTGAAATTCTACTGTCAAAGTAACTGGATTCTTAGGATGCTTTTGTAGTTCTTCATAAGTACAGTATAAAGTTCTAACTTCTTGCTCTCTTTCAATGCCCCACATATTCTGGACCCATTCTACCAATTCAGCAAGTACCCACCATTCCAAATGGACACAACTCCTCACCCCCCATGGTATGCAGTGCTCATTCTTTTTTCCAAGCCTCTGTCTTCCCTCTGCCTTGTTCTTCCTTAGCTGTTTGCTTTAAGGTCCAAAGATGAATTCTAGGCCTTTGAATTCTTTTAACTCTTCTGTAGCATGAACTTTTTCAAATTCCATAGTCTGTGATATGTACTGCTTGTTTTAATACTCAACATCAATACATTGCCTTAAGGTGTTATCCACTGAATACATTTTGTTTTCTTTTAAAGTGTAAACTTTTTGAAGGCAAAAGACCCTGTTTGTATTTCCTTTGCAACCTTGTATGCTAGCATGTTATCGATTAGATAGTAGATATTTAGTAGATTACCTTTCTTTTAACTATTTGAATGGAACTGTTTTCACTGTGCTATCGCTAATGATAAACAAGTTTTTTTTTTTTTCCTCTTTAGGCTTTCCAAGATCTTCCAAACACATTGGATGAAATTGATGCTTTATTAACTGAAGAAAGATCAAGAGCTTCCTGCTTCACAGGACTGAATCCTACAGTATGCCTCTTTCTCTATTCCCATTCTACAGCCACCACAATTGCCCCTCCACACACACACATACACACACCACACAGTTCCCTTCGATACTTGCCTCCCACTCTGTACTAGAGCTCTTGGTAATAATAAGCTAGACAGCAGGAACAATGTGCTTTAAATGCCAGATTCTGAATCTATTAGAATTTTAAATAGACTCTTCCTGAGGAACACAGTGTTCTGTGCCATTTCTTTATAAAAAGAATAGTTGGGTTAACTTGAAATACTGTAATGTCTATTTTTTTCAAGGATTTAAAAAATGGCATTTTCAGTATGTAATAAGAACATATATTAATTGCATACAAACAGTGCAACACAATTGACTTTTTCAATTAATGTTTTCATTGATGCAGAATTCTACATAATGTTATCCTTTAGTAGATTTATCTTAAAGGAACATTTTTTTTCCTGCCAGGTGGTTGAGGAATACACAAAAAGAGAAGAAGAAATAGAGCAGTTAACTGAGGAACTAAAGGGAAAGAAAGTTGAACTTGATAAATATAGGGAAAACATTTCACAGGTAATTTTTACATCTTTATCCTTTTTTAAAAAAATCATATGCTTATCATTAATGGTATGGGCATGTAGAATAATGCAAAATGGAATGATAGCTCCTAAAAGAAAGAGTGTCTTCACATGACTAGATTGATATTGATATAAAATTTGTTTTACATAAGGGTGTGTATCAGAATGTAATACTTCTTTTAAATTATGTATTTGATTGCCTTCTTTGTAGGTAAAAGAAAGATGGCTTAATCCTTTAAAAGAGCTGGTAGAAAAAATAAATGAAAAATTCAGCAATTTTTTTAGTTCCATGCAGTGTGCTGGTGAAGTTGATCTCCATACAGAAAATGAGGTAAAATGGCTTTTGGTATATATTTCTTGGCAAGTAATTTTAATTAAGTGCTAAAAGTACATGTAAAATTATTTACTTTGGAATTACGTCTAAAATTTTGGCTTACTAGATAATTATCCAAAGAGAGGAAAAGACTACTTGTGGGATTCCATTAAGGTTACATTTCCCCCCTGCAGAGGTGGGTGGGTGTTTGAGATTAGTGACTATATTCCTTACTAGCTTTGTGTGTGTGCAATCTGAGTAATGATTATTCAGCTGTGTTGAATAAGTGCATCACTTTATAAAAGTACCACTTCCTAAGTTAGAAGGGTCATAAACAAATTAGTAAACCTTGCCAAAATATACTGTATGTCAGAAGTTTCTTTTTGATCAGATATTCACAAGAACAAAAGTATTGGGAAGTATGCTACTAATTTCTTGAGCCACACACAGTCACTGTTCATGTTAGTATATAAAGAGGGCCTGAAGATGTAGCCAAGTAGTAGAGCATGTACTCAGCATATGGGTTGCTATAGGTTCAGTCTCCAGCACTAGAAAAGAGATAGTCAGGTTTGTTGCTACATGCCTGTAATCCCGGGAACTTGGGAGGCTGAGGCAGGAGGATTGCAAGTTCCAGGCCAGTCTCAGCAACTTAGGACGTAAGCATCTTAGTGAACTCTGGCTCAAAATAAAAAATAAAAAGGGCTGAGGGTGTAGCTTAATGGTAAAGCATCCCTGGATTCAATCCCCAGTAACCCCTACCCACCCCCAAAATAAATAAATAAATAAATAAATAAATAAATAAAATGTATAAGTAGATGACCAGGATTTGCTTCAAAATAATTGGGAAAGGAGGGTGGGTGAGGTTGTGAAACCTAAAAGAAAAGTCATTTATTGATCATAGTTGAAGCTAGTTAACAGCACTTAGAACTAGGTTTAGTGTTCTAATTTCTGTT
This sequence comes from Sciurus vulgaris, assembly GCF_902686455.1. Lineage (NCBI taxonomy): Eukaryota > Metazoa > Chordata > Mammalia > Rodentia > Sciuridae > Sciurus > Sciurus vulgaris. Next base: position 17,557,409 of record NC_136476.1, on the reverse strand, counting down.
ATGTAAAAGCCAGGAGCAGTGGTGCACATCTGTAATTCTAGCTACTCAGGAAGCTGAGGCAGGAGAATCCCAAGGTTAGGCCAGCCTGGACTATTGAAACCTGCACTACTGTTAATTCAGAAACCGACATGGGTTGGGGGCAGGGGGCATTAAGAAAAACACACAAACGTTTAGAGAGAAAGGTGGGATCAGGTGGTACTGCTCTCTGGTGGAGGAATAGTGACCCAGAGCTGGCCTCACACGTTTATTATATAGGCTTTATCATCAAAAGGTTATTTGTGAGAATGTTTCTGGAAAGGAGGTAGACTTGATGATCACAGCATGGGCGAGACATTATAGTTCTTGCTATGTTCAAAATCTTCTACCCCTAGGAGTCAGTGTCTGTGATTCAAGGTTAAAACTGAAATCTCTGGATGTTTGCCCAGAGACACCAAGGACTGGCATGCCATAGCAACTGGGGAGTGTTAACCCTGTACTTTTGCACAGGGGAATCCCAGTGCAAATGTGCCACAACCACAAGGTAATGAGGTACTTTGATTCACATCACCGTGTCCTGCACTGGACAACTTAGTGAGACCCTGTCTCAAAATAGAAAATAAAAAAAGGACTGGGGATGTAGTTCAGTGGTAAAGCTCCCCTGGCTTAACCCCCCAGTACCAAAATAATAGTTATTATGAATAATTCTGTGTTGAAAATTTCTCCGTAATAAAATTTTCTTGAGAAGATATTTTATTTGGATCTTTACAATTTTCCATTTTAGCATCAATTCAGGTTTGCATTATGTCAGATATATAATTATGTCAGATATATAATTATAAACAAGATAGCACTGTTTTTTTCCTCTGAGATATTTTGGCCCTTTACTCCTTCATCTGTGTAGTTTGAAGCATATGTTTGAAACTTCATTTTATTTTTAAGTTCTGGTTCTAAGACATTAGGTCCTACTACAATATTTGTTGTCTATACAGTCCTTGGGTTTGTTATAATTTAGGGGAATCAATTATAATAACAACAGTAATTTTTAATATGTTTTCTTTGTGCCTGGTACTTTTATTTTCTTATTTAATTCTTACAACCATCCTGGAAGGCAGATACTTCATCCACCATATGTAAAACAAATAAACTGAAAACAAGTTTATTAAATATCACATAACTTTCAAGTGAAAAGAAGTCAAACTATAGATTTTGACCAGATAAGGCATAAATACAGTCAAGGAAGCACAGTGACATATTTGGCACTTGACCCATCATAGAGATACCATTCTTTTAAGTGCATGATACAGTAACTTCATCACATGCTATTTCTTCTGCATTTTTAATTGGTGCATTATAGTTGAACATAGTGATGGGATTGTTGTTACATATTCATACATGCACACAATACAACAATATAATTTGGTATCACTCCCCAGCACTTTCCCATGCCCTCCCTACCTTCCAAACCTTAGAGCCACCACTCTGTTTTCTGTTTTTTAAATAACAACTGCAGTCCTACAGATGATTCTTCTCAGCCTATTCAGTGCAGTTCTCCTGCCTAGCACTGGGTTCCTGTATAATGGACATTCTTACTCAGCCTCTTCCTTTGTCCCCCTTCTAATTATGGTTCTTTAGTTACCTTCTTTATTCAGAGCCTTCAGTGAGATGGAAGAAGCTAGAATGAGGCAGAAAGAGCACATGATGGGTGGCAGAGCCAGAATCAAAACTAGTGTAGTCACTTAGTGACATAGTTAATAAAATTATTGTGGAAGAAATGCAGTGTATAAGTTAAAAAGTTGACATTGGTAATCAGAAGTATTACAAGTTTATTTCATCATTATCATTTATTTTGGTGTGTTGGGTGGGAGCAGGGGTGGCAAACAGATTAAAACTGTTATTTCTAAAATTTGATAGCATACCAGAATCCTTAAGGTTTATGATTAAAGGGGTTTACCATCACGACCCGCATGACGTTTACTCAGTTTCCCCGAATTAGGGCAGTGAGTCAGATTAGAAATGTTAAAAGTATGAGAAATTTAAGAATAAAGACAAGACCCGGAAATAAGCAAAGGCGGGAGCACGGTGGGATGATCCAGCTCTGATGGAAACTGGATCTAACAACAAAATGGAGCCCTCGGGTTTTATTTAAGTGGGTAGGAATACCAGTGGGATTTAGAGTGAAGAACTTCCTGAGGAAGTTGATGGCAAAGGCAACTTGGTTGGGGCTTAACAGGTTATGCCCACCTCCTCTACCTCCAGGCTGCTGCAGATGAACCTAGGGCTATCTGAGCCAGTGGGCAGGGTGTCAGCATAATCTGAGCAGTCTTGAGTTCTTGAATTTCACCAAGAGATCTCAGAAAAGCAAACCTCCTTACCGTGCGATGGCTCAGACAACCCCATAATTCATTCATGGCCACTGACGGTTTACATAGTTTACATTTTTTGTGAAAGTTCTTACTGTTAATCTTAGAACTCTGTTCTCTAATGCCATCACCACTAAGCTCAAAACATGTTGTGATTACATGTTGAGGTGATATTTTGGATATATATCATTAAAATTAACTTTACCTCTTTTTTTTTTTTTTTTTTTTTTTTTTTGGTGCTGGGAGTTGAACCCAGGGCCTTGTGCATGCTAGGCAAGCACTCTACCAACTGAGCCATATCCCCAGCCCCAATCTTACCTCTTTGTTTTTAATTTTTAAAATGTAACCATTAGGAAATTTTTAATTGCCTGTTTCTTGCATGGTGTCTCTTGGTCAGCAATATCTTAGACCTCCGCTGTTTGTTAAATAGTTAACTGTGTGTGTGTGTGTATGTGTGTGTGTGTGTGTGTGTGTGTGTGTGTGTGTGAGTGAGAGCACGCGTGTGTGAGAGAGAGAGATACTGGGATTGAACCCACACATGCTAGGCAAGTGCTCTATCACTGAGCTACCTCCTTAGTCTCAGTGGTTAACTTTTAACTAGGGAGTTATATTTTAAGGTAAAACTAAATCCAAGTGACCTAAAAGTGACAGATAACGCTGATAAGAGCAATAAATAAGCCTTAGAGCAGACTCAGTTTGAGCTAAATGTATAGAACGTTGAATGTACCTTGTTATATACCAGGATTGTATGTATGTATGCAGCATAATATAAAAATTCCTACCTAATTTTCTTCTTAGTTATCTGAAGGAGTGGGGAGAACTTTTGGCCTGCTACAGTGGCATACACAGCTGTTTTCTATCAGAAAATGGCATCGCATTCTATTGTGTTTTAATTATTTTCACCTATAGTTAAAAAACCCAGCACTCTTGAAACTAAAATACTGCTTTTCCATGACAGGTCTTCTCACTTAGTAATTTCTAAAAATTCTTGGAAAGCCTGCTAAAATTAAAACCAATGATACAGGACAGGAAAAAGTTGCTTTTAATTTGAATAATATCTTGTCTAATAGATCCTTCTTAGATGGTAACTGCTGAATATTTTATTGTTTTATTTTAAACTAATAAGTTATTTACTCTTACAACTGATTTATTCAATATATTTTCAAGCAATAGAATTAAATTACCAGGGAACACTGTCACCTTGCAACTTTTTAAATGTTTTATAGGAAGACTATGATAAATATGGAATTCGAATTAGAGTCAAATTTCGCAGTAGTACTCAACTGCATGAATTGACTCCTCATCATCAAAGTGGAGGCGAAAGAAGTGTTTCTACCATGTTATACTTGATGGCACTTCAGGAGCTTAACAGATGTCCATTCAGAGTAGTTGATGAAATCAATCAGGTATAGTGACTATTATTATTTTTTAATCTAATTATATCCTGTTATAAATACAAATGTGACCATTGTTATTATCATGGTTTAGGGAATGGACCCGATCAATGAACGGAGAGTGTTTGAAATGGTTGTAAACACTGCCTGTAAAGAAAACACATCTCAGTACTTTTTTATTACACCAAAGGTAGGTAATAAACAACCTCAGAGTGCTTGTGCATGCAGAAGTTCTCTGTGACTTAATTGTGTAGTAGATTTTGGCATAATATATAAATATGAGCAGGAACACTCCCCCCAAAAAAAGAAGCTAAAAAAATTATAATATTTACATTCATATAAGGATCAATTTCCAAGAACAATAACCAGAAACCTCATTATTCAAAGAAGAAACATAAAAGGCAAGTTTTATGTTCTATAACTGAGATTTCCTCCCTACTGTTGGCACTCATTCCTTTTCTAGAAAAGCTCTTTTGTCATTAAAAGATGACTGAGGAATGCAAACCCTAGAATCCTGGTCCTCTTTAATCCAGAAATGCCTGTCCTGTCACATACTTCCCCCACTTTTTATTCACCACTGCTGCTACCCTGACTCGAGGAAATTGGAAGTATCCCAACATCTTATACTCACATAACAGTGTAGTTATCTTATGACATTTTCTGTAATCTAGACTATTTCAATGAGAAATTTTCTTTTGTTACATCTAGTGCCATAGGAGAATTATAAAAAGGATACACTCAAAGATGTGTTTATGAAGATAATCAGATCCTTTTTTAACTTAAGTAGACATGAAAAATTACATTGAAGAGCCCATCCTAAATTCAGATTTTTATTGGGTTTTATCATCATTTTTTCTGCAGATACTCTGTGGAATAGGCAGACCTGTTAATACTCTTAATTCTTAATAAACACCTTGGCCTACAAATGAAATTTCCCTGCGCACACTATTCAGGCTACCAGTATATCACAGTGCTTGACCACAGTAGTTGCATGAGAAGTGTTTGTGGATAAGAGTGAAGTATCCATCCTAGGAAAATTACAAAGGATAGTCTTTTGCCAGGATCCACCTAGGGATTATATCACCCAGTTGTCCTCTGAACTTAGAGGATTCCCAGGTGTTGGTTATTCCTTAAGCCAGACTCCAGGTACACTAACTCAGGCAGCAGTCACAGTCTGGCAAGGCTTATATTGAGGTATTTGAGGGCTTCATAAATGTTTTGTTAATATTAGAATAAAATGATATATTTGTGTACATGTAAGGTTGGTAAACTATGCTTCTTGGTGTATAGCACTGTGTGACAGTTTGTCTATTTTAATACAGCTCCTGCAAAATCTTCCTTACTCTGAAAAGATGACAGTGTTGTTTGTCTACAATGGTCCTCATATGCTGGAACCAAACAGATGGAATTTAAAGGCTTTCCAAAGGCGGCGGCGCCGAATTACATTCACTCAACCTTCTCAATAGACGCAAAGGGAGGGAACTTGGAATTTTTTCTGTTAGATTGTTTATAAATATGGCTCAACTGAATAAAAGTTAGTAGATTTATTAAAACAAAAAGATTGATTATTTTTGGAAACCAGCTTTTAAATATATAAATAGGTTAGTGAAATGTAGACCACAATGATTTCTTTCTCTGGAACATCATCTGGGAGTAAAAGTTAAGTCTTCAGTCTTGATCTTAAGTCCTTAATACTCTGTGAGTAACTGGGTTCCCATGCTTAAACATATTTACTATTGTATATCTATGGTACAGTGGAATGGAGGTTATCAATCACAAGGAGTTTTCTTGACATGATAGCCCTGAGCTTTAATTGCAAAATAACTAATTACCTATAAAGTCATCTTAAGATGACTCTAGAATTTAAATTCTAGTTTTTCCCAGTGTTATATTTAATTTTTTAAAATTGAAATGAAAGTGTCTAATGTATAGTAATAATTTATGACAAATCTATTCAGTTCTTTCTATTAAAAAAGATTACCTTGTCTTCACTAGGAAATGGACTTTTTTGGGCCTTTGAAGTAAGTTTTATGAAACTTGATGCTGTACTTGTTATGGTATTTCAAAGGGAAAGGCAGTTGGCCTCAAAAATGCTAGCAGGACTTCTTTGAAATGCCACAAGGTGGCCACTAGATGATGCAAAATGCAGCCAAAAAGATTGACAGAGAATAAAATCAGGTGACAAGGATTTTTAAAGAATAACCTTGTAAAGTCTGTGGGGGGTTTTGTTTTGTTTTGTTTTTTAATTTAAAGTCAATTGTATTTTACATCTTAAATTTCTAAAAAACATTTTTATAATTATTTTTAGCAAGATTTTCGTAAAATTTCATATACTGGTTTTTACAATTTGTATTTGAAATTTCTCAGTGCTGTGTAAAGAGTGAGGGGAAAGCATTAATTTGTTTAAAACCATAATGTTTTTAGAATTTAAGCTTAGAGGTCCTTTTTTATGGTGTTAATCTACCCATATCTTAGAAAATCTAGTTTAAACTGTTTTATTCCAGCTTGAAAGAATTAAATGAGAAAAATCATTTGTTTATCTCTGAGAGTTATGCTAATTAACAGTGTCAAACAAATCCTATTCTTTTAAAAGATAAATCTTGTAAGAAAATGAACTGGTCCAAGAACATGTCTTTAAATAGTGAATTGGATCTGTACTGGTAATGACAATTTTTTTTGTTTTGTTTCTTTTTTTTTTAACTTGCTAGGCTGAATAAATTGAAGAATTGCATTCAGTTCAGGTTTTATATATTCTTAAGTAGCCACTGACATTTATATTCTTATTAGGTCAAAAAATAATGAGCTATGAGTTTATACCCTTTTCCTTAGACATTTTCTCTTTTAAAAGGTATTTTTTCTTTATGTTTTAAAAGAGTGATCTCCTCCTAAATAAACTAAGCCTAATGCATAAAGTATGAAAATATTTCAAAATAACAATTTTACTAGTAAGAGCAGGTCATATGAACATTGAAAACTGGATAACATTTAGTAAATGGATATTACCAACTGTTTTCTCTTTTACTTTGTTTCCAACTATAATTAATAATATATTTATTATTATATAATAATTATCATATTCTTATAATATGATAATTATTATAATACAATAATTTATTAATATATTCTTGGTGTAGTTTATTGACAGTTATTACCAGTCATCTTGTTTCTGCAAAATGAACCTCGTTGTGAAAAAGAAGCTTGAAGACTAAGCATATTTGAAAATAAAATTTCAATTTACATATTAACAATACTTCATACCTTGTTTATAAGCATTTATATTTCTCTACTGGACAAAGTCAATATTTGGTTTTACACTGAATTTTGAGCTCTGAAGGATAAATTATGTATCATTTTAACACATTAAAGAATAAGTCTAGAGCGATATAGTTTCACCCACTTAAAACTTCATGTTTTCTACAAATGTTGGTTTTTAATTAACATGCAAATTGTAAGAACTTAAAGTGAAAGCCTGATTTGGTGAATAAAGTGATATTGAAAACCTTAAGGTGACAAGCATTTTTGATTACTGAATCTTCATTGACTCTGGAGAGTCAAGGAGAGTCTCTGTTAAGATTTTCCATATTGAAAGTAAGAAGAAAGATTTCTTGCTACTTTCTGGTTGTCTTTTGGATGTATGCCTATCTTCTTTGCAATGTAAGCCTTTAATATGTAAAAAATGTAATTTTGTCTTACTGTTGTGTGTGTATACATGTCTGTAATTGATAAAAACTCTGTTGGAAATGCTCCTTCATTGGTAATAAATACTTATTTTCATATTCTTTGGGTGTGTTGTTTAAAAACGAGAACTTGTTTTTACTTTGAACCTTCTGAGTAGTCATTTGGTTTTTGCATTTACTGAAAAACAAATCTCTTAAGTGCCCACCACTTACAAAACAGGGTTCAGCAATCTATTAGTGTTCAAAAGGATAAAAATGTAGTCCCTTGTCTGCCTTCAATAACATTGCATTCTAATAGAATTAATAAACATGCCTGAGAGTTTCAGTCATCTAAAGAAGCAAGCTACAAGGCAGGTATAAAAATATTTTTATGTTGAAATACTAAATTTGCTAAAAACATGCCTAATAGCCAGTTTTGTCATCTTACATTAAACTACTATCTATGTAATGTTTTTAAACATTTTGGGTGAGGTGGACTTTATCACTTGCTTACAGACAAGTTACTAAACTGTTTCCGTGCTGGTGAAATAAGAATGACAGCTAATTCACAGAGCTATTGAAAAGATCAAATGAAATCTGGGGCCTATAAGAGAACGAGTTCATGGTAATACTTTTATACATGTTAGCTTTTCTCCTGTTTTTGAAAATAATATACTGATTATTTTATACCTCAAGGTCTGAATTCAAAGTAAAATTTATCGAGGTGCTTCTTGATAAATTCTGTCAATTTTGTTCAAAGGATACAGAACCTACAGGTTTTGAGGAAATCTTGGGTATTACAGATTAAGTATTTTCACATATTTTGTTACCTTCATGAAATTTGAATGTTACATGAGCTACCCTAATCCATGTCCTTATTTTAGAGTCATACCATATATTTTGGAAAATTTATAATTTGATTGGAAAGTTGGACTGTGTTGACAATTTGAGCTTATTTGTGTTCCTAATAGGAAAATTGGGTATGTGGTATTTTCTGTTTGTCTGTATTGGGGATTTAACCCAGGAGCACTATGCCACTGAGCTACATCCCCAACCTTTCTATTTTTTGTTTTGAAATGGCCTTGCTAAGTTTCCCGAGCTAGTCTTTAACTTGTTATTCTCCTGCCTCAAGCTCCTCAGTAACTCTAATTACAGACATGTACCTCCATGCCCAGCAAGGATTTTATTTTTTAATTTTGAAATACAGCTATAGTCATATGCCATGTAGCAACGTTTTAGTCGACAGTGGACCCCATATATAATGTCCCATAAGACTATATTGCCCAGAGACATTGTAGCCATCTTAGTTTGTCTTAAGTTTACTAATGTTCAAACAATTATGAAATCACCTAAAGCATTTATCAGTTTCCCCACCATTAAGTGACATGTGACTCTATTTGCTCATTACTGGATTAAAAATGACTTACTGGAACTTGGAAGATAGTTTCTTTCAAAAAAAACCAAGGGGCTGGGGAGGTAGTTGACTGTTTAAGCAGCATGCACAAGACCCTGGTCTTAAAACACCAGCACTGTGAAGGGGCGTGGGGTGGGACCAACCCAGCCTCAAAAAAGTCTTGAAAAGTACAGGGCCACTCCACATAGCTTCATTATAAGTTGTGCTAAGGGGAGTTGGGGAAGCTGAGAGCTACCTAAAAATAGTTCTGGCTCTATCCCTACTTTTATCCAAGTCTGCAACATGGGTGAGCTATTTCTAGGCAGGTCGGAAACACCTGAAAAAAATTTTTTTCACAAGTATTACCTTACTGCCTCTCAGAAAGACACACACTCTTGGCATTCAGTCTGGGCATTCAGAGTGAGGGATGAGAAGATGGGTTGCCAAGAGGGTCAGCTGACCATTCCTGCCACTTTTTCAATAAGGAGTGGATTGAAAGAAATGACTGCAGTATAAGGAAAAGACACTATGTAAAGCAACCCTATACTACTGATGGAGAAACGGACTTAACAATGTCATGACTTTATTAAATTCTTGCTGTTGATATGTGGCAGAAGTGTGATTGAAAAGACAGTAAAAATGTTTTTTTCTAAAATGCCATCCTGGCTTGCTGTCAAGCTACCTTGTCTCGAGTTGTTGAAGCTATATCATAAGCAGTTCCTCGTAACATAGTTAACTTCCTGTGGGTTAGATGTTGCTTCTTCAGTATGCCCCAATTTAGGGTACAGATTTCTTCTGCCACTGTGGCAAAGACCCAAATATAATTAACCAGAGACGTTTATTCTTAGCAGCATAAGCAGTTAGGCTGATGTTCCAGCTTTGTACTCAAGTTTTATTGTATAGCTCTGCCACCCTCAGCCCTTCCCTAGTGTGAGATGGCTGTTTTAGCTCTTAACTATAACATACCTGTGTCTAAACCATGGAGAAGGGGAAAAGGAACATGGGAAGGATATGACCACTCCTGTTAAGAGCATGGTCTGCAAGAAGCACATTACTTTTCTCTTGTCCAAAACTTGGTCACTTAGCCTGATCTAGATGCAAGTGAGTCTTGAATGGTCATCTGCACATGGATGTGTGCCTGAGTAACTTGCAGTCACTTTATTAAGAAGGTAAGGGTGACTATTGGCAAACGAGCAGAAATCTATACCACTAACCCCAAGAAATAACTGATAACTCTGTGGCCCATTGACAATATTTCCAGAGAAAAGATAATAGATTGGGGGTGGGGAAGGGGGGGGGTCTCTGAGCTTGAACTCAGGGGCACTCAACTACTGAGCCACATCCCCAGTCTTATTTTGTATTTTATTTAGAGACAGTCTCACTGAGTTGCTTAGGGCCTTGCTTTTGCTGAGGTTGGCTTTGAAGTCTCAATTTTCTTACCTTAGCCTCCCCAGCTGCTGGGATTACAGGTGTGTGCCACCACACCTTTTTCTGGTGCTGGGGATTGAACCCAGCGAGTGAGGCAAGCACTCTACCAACTGCACTGTATCCCCAGCCTGAGAGATTTTTTTAACACATAAAAATCAAAAGTTCTCACAACCAATGTATTTTCCCACTCTGCATTCAAAATAGCACTCATCAGCCCCTATGCTATTCTTTTACCCTGTTTCATTTTTCTTCAAAGCACTTACTATTATTTACATTTTATTTGTTGTCTGTCTGCTTTGCTAGGATAAAAATATTCAAAGCTGCTTTGATATGTTAGTCAAGTGCTCTTACCACTGAATTACATCCCCATCGCAGTGTTCATTTCATATTTACATGTACTGTGAGCACAGCACTATAGTTCATAGTTTGAGAAAAAGTATGGCCTGCACATGAGTCTTCTTTCAAGAAACAGTCTACTGCTGTGCATGGTGGCCACATGCATGTAAACCTGGCTACTCTGGAAGCTGAGGCAGAAGGATCACAAGTTAAAGGCCAGCCTTGGCAACTTAGCAAGACCCAATCTTTTTTTTTTTTTTTTTTTTTTTTGTGGTGCTGGGAATTGAACCCAAGGCCTTATGCTTGCAAGGAAAGCACTTTTTACCGACTGAGCTATCTCCCCAGCCCAAGACCCTATCTTAAAATAAAAAAGAAGGGCTCAGAATGTAGCTCCATGGTAGAGTGCTTGTCTGGCATGTTGAGGTGCTGGGCTTAATTCCCAGTACTCATAAAAACACAACAATCTACCAAGTGCAATAAGTGGACCAGTTTTGAAGCACAGTTAAGTGACATTGAACACTACTGCAACTGGGAGTAGAGGGGTTGAGATTTACCAGGGATCAGAGGAAACTGCATGCAGGAGATCAGTCATAGTGTCACAGAAAGTGGAAAGGTATTCATATGGTTAAAAATAAACATTCAGCTGGCCTAAGAATTTGGTCATGCACACCTCTTGGGGTTTTGTTGGTAAAAGACTAGTAGAGGGCTGGGGAGATAGCTCAGTTGGTAGAGTGCTTGCCTTGCAAGCACAAGGCCCTTGGTTCAATCCCCAGCACTGCAAAAAAAAAAAAAGACTAGTAGAAGTTAAAATGAATGAGTGTTAGCTCTCCCCCTACAACCTTGTTAACAGGTTATTAAAAAATAAGTTTTAGATCAAATTCTGCCACTCAGATATTTATTAAACATCTATCACATGCAGGCACAAAACTACCCATAACTTGTAAGCATCATGAAGTTGTAGTTCTTCATTATTTTGAATGATTTACTCACATTTTTGCATGTCCAGGTGCAATAATATTCCAGAAGCAGGATTTGTTATTTAAGTTGGCATAAAACAACCAGAAATCTTTAGACCCACGTGTCTGTTCAGAGGATTCTTATGGGTTCAAGCTTTGGGAGCCACCCCCTAGGATAAAGGGTATAGGTCTTGCAGTTCTTAGGCCATGTCCATGAAGTACAGGCGTCTATCTGAACATTTTAGTGAACCTATTAAGACAAAGACATTTTTGAATACATCTAATTTTTTAGAACCTGTTTCTCCCATTCATTCGTCGTGATTCATCATGCTTATCATGATAGCCATCAATTTAGTAAAAACCTACTTCTGACATGCCCTATGCTACAAAGTTTCTGTGCATTAATAAATATATAGATTTAGCAGCTGCAGTTGGGATGGCTGCCTCTTTAATATGGGCTTTCTTTTTAGAACCCTGAGGTACAAATTACCAATCAGAGCAACTGACTGCACTAGTACTTTAACCTAGCACATAATATTATGCTACTCATGCTGGAGTATTCAAAAGGAATTTTAACAGTGGCAAAAGGAAATAATAAAAAATCACTTGGAGGGCTGGGGATGTAGTGCAGTGGTAGAGTACTTGCCTAGCATTCAGGAAGTCCTGGGTTTGATTCCCCAGAGCCTTAAAAAAAAAAAAAAAAAAAAAAAAAAAAAGTCATGTAGAAGGTAGGGTGGGCTAGATAATGGAGGATAAAGTATAGAATCCCCCCACGCACACCTCCAATTTAAGCAAGATAGTAGCACAACTAGAAATCCAGTTTAGGAAGATTCATTTGTCCATCAGACTCAGGGGAGGGGGCAGGGTATGTGAGAAAGACACTGAAAGAAGACATGAATAATAAGGACCAAAATGTTGGTATACTGAGAACAGAAGTATACCAACAAAAAAAGTACAAGAGTTTTTTTATAAGTAGAATATATAAAAATACCAATTTGGGCCTATCATTTGTGTAATGGTTGGCTTTTGACATATGTTCTTTAATTTTTCAAAGGAGCTTTAGAAAATGGACATTCTGTCCAATGAGGAGAAGGTTCATAAAGAGCAGATTGGCTTGTCTAAAGTAAAAAACCTGGCAAAAATGGGCGAGGCATGGTGGTGCACACATGTAATCCCAGTGACTCGGGAGGCCAAGGCAGAAGGATTGCAAGTTTGAGGCCAGCCTCAGCAATGTAGCAAAATCCTGTCTCAAAATAAAAAGAGCTGGGGATGTAGTTCAGTGGTAAAGTGTTCCCAGTACCAAAAAACAAAACATGGTGAATGGAGGAATTGGGACTGAGGCAGGTAGTGTCCCCACATTGAAAAGAACACAGGGAATAACAAAGCTCAAGAAGTTGGCCAGCTTGCAGTGAAAGATGGATACACACTGGTAGTGAAGGTAAAATTGATACAATGTCTGTCATGAGCAGTTGAGCAATATATTTTAAGTGAGCATCCCTTTTGACCCAGAAAATCCACCTATAGGAATTTATACTTTCTACACGAGTTCTTTCACATGTACTTATAGGCATATGTGTAAGAATTCTAAGTTCAATGTTGTTGGAAATAGCAGTAGCTTTAGAACTGGTTGATAAATTATGATGTAAGCATCCATTTGCTAGAATACCGTACAGTTGTTAAGAAAGTCTCAGATCTCCAGTCAGGAATGTGCACGCCAGCAACTTGGGAGGCTAAGGTCTGAGCATTGTAAATTGGAGGCCAGCCTCAGCAATTTGGTGAGACCCAGTCTCAAAACAAAAAATAAAAAGGACTGGGGATGTAGCTCAATGGTAAAGCACCCCAGGGTTCAAGCCCCACTACCAAAAATAAATAATCAGATCTCCACTATTATTAGAACAGCAAAGTATAGAACTGTGCATGTGTGTGTATGTGTGTCTGTCTGTCTGTCCATATTGTTTTTGGTTTTTCCATATATGTTTTCGTTTTATTTTGTTTCTGGTACTGGGAATTGAACCAGTACCACTACTAGGGATAACAGGCATATACCACCACACCCAGCTCCCATTCGTGTTTAACAAGACAAAAATGCATATGTAGAGCAGGTTTTGTATCTTTTTAGGGATCTGAAGAAACTAACAGTGGCAGCCTCCAGGAAAAGGAACTAGGTAACTGAGGAACAGGGAGAGTTATTTTCCAAGATGTTCACCTGGGTATTTTTAAAATTATTATTATTTATTATTATCATTATTCTTTTGAAATGGGATTTCATGATGTTGCCAAGGCTCGTATCCTGCTCCTGGACTTAAGATCTGCCTATTTCAGCAATTGAGTAGCTGAGCCTACAGGTGTGCCATCACCACCACCACATTGCATTTAGGAACAGAATCCTAAGTAGAGTGCAAGCTAGGCAAGCACTCTACCATTGAGCCACACCCCAGCCCAAAAGATTTTAAGAGAAAAAAGCATCGACTTTGAACTCAGGAGAATTTGATTCTACTATTTAAGTAGCTTTGAGATCATGGGCCAGGGCTCTGTGCGTGCTAAGCTCACACTCCACCACTGAGCCACAGCTCAGATATAGTTTGAATTGAAATGTCCTGCAGAAGCCCATGTGTTAAAGCCTTGGTCCCCAGGCTGGGGCACTGTTGGACTATTGGGAGATGGTGGAGCCTAGTGAGAGGAAGTTAGGTTATCAGGGACGTGCCCTGGGAGGGGATTAGCACTCCAGCTCCCTCTCTTCCCTGCCACCTTGAAGTGCGCAGGCTCCTCTGCCACACTCCCACACTGCCTCCCCCAACCCCCAAAGAAGCGGAGCCAGTAGACCATGGACTGAAACCTCCAAAACTTTAAGCTAAAATAAACCTTACCTCCTTATAAATTGATTTATCTCAGGTATTTGTTACTATAACAGAGAGCTGGCCAAGGTTACCCCCAGCACTATTTTCTAATTTCATGCAACCACATTATAGAACGTATAGCAAGAAAAGGTCTCCTTATGAAGCCAACACGTAGACGCAGTTACTGTAAAACTTAGGTGTAATGCCTCCTTGTCTTAAAAAACAAATCAAAATCCCCTATCTGATTACAAAGTGAGCAGTTTAATTTTTAAATGTGTTACAGAATTCATTGGCCTCTGTTTAGTGATTTATCGATGTAAATGTAGAATAACAAGTAGTGAAGAAGTACTTATATATTTGCTTATTGTTCAATAAGTGCACCATATTTTCCTGTTCAGGTCCAGGAATCATCTCTTCTTTATTGCAAATGCATCCTTCCTGGCTAATATATCTCACCCTGAGAAAAAAAGAGGCAATTCCGTTACTAATTTAAATACCATAGCTCTTGGGAATTTGTATAGAAACATTGTAAGTTATCTTGCCTATGCAGTCCCCTAGTACCATTTATTTAGTGCTGGTTACATTATTACTCCTAACAGTGCATCATCCACTGACTTCCAATGGCTCTGTCAAAGATTGTTCCTGTGCTTCATTGATGATGAGAATAAATGCAAATCTTACCTGAAGAATGCAGGAAAATATGAATCATAATTCATTTTCTAGTCACATTAAATTCACCATTCGGAATTTTATAGCATAAATGGAGCACAACATATTTTCCAACAGTGTCTTCTATGAGGCTCATACCTCTGTCTTCTATATACTGCCACAAGAGAGGATGAGCCAGGGACTCGTGGGTAAAGTAGCCCTGTTCACTTAAGAAATAGCTGTCTTTTGCTGGCATGACTTAAGACCAGCCTGGGAGGGAACGAAGCAACATCAATTGGAGGCAAGACTAAATGTCAGTTGAAAGGGCCCATAGGCGTAGAGGGAACAAAAATCTCAGAAGCTCTCAGAGGGCATGCCAGGCCACCCTCAGGGGCTGCCTGCATGACACAGATCACAGAGCCTGTGAAGGAGCAGGGGAGCTGAGTCACAGGGTCCAGGGCAACGTTCTTACTTGGAAAGCTTTCCAAATTGAGCTGCACCATTTATATCAGCAGTATGAAGTAGAAGAGAAATGAGTATTTTGGTTTAGTGACTTTATGATTAGTTCCCTGTGATAGTAATGCAGTTTGATTGCAAACAATGTGCTCCCAAATATTGGATATTACAAATCTTTTTTTAATTTTCATAACTGGTAGACAAAACGATTGATGAATATGTCAAAATGAACTCCACAATTATGTAAAACTACAATGCACTAATAAAAACATAAATAGATTGTAAAACTTGGCCCTGCATATCCATGGGTTATGCATCTAAGGATTCAAGCAATCAAGGATCAAAAACATTTTGAGAAAAAAATTTATGCCCGTACTGAACATGCACAGGCTTTTTTCCTGTCATTGTTCCCTAAACAATACAGTGTAACAACTGTTTACATAGCAGGTACAGTGTTTGAGGTATTATAAGTAATCTAGAGATGATTCAAAGTATACAGGAGGAGGTGTGTAGGTTATAAGCAAACATTAGACCATTTTCTAAGGGACTTGAATATCCATGGGTTTTGGTTTCTGTGGCGAACTCTAGATACAAGGAACAACAGTATTTTATTTTTGCTTTAATTCAAACTTCTTATGAAGAAGTTGAGCCTGAATTTGTGTTTCTCAATCATTTGTATTGCTTTGAAATGCTTTTTCGTGTTCAATGTGTGTTATTTTCTACTAGGGACTTTTGAATGTTGATTTTTAGGGGACCTGTTTGCTATCACTTAAAATACGACACTGCACAGTAGGCAACAAAGGAGATGTGTGTGTGTGTGTGTATGTGTGTGTGTGCGCACATCTTGCCATTCACCCATGATCTAAGTTGTACATATCATCCCCATTTTATCTTTTGACTTGGTTTGTAGGGTTTTGTGTTTGTTTCATTTTGTTTTTCATTTTGTTCTAGACAGATTTTTTTCAATCCGTGTTTGTGCCATTTTCAGAAAAGCATTTCCCAGCTTTCCTGTGATATGAATGATTACTCATGTTTTCTTAAGTATTTTTATAGTTTTGTTCTTACATTTAAATCTTTGTTTTGTCTGTAATGGATTTTCATGCAAGAATGAGGCAGGGATCATATGCTTGTATGAAAAAAATTAAAAATTAAATAAAATGGAAAAATAAAAGAATGAGGCAGGGATCATTCCTCCCACCAACTCCCCACCACCGACACCTCCACTCCACCCCATTTAATAAGCAGTTGAGTCTACACAATATGTTGAATAACCATCTTTTCTCCACTGGTTTGAAATTTCATCTTTGTCATATACTAAATTTTAATTTGGAATAGGTGACATTGTCCTATTAACATTTTATTATTTGTTTATTTTGATACTAGGGATTGAACCCAGGGGTGCTTTGTCACTGAGCCACATCCTCATTTTTAATTTTTATTTTGAGATGGGGCCTCACTAAGTTGCTGAGGATCTCACAAAGTTATTGCCTTTGGCCTTGAACTTGTGATCCTCCTGTCTCAGCATTCTGAGTTCCTGAGATTACAGGTGTGCACTACTGTACCCAGCTACCATATTACTTTAGTAACTATTGCTTCGTGGTACAAACTCTTAACTTGCAAAAGTAGTTCATTTATTCTTTATTTTTGTTATTTCTCAGAGCTCCCCTGGTTGTTTTCCTATGGTTTACTTTTCGAAGTGAACTTCAGAATCATTTTGGCATTCTAAAAACAAATCTATTGAGCTTTTTTTTTTTTTTTTTTTTTGGTACTAGCAATTGAACCCCGGGCACTTAACTACTGAGCCATATCTCAGGCCTTTTTTTATTTTTTATTTTATTTCTAACCCTCAGACCAGCTACATAATTTTTAGGGATCAGAAAAAATGAAAATGCAGAGCCCCATGTTCAAAATCATTAATAATTTCAGGACAGTTGGCAGAGCAATAAATCCTGAACAATCTCTTCTGAGCTTGGGCCCTATGTAATTGCATGGTTGCATGCCCTCGAGGACAGTGACCAGTCATCATTATTCCTTTGAAACTGAAGGGTAAAATTCAGGGCTGGGGAGATAGCTCAGCTGGTAGAATGCTTGCCTCTCAAGCATAAGGCCTTGGGTTCGATCCCCAGTACTGGAAAAGAAAAAGAAAATTTTCACCCAGGTGAAGAGTAAAATTTGGAGTGACCCAGAAGTATTGTTATATGGAATATCTTTCATTGATACTAGTTTCTGAGAATCACTGGTTGTTTTGATACAGCGTAAGCAAAAAAATAAATAAATCCAAAATCCTCTACAAAATATCCTCTTTTTTTAAAATTCAAAATGACTCATTGGTCATTATTACAGAGGGAGGAAAACAGTTTCTCAACTGATGATAACCCCTATTTGCTATGAAGTTATAGCCAAAGTCTATTCTTACAAAACATTACTCTCTGACTATATAAATCAGGCAAGTATAATGCTCTGCTTAATGAATTGATTGCCATTGTGTCTCCTGAGGGGGATCAGCTCTGTTTCTCTTTTGTCTTTTTTATTATAATGTGGAAATACGAATCTACTCTGTATAATGCTGGATTCAATTTACAAAAATAAACCAGATGCTTTGGAACCCAGAGAACCCAGGTGGAAAGATTCCCTTCATTATCTATCCTCCTGCCTCCAGCCTAGTCCATGAACTCCAAGTGGGTAAAGTCTCTTTATAGAGAGGGCCTGCTGACCAGGCTTTATATTATGTTGATATGAGGTAAACACCACATAGGAGTGTAGAGAGGACTGTTATTTTTCAGTGACCAGCACAGAAGGCGGATGAGCTGGGGAGATGACAGTGTCCCCTTGCTCTTTCCTATTTGACTGACATTTGCATTCATCTGCAACTGCAGTACACATTACTGTTTTCATTCTGTCAGTCTTTTCACGTTGTCTTTCTTGATCTTCTGTGCCCCATGGTGTGGCTTCTCAGTAACTAAATGTAGAGTTTTAAAGTGAGAATACTATAGCAACCTGTGATATGCACAGGGTATCATAGCTATTGAAAAACTGGGATTGGGCCCAGCATGGGGGCACATGCCTGTAATCACAGTGGCTGGGGAGGCTGAGGCAGGAAGATCACAAGTTGAAGACCAGCCTCAGCAACTAAGCTAGGCCCTAGGCAACTTATTGAGACCCTGTCTGAAAATAAAAAATAAAAAAGGGCTAAAGAATAAATTGTTAACAGCAGATTTATGGGAAATTATTATCAATGGAGGGGAGAGGGTTGGGCAAAGTAGAGAGATTTTATTTGTCATATTAAGCTTGTTTTATTCTAATTTTTACATTATGTGCACATAATGCTTTTCTAACAAAATATTAGATCAATTAAAAATAATAAGGCGCTGGAGGTTTCAAGATGGCGGCCTAGAGGGTGGCTGCATTTCATGTTGCTCCAGGACTCAGGATTCAAAAGAGGAGATATTGAGAGACTTGGGACCAACTCAAAGCAGCCGGGTGACTCTCTCCCTTTGGGGAGGCGTCCGGGATGGGGTGGTAGTCCCAGAACGCAGCGAACTTTATGAAGTAGAGCTGCCGGCGAGATGCCCCCCCCCCCCACCAAGCAGTGAACTCGGACAACTGGGAGCGTCGGAGAGGAGGCCGCTCAGCACAGCGCTGGGACTCGGAGCAACCACTGGGGCTCCGGTGGCTGCCCAGGGGAGGAGCGGCGAGGAGAGCTGTGTAGACTCAGAACACCCGGGCCTGCCCTCAGGAGGAGGAGGAGGAGGAGGAGGAGCGCGCGGGTCGTTTGGACTCGCAGTGACTGCATTAGAGCTCCAGGCGGCTGCTCAAAGGAGAAGGCGATTGGTGAGTTTGGACTGAAAGCGACCGCTCCTGAACACAGGGGGGCTGCCTGGAGGAGGAGCGCAGTGGGTCGCTTGGTCGAGTGGCCGCACCAGAGCTCCGGGCAGTTGCCCAGAGGATGCGTGCAGCGGGTCATGCGGGTCACGTGGATTCAGAGCCACTCAGAGCGACTGCTCCTGAACACCCCGGGGGTTACCTGGAGGAGGAGGAGGAACAGGGAGGGTCACTTCCACCCGGAGTGATTGATTGCCCAGGGCTACGGGTGGTTGGTGGGAGGAGGAGGCACACAGTGAGTTGCTTGAACTCCTGGTGACCGCATCGGAATACTGGGCGGCTGTCTGGAGGAAGAGGCGTGTGGCGGGTCTCTGGAACTCAGAGCGATTGTATGGGGCCCCAGGTGGCTGCTCAGAGGAGGGGCCGCATAGCCAGGCGATTAGGTGCAGAGCAGGGTCCCAGGATCTAGGAGGCTTCTGGGTGGAAGAGCCCCACAGAGACAGGCTTAGGGGCGGAGCGAAGGTTCCAGGCCTGCGGGCAGATTCTCTGAGGAGGGGCAGCCTAAGGAGATTCATCTGCGAAGGGTGAGGCTCCCAGGCCCAGGAGGTAGGGCTGGGCCCCTGGAAACTTTGCAGAGGAAGGCAGCCCAGCCCAGGCGGTAGCTGTAAATTGAGGCGAACCTCTAGGAGGGAACTGACCAGCGAGACCTCCCCACCAGGTGAGTCTTTCCTGCCGGGTGAGGTTTCCCCACAAGGACAGTAAAACCAGAGACACAGGCCCAAACAGGCCTTGCCTCAGCCTGCAGCCTAGTTCCCCTTTGGATGACCATTGGTCAACAAGTGGAGGCACCTCTGCCCACTAGCAGGGAATATACCCCACCTGAAGGCCACGACTCCTAGAGAGACAGCTTCCTTGTGGAGCACCGCACTATCAACTTCCTCCAAGACTTCAGCCTACTGAATGCTAAGAGGGGATATATATAGAAATCTTCAGGGACATTGTAAGTCAATAGAGGAAATCTGCAATATCTCAGCGGTCCACTGATACCTGAACAATATGAGAAAACAAGGAAAGAAAATGCTGCAAACAAATCTAGATGTTACATCAATAAAACCCAATGACAGCATGGCAGAAGAAATGACAGAAAAGGAGTTCAGAATGTACATAATTAAAATGATCAGGGAAGCAAACGATGAGATGAAAGAGCAAATGCAGGCATTGAATGATAGCACCAATTGACAGTTAAAGAGCAAATACAGGAAGCAAAAGATCATTTCAATAAAGAGTTAGAGATATTGAAAAAAAAAACAAACAGAAATCCTTGACATGAAGGAAACAATAAACCAAATTAAGAACTCCATAGAAAGCATATCCAGTAGGATAGAACACCTGGAAGACAGAACCTCAGACATTGAAGACAAAATATTTAACCTTGAAAATAAAGTTGAACAAACAGAGAAGATGGTAAGAAATCATGAACAGAATCTACAAGAACTATGGGATATCATGAAAAGGCCAAATTTAAGAATTATTGGGATTGAGGAAGGCTTAGAGAAACAAACCAAAGGAATGAACAATCTATTCAATGAAATAATATCAGAAAATTTCCCAAATCTGAAGAATGAAATGTAAAACCAAGTACAAGAGGCTTATAGGACTCCAAATACACAAAATTACAACAGACCCACACCAAGGCACATTATAATGAAAATGCCTAACATACAAAATAAAGACAGAATTTTAAAGGCTGTGAGAGAAAAGAACCAAATTACATTCAGGGGGAAACCAATACAGATATCAGCAGATTTTTCAATCCAGATCCTAAAAGCTAGAAGGGCCTGGAACAACATTTTTCAAGCCCTGAAAGAAAATGGATGCCAACCAAGAATCTTATACCCAGCAAAACTTACCTTCAAATTTGACGATGAAATAAGATCCTTCCATGATAAACAAAAGCTAAAAGAATTTACAAAAAGAAAGCCAGCATTACAGAACATTCTCAGCAAAATATTCCCTGAGGAAGAGATGAAAAACAAAGAAGCAAATCAGCAAAGGGAGGAATTATCCTAAAGGAATTGTCAAATAAAGGAGGAAACAAGTTGTGTCAAACAAATAAATAAAAAAATGAACCAAATGACCGGGAAACCAAATCATATCTCTATAATAACCCTGAATGTTAATGGCCTGAATTCACCAATCAAAAGACATAGACTGGCAGATTGGATTAAAAAGAAAGATCCAACAATATGTTGCCTGCAAGAGACTCACCTCATAGAAAAAGATACCCATAGACTAAAGGTGAAAGGATGGGGAAAAACATACCATGCGCATGGACTCAGCAAAAAAGCTGGAGTATCCATCCTCATTTCTGATAATGTGGACTTCAAGCCAAAGTTAGTCAGAAGCGATAAAGAAGGTCATTTCATACTGCTTAAGGGAAGCATAAATCAGCAAGATATAACAATCATAAACATCTATGCCCCAAACAGTGGCTCATCCATGTATGTCAAACAAATCCTTCTCAATTTCAGAAACCAAATAGACCATAACACAATAATACTAGGTGATTTTAACACGCCTCTCTCACCACTGGACAGATCTTCCAGACAAAAATTGAACAAAGAAACCATAGATCTTAATAACACAATCAATAATTTAGACTTAACGGACATTTATAGAATATACCATCCAACCAAGAGCGAATACACTTTCTTCTCAGCAGCACATGGATCCTTCTCTAAAATAGACCATATATTATGCCACAAAGCTACTGTTAGCAAATACAAGAAGATAGAGACACTAGCATGTATTCTATCAGATCATAATGGATTGAAGTTAGAAATAAATGAAAGAGTAAAACACAGAAACTATTCCAACATCTGGAGATTAAACAATATGCTATTATATGATGAATGGACAACAGAAGATATTAGGAAGGAAATTAAAAAATTCTTAGAGGTAAATGAGAACAAAGAAACATCATATCAAAATCTCTGGGACACCATGAAAGCAGTACTTAGAGGGAAATTTATTTCATGGAGCGCATTTAATAAAAGAAGTAAAACTCAACAAATAAACAACCTAACACTACAGCTCAAAGTCCTAGAAAAAGAAGAACAGACCAGCACCAAAAGTAGTAGAAGACAGGAAATAGTTAAACTCAGAGCTGAAATCAATGAAATTGAAACAAAAGAAACAATACAAAAAATTGACAAAATAAATAGTTGGTTCTTCGAAAAAATAAACAAAATCGATAAACCTTTAGCCACACTAACAAAGAGAAGACGAGAGAAAACCCAAATCACTAAAATTCGGAATGAACAAGGAAATATCACAACAGACACGATTGAAATACAAAACATAATTAGAAGCTATTTTGAAAATCTATATTCCAACAAAATAGAAAATTTCGAAGACATCAGCAGGTTTCTAGAGACATATGAATTGCCTAAACTGAACAAGGAGGACATAAACAATTTAAATAGACCAATTTCAAGTACTGAAATAGAAGAAGTCATCAAAAGCCTACCAACAAAGAAAAGTCCGGGACCAGATGGGTTCTCAGCTGAGTTCTACAAAACCTTTAAAGAAGAGCTCATTCCAATACTTCTCAAAGTATTCCATAAAATAGAAGAGGAGGGAACCCTCCCAAACTCATTCTATGAAGCCAATATCACACTGATACCTAAACCAGAGACTCATCAAGGAAAGAAAATTTCAGACCAATATCCTTAATGAACATCGACGCAAAAATTCTCAACAAAATTTTAGCAAATCGCATACAAAAACATATTAAAAAGATAGTGCACCATGATCAAGTGGGTTTCATCCCAGGGATGCAAGGTTGGTTCAACATCAGGAAATCAATAAATGTCATTCACCATATCAATAGACTTAAAGTCAAGAATCACATGATTATTTCAATATATGCAGAAAAAGCATTTGATAAAATACAGCACCCCTTCATGCTCAAAACACTAGAAAAAATAGGGATAGTGGGAACATTCCTTAACATTGTAAAGGCCATTTATGCTAAGCCCATGGCTAATATCATTCTAAATGGTGAAAAACTGAAAGATTCCCCCTAAAAACTGGAACAAGGCAGGGATGTCCTCTTTCACCACTTCTATTCAACATCGTTCTTGAGACTCTAGCCAGAGCAATTAGACAGACCAAAGAAATTAAAGGGATACGAATTGGAAAAGAAGAACTCAAACTATCCCTGTTTGCTGATGACATGATTATATATTTAGAGGAACCTGGAAATTCCACCAGAAAACTCTTAGAACTCATAAGTGAATTCAGTAAAGTAGCAGGTTACAAGATCAATGCTCATAAATCCAACGCATTTTTATATATAAGTGATGAATCTTCAGAAAGAGAAATTAGGAAAACTACCCCATTCACTATAGCCTTGAAAAAAATAAAATAGTTGGGAATCAATCTCACAAAAGAGGTGAAAGACCTCTACAATGAGAACTATACAACACTAAAGAAAGAAATTAAAGAACACCTTAGAAGATGGAAAGATCTCCCATGTTCTTGGATAGGCAGAATTAATATTGTCAAAATGGCCATACTACCAAAAGGGCTATACAGATTCAATGCAATTCCAGTTAAAATCCCAATGACGTACCTTACAGAAATAGAGCAAGCAATTATGAAATTCATCTGGAAGAATAGAAACCCAGAATAGCTAAAGCAATCCTTAGCAGGAAGAGTGAAACAGGGGGTATTGCAATACCAGATCTTCAACTCTACTACAAAGCAATAGTAACAAAAACGGCATGGTATTGGTACCAAAATAGAAAGGTAGATCAATGGTACAGAATAGAGGACACGGACACAAACCCAAATAAATACAATTTTTTCATACTAGACAAAGGGGCCAAAAATATGCAATGGAGAAAAGATAGCCTCTTCAACAAATGGTGCTGGGAGAATTGGAAATCCATATGCAACAGAATGAAACTAAACCTATATCTCTCACCATGCACAAAACTAAACTCAAAATGGATTAAGGACCTTGGAATCAGACCAGAGACCCTGCATATTATAGAAGAAAAAGTAGGTCCAGATCTTCAACATGTCGGCTAAGGACCAGACTTCCTTAACAGGACTCCCATAGCACAAGAAATAAAAGCAAGAATCAACCACTGGGATAGATTCAAACTAAAAAGCTTTCTCTCAGCAAAGGAAACTATCAGCAATGCGAAGAGAGAGCCTACAGAGTGGGAGAATATCTTTGCCAATCATACTTCAGATAGAGCACTAATCTCCAGAATCTATAAAGAACTCAAAAAACTCTACTCCAAGAATTCAAATAATCCAGTCGACAAATGGGCAAAGGAAATGAATAGACACTTCACAGAAGAAGATCTACAAGCAATCAACAAACATATGGAAAAATGTTCAACATCTCTAGTAATAAGAGAAATGCAAATCAAAACCACCCTAAGATTCCATCTCACCCCAATTAGAATGGTGATTATCAAGAATACGAGCAACAACAGGTGTTGGCGAGGATGTGGGGAGAAAGGTACACTCATACATTGCTGGTGGGGCTGCAAATTAGTGCAGCCACTCTGGAAAGCAGTGTGGAGATTTCTTAGAAAACTTGGAATGAACCCTCCATTTGACCCAGCTATCCCACTCCTTGGCCTATACCCAAAGGACTTAAAATCAGCATACTACAGAGATACAGCCACATCAATGTTCATAGCGGCTCAATTCACAATAGCCAGACTGTGGAACCAACCTAGATGCCCTTCAATTGATGAGTGGATAAAGAAACTGTGGCATATATATACAATGGAATATTACTCAGCCATAAAGAATGACAAAATTATGGCATTTGCAGGCAAATGGATGAAATTGGAGAATATCATGCTAAGTGAGATAAGCCAATCTCAAAAAGCCAAAGGACGAATGATATCGCTAATAAGTTGATGATGACACATAATGGGGGGAGGGAAGGGTTAGTGTTAGGGTTAGAGTTAGGGTTAGGGAGGGGGGCAAGTATGGAGGAAGGAAGCACTGTATAGAGGGTAAAGGGGGTGGGGGTGGGGGGAAGGGAAAAAATAACAGAATGAATCAAACATTACTCTATGTAAATTTATGATTACACAAATGGTATGCCTTTATGCCATGTACAGAGAAACAACATGTATCCCATTTGTTTACAATAAAATAAAATAAAAAAAAAAAGAAAAGCAACTTGGCATAGGTTGTGAAGTTTTAGAACCACAGGCCCAATGCTTGGGTGCTGACTCCAATACCTACCTTGGACCCGTAACTTGCCATCTCTGTGTTGAATGGTATCTGCCCTGCAGAGTTGTTTCAGGAATTAAATAAGAATGTATACTCTAAAAAGAGTGGTTCCATTTCTCCCTTCTTTCCAAGTAATTTCAAAATCTTTTTATATTAATATGTTAACACCAATTTTGTTTGAACTTCAAGGCCCAATCCTCAGCAGGTCGTATCTAATATCTCATTTAAGTCCTTACAACAACTCGATTAGTCTGGTACGGTCTCCATCTGCAGAGGAGGTAAGTAAGACTTAAAGAAGCAAAGCATCATTGACTCAGGATTGCTTGGTGAATAATAGGCAGAATCTACATCTGAACCCAGCTGCTTTGTTTCAGAGTCTGAGCCTGGGCTACTGACTGCCTCCTTGTTGAATTTCTGATCCTGATCTCCACATCCTTCTCTCAAATGGATTTTATTTTTCTTCTTGTTCTTTGTAAGATGTATTTTCTTCTTTTGACTTCATTTTGATCTTATCACTTCAAATATTTTGCCAAGCAAAATGGATATGAATAAAACATTTAATACAGTTTGAAAAGCCTCTTTAGTCCAACTTCCCACGAGTTCTCAGCTTTGCCTTATGACTTAGTTCTACAGCCACGTTCTGGCATTCAAGCAACCTTGCCCATACATCCGGTGACTCCTTGAATCACCTTTGAGATTTCCTGAACTTTTTAACCCATTCTGTCATCTTTCTCATGCCTTTGCCACATTGGTTATGGTTTGATTATACTTTGTCCCCCACAAGTTGATTCATGTGCTAGAGGCTCTGTCCTCAGTGTAATGGTATTGAAAAAGGGTGGGACCTTTAAGACACGGGGTCTGGTGGAAGGTCATGAGATCACTGGGGATGTGACCCTCTGAAGGCATTAATGCCAATCTCTTGGAAGATGTAGTTCTTATAGGAATACATTAATATACTTAGTGCAGCTTGTTATAAGCAGACCTGGTATCCCTCTCTGTGCGCTCTCTCTCTCTCTCTCTCTCTCAGTTGTAGACAGACACAATACCTTTATTTTATTTATTTATATATGGTGCTGAGGATCAAACCCATTGCCTCACACGTGGAAAGTGATTTTGCATTAATCAGACCTCATATAATACATTCCATTTTTTGTCTTTATTTTACTGTTATTATTTCTTGGTGGTGGGGATCAAACTTCAGGCCTTGTGCATGCTGGGCTCTATCAATGAGCTACATCCCAGCCCAACTCCATCTTTTCTTTTCTCTTTTTCTTGGTACTGAGGATTGAACCCACAGGTGCTTTACCACTGAGCTACATCTCTGGCCCTTTCCATTTTTTGTTTTGAGACAGGGTCTTGCTAAGTTGCTTAGGGCCTCTCTTAGATGCTGAGGCTGGCCTCAGACTTGTAATTCTCCTGTCTCAGCCTCCCTGTGCGCCAAGCTCCCGCTCCTTTTTTTTGACTCCTGATTGCTTATTATCCTCACCCCCTTACACCTTCCCCTTTGGCTCTGGTAGGAGGTTCAAACCCTAAAGCCTCACCCCTCCCACCCATGCCCACAGTAAAAAGCCCTAGCCAATCTCCTTTCTTTACTCTCTCAGGCCATTTCAGACAGTCTTGGGGCACTCCCCCTCTTCCCTGCTCTCATTTATTGTGTAAGTAACAAAGCTTCACGTATCATCTTGGAGTGTGTGGCGTTTCCCTCTCCACTTATGAACCGTGTTTTGGGTGGAGAGTCCACCATCCCTGAGTTGTTTGCCACACACCCTTAAGGGGTCCTGCTCTCCTTCCTCGGTGGGCTACTACCCGATCAGCTGCCTTTAGCAGATGGTACCCAGGCATTGCTAAGCCTACCTTGCTGCTGTCCTAATGCTGACCTCTAGATTTCTCATGAACTTGGTACACTGCCCAATTTTTAAATTATCTTTGTTTTCTCAGCAGAAACAAACAAACAAACAAACAAACAAATCACCAGCATATCCTTTATTTATTTTGCCATGGGGTCTCACTGTGTAACCCAGGCTGATCTCTAACTTATAAGTTGAAATGATTCTCCTGCCTCAGCTTCCTGAGTGCTAGAAGTTTTATCATTTTTCTTTTTCTTTCTTTCTGTTTTTTTTTTTTTTTTTTTCCACTGCTGGGATCAAATGGCACTTCTTTAATAGTATTAAACTGGGCATGGTGGCACACACCTGTAATCTCAATGACTCATGACTCAGGAGGCCAAGGCAGGAGGATGGTAAGTTCCAGGTCTCAGCAACAGACCATGTCTTCATACAAAAAAACAAAAAGAGCTGGGGATGTAGCTCAGGGGTAGAGCTGTCCTAGGTTCCATCCCCAGTACCAAAAAATATAAATAAATAAATAAATAAATAAATAAACAAAACAAACAAACAAACAAACAGTAGAGGAGAGAGAAGGGAGTTTCCCTCTCAGATCCTGGCCCTTCTCGGAGGAGGCAGTCACTTTACCACTTTCCTAGGTATGCTTCCAGAACTTTGTGAAGCAAACAGGATAGATACATAGAACAACTTAAAACCCGTAGGCATATTTCACATTATAATTATGTATACTTATATACCCATTTTTCTTTTTTTTAAAAAAGTACACCTTCTCCAAAGCCTCACATACAGAAATGTGCTATACTAAACAAAGTAGGCCTGAGAATCAGAGGCCTTGTCTGCCCTAACTTCTGTGTCCCCCTACTTGAAACAGTACCTGGCATTCAGAAGGTGCTCAATAAATAGTTGTGATTAATAATTGGTTCACAAAATATATCTTGGAAATTGTTCCCTATTTCATATATAATTTACCTCATTCTTTTTGACAGCCAATCTTTATTTTCTAGGTTAATCATGATCTACCTGAGCATCTATGAAGTGCATTTGGGTTGCTTCCAGTCTTTTCTCTGTAGAAAATTAGTGAGAGATAATCTAAACTCTGTTTTAGCATTCTGATGTTTGCAAAAAGTCTTGGTTATTTAGAAATATGCCATAAAAATTGATCACCTTATTAGCGATTTCGGGTTTTTCTTTTTGAAGAAAACCTATGAAAGCTGCTTAAACATAAAAAAATAATCCATAGAAAACAAGGTGGGTTAATAAATAGACGACTATTTCTGTCTGGAAAAGAATTTCAAGTAACTTAGAGAACAAAGTGGCTGCTTTAAAAAAAGCATTTAAAAATTTTGTGAATCTCCCTTGTGTGAACAGATGTCATCAATACATGAATTAATTGTAGGAAACATTGATATTTAAAACCAGTTTGCCTTTAGGCAATTTTCTTGAAAACAGAGATAAATTTCTAAACAATGAAAATATTGCTTAAGCAACAGAATAAGTAATCTTAAATAACTCAAATATATTGAGGAACAAAAAAAAAAAAAATCAAGGGGGAGAAACT
This sequence comes from Sciurus vulgaris, assembly GCF_902686455.1. NCBI lineage: Eukaryota > Metazoa > Chordata > Mammalia > Rodentia > Sciuridae > Sciurus > Sciurus vulgaris. The sequence goes on along the minus strand of NC_136476.1, from coordinate 17,528,472 downwards.
CAAAGTTTATTAAAATCACCACCTAAGTCCTCCACCCCACATCTCATTCTAGAAAAATGATCATTGGTCGATGGACCTTTATTTAATTTATTTATTTAGATGTGGTACTGAGAGTCAAACATAGTGCCTCACACATGGTAGGCAAGTGTTCTACCACTGAGCCATAATCCCAGTCCCCATTGGTCAATAAAATATTGCAATATTGCTTGACTTATAAAAAATTAGATACCATAGCTTTAAAAATATGAAATTCGAGACTTGAATTAATTTGAGACGGTTTCTACAAACTTTTTTTTTTCCATCAACTTTGTAGTAGAGATTTGTGCCAGATCTATGGTAGAATTCTTGGTCGAAAGTACAGGAGATCCAAGATGGTGGACTAGGGGGAGGCTGCATTCTTGGTCGTCCTGTAACTTGGGCTTCAAGCAGAGAAAATACTGTCTCTCTGTGAGGAAGTCATTGCTGCCCACAGATACCCTGCTGTTTACCCCTATTCATCTGCCCTCCCTCGTCCATTGTCTGCTAGCATATCGCCTGTCTTTTAAGTGCAGAACACTCACTAGCTGCCACCTATCATCCACCATTTGCCCATTTACCTGCCCCTTGTCTGCTCATTGCCTGCCTTTCACCTACCTATCACCCACTGCCCAATGTCCACCTGCTAATCATCTGCCATTAGCCTGCAGACTGCCCCACAGCCTGCCAGTGGATTGCCTGCTGCCCGCTGTTGCCTGGAAATCCATTGTCACAGTACCTGCAGGTTTGGTTACACGTGGCTGCTGCCATCTTGGGACACCAGCCAGGGCCAGCAGGTTTTCTGCTGCCACTGCCGCCATCTCAGGGTGCAGCCACCTTGGTCTGGGGACACAGGCCAGGGATTCCTGCAGGTCTGGTTATACCCGAGGTCTTTCTGCTGAGTGTGCTAGTGGCCACCATCTGGCTGCCTCTTTGCAGGGTCACTCCTTTGTGTGAGCACATCCCTGGTGGTCTCTCTGCAAGTTGAAAGGGCATTGAGGTCTTGGGACAGAAGCAAGGCAGGGCCTGGGGAAACAGAAGCCCAGATCCATCAGTTTGCAGCTGGGTTTGTGTGGGCCAGTCGGGGTCTGACAAGCCTGTGGCAAGCCAGAGACTAGGGGCAGTTCCCCCAGGCGGCAGGGGTGGTGAGTTCAGGTTGAAGAAGTTGGAGAAATCTGGGCTCTCTCCAGCTCAGTGAGTCCTGAAGTGCGTGAGGATGGGAGGAGCCAACTACAATGAGTGGGAAGACTGGAAGAGGGTGTAAGGGCATCTTGTTATTGACTCACCACCCCCCTCAACTGGTCTGGCACCCACTGGACTGGAGCTAACATCAAACTTCAGACAACCCCAGCTATTGGCAGAGAAGGGAAGCTGAGAAAATTTGTGAAAGTCGACTGAAGCAATCATTCAATTTTCCATTGAGACTTTCCTTCTTTTTTTGCCCTCTCTCACACCTCTGCCGTCTTTGAATTCAAATATTTTTCATGTATCAATCTGTTGAGAAATGGGATATCTGAATAGTATATTACAGTTTTGTTGTGTATTCTTATATATATATTTTAAATATGTATATATTTTTTTCTCTTACGTACTGTGGAGGGTGGTGATGGAGGATGGGAAAGCAGTTACTGAGATCAGGGGTCTCTAATGCCTTCATGGCTGTGGCATGCCAGGTTCCTGGGAATGTTTCTGTGCAAGGGCACAGGATGCCTAGCTACTATAGCAATGCCCTGCACGTGGAGGCTCTGTGCAAGAGCCCTGTCAGCTCTGACCTTGATCTCAGGCACACAGCTCCCGGGAAGGAAGAAATTCTAATGCTAGACAACCACAATGTTTCACCAGCTCCACTTCTCCAGTTGCTGCCCGCCTTACAGTAACTTTTAACAATGGGCTTTCTTGAGAGCTACACAAAGCTCCTAACATTGCTTTTTGCAACTATGGATTGTAACTGTGGAAAAGCTACATAGATGTCCTAGTTTCTGTAACTTTCCTGAATACAAAGAATAATGAATGGTTGTATAGTCTTTAACCTGATGAGACATATATAAATAAAGATTGCTGGTGTAACTCTTTAGATCTACATCTCCATCAGAGAGCAGGCTCCACCTGATCCCAGCTTAATCTTCAAGATCTGTGTCTGTGAATTCTTATTTTCCAATTCCCCTTTGCCCCTTGTGCTGGTCGCAACAACCTACCTGTCTCCCTGAATACTCTTTCTCACTTCTCTCATACTAACAGCCAACATTCATTAATTCCTCCCTCACTCTTCCTATAAATTTTTACCTCTGTCTTCCCTCCTCCCTCATAAACATCACATATTACACTACTTCTATTCCTTCATTGTCCATCATTTGAAATGGTAAACCCTTCTAGTAAACTTACTGTTGGTATTATAGACAATAATTGAACACTTCATTTCTGTTTATTGTGACAAAACTGTAAATGCCTTAATAGGAGCCATTTGGTTTAAGGTGGTATATTGTTTGCAATGGGTGTTGTTAATATTGGTCTCCTTAAAGGTGAGGTACTGGAAGCTTTCAGGGACACTATAAGACTACAAGGTAGAATCTGTACTGCCTCAGCTCCATACCACTAGATGAGAAGACATACGAACAACATGAGAAAACAAGGGAACAAAGCACCTTAAACAAACCAAGATGTTCCAGCAATAGAATCCATAGACAACACAGTAGAAGAAATGTCAGAGGAGTTTAGAAAATACATAGTTAGATTGATCTTCAAAATAAAGGATGGTATTGGAGAGAAAATACAGGAAGTGAAAGATCATGTCAATAGAGAGGCAGGGATTATAAAAAGGAATCAAACAGAAATCCTCCAAATGAAGGAAATAAAAAAAAAAATTAAAAATTCAATGGAAAGTATCACCAATAGACCAGACCACTTGGAAGACAGAACCTCAGACAATGAAGTCAAAATATATACTCTCAAAAATAAAGTCAACTGCACAGAGAAGATGGTAAGAAACCATGAACAGAACTTCCAAGGAATATGGGATAACATGAAAAGACCAAATTGAAGATTTATCAAAATAGACAAGTGTGAAGATATAAACCAAAGGAATGCACTATCTTTTCAATGACATAATATCAGAAAATATCCCAAATCTAAAAAATGAAATGGAAAATCAACTACAAGAGGCTTACAGGACCCCAAATGTACAAGACCCCCACAGCAAGTCACATTATAATGAGAATGACTAACACACAGAATAAAGAGAATTTTAAAGGCTGTGAAAGAAAAAAATCAAATTACATAGAGGGGGAAACCAATTCGGATCTCAGCTGATTTCTCAACCCAGACCCTCAACAGGTCCTGGAATAACATATATCAAGGTCTGAAGAAAATGATGCCAACCAAATTTTATATCCAGCAAAATTAAGCTTCAGATTTGAAGATGAAATAAAAACCTTCCATGAAAAACATAAGTTAAAAGAATTCACTACTAGAAAGTCTGCACTATAGAACATTTTCAGCAAAATATTCCATGAGGAAGAAATGAAAGAAAAAAATGAAAACCAGCAAAGGAAGGAACTACACTAAAGGAAAGGTCAATCAAAGGAGAAACATGTCATTAAAAATCAAAAATAAACCAAAATGACTGGGCATACAAATCATATCTCAACAATAACCCTGAATATTAATGGCCTAAACTCATCAATCAAAAGACATAGACTGGCAGATTGGATTTTTTAAAAAAGACTCAATATGCTGTCTTTAAGAGACTCACCTCCTAGGAAAAGACATCCACAGACTGAAGGTGAAAAGTTGGGAAAAAACATATCACTTACATGGACTGTGTAAACAAGCAGGGGTTTCCATTCTCACATCAGACAAAGTGGACTTCAAAGTTAGAAGGGATAAAGAAGGACATTTCATACGGCTAAGGGAAAGATACACCAACAAGACACAACAATTGTAAATATACATGCCCCAAACAATGGAGCATCTATGTACATCAAACAAATACTTCTCAATTTCAAGAATCAAATAGACCACAGTGCAATAATACTGGGTGACTTTAACACACCTCTCTCACCCTGGATAGGTATTCCAAACATAAACTAAACAAAGGAACTACAGAATTAAGTAATACAATCAACGATTTAGACTTAATGGACATATATAGAATATTTCATCCATCATCAAGCAAATGGATTTTCTTCTCAGGAGCATTTTCTTCTCTAAAATAGACCATATGTTATGCCACAAAGCAACTCTCAGCAAATAAAAAAAAAAAAAAAACAAATAGAAATACTACTCTGTATCCTATCAGATCATAACAAATGAAACTAAAAATCAATGATAAAATAAAAAATAGAATCTATTCCAACACCTAGAGACTAAATAGCATGGTCTTGAATGATGAATGGATAACAGAGGTAATCAAGGAGGAAATAAAAACTGCATAGAAGTAAATAAGAACACCCATACAACATATCAAAATCTCTGGGATGCTATGAAGGCAGTGCTAAGAGGAAAGTTCATTGCATTGAGCTCATTCATTAAAAGAATAGAAAGCCAACAAATAAATGACCTAATGTTATATTTCGAAGCCCTAGAAAAAGAAGAAATCAACACCAAAAGCAGCAGAAGACAGGAAATAATTAAAATCAGAGCTGAAATCAATGAAATTGAAACAAAAGAAACAATTGAAAAAACTGATAAAACAAAAAGTTGGTTCTTTGAAAAAATAAACTGACAAACCCTTCATCATACTAACAAAGAGAAAAAACTCAAATTACTAAAATTTGTGATTAAGAAAAGGAAATATCATGATGGATACTACTGAAATACATAATATAATTAGAAACTATTTTGAAAACTTATATTCCAATAAAACAGAAAAACTCAAAAGACTGACAAATTTCTAGAGACATATGATCTACCCAAACTCATGCAGGAGGACATACACAATTTAAACAGATCAATTTCAAGCACTGAAATAGAAGAAGCCATCAAAAGCCTACTAACCAAGAAAAGCCCAGGACCAGATGGATTCTCAGTCGAATTCTATGAGACCTTTAAAGAACTGATACCAATATCCTCAAAGTATTCCAGGAAACACAAAAGGAGGGAACCCTCTAAACTCATTCTATGAAACCAGTGTCACCCTGATACCAAAACCAGACAAAGATGCATCAAGGAAAGAAAACTTCATACCAATTTCCCTGATGAATGTAGATGCAAAAATCTCAATAAAATCCTGGCAAATCACATACAAAACAATATTAAAAAGATAGTGCACCACAATTAAGTGGGTTCATCCCAGGGATGCAAGGTTGGTTCAACATTTGGAAATCAATAAATGTAATTCATCACATCAATAGACTTAAAGACAAGAATCACATGATTATCTCAATAGACACACAAAAAAATGTTTGACAAAATACAACACCTCTTCATGTTCAAAACATACCTCAACACTGTAAAAACTATCTATGCTAAGCCCAAGGCCATCATTCTAAATGGAGAAAAATTGAAAGCATTCCCTCTAAAAACTGGAACAAGACAGGGATGCCCTCTTTCACCACTTCTATTCAACATCATCTTTGAAACTCTAGCCAGAGCAATCAGATAGATGAAAGAAATTAAAGGGATACAAATTGGAAAAGAATAACTCAAACTATCACTATTTGCCAAGGACACGGTTCTATATATAGAAGAGTCAAACAAAACTTTCCACCACAAAACTTCTAGAATTCATAAATGAATTCAGAAAAGTAGCAGGAAATAAAATCAATACCCATAAATCCAATGCATTTCTACACATAAGCAACAAATCCATTGCAAGAGAAATTAGGAAAACTACCCCATTCACAATAGCCTAAAAAAAAAAAAAAAATTTGGGAATTGATCTAACAAAAGAGGTAAAAGACTTCTACAATGAAAACTACAGAACACTAAAGAAATTGAAGAAAACTGTAGAAGACAGAAAGACCTCACATGTTCTTGGATAGGCAGAACTAATATTGTTAAAGCAACCATACTACAAGTGTTATACAGATTCAATGCAATTCCTATTAAAACCCAAATGACATTATTCATGAAACTGAAAAAGGAATTATGAAATTCATTTGGAAAAATAAGAGACTCAGAATAGCTATGGCCATCCTTAACAAGAAGAGTGAAGCAGGAGGTATCACAATACAAGACCTTAAACTATACTACAGAGCAATAGTAACAAAACAGCATGGTATTGGCACCAAAATGACATGTAGACCAATGGAATAGAACAGATGACACAGAGACAATCTCACATAAATATGGTTATCTCATAGACAAAGGCACCAAAAATACACACTGGAGAAAAGATAGCCTATTCAACAACTGGTGCTGGAAAACTGGAAATCCATATGTAACAAAATGAAGTTAAACCTCTCTCTCTCGCCCTGTACAAAAATCAACTCAAAGTGGATCAAAGAATTAGGCACTAAAGCAGAGACCCTGCACCTAATAGAAGAAAAAGTAGACCCAAATCTTCATGGTGTCAGACCCAACTTCCTTAACAAGACTCTAAAATGCAAGAAGTAAAATTAAGAATCAATAAATGGGATGGATTCAAACTAAAAAGCTTCTTTTAAGCAAAGGAAACAATGTGAAGAGAAAGCCTACAGAATGGGAAAAAAATCAGTACCACATGTGCCTCAGATAGAGTACTAATCTCCAGAATATATAAAAAAATTCAAAAAACTTAACACCCAAAAAGCTAATAACCCAATCAATAAATGGGCTAAGGAACTGGACAGACACTTCACAGAAGAAATACAATTGATCAACAAACATAAGAAAAAATGTTCATCATCTCTTGCAATTAGAGAAATGCAAATCAAAACTACTCTAAGATTTCATCTCAGTCCAGTTAGAATGGCAATTATCAAGAATACAAGCAACAATAAGTCTTGGAGAGGATGTGGGGGAAAAGGTACACTCATACATTGTTGGTTGGACTGCAAATTGGTGCAACCACTTTGGAAAGCAGTATGGAGATTCCTAAGAAAATTCGGAATGGAGCCACCATTTGACCCAGCTATCCCACTCCTCAGTTTTTATCCAAAGGACTTAAAATCAGCATATTACAGAGATGCAGCCACATCAATGTTTATAGCAGCTCAGTTCACAATAATTAAACTATGGAACCAACCTCGATGCCCTTCAACAGATGAACAGATAAAGAAACTGTGGTACATATACACAATGGAATATTATTCAGCCTTAAAGAAGAATGAAATTATTACATTTGCAGGTAAATGGATGGAACTGGAGAATATCATGCTAAGTGAAATAAGCCAATTCCCCAAAAACAAAGACTGAATTTTTTTTCTGATAAGTGGCCACTGATCCATAGTTGGGGGAGGTAGGGAAGAATGAAGAAACTTTGGATTATGCAGAGGGGAGTGAGGGGAGGGGTGGGGTGGTGGGGATGGAGAGGACGGTAGAATGAGACAGACATTATTAACCTATACACATGTATGAAAAAAATAAAAAATAAAAAAAGACAGAAAGAAAGAGAGAGAGAGAGAGAGAGAAAGAAAGAAAGAACACCCAGGCGCGGTGGTGCACACTGGTAATCCCAGCAGCTCAGGAGGCTGAGACAGGAGGATCTCAAGTTCAGAGTCAATGTCAGCAACTTAGGGAGGCCCTAAGCAACTCAGTGAGACCTTGTCTCTAAATAAAATACAAATAAGGGCCTGGGATGTGGCTCAGTAGTTAAGTGTCCCTGAGTTCAATCCCTGGTACTGCCCCCTCCCCATACACACAGAAAAAGGAAAAAAAAAACCAAAAAAAACAGAAAAGAAAGTACAGAAATCTGACGTAAACTAGCCTAAGTGAAAACAGAATTCATTTACAAAGGTAACCGGGAAGTACAGAGGTGCGGGTGGATTCGGGCCCAGCTGTATCCAAGATTTGAAAATAACATCCTGAGGGTTCCACCTCTGAGTTCTTCTCCCTTCTGTATGCTACCCTTTCTCCTGCATACACAGCACTTTTTAAGGCAGCCAGGAAGGATAACCTTGCACAGATTGAATTAGTTCAACTTAGCAAAATGCAGGAGAAAAAAAGATTTCCCCTGCCCCGCCACCGACAATGACTGGACCAATCTGAGTATCCAGGGGGAGACAGGATATTGGAATTTTCAAAGGAAGATGTGTGGTGGGGCCTAGTGTCGCACACCTATTATCCCAGTGGCGAGTGCCCCTGAGTTCAATCCCTGGTACAAAAAAAAAAAAAAAAAAAAATCAAAGGAAGATGTGTGAGCATACAACACTAAGATAAGTAAAGCATAGTCAAGAAAGTAAGAGTCTCATGGAATCCAATACTAAGCAAGTTGCTGTTATTTTATAAAGCTGCATACTCTGAGGCCCAGAAGAATGAGTAGCTGGATGTATGTATTAAAAACTGAATGAGGGCTGGGGTTGTGGCTCAGTGGTAGAGCACTTGCCTAGTATGTGTGAGGCCCTGGGTTCGATTCTCAGCACCACATAAAAATAAAATAAAGATATCGTGTCCACCTACAACTAAAACAAAAATACTTAAAAAAAAAAAAACCTGATGGATTTAGCCATTTTAAAACACCATGTCGCACACTATTAATACACACAATTTTGGTCAAAAAATAAATAGTAGGTGGGCATGGTGGTGCAGGCCTCTAATCCCAGCAATTTGGAGGCAGAAGAATCACGTTTAAGACCAGTCTCGGGAACTTAGTGAGACCAACTTTTGAAAATGAGCAGTGTTGGGGCTTGGGTTGTAGCTCAGTGGTAGATCACTTGCGTAGCATGTGTGAGGCACTGGGTTTGATTCTCAGTACCACATATAAATAAAAGAATAAAAATAAAGGTCTATCAACATCTAAAAAAATGTTTTTAAAAAGAAAATGGAAAAAAAAAAAGAAAATGGGCAGTATTTTGAGTTATTTTGTACCCAAAAAATGTGTTGCGTTTTCTTATTCCTGCATATAGTCTTATCACTGAGGTTTCAAATCATATTAGAGAAAGCTGGGGAGGGAGTTACAAAGCTCCTGGAAGCGCTGGAGCCATGGTTTTATGTTAGAGCTCTTGCCTCGCATGTGTGGGACCCAGAGTTCAATTGTCAGCACAGCAAAAACAGAGATCTGAGAAAATGAAATGCCAGTATCAAAAGTAAACTTCAGGCAGGTTCATTAGAAAATGCCTTTCGGAGTACTTTTAAAATCTTGGGTATTTAAATGAGAGGACACTTATAAGGTAACTATTTTAAGTGTTGAGTCATTCCTTGGTAGGATTCTGAAGAGAGACAAATACCAAAGATAAATTTCCAAGAGTCAAAATAAACATAACTGAAACAATGTGCAGAAGTTGTTAGGTAAATTCCTTGGAGGCCAATTGGTGTTGCAAATTTGAGATAGCAGTATGAGTTTTTAGGATGCCCTAACCTGATTACCTAAGACCAACATAGAAACACAGAAGGTGATTTGCAGTCCTTTAAAAAGTCACTTTAAGATGGGCACAGTGGCACATGCCTATAATTCTAGTGGCTGGGGGAGGCTAAGGCAGGAGGATTTCGAGTTCAAAGTTAGCTTCAGCAACTTAGTGAGACCCTGTCTCAAAATAAAAAGTAAAAAGGGCAGGAGATGTTTCTCAGTGGTTAAGAACCCCTGGGTTCAATCCCTGGTATCAAAAAAATAAAAGTCACTTTAATACCTACAGAAGCCAGTGTGTTGATACATGCCTGTTATCCCAGCTATTCAGCATGCTGAGGCAGGAGGATCATTAAGTTCAAGAGCAATCTTAGCAAGACCCTGTCTCAAAAGAAGAAGAAGGAAGAGGAGGTGGAGGAGGAGGAGGAAGGCTGAGGATGCATGTACCTTGTGGGACAATTACCTAGCATGTGTGAGGCCCAGGGTTTAATCCCCAGTACTGCAATAAATAAATAAATAAATAAATAAATAAATAAATAAATAAATAAATAAATAAACAAATTAATAAATAAATAAAATCTGTAGAAAAACATATTTTTAGCTATTATCAGAGGCACTTAAGAACAGTATGTTGCACATCAATGCCGATCTCCACTCAGAAAGATGGAGAAATGAGTCATTTAAAATGCACTTATCCTTGTCTCTTTTAAAAATGGGGAGAGTAGTTGAATTCTTGGGCAGCATAAATATAACGTAATGAAATTACTAAATGCATCCTAGGAAATGAAAAAAGCTTGAAGACACTATAAACAATTTAGCACTTCCTCTCTAGGGAGACCTTTGTCTATTTTAGAACAGTTCTGGTTTGTCAAAAGTATATTTAATTATGCAAATGGGTGAAGAGTCTGGCCTAGGCAAGGGTATAAAATCTGTGAGCACATGAGAAGACTCCAAAACCAAAGAAATCGAGGTGGCGTAGAAAGGGCTAGAATCGTGCTGCTTTAGAAGATAGGAAAAAGCTACAGCATTGGATCATTTGCAGCTTTTTAGAAAAACGCAAAGAAGATATAAGAGCCTACAGCTTTTCCTAGAATTAACAGCCAGCCAGCATGCTCTAAGGCTGGGTAGATGTGGTTGTCCAGAGCTGACCTCAGAAGGAAGCCTGCATGCTCTGCCTCTGTGAGCTGTGGCATTCTGCCTGAGACAGCCAGAGCACATAAAGGTCTCCTTAGAATAAGCAAATTCAAGTTTGGTTTGGCAGTGATCATCTTTCAAACACGTGGGGAGGTGTCCTTCTGCTTCCGTGGCTTTGGTCCTGAACTTCTTATTTAGTGCTATCTGCATTTTAATAAAGATCTTTACTTTTATAGAAAAAAACAAAAACAAAAAAAAAAACGCATGTCATGGATTTGCCCTCCAATTATTTAAGCCTAAAGCAAATCTGATCTATGCAGTCAAAGCTGGCTGAGTTGCTGAGAGTCTCCACCAACATTTCCATTACCAGAGGGGGAAGGAGAAAAAAAGAAAACAAAACGTTGCTTAGAGAATCTATCCTAGAGACTCTGCTGTCCCTGCTCCCTGCATGCTCTTCACAGCAGTAAGTTGAATGCTTGCTGTTAGTCTCTGAACACCTTATGTACTTACACAAAATGAGGTGAAAGTGGTCACACTTCTTAGAAATCCTTAGATGAGGAAAGCAGCACAGGGTCCCCTTAACACAGTGGTCTTCTCAGATGTTTATCAATCACTAAATAACAAGTGAGGTGAATGACATAAAGTGTTTGAAGGGAGTGCTGATTACTGTCATTCAAAATTAAAATAAAAACAAATCTGAAGAGATAATTATTTTAAAACTCACCTGGTGACCCTTAGCCGACAGGCAGGCAAGAATCGAGAAATGTGCTGCTGAGACAAGCCGTGCTTGTGCACTCAAACCCTTTAGGGACTCCACTGAGGCTGGAGGAAGTGATGGAAATGGAGATCTCAAAAATTAAGACAATGAGGGCTGGGGTTGTGGCTCAGTGGTAGAGCGCTCGCCTAGCACATGGGAGGCACTGGGTTTGATCCTCAGCACCACATAAAAATAATTAAATAAAATAAAGGCATTGTGTCCATCTATAACTAAAAAGATATTTTAAAAAAAATTAAGACAATGAAATCTTCTATTGTGCAGAATGGTGCACACCTGTAATCCCAGTGACTTGGGAGGCTGAGGCAGTAAGATCTCTGGTTTGAGGCCGGCCTTAGCAATTTAGCAAGACCCTCCCTGTCTTTAAAAAAATGGGGGCAGGGCACGAAGATGTAGATCAGTGGTAGAGTGTCCCTGGGTTTAAGCTCCAGTTCCACAATAAATAAATAAATAAAATAATAAGAAGGGCTGGGAATATAGCTCAGTGGTACCGTGCTCCTGAGTTCAAAACCCAGTACTCCCCCAAAAAGCCTTCAAAGCCTTAACTAAAAAAAAAAAAAAAAAAATGCAGTTGAACAAACAATATATTTCTTATTTTTAAATTTACCTTCAAGAAATACTTACCTCAGAAATAGATAGCCTAGATCTGTGGTTGCAAACTTTCTATAAAGGTCACTGTAGTCTCCGTCTCAATTGGTCACCTGCCCTTGTAGTGTGACTGTACCCACAGACAATATTTAAATGTATGAGTAAGTAAAACTTTATTTTATTTATGAATACTGACATCTGAATTTTAATCTTTTTTCGTGTATTTGACATGTAACTCTACTTTTTATTTGATTTCCTCAACCATTTAATAATGTGGGTTTTTTTCGGGGGTGGGGGTTTACTGGGGATTTAACTCATGAGCACTCAACCCTATTTAGTATTTTATTTAGAGATAGGGTCTCACTGAGATGCTTAGGGCCTTCCTTTTGCTGAGGTTGGCTTTGAACTCGAGATCCTCCTGCCTCAGCCTCCGGAGCTGCTGAGATTACAGGCATGCGCTATTGCACTGGCTAACCATTTAATAATATAAAGACCATTCTCAGCTGCTGGCTCTACAAAAACAGACTATGAATCAGATTTGACCCAGGGCCACAGTTTGCAAACACCAACCTCTCTCCTCCTCCATCTCATTTCCATAAACAAAGTGATTGATGTAAGGTGGCACAGGCCTGTAATCCTAGTGACTTGGGAGGCTGAGGCAGGAGGACTGCAAGTTTAAAGCCAGCCTCAGTTACTTAGAGAGGTCCTAAGCAATTTAGCTCAAAAAACAAAAGCAAAGCAAAACAAAAATAAATTAAAAAAAAAAGGCTGAGGAGGTGGCTCTGTGGTTAAGTGCCCCTGGATTCAATCTCAGGTCAAAAACAAACAAACATGAAGAACACTGGATGAAAACAGCAAAATTTGTTGAAAACTCAGTTCCACCAGGAGGTTTAGATAGCTTTGTTTACTCATCTTAAGGAAACACACTTTTCTTTTCATAGAAGAGGAAACAGCCTCAGAGAAATTAGGTAGATCTAGCTGGGTGCCTAGACCTGGTTCCCAGCTAGGATTGGAACATGGTTCAGTATTTTCAACAAAACCCTAAGGTAGTGACTTGACCTAGGATGAACTGGGTTCACAGTGATGGACAGGAGAAAAGGTTGCGGCTCAATTTTTGGGCTGGAGTTGAAACAGGAGAAGCAAGTGCTTCAGTGCCAAGGTCAACAGAGGTTACCTGCACCGGAGAACTGATGAGAGAACTTGAGAATCTGTGGCTCTGCTAGGGAGAGCCATAGCAGACAGCCCATCAACCCAGACTGACTTCTGGGTGTGTCCTGCTGGCTAGTCTGCCTGTAGTGGGACACCAGCCCAGAAGTAGATCATTAGCAAACCTGGTTTAATTAAGGGTGGACCCATATAACAAGTTAGCCTTCACACAAAAGCTAGGTGTTTTATTCTGCTGTTCTAATAGAAGGCATTTAGGTGGATTTGGCATTTCCTTTTTTTGTCACCCCTTTTTACAAATATGATTTACATTAATTTTATAGAAACTTTAGCACAACGCAGATAATGAACAAATTAAAAAATTATCCCTACATTTATGCATCAAGATAATCATGGCTAATATTCTTGTGAAAGATCCTTAAAATCCTTCTAGCCTTCTTTTAAAATTCTGTTATTATTTTTTTAGTTGTTGATGGACATTTATTTTATTTATACATGGTACTGAGAATTGAACCCAGTACCTCACACGTGCCAAGGCAAGTGCTCTACCACTGAGCTACAACCCCAGCCCCTTCTAGTCTTTTTTATTTTTTTTAAAGCACAAACATGTTTTAAAACGTATCAAGACTGTGTATATTTTTACACTAAATATAACATGAATGTTTGTCATTTGGGGAAATGTCTGATGTGCAAAATGTCCCTACAAACAAACAAAAGAAGACAAAACAACAATAGACAAAATTTCTTGTGTGCATTTGAGTTCTTCCCAAAATATGCATTATAGAGATTTACCCATATTTTCTTTAAATGCCCTTTATTATTTTACTTATATCTTAAATGCATATAGGATTTGTTTTGGTATATAGTATTATATATAATTTGAATTTTTTCTAACCTTTTGACTAAAAGAAATTTATTAGTTATTCATGCTTTCCCCACTGATTTGCGATGCTACTCTTATAAAACATACTAAATTCTCACATGTTTGTCTTCAAAATGGACTAATAATTTCTAGAAGGGAAAATATCCCTAAATTACTTTTTTTCCTCTTCCAATTTTATTAGTTCGTTATAGATATACAGAATATTGGGGTTCATTTTGACGTAACTATACAAACATGGAATATATTTTGCTCCAATTCAGGCCCCGGTACTTCTCCTTTCCCTCTGCTCCTACCTCACTCTGTTCCCTTTCTCTACTGTAGTGATTATTCTTCTATTTATTTGTAGTTTTTTTTAATCAGTGCATTACGGATGCTCGTGAAGGCGAAAGTCACTGTGGTATATTAATGTATGTACTTAGGTAAATTTGATTGGATTCATTCCACCATTCCTCCATTTCCTGTCCCTCCTCCCTCCCTCTCAATTCCTTTCGTCTGCTCCACTGATCTCTTGTATTTCCATGGGATATTTCCCCCTCCTTTTTTTTTTTTTCCCTTCCTTATTTTAGCCCAGCTTCCACTTATGAGAGAAAATATTCAACCCTTGATTTTCTGAATCTGGCTTATTTTCCTTAGCATGATGTTCTCCTGTTCAACCCATTTACTAGAAAATGCCATAATTTCATTCTTCTTTATGGCTAAGACTACATTATGCATATATACCACCTTTTCTTTATCCATTTGATTATTGATGAACACCTAGGCTGATTTCATAGCCTGGTTATTATAAGTTGTGCTGCTATAAACATTGATGTGGTTGCATGTCTGTAGTCTACTAATTTTAGATCTTTTGGATATATACCAAGGAGGTGAGATAGCTGGGTCATTATGGAGGTTTTATCACTTATTTTTTTGAATTATTTTAGTTGTTAATGGACCTTTATTTTGTTATATGCAGTGCTGACAATCGAACCCAGTGCCTCACACATGCTAGGCAAATGCTCTACCACTGAGCCACCCCAGCCTCTCACACTACTTAAAAAAAAAAAATCTATCTACCTACCTATCTATACACACATACACCCATACACACACACACACACACACACACACACGCACACACAACTATACACACTTACACCCACACACATACACACACACACATATACCACATTCTAACATTTCAGTTTAAATTAAAGAAAATATTGCTTCCTTAGTATTTGGAAGATTTTTCTGGGTTCTTTGATAATTTTTTTTTTTTTTTTTTTTTTTTTTTTTACCTGGTATTGAACCCAGGGGCATTTACTCAGATCCCCAGTCATTTTAAAATATTTTATCTAGAGACAGGGTCCTGCTGAGTTGCTCAGTGTCTTGCTAAGTTGCTGAAGCTGTCTTTGAACTCAAGATCCTCTTGTTTCAGCCTCCCGAGTCACTCGGATTACAGATGTGCACCACCACGCCCACCATTTGTCAACTTTTAAAAAAAATAGTGTTTTAGTGTATGTAACTGCTTTAGTTATCAAAATTGTTCTCCCAGAGGAGCCATTTTATTAAGGTGTCCAAAATTATTAGCTTAGTATATCTATGTCTCTCTCTCTCTTCATTCCTAATAGCATGTATTTAAATTTTTCTGTTTCTTGTTTGGCCTTATCAAGACAGTGTCTATTTTATAGGTCTTTTCAAAGATCTACTTCTTATATTTGTATGTTAATCCCCATTTTTTTTTTTAAATTTCTTCATGCTTTTTCTGGATTTGTTCATTTTGTGGCTGTCTGAAGTCATGGCTTGGCTTACTTTTATTTTTTCATATTCATAGAGTATAGAAAAACATGAGGCTCTGAGTTTTCCTCTATTCTGACTTTAGGGTATATTTTGAATATATAATTTTTCTCTGTTTTTACTGTCTTAAACTGACAATAATGTGTTTTCTCTGATCTAAGAATTGTTTTAAGAAAGTATTTTTAATTTAAAAAATTATTCTTTTTTGTTAATTGTTCACTTTATTGCCCGGTGATGAGAGAATGTAGTCTTTAATATGTTGTTTTTAGTCTAGTTATATTGTTTTCATACAAGCTTCATGGATATTTAACATATTATACATATTATGAAAATTCCATCTTTTGGGGAAATTAAAGCTGATTTTTATAAAATCCTTTTTGCATCTATATATTATATATATAGATATGGATATATAAGTACACACACATATATAAATATATATTTGCTTTATGTATTTTGATGGAACGTTAGTAGGCACTTTTATGTCTTCCTACAAAATAGCCTGATATAATAAAACAATCTCCTGTTTGACCCATTTATTTTGGCATTAAATTAATCCCAGCAACTTGGGAGGTTGAGACAGGAGGAACGAAAGTTTAAAGCTAACCTGGACAACTTAGCAAAACCTTCAGCAACTTAACAAGCCCCTGTCTCAAAATAAAAAATAAAAAGACTAGGGATGTAGCTCAGTGGTTAAGTGCCCCTAGGTTCAATCCCCAGTATTGCAAACAAAACAACAAAAACCTCTCTGACCAGTTCCTAATACACCCTAGCATAGTTAAGAGCTTGAAAAGCCTCTTTAAGTGATTTGTCTCAAAACATAAATATTTGCCTGTAGCCTAATACAGTGATTTCAAATGGCCTCCATTCTCTCTGCCTCCTCAAAAGGCCTGTGAAGAGTAAATATATAGGGGAGGGAGGGCTGTAGTATTGGAGATTGAAATGGTGAAAACTACATTGTATGCACTTATGCATTCAAAATGAACCCAACTATTATTATGTATAACTACAATACTCTAAAAATAAAAAAAGTAAATATACACAAGTCCATATGTAGCTTGTGTCAAAAAGTTAGAGTAACATCACCTTGTTCATCAAAAAATCCCACGGGTAAGTTACTTCATTAAGTAACTTCCATAATGGTGAAATGTGCCCATTTTAAAACACATGATGGCAAGGACAGCTCAATCTTTTTCATTTATTATTTTTATTTGGACAACATATATACATATGTACAAAATACCTACTGTCAGAATCCTCTTTTATAATTTCATTTGATTTACAAAAACGGGACAGCAAAATAACTTAGGTCACTAATACTGTACAAAAATAAAACTGATTAAACAGTTGTAAAGATCAGTATCTTACAGTGTTACAGACCATTCATCCGTTGTGAAAGAACATCTCTATCTACCCAAAGTGATGAGTACTGTGCTAAATCTATCTGCAAACTGACAAAGCTAATTTGTTTCTGTAATTATAACTACCAAATATAATTCTCAAAAGAAGCATGATATGGAGCTTAAAGCCAGGGCATCATTCCACAATGGTGAAGGGCTTTCTTCTTCCCTAACCAAGGAGAGGAGATATCTTAACTCTAAAACTATTAAATTTTCCAGAATATGATAACTACTTACAGTGTTAGATAAAACAGCTTTTTCTTTCTTTTTAAACACCTGCAATAGTCTTTCAAAAATTCAGTTTGGTTAAAAAAGTAAACAAAAATTACTATCCTGCATTTGGATTTTCATAAGTTAAATCCATGGTCTTTTTAATATAAAAAGTAATTGTTTCATAGTTTTAGTGTTCAACGAACTCTAGTAGTCCTATTTGAACCACATCTTGATATAGTAAATCTAATTAGAATGCTGGTTCCTGTTTTCGTGACATCGTAAAACAGGATTTATCACAAAGAATAAAAAGCCTTGAGTTTATACGTTACGTTACTATGACATATAAGAGAATATCAAATGTGTGTCTGTCAACAACTTGAAAAGGCAAGTAGCAACTTTTTTTGGGAAGTAAATTGTGCATCTTTTTTAAACAAGTTGCTGCATTTATGTCCGTCTACGTGCTTGACGAAAGCCACATATAGATTTACTCCTGAAACTATAAAGATTGTCTTTCACTGGCTTGACTTTGTTTTCCTTCATTTCTTTCTGCGAGGGAAAGCTGAGTTTTTACAAGTTAGCAAGTTGCTAGGCAACCCCAAACTCCTCACTCACTAAAAGGCGCGTGCTGGGTATCCTAAGCAGAGCCTTCCCATGAGCTCAGTAAGAAATAGGCAGCCTGACCTATTTCGTATGGAAGAACAGATGTCCTTAAAACTTATTTTGGACACAGAAATTAAAATTTGGTTTAAAATAAGCGTTTCAAAAATCTGAAACAGAGGTAGAAAGTGTTCTTTATTTTTCCTGACATGTTTTCTCGTGAAAGAAAACACTTTCCTTTTTAGCCCATGGACTGCTCCCAGTCCCTAATGTTAAAAGCAGTTCTCTTGATAGAACCACTAATACAGCTACGTTGGTTAAACAGAAAAACACCGTGCTAGTGATGGCTGTTGTATTGGAAGTCGGAGTCAGCCGTGACCCGTGCCCGCGGCAGGAGCACCCCTGAATCTGAATCGGGACCGAGCATGTGCTGGGTGAATACCGAGCTCACTCACAGGGGGCACCCTGCGTCTGCACAGCACATTGTATATTAGCACATGGATAAACTTGAGTGCACCATAGCGCCCCATTTTAAATATCAGATAAAATCGCCAGAGAGTGTTATTTCTGAAGAAAAAAAAAAATGTAAACATTTCCCCCATGATCACTGCTGACTCCCCTCATTTGAGGTTTATTTTTTTTTATTTTTTATTTTTTTGTGTGTTTTTTGCTTTTTTTTTTGTTTTGTTTTGTTTTTTTGAACTATGAAAACTCAGTTTATTTCTCTGACCCTGTCAGAGAAACTTAAGTTTTCAGTAAATGGCATAGTATGATGTAGTGGTTTAGGCCATTGTAGACACCTAGATACAAGATATATAGTGGTGAGGCTACTGATGTAAAAGGTACAGTGATGTGATTTCTTTCGCACGCATTTCCTTTGCCTGCGTTCTCCAAGAGATTAGTTAGCAGAGACTCCTCTGAAACCATCGTGGTATTTTCCCTTGACACTCACTACGTATTGGGTTTGTTTGTTTGTTTTTCTTTTTTATACTTCAGGTCTTTTTCTTTTGATATAACTCTTGCACCTGATAGTGGGAGATTTGTAGGATCGTGGGAAGGAGACCACCAAATCTCCCCACTCCCTCCCTCGCCCCAAAATAGGCATATCTAGACCTACTGTTATGTACCCACTCAAATAACACTGGAAAGGGTCCAAAGCACTCTCTCTTAGTGGCATTATAGTACAGTTAGATGATGTTAACTAAAAGGATAAGAAAATTTGGACAAGTTAATAGAGTTAAAATTCTGTTGGTACTTTTTTTCTTTTTGTATCTTTTTAAACGCTACCCTCCTCCTTCAGCATGTGTTGTGTATATTCTGCCCTCACATCGCTGCCATGATTTCTTAGGGAAATGTGTATACTGTAAAATAAGCAGATTATAACATGGCGCCAAACAGAATGTCTATCCTCAAAGCATGTGTTTAACTTATTCATCCTCTGCATTAGAAAATAAAAGTGCAGCTTATGTCCAAAAAATACAATTCATACAAAGCAAGGCTGAAAAGTTCCGTACTTGGTGTAACCTTTCCAAGGTTGGTCTTGATTAAATTCGGTCTCTGCTTACCCATTGACTGTAAGGAACTTTTTTGTTTTCGAGTCTTTAGATGGCGGATCATGCTGGAGTAGATGTGTTCTTGCTTGCATAAAGACAGCTGTGCTATGGAGTTTCTTTTTTAATCTCAAAAGTTAACGTGATTCAAGAGAGTGGTTTTGCTAAACAAACTGAAGCACACTTGTCATTACATTAAAAGGTAAGAAAACAATTCGGAGAGACTGCAAGCATCAAGGGCCCAGAATCGCTGTGTGGTGCCACAGGTCAACTCACCCAGTCAGACATATGTACACCGGTGTGAATCTTTAAAATTCTACCCTAGTCTTGGCCTTGCCCCCTCCCAACCCCAGCCCACCCCCCCCCCCAAAAAAAAAAAAAAAAAAAAAAACCAAAAAAACTAAAGGAGAAAAGAAACAAAAGCATCTGCCTCCCTCCAGCAGTCAGAGACGTTCCCAGAGTTGCCTCTGCAAGGGGACAAGTGTTCACTTCGATCTGAGGCTACCATGTGCTTTTTTAAAAACAATATAGGGAGAGGAAAATCAGAATATTGACCAAAGAGCAGTGACCTCCTGCTGTCCCCAAGCCACTTCTGGGGCTTGGTTTCCGTGTGTCCGTCTGTGTCCTGGGAGTCGTCTTGTCCTTCGGGGTCCATCCCTCCCTGGCTGCCGTGGATAGCACCTCACAAGGGGTTGGCCAGCGCCTTTTTCGATCGCTTGATCATGCTGGGGTGGAACTCCGTGTGACGCCGGGCGTGCTTTGTGAGGTGGTCGCTCCTCATGAAGCGCTTCTCACACAGTGGACAGCGGAACTGCTTTTCCCCAGTGTGGGTCCGGTAGTGGCGGGTCAGCTCATCTGAGCGGGAGAACTTTTTAAGGCAGTCTGGCCACGTGCAGGGAAAGGGCCGCTCACCTAAGAGAAGGGAATGGAGACAGGATGCTATTTAGAAATCATGTGGGTGATGACCCCTAAGACTCAAAGGATAAGTCCCGTGTCCACAGTGTTATGGGCTGGATTATATCTCCCCTCCCCAAACGCTTATGTAGAAGTCCAAACCCAAAACTTCAGAATGCTCAGTTTGGTGGCCCAGCCTGTAATCCCAGTGACTAGGGAAGCTCAGGCAAGAGGATTCCAAGTTTGAGGCCAGTCTCAGCAACTTGGCCAGGCCCTAAGCAACTCAGTGAGACCCTGTCTCAAAATAAAAAAATAAAAAGGACTGGGGATGTAGCTCAGTGGTAAAGTGCCCCTGGGTTCAATTCCTGGTACAGAAAAACAAAAAACAAAAAACAAAAAAAAAAAAAAACAAAAAAAACAAAACTCCCCAAAACCCTAATACCTCAGAATATTGACCTCCTTATCTGTGGGTTTCACATCAACAGATTAACCAACCACAGATGAAAAATATTCAGAAAGGAAAAACTGTCTCTGTATTGAACACATACTCTCTTTTGCTCTTGTCATTATTATCTACACATCACACTATAATGACTATTTACATAGCCTTTACATTGAATTAGGTAGTATAAGCCATCTAGAGATGACATAAAATTCATCTCTTAAAAGCTTAAAAGCATTGAGCTGAGTGTGGTGGCACAGGCCTGTAATCCCAGTGACTCGGGAGGCAGAAGCAGAAGGATCAAGAGTTCAAAGACAGCCTCAGCAACTGAGTGAGGTCCTAAGCAACTCAGAAAGACCCTGATTCTAAAGAAAATATCTTAAAAGGGCTGGGGATGAAGTTCAGTGGTTATGGCCCCTGAGTTCAATTCCTGGAACAAAAATAAATAAAGTGCATGGATTATATGCAAATTCAACATTTGCATGTTCTATGACGGACTCCTACATCAGGTGGACGTTAGCATCTGAAAGGGGATTCTGTAACTAATCCCCTGAGGATACCTAGGAATAGTCTTTAAAGTAATGAAGTTTAAATGAAGTCACTGGGATGCTCCTTCATCCATGACTGGTATCCTTATAAGAAAAGATTAGGCCAGCATGGTGGCACACGCTTGTACTAGCTCAGGTGGCTGAGGAAGGAGGATTGCAAGTTCAAATACAGGTTCATCAACTTATTGAGGCCCTAAGCAACTTAGCAGAACCCTGCCCAAAATAAAAAAATAAAGAGGCTGGTGGGGCTGGGGATACAGTTCAGTCGGTAGAGTGCTTGCCTTGCAAGCACAAGGCCCTGGGTTCAATCCCCAGCACCATCCCCCACAACAACAACAAAAAAAAGAGGGCTAGTGGTGTAATTCAGTGGTAAATTGCCCTTGAGTTAAATCCCGAGTAGCCTACCTGCTAATTAAAAAAGAGATTAGATAGGATGCAGTGGCACACACCCATAATCCTAGTCACTCTGAGGTACTGAGGCTGGAGGATTGCATATTCAAAGCCAGTCTCGGCAACTTAGTGATACCCCGTCTCAAAACAAAAAATAAAAGGGCCAGGGATGTGACTCAGTGGTTAAGTACCCCTGGGTTCCATCCCCAGTACCAAAAAAAAAATAAAATACATAAGGACACAGACATATAAAAATTAGGAAAGACCATGTAAATGCAGTTAGAAAATGCCATCTACAGGAAGAGAGGACTCAGAAGAAACCAACACAGCTGCCTTCAGAACTGTGGGACATTCTTAACATCTGTTGTTTAGCCACCCAGTCTGTGACTCTGCCCTAGAAAACTAATATAATGAGTAAAATGCTGAGAATCATCTTCTCTAGACAAATAAGCTTGGTATTTTGTACCCGTTGGAGCCCTCAGAAATTTTTTTTCTGATTTTATTCTATGCAATTGCTGGTTTCATCAGTTTTCTCAGGACTTCAAAGCCTGAGCCCTCTGCTAAATTTCCTGGCATCATAGAGATGGAAGAGGATTGAGGCATCCGATCCAACCAGCCTCACACCTGGAATGATCCTTTCCCCTCAAACTCTCTGGTGCTGTGGATACCCAGTATCAGTCAGTCTTGTGACATGGAGCCCTAATACCTGGCAGGACAGCCTGGTTGTTCTTGAGCATTTCGGTCACAAAGATTTTCTTATTGATGTGAAATTTGCCTTCCTGCAAAGGCCATATTTTAGTCAAACTACAAATAACTTTGCTCCTTCTGCTACGTAATACCCCTTCAGAATCATGTCTTTTTCCAGTCTCATCTCCTTTAGACTTAATGAACCAATTTTTTCCATATAACTAGCATTATAAAACTAATCATATGAGCTACGTGCCATGGTACACACTTGTAATCCCAGCTACTCAGAAGGCTGAGGCAGGAGGAGCGAAAGTTTCAGGCCAGCCTGGGCAACTTAGTGAGAACCCTGTCTCAAAAGATAAAAAGGACTGGAGGTACATAGCTCAGGGATAAAGCACCCCTGGTTTAATACCCAGTACTTCCAAAAAATTTTTAGAAAATAATAATGATCACAGGCATGCAGACAGAGATAAAGGATTCTGGTGCATTTTCACACTGTATTCCCATAGGACATCCCAAAAGGTTGCCCCATTTTATAGATGAGAAAGGGGTGAATACTTGCTCCCTTGAGCAATTAGAAAACAACTGGAAAACATGAACTGACTCTTTCTCCCCAGTGCTGAGCCACCTGCACCTAGCCACTCAACTGTCCTGTCTCTTTGTGGGTCATGAGGACTTGGCACTGTTTCCAGATCTTACCTTATTCTGATTGCTTTCCTTGGAGTCATGCTAGTGTTTCCGTGTCCCACTTAGAATGGAGCTAA
This sequence comes from Sciurus vulgaris, assembly GCF_902686455.1. Classification (NCBI taxonomy): domain Eukaryota; kingdom Metazoa; phylum Chordata; class Mammalia; order Rodentia; family Sciuridae; genus Sciurus; species Sciurus vulgaris. Next base: position 17,505,234 of record NC_136476.1, on the reverse strand, counting down.
GCCCTGCCTGCAAGAGATACTCAGGCTAGCCTGTCCCTCATCCCCTATCAAGGTGATGGCAAGGGGAGGGACTGTGTCCACATCTAGGAGGGACACACAGAAGCAAAAATCCAGAATGAGCACTTGAAGATGAGAGTCTGACTTGCTCATCACATAAGTGGTTGTCATCGCCCTGCTCTGAAGCCGTCTGCCTGCTCTTCACACCTTTCCAAGCACAGCCAAAGCAACTGCTTCATAGACACAGGACACACAGGCTCCTGGTTTCCACAGAACTCTCCAGACATGTCTTTGGTAGGTGTGATGAGTGAATATTTTCTCACTCCTGTCCCAGCCTTCCTGGAAGCCAGAGAGAAATTGCAGAGGCTGGGAGCTGTCCAGCACGGTGCATCTGAGTCATCTGAAAATTATCCCTCCCCCCCCCAATCCCTGCCCGCAGCTTCTCCTAACCCATGCTGATGGGATGTACAAACAACGTTAAAATAAAACCAACAGCAACCAATTCTGTCAACTTTGTGATAATCTCTGAGCAGAGCAATGGTCTGACACTCTGTACAACCTCCATGTGGGAAACCCAGTTCTTGTGGGAAAACCAGTGTGGAAAAACAAATTGGTCGCAGCTGATTGTCTACATGCAGGTTTGGGTATAAATCCTCAGTGAGCTCTGGGCTGACAAGCTGCAACGGCAGCAGTGGATGCTAGGTGCTGCCCAGTGGAGGAGCCTGGGGGTAATGATGCATGAAAATACTCCTGTAGGGGGCCGAGAAGAAATAACGAAAAGGTCCTCACCAAAAAATCCAACAAAGACGTAGAGTGCAAAACTATACTTTTGCAACTTGTGCTGCATTCAAAGCATTTTTATCCACTTCTGTCATCATTTGAGTAAAAAGTAAAATGCAGATTGTAACAACTCAATAAGGTTGACCTTGAGGCAGACAATGTCACGTAGGATTTTTGCCCTTCTCATGCTGCCCAACACTTACGAAATGCTCAAACTTATATACAGTCATCCTTTGGTATCCATGAGGGATTGGTTCCAGGACTCCCTACCACATGGATACCAAAATCCAAGGATGCTCAGTCCCTTTTATAAAATGGAACAATATACTTGAACATCTTATGTACTTTAAATGATCTCCACATTACTTATTATGCCTAATTGCTGTTTAAATAATTGGTACACTGCATTGTTCAGGGTAATAATGACATAGAAAAAAAAGATTTTTTTCTGAATATATTTTTATTTTTTATTTTGTAGTACTGGAGATCAAACCCAGGGCCTCTTGCATATGACCACTGAGCCATATCCTCAATCTCTTTTCTGAATATTTTTATTTGTGTTTGATTGAATCTGCTCATGCAGAACCCATGAACGCAGAGGGTTCTGTGTGCATGTGTATGTGTGTGTGTGTGTGTGTGTGTTACTTAATCTGTACATCCTGCAAGTCACTCATATTGATTAAAACCTGCTCAGAAAGTTACTAGAATAGTGGACAAGACTTCTGGGCTATTCTAGAGTTAGATTGCAGCAAAGTCCTTTCTGACCCCCAAAAAATGTCTGTGAGGAAATATTCTTCTAATACATGCTACATTAAATATATAACAAGGAGACAGAATTTGTAGAGTTATAAGTAGCAAAAAAGCAGACAAAAGAAAACAAAACAAGGTCCCCTCTGCACTGCAGTCTGATGTGGAGGGGAGAGACAGAAGGAGAAGGCAAAGCTTGGTGTTTCCTCACTGCTCGCTGGGACAAAACTGTCAGAAGTGGTTTTCTTGGAGGCTTGGTCATGTGGCTTGGCTTACTCATTGGCATCTGTACTTGCGTCTTTCCACTGAGTCATGAGAGGAAGGGGTTATTTACTCGAGGGAATCTATCTACTGTGGGGAAGATGGACTGAAAGGCTACTCTGCTGTGGGCTAGAATTGGAAAGGAATAAGGCAATCTTGCATTAGGAAGATGGCTTCACAGAAGTGACACTTGGTGGAATGCATCATGAATCCACTGTGGGTACAGGGGACCTTCCAGATCTCATGCTGACAATTGATTACAGATGGTATTTCAAGTGTAATCAGGCCCATTCCTACTGATTCACTTTTAATTTAGTTTACATCCAGTTGTCATTTTGTGATTGTCCTCATTGCTTCTGATGCTGATGCTGTCATTGACCTAGCATCCCCTGCCTCTGAAGTGTTCCAGAGAGAAGAGAGGGGCACCCACAGAGCCCCAAGGAAATCAAGATCCCAGAGCAGCCTGTGTTAGCCTCACAGAACTTGTATAACTTAAATTAACAGTTGCTAAGCATGTAACAAAGATCTGCTTGGAAGTGAGTTGCTAGTGCAAGAGTCCTCAGATCATGTGTGTTCTTTTGGAACCCTTTGGAAAACTACTAAGTGCCTTGGTCAGTGATCGAAACTTGGGGTTAGTACACTACAGCCCACAAGCCAAGACCAAATGGTTGAAAACTATCCGAAGAATATTTCATGGAGGAGAAAGTTATATGAGATAAAAAATTTCATACCCCTACATAAAGTTTTACTGGAAATAGCCGCGCTCAACTAGTTCAACTATTATCTGTGGCTGCTCTCTCAACCACAGCAGTGTTGGGCAGATGTAACTGTATGGCCTGCAAAGCTGAAAATATTTACTCTCTGACCCTTTTCAGAAAGTTGGCTGGCCACTGATCTTGATCAGAAGATTTGGAATTCTACCTGATGTGTTAGTTTTTCATCATTGTGACCAAAATACCTGACATAAACAATTTAATGGAGGGAGAGTTTATTTTGGTTCATGTTTTTAGACCATGGTTGGCTGGCTCTGAGGCAGGAAACATCATGGCAGAGGAAAGTTGATCAGCTCATAGCAGCCAGGAAGGGTAGGAGGGGAGGAGAAACATACCAGGGACAGGATATAGTCCCTAAGGGCATGCCCCCAGTGACCTACTTCCTCCATCAATGCCCTACCTGCATTCTCAGTAGTCCATTTAGCTATCAATGAATTAATCCACTGACGATGTCAAAATCCTCATGCTGCAGTCACTTCTCAAAATTCCCAACTCTGAACATTGCCATATTGGTGACCAAGACTTCCACACATGAGTTTTTGAGGGACAATCCAGATCTGAACCATGACACCTATTGTTGAGTTTGTAAATTCAAATGTCCTCAGGAGTAAGGTACATAATAAAATGAGTACAACACCAGTTGTATTCAATGACAGGTCGGAGTGAAATCCGTGGTCTACTGAAGATTGCCTTCCCCACCTAGGTGTGCAAATTCAACTCTTTATAAAAACACAGCACCAGCCAGGAGTGTGTGTGCAGACTGGACTTTGCTTGAAGACCTACAATTTCTGGTCCTTTATTCCAGTGAAAGGTTTGCAGACGACCCACTATGGGATACATCCCTGCATGTTAGTAAATGGCAGACACATAATAAGGTAACAGAAGAATATGTGGTTTGGGGCTGGGGATATGGCTCAATGGTAGAGCATGTGTGAGGCTCTGGGTTTGATCCCCATCACTGCGCACACATAAGATATGGTTTGCACCAAAGAACATAAAGACATGGGGAGAAGACTGAAGTCTAAATGGGACCCAAGAGGAGGAAAACAGAGGCCTTCAGGATTGTGACTTATCCTTCATCCCACAACCTGGGGGGGAAACCAAGTCATGTCCTCACTTTCTTTCGGCTCAGTGCTAAGGTCCAAAGGAAAATAAATGGCCAACCTTCTTCACACCAAACACATCATATAACAAACAATGATCAAGCAGAGATTCCAGAGATTCTTTAAACCTGTCTTTAGTATTAATGAAAGTTACCATCCTCCTGGGGGGAAAAAACCAGACTTGTACCAGTGCTTTATTTCTGGCCTTCACAGGAAAACATACCCAGAGGCAATGACACAATAAACTCTGCCTTACTGGAGCAGAGCTGTTAATAACAAGTTTCTCTGAGTTCTCATTATTTATACACCACTCCCCACCCCTTTCAGCAACAAGCTAAGCACCTCTCCCTGACAGACTCAGAGCATAAAATAAACTTAATCAAAAAAGCTACTGAGCACGGCACGAAATGTGTGAAAAGACTCTCTGCAGACACAGATGGGGCCCCAGAATTCTCCTGGGCCTAACGTGGGTTAGGAGAGAAGCAGAGTGGGGCCTACTTAGCACAGGGAGAGTTCATTTCTTGAGAGTTTCCTCTCTATCAGTAATTAGCTGATGATGCCCAGAGATGCTCATTCTTCTTTGGAAGGTCCTGAAATGAATGGAGGGGAGTCCTCCATATAAAAGAAAGAGGACAGGCTGCTTGGCAAATGCAGGGCTTGTTCACTGGATACATCCAAGTCTTTGCACAGTCCCCAGAATTCAGCCAGGTTACCACTAAGATCCTAGCCTGGGGTCAGGGAGGCCTTCAATACAGTCTCCTTCCTACCTAGTTCCTCTCATCTTCCCTTCCCAGAGTCCAGGGAAGGGCATAAAAGGGTCTAATGTTAATCAAGGCAGGACCTTTAAAAAAAAAAAAAAAAGTAAACCAATCTGGTAAAAAACAAACAAAAACTAAAAAAAAAAAAAAAGAGAGAAAAGATTAAGGGATTCAGGACTCCTCTTCAGAATACAACTCAGATGGGCAAAATCTTGAGGAAAAAGTTGTGTTAAGTTGTGTTGTTTGTTTGTTTGTGGTGCTGGGGGTGCAGGGCCTCTACCACTCTACTATTGAGCTACATCCCTGCCCTAAATAGTGGTTTCTGACAGCAAAAAAGTACCTATAATTCTCTGGTAAAATGATTATTTGACATTAGAAAATCATGTTGATGTTATTCCCTGTTTTAACAGGCTAATACACACACGCACATGCACACACAATCTTTGCCTTGAAAGATGCAAATATGTTTGATACTATTCAATGTTCATCCCTAATAAAAGATTTTAGGAAAACTGAAGAATAATTCCTTAGCAGGATAAAAATAAAATGCAGATCTGAAACCTTCCTGCTGCAAGGTCAACAGTGAAATAAAGTTAGCATTTTTGCCTGGTGTGGTGGCGTAGGCCTATAATCCCAGCAGTGAGTTCAAAGCCAGCCTCAGCAAAAGCGAGGTGCTAAGCAACTCAGTGAGACCTGTCTCTAAATAAAATACAAAATAGCGCTGCGGTGGGCCTGTTGGTGAGCTGAACTTCTTTTTTGTCCAACATCTTGACAAGCTCCAGTAGCAGGCTTTGCAATTCCACCCAAAGAGGAAAAGAAGATAGATGCTGGAAAAGTCAGTCAAGAAAGACAAGGACCCAGTGAACAAATCTGGGGGCAAAGCCAAAAAGAAGGAATGGTCCAAAGGCAAAGTTCGGGACAAGCTGAACGATCTAGTCTTGTTTGAAAAAGCTACTTATGAGAAACTCTATAAGGAAGTTCCCAGCTATAAGTTTAAAATAACCTCAGCTGTGGTTTCTGAGAGACTAAAGATTCAAGGTTCCCTGGCCAGGGCAGCCCTTCAGTGAAGGACTTATCAAACTGGTTTCAAAGGACATAGCTCAGGTAGTTTATACCATAAATACTAAGGGTGGAGATGTCCCACCTGCTGGTGAAGATGCACGAATAGGTCCAATCAACTGCACATTTGGAAAAATAAAACTTTATTCAATCAAAAAAGAAATAGGACTGAGGATGCGGCTCAGTGGCCAAGTGCCCCTGAGTTCAATCCTCTGTACCCAATAAATAAATAAAACAAATAAATAAAAAGTTAGTATTCTTACTAAATCAAGCTGAAAGAATGAAGGTACACACACACCCTTGTCATTATAATTGAATGTTGTTAAGGAAATGCTACTGAATGAAATTAGATAGTAAGACAAGAAGTTAAATGGTGGGAACGAGGCGGCTCATTAAGTGAGAATTATTTGCAGTTGGCACAACTTCCTTATTTGGGAAATACAAGACAAATTCCTGAAGAATCTCAAATAAATTAAGCACAGCTGGGCGTGGTGGTGAAGCGCCTGTAATCCCAGTGACTCAGGAAGCTGAGGCAGGAGGATCCCAAATTCCAGGTCATCGGGGGCCACTTAGGGAGACCCTGTATCAAAATAAAAACTAAAAAGGGCTGGGGATGAAGCTCAGCAGTTAAAGTCCCTGGGTTCAATCCCCAGTTTAAAAAAAAAAAATTAAAGTGCACACATAGGCATAAATAGACAAAAGAGCAATGGTTTTCTTACATGCTAACCTCCTAAGCATTAATACTCAGAATAAGCCTAACAATAAAAGTTCAGGATCATCGAGAAGAAAGCTATAAAATCTTGATGTGAAAGAAAAAGATGAAAAAATGGAATGTTTCCCATGTTAAGACTCAATGGTGTGAACATAGCAATTCTGTACAAATTCATCTATGAAATTAACACACGCCATAAGAATTTCTTCTTCTTGAACCTGACAAAATTATTTCTGAAGCTCATTTGGAAGAATAAACACACCTAACTTGCCAAGAAAAAATTTAAAAGAACAAATAATAAGTGAGCACTTGCAATAGTACTTATTAAAATGCATTATTAAAGTTGTAATAATTAAGATACTGAGATACCAGCATAGGAAAAGACAAATTAGTGGAACAGAGTAGAGCCTGAAATTAACCTAAGAATCTATAGGGATTTAGCATATGGCAAATGGAGTATTTCAAATCAATGAAGCAAAAAATGTTTAATTCCATGAAGGATGGAGACATAAGGTTAAACAAAAACTATCTGGATCCCTACCTTATACTTCCCACTTAAATGAATTCCAAATGGGCTATTCGTGTAAGTGCAAAAAATAAAACCATAAAGGTAAAAGAAAATATAGGTGAACAATTTTTAGAATCCTGGAATGAAGAGAGACTTTCTAAACATGAAACCAAAATTCTGTTAGAAGGACAGTTTTGAATACATAAAAATGCTAAACTTCTATGTGGCATAAATATATGTTTATTTGCATATATCTATGCAAAAAAAAGGACACTTGAAAATCAAAATGAATAGTCCAATTTTATAAAAGTGGGAAAGAATGCAAATAAGCAATTTACAAGGTAAGAAATACTAATGACCAAGAAATAAATATATAAAAAACTCACACATAATCAAAACATGCCAATTAAGACACCAACGAAATATCTGTGAGGCTGATGAAAATGTCAAAAAGTCCATTCTTACCTACCATTGGGGGAGGCTTGAGGAAACAAGCCCAGTACCACACTGGTGAGACTCATGATTGATCCACAGCCATCTGGCAATATTTTTCTTGGAATTATTTTTGGTAATAATTTTAGAGGGACATGAAAATATAGAGGGATACAATTTTAATGTTCAACAATAAAAAGCTGTTTTAATATATCATTGTGGATCTATATAGTGGAGTAGTATGGACCTGTTTAAAAAAAAAGAAAGAAATTAAATACCAGACTGATAAAATAGAAAGATGTTAGCTATATACTGCTAAGTGAGAAGGTCAGCTGGGTGAGGTGGAACACACCTGTAATTCCAATGACTCGGGAGGTCAGCGCAGGAGAATGGCAAGTTCAAAGCCACTCCCAGCAATTTAGCAAGGCCCTAAGCAACTTAGCAAGACCCTATCACAAAACAAACAAACAAACAAACAAAAGGCTGGGATGTAATGCTCAGTGGTAAAGCATTTCTGGGTTCAATTCCCAGTACAAAAAAAATTTAAAAAGTCATCTGCTGCATGCATGCATGCATGTATGAATCTCTACAGAAAGGAAGAAAATCCTGGGAGAATAGATACAAAATGTGAATGGTGGTTATCTACTAGTGAGGGGATACAGAGACTTTCTGTTATCTTCCCCTACATTCCTGATTTTTAAAATGGTGAGTTCAGATTTCTTTAACTACAAGAAAAAGGTTTCTTTTTTAAAAGTTATTTTAATATCTTTAAAAAGTATCAGTGAGAGTGGTGGTATATATCTGTAATCCCAGCAACTCAGAAGGCTGAGGCAGGAGGATTCCAAGTTTGAGAAGCCAGCCCAGATAATTTAGACATACCCTGTCTCAAAACAAAATTAAAAAGTGGTAGAATGCCCCTGGATGCAATCCCTAGTACTGCAAAAAAAAAAAAAAAAAAAAAAAAAAAAAAAAAAAATACAAATAATAAAGAAAAATAAATAAAAATATATTCTGTGGGGGCAGAGGTATGTGTAAATTTACCTTACATTGAGAAATTACAGGGACATTCCAGGTGTCCAAGACCCAAGAAAGGAAGAGTCAATCTGTTTCCTTCTCAAACAAATTGTTAGAAAGTTAAAAACTTTCTGCACATACATCTGCTTTCTCACTCCTCCTACTCCCCCCCACCTCCTCTTTCCATATGTGTGAAGGAAATGGCCCTCACATGAACAGACAGGAAGCTTCAGAGGTGGAATCACAGCAACAGCCATGGCAGGAATTGCCCAACAAAAAACAGCCCTGGCTAGGAAGAGGAAAAAGGAGAAAGACTGATCAGAGTCCAGGAAAGCATTCCTCAAGAACGAGGTTGCTGGGCACCCAACCCCACACAGCCCCAGACCCCAGCACTCAAACACCCTATGTTCACCTGGCCTCTCTTCCCACTGAGAGGCAACAAAGAATGGGGGGTACAAACGTGACCGGTTGCTTTTTTGCATGCTCTACTACCCTAGTGGGTAGAACCGCTAACATGACAGAAGAGGTGTACAGCCAGCCACCACTCCTTTCTTGCAGAAATAATTTCAGTTGTTAACACTGGATGCAAAAATCAATAATCCCAGTAGCTCAGGAGGCTGAGGCAGGAGGATTGTGAGTTCAAAACACCAGCCTTGGCAACTTAGTGAGACCCTGTCTCTAAATAAACACAAAAGGTGAGGGGGCTCTGGATATGGCTCAGTGGTTAAGTGACCCTGGGTTCAATCCCCGGTACACCCCCCACACACCAAAATAAAGGTCTCCTTTGTCAGAAATATTGTTATCCGTAGATGTTCTGGATGAAAACAAATACCCCAATGCCATCCCGTCCTACTACCATTTGCTCTTGACTGCTCACTGAATCCCCCTAGGGTTTGAACTCCTTTCGTTTCATTTGTCGATTCAGTGGAATCACTATAAGAGCTTGGAAGTAAGGTTTTACTTCCTGATCCTTGTGTGCATGTGTGGAAAGCAGCTGCTGCCCCACTGTATGTTGTGAAATGGGAAAGGGGTGTGTGTCTGTAACAACTGTATGCTGTACTTCCTTCCTGTAGCTCTTTGGTGTCTAGGAAGCAAGCCTGTCTGCCTATTGCTAGTATGACCTCAACCTCAATGGATCTATGAGAAAGCTCAGGCAGGCTGGTGGGCCTCAAATGAAAGATGGCTGACAGGAGATTCTTGACTCAACCCAGCAAGAGCTGTATCTTGGTATCATTGTATGGATCCCATCTCCCAGCTCCCAGGTAGTCACTCCATCGAAAGGGGACACAACTCATACTCTACGGTGCACTGTTTGTTGCTAAATTAGAATGTTTGGTAGCTTACATATATTAAAAGGATTTTTGACTTAACTATATTCCCAATTTATGTTTATTAGCTTGTCATCCCAGCAAATACAGGAGCAGCTGTATAAATACAGAGGTTTCTAAGCAGTGCCCTGAATCCTAAACTCTCCTTTTGACAGGGTTGGGAAGTCCCCTAAGAGTACCACCGTTGCCTGGCTTCTCCAGGCATACCGGGAGCTTGCATAAGCCCCTCTGAGGAAGCCCACCTACACATGGTGCCTGACAAGTCGGACAGTTGTGGCTCGAAAGGGTTGTATCTCAGTGCATGCCTTTAAGATTTCTACCCTTCCCCAAATTAAGGTGGGAAGGACTGTGTTCCTAAGCCCAAAGCTCGCTTGGAAAAACACCGCTAGAAGAGGGCTGCCTCACAGTGTCCGCTGAAGAGCAAAGGATGGCATGCCACATGGATGGCCCTCGCACGATGACAAAACAACAAGAGCCTCCTGCCAGCTGAATAACAGAGCACACAAGAAAGAAAGGCAAAGGACCCCAAATCAGAGCAAGAACCCTGATTTTGTAAACTTTAACCCAAAAGAGAATAAAGTTTATCAGAAGTAACTATGAGACCCTGAATTGCTAAGATAACATTTTTTCCTGACAAAAATAGACTGGAGTCTGGTTGTCCCGTAGTGCATGCCTATAATCTCAGTGATATGGGAGGCTGAGTCAGGAGGATCACAAGTTCAAAGCCAGCCTGGGCAACTTAAACCCTGTCTTAAAATAAAAATTTTGAAAGGATATGAAAAATGGTGGAACAAGACAGACATCACTACCCAATGTACACGTATGATTACACGAATGGTATGAATCTATATAGTGCACCATCAAAGAAATGAAAATTTGTACCCCATTTGTGTACAATGAATCAAAATGCAGTCTGTGGGGAGAAAAAAAAATAACAGAATGAATCAAAAACTATTACCCTAGGTAAATGTATGATTACACAAACCGTATGCCTCTACTTCATGTGCAGAGAAACAAGATGTATCCCATTTGTTTACAATAAAAATGAATTTTAAAAAATGCAGTCTGTAAAAATAAAAAAAATTAAAAAGAAAATTTAAAAAATAAAAATTTTAAAGGGAGCAGGGCTGGGGATGCAGCTCTGAGGTAGAGCATTTTTGGATTCTATCCCCAATACCAAGAAAGAAAAGAAATGAAGACTGGGGCCTAATTAGTAGATGCCTAGTCTTCCTGACAAGAGGCACATAAAGACTCACAGTGACAAGCAATGCTATTTGAGCAAGTGTTTGCAACGCTCCCCTCTGGGGCTCTGCTCACTGCTAGAACCAGGGTACAGCTGCGATGACCATAATTCCTACTCACAGGCCACATGGACTGCTATCCATTACGGTTTTCCAAACTTTAACCCCTGGATTCCTGGGATGAAGTGGACCACTAAATTCTCATGGTTTGGTGTGTTTATCACCAAAGACCACCAAGAAGTGCAGGCCTGAGCTGTCCAACCATCCTGAGATCTCAGAGGAATCCTCCTTGGGAAGGCGTTTCTGGGTGGTATCTTGAAATTTGGGAACATACAGGAATTGAGAATAAATGACTCAAGGGAAACAGCCCATGTTCTCTCCTGCTGGGAAGTCCCGATGAGCCAGGTCCTGCTCACAGAGGAGCATTTTGTGGCTGGTCATGGGTATGATTTGCAACATGAACTAGGGAAAGCCAGCTGTTTGGTTGTCATCCGGCTTACTTCCATTAAAACGATAATGGTATAAAGCTACAGTAGAATTATAGTAGCCCTGGGATTTAAGTCAAATTTATGTGGGCTTTTTTTTTTTTTAGTTATTTTTGAGCTCTCCTTTTTGTTTCTTGTGATTTCTTAGGGTGTTTTTGTGTAGTATTGTGCATACTGAATAGCCTTCTGGATCTCAGTGGGAACCGCTACATAAACAGTTCATCTTTGCACAGACTAGGCCTTTATTAGCACATAGGGTAATAAATGTTCCTGTAAACATGATTCATTTCTCTGAGCATTAAATGGACAGTCTTGAGTTAGGATCAAGTGACTGGCTCTGAAGATTACACTATTATTTGAAAATAATGCAGTTACTTCTTGCTTTGTTTCCTTTTTCATTCTTTTTTACCTTTTTTGTCTTTTTTTCTTTTTTTTCCTCTAAGATCATGCTGTCATATTTGTTCCATGTGAGGCTTTAGAGCTAGCTTCAAGATCATCTATCTTCTCAAAAAGGCCTGTAAGTACGAATTGGCACAAACATGTCCAAATAATCTATTTTCTGTACAAACCTGTTGTCTGTACATTAATGGCCTTTTAGGTTGAACTCCAGAGATAAGAGGAAAAGATGTTGTCATACCGTTTTGTCTCCCATTTAGTCAAATTGTTCTTTGGAACATCTGCTTGTGAGTCTAATTGAGCTAGTAGAGGAACTAGGTGTTAGTTTTGCCTGTCTTGAATTTATTCCCTTTTGGGTAATAAACAACAACACACTCTGAAGTTCCTTTTTCAACTACTCCTTCCCCACTGGAGCCCATGTAATTCCTGGAGGTGATCACACTCTTCCAGACCCAAGAGGTTGGATGAGCCCCAGTTAGACCACAGGAATTGATCTCAGGGATGGACATACATTTGAGTTTATCCATGGAGCTTAAGGCCAGGGACTTTTGCTAGAATCATGGGGAATGGGAAATTTCCTTTCCATGGGATTTGCTGAATTGGCAGGATGTGAGTCTGGCATTGCAGGCAGCCATCCTAACACTTTTTGGAGACAGCCTGCCCATGAATGAAGCCAGAGCAAAAGACAATAAGGCTGAGTCCCAGACACTGAGCACCTGTATGTATCTAGAAAACCTGAAACTCTAGTTACCCCAGATGTGTCTCTAACATGAACCAATAAAGTTCTGTTTTTTACTAAGCCAGTCCAGGTTTGGATAGCATGCAACCAAAGAATTCTGACTAATATAGTATTGGATCTAAAACTGAGTTCTTTTTCAATTGAAAGGAAACAGCTTGTGGATAACTATGGAAAATACAAGGTAGGTGTGATCAGTGTCCAAGATGTCTGCCAAAACTCCTAGCCAAGGTTCGTGATTACCAGATAAAAACCAGAGTTAGAACAGGAGTGGACAGCTGAAAACGGATGGCTTTGGGGGAGCCGAATCTAAGAGTTAAACACAGAGTCTCTTCCCACTACCAGAAACCCAAGTGGTTCAAGTCAACAGCTATTCATTTACAACTCCAAGCACCTATAAACATACTAGGAAAATTCCACTGTAACCTTGGATCGGGTTAACTACTCTGATTTCTCCTATGAAATAAGAATAACAGTACCTTTCTATTGCAGGATTGCCATGAATGAAATCATTCAGCTTGGAACCAAGCATATAATATATATTTGATGTGTTATTGCTGCTATTGACAAAATTCACAGTGACTGCTATCAGCATTTAGCACAGCTTTCTGCATAACAGTCCCTCAATATTATTTAAAGGAATGATTCATCTAGAATTCTAAACAAAAATTCTAAGAATCTTTAGCTGGGAATGGTGAGTGGCATGGGCCTGTAATCCCAGCTACTCAGGAGACTGAGGCAGAAGGATCACAAGTTCCAGGCCAGTCTGGGTAATTTAGCAAGACATTATCTCAAAATAAAAGAATGAAAAGGGTTGGGAATATAGTTCAGTTTTAGGATGCCCTGGGTTCAATCCCCAGTGCTACAAAAAACAAACAAAAAAACTCCTTCCAGTTCTAAAAGGTCTGCTACCTGCAGGAAGTCCTGCTCACTGGTTCCACTTTTGTTCAAGTCAGACCCTCCTGTAGGCATGCACTTCTACTAGGATGAAGGCTTAGCTCCAGAAACAAATTTAAACTTCAATGAACACAAAACATCACTGCCTATATTTCAAAACCTCGTCATTAATTTTGTATGGCTTAAAATTCTTTTTATTTTAATCTATTGAAATAATGTCCTCACTCTTTTGAAAGACTCAATCTGGTCAGTAAGGGATGAATTCCAATTCTCCTGTTCAAATTTGTGAACATAATCATTTCACTAAAAAAATAAATAAATAAATTCAGGGGCTGGAGATGTAACTCAGTGGTGCAGTACTGGCCTAGCATCTGCAAAGCCTTGGGTTTGATCCCTTGCACTGCAAAAAATAAAAATAGGCTGAGCGTGGTGGCCCATGCCAGTAATCCCAAGTGGCTCAGGAGGCTTAGGCAGGAGCATGGCAAGTTCAAAGCCCGCCTCAGCAACTTAGCGAGGCCCTAAGCAACTTAGCAAGAACTTGTCTCAAAATAAAACACAAAAGGACTGGGGATGTGGCTCAGTAGTTAAATGTCCCTGGGGTTCAATCCCTGGTAAAAATTAATTAAAATTAATATTCAAAGATCTAGCAGCTCTGGAGTTAGATGGTCAACTAACTGGTTCTTGCAGCTCTGGAACCATTAGGTCTAGATTCTCAGTTCTTATCTCAGTATTCCTCAGTCTAGTAGAGTTCACGATAAACTGAGATAAAAAGGGAAAGCCCACAGGACATCATCATTAACACAGGCATTAAGGACAAATGGAAATGGGAGACCCTACAAATGAAAAAATGGATGCCTTTCACTCCCTTAGTGGGGACCTCATACTAATGAATAATGTTAATCTTATATTTGCTGAGGGGACTGCTTGTCGACCCGACAAGAGAAATGTTTACTCTTGGCCTCAATGCACAACAAAGGTATTAAAGTTTCAGGAGGATTCCAGGAAGGGAATAGGAACCCTCCCACAGCTATGCCCTGGGCTGTTCCGGGAGTGGTGCTCCACAATAGAAGGGCAGAGGCCACAGGCTGACTCCACCTCTGCCCTTTTACTTGGTTAATTCCTCGAATCAGCCCTTTAAACCCAAGTTCCAAAAAAAAAAAAAAAAAAAAAGTTAAGCACAGATTGAAATCCTCAGGAGAACCTGAGGAGAAGGAATTCAAAATGAAGGAAGAACTGAACATCCAGAGAACTAAGTTTGAAATAGAGGTTTTAGCATTTTCTGCTGAAAAACCCTTCAGGGTACCTGGTACCCTCAAGGACTGCCCAGAAAGGTGGCCCCGGTAGATTACGCAATAGGTCCAGAGTCACGTGCTAGTGAAGGCAGACAGGCAGGCAGTTTCTGAGTTCTGGCAGAATGCTTCCAAAGCCTTCCAAGTCCCCCAAAATATTTAAACAGAACACTCCCCACGTCTCTGAGAAGATGGCACATGCTTTTTTACAGACAAAATGATGGATGAGATGACCTCTCAAGGTCACTTTCAACCTCTGAGTTCTATTCTTTCAATACTAACGACTGCTGCCACCAAGTGCTCTGGGCCAGGCCTAGGCCTGTCACTAACTTCCAACACAAAGTGGGGTGGAGGGAAAGCCAGGATTCCTCCAAGACCACTGACAGAGGACCTCGCTTTTTTTTTTTTTTTTAACCATCTGGGGTTATTTCCCCCCCACTTCTTTTTCTTCTCCTCCTTCTTCCTTTACCCCTCCTTTTTGTGTGTGCTGCATAGAAACAGAAAGTGCCTTTGTACCAATTACTAGGCACTAATTCAGTGGGCGCTGGGTTTGCTGGAGAAACATTGGAAAAAGGTGGGTGGGTCGGATGTGGGGGAGGTTGTCAGCAGTGAAGGCTCTGCACGCTGCAAGCTATTCCCCAGGCTGAGAACTGCCAAAGGGAGATGGGGGGATCAGATTTAGAAGTCAAGACTAACAACGAACACAGTAAAGCCATTAAAAAAAAAAAAATCAAGAATGCTAATGATCACAAGGCATTGAGAAATCAAACTGATGGGCTTCCAATCAGATTGTAACATGCTGTCTTAGGGACTCCTGAAAGTGAGTACTGGGAAATCATCCGCCCACTTCTCTTCTCAATGAACTTATTAGGGAAGACCATTGTCAGCCACTTTCCCAATATGTCACATGATGTTTCTCCCTGGGAAGTTCAATCTGGGAATTTCCCACAGACGTTTGCAGAATGACTAGTTCTTGGGATAAACGGCAACAGTTGAGACAAGAATATAAATCTGATCCTTATGTTCAGAATCCAGAATTCATTTTCCCCAGGTTACAGCTTTGTGTCTGAAGGTAATAGGGTGTTGACCATCCAAACAGCACTGTTTACTCTAACACCTCCCCCTCCCACCCAGGGCCCCACTTACACCCCTCCCCTCTCTTCTCACCACCCACAGAAGATTTGAGAGGAAAATCACAGAGACGATGTGTGTACTCTGTAATTTTACTCCACTTGTGTTTTCCTGTTGTCAAACAGTAATCCTGCCAGCCTCAGAGTGACTCCTCTGAGGCATCTTCACCCTGTCACCGCTAGGGCAGATAGATGGAGGATGATGGGGGACAGGTGAGAAATGAGGGAAGGACAGCAACTGGTCCTTTCCCCCTTTCAGGACCAGGAATAAGAGCAATCCCGGCCCCCCATCCTCATGGGGTGACTATGGCCATGGGCTGAGTCATCCTTCCCTGGATTCATGGGAGTCTTCACCTTTGGTTTGACACAGAAGCAAACCCACAGGAACCATGCCTGCTTAGAAACCTTTTCTGTCTGCAGAGGCCATCTACATTCACCCCCCTTTGCTCCATTCTCCAAGGCAGATCGTTCTTTCTCCCTAACAGGATACTTACAAGTGTGTTTATATTCTATTATTGGGGGTAGGGTGGGGTGACATTGCCCCTGAGGGCTTTGGAAGGTGAAAGAAAGAAAAAAAAAAAAAAAAAAAAACTAAGTTTTTGCAATAATTTGTGGCTTTCTAAAAGGTCACAGTCCATAAACAGCTCTACAATGTGACTGTGGTATTAAAATATCATGGTGGAGGTATGGGCAATCATTTATTAAAAAGTCTAATCTCATTAGGGGAGAATGGAAAAAAGGTAGAGAAGCATTTACCTGTGTAAGTTTCCCTCAGGTTTAGTGGTTACAAAATGCCACTCTCTAAATCAGTCTGGGGAGTCCTGTGGAAAGAACAGGGCAGAGAGGATGCCTCTTTAAGGACCAGGGTACAGGGCCTTGGTTCCACTCAGGAAGAGAAGAGAAAGTGGCAAAGACCAGGCAGGTGCTGCTTTGTGGGCAGGTAAGATCCCTTAGTCAGGGCCTGGGGTCAGAATAGCAGCTTTTGGTCCCTGAAGCCCTGCCCCTTGGGGAAAGGAGATGGGTCCCCCTCGCCCCTCTGACACTAGACTCAAGCAAATAGTTGACTCCAAAGCTAGGGAGAAGAGTTCAAGAGGCTCAGAACAACCTGGCACCTGTGTTAACAAACTTTTCACCTGAGTTAAGAGTGGGCCAGTAGTGGACACTCCTAGAGGAGCTGAAAAATCCATTTCTGGTACTGGAGAAGGACTTCTGCTGCGGAGGCTATGTAGGTCCCTTCTACCAGGTGGTCTAAGTGTCCCAGGAAAATGTTCCAATAGGCTAAGGAGCAGCACAGGCAGCCAGTTGGGGTTGCTGTGGCTCTTGCCACTCCTTGTTGTATAGATGTTTCCTTTTGCTTTATTAAAAAAGATGTTGCGGGGCTGGGGAGATATCTCAGCTGGTAGAGTGCTTGCCTCCCACAAGGCCCTGAGTTCGATCCCCAGTATCGCAAAAAAAAAAAAAAGAAAAGATGTTGGTTTTTATTTATTTATTTTTTATAGAACTGGGCTGGGATGGTTGGTGTTTGGGACTGATTTTCAGACTTCCATCACCTGTGTCATCAGCTCGACCTATTGTTACCTATGGACGACAGCTGACTTACCCCCCAAAAAGAGTAAAATAAAATACTCTTAGACACGAAAACAAGGTCTAAGGTTTCTGTGGATTGTTATCAACCCAGTGTGACTCTGTATCAGCCTGTTCTGATGACTTCAGATCTGGAATTAGGATGTAGTTGTTTCCTTCTCCGAAGGATACACCTCCACCCCACCCCAAATATGCAATGCCTTGTGCAATGTATCCACAAAGTCAGGAGACTTAGGATAAGCTCAATGCTACATTTTCAAATAACAGCAGAATGACCTGATACATTTTGGTCTGCTACCAGAGTCTAAAAAGCCTGAGAACAGAACAGAGTGTATTTGCTGCACCTTTTTTTCCTTCCGGATAACAATGGATCCATTATTGAAACTTTAGGTTTATCACCTGGATAGATATATCTGGTCTAGAACCTGAGGGAAATCAAATTGAACAAATTATTTGAAAATGTAAACTAACATGTGCCAGGAGAAATGGAGCACACCTGTAATCCCAGGAACTCTGGAGACTGAGGAGGAGGACCACAAGTTCGAGGCCAGTCTCAGTAATTTAGTGAAATCCTACCTCAAAATTAAAAAAATAAAAATGGCTGGGTATGTAGCTTAATGGTTAAAGTACACCAGGTTCAATCCCCAGTACCGAAAAAAAAAAAAAAAAAGTTATCCTGTGTCCTGACTTTGAGGACATGTTCTATATTACACACAAACTATAATATTTAGCATTGCTCAAGGGTGTGGAGTCTTAGTAAGTGCTTTATGTATTTATTTTTGCAATGTCAGGGATCAAATCCACGGCCTCACACATGCTAGGCAAGTGTTCTACCATTGAGCTATACCCCAAACACTTCTACGTGCTTTATATACGTTAACTTTGCACAAGAACCTATGAGTTTAGAATACTATACCTATCTGTGGATTAAGAAATGGAGGCTCAAAAAAAAAAAAAAAAAAGAAATGGAGACTCAAAGTAGAGGTTGTAAACAAAAATGGCAACAGAGACCATCTTAATGATTAAAATAAGAGGCACTGGCCCACACAAGAAATGATTAGTTCAAACTGATTGTTGCCAGACAGGAATTCAGGTGCCATATTGCCAGATTTTAAAATTTTTCCACAGAAGCCAGATTTCTATATTTGTGCTGAAGTTCTGATTTTTAGGTGTTGTAACTAATTAATTTTTTTATATACTCTATACTGGCCAGGCCAAACAAATGCACAAGCAAATTCAGTCACAAACCTCTAGTTTGAAAACTCCAAGTCAATGCAATTTGCTCAGGGTCTTACAACTAGGAAACAGGACACGTCACAACCCAGGTTCAGTTAGCCTCAACTTTCCTTTCTCTCGGGACACTATGTAAAGAAGCTACACAATAATTGAAAACTTGTTGAATAAATTCAACTTCTAAGGCTGCTGCTGGTCTACTATGGAAGCAGCAGCTCTTTGAGGCTCTATAAGGAAGTGAGCAAGCAGAGGGATTCTCAAGGGAATGTTGAGCAGTACTGAGCAAGGGGGTGTGGCTGGGATTTTAGCTCTTAAATCTTCACAGAAGGCAGACATTTTAAATGCTATCTCTGTCCACTCTCTGGATTTAACTACCAGAAGAAAGAAAACCAGGAAGCTCTTTACCCCACCCAAAAGAAGATTTAATTTGAAGCTGTTATCTGAAACTTCCAAATGCATGAAACCTCCTACAAGTCTCTTAAGAGTATCCTTAATATACAAGTCCTGCTTCTGGCAATATTTAGAGACTGGGGTTTTTGTCCAACCATGTGCTGGGATATCAGACCCACCCCCCACCTTCACCCCAGACAAATAAGACATCAGCAATCACCATATCACTAGTTTTAAAAGACTGTAGCACTTAAAATGGGATGAACACTTCCCTTCATTTCCCTCTCTGGACTGTGTAAAAGGTTCTCCTGAAAACAGCTGAGCCGACTTGCCTTATGGAGAATTAAAGAGCAGCACGCATGCACGCACACATAAGCAGCCATTTCTATAAATGCCTAAGAAAAGCACTCAGCCGAATGGCCCAGAACCCTGGAAATCCTATTCCTGAGTCTGACCAACTCTGTAGCTCACAGAGGCATTGCGGGCCTCTGAAGCTGCACAACTGGGCTGCTCCCTGAAGGAGAAAATGTCTTTGCTCAAGGTGGCAGTGGGTGTCTATGTGAACAACTGAACTCCGGGAACATGGCTGACATGGCCAGGCCCGCCCAACAGCTGCGGTGAGTAACACCCTGGTTGATACACCCCTACTTCACCCCCAGAGCCACGCTAAAGGTCACAACCCCCAATGCTGGCACGTGCCTTTCAACCTTACAGATAGAAACTTTAAAAGGTGCTGTTTTATGGCAACCTAGATGCTGACCCTAAACAGAACCTGATCTTGCATTAGCCATGGAAGAAATTCGGATTTATTCCTGTGCCAGCAGCCACCTCCACAAGAATCCCTTTAGAAATAAACTGAGAGGCAGTCACACAGCCTTTCTCTTAAGAAGCAAAAGCAAAGCAAAACGGAAAATCCCAACAAAGTATCATTTTGAAACCAAAGGCCCAGGGTCTGTCCTTCAAAGTATCAAACCGTTACACCAAAAAGCTACCTTCCCAAGCAACTCCAACAACCTCTTAAACATGGCGTCTATAGGGCACAGGGAAAAGCTGTTGAGAGGACCAACCCACCCCCACACACCTTATCAGAACAGCAGTTATAAAAGAATCTTTCTAAAGATGGTCAGACAGTATGTCCAAATGTGAATGCTTTCCAACTTTTTCAGTGCATGTTAAATAGAACCAACAGAACTGGCTAACCAAGGTCCCCAGAAGTCTCCAAAGCCCATCTTATACAGCAGATGTCTTTGCAGTCACATTCATTTGTCCAGCCTTGCTGCTTGTTCTCCCTGGGGTCGACCTGGCAGCCTCCAAAGCCGCCCAACATTCACTACCTTGACCTCCAGCAAGGACCACACCTCCACACAAACCGCTGTACTCAGGGGTGGAAGGCCGACTCAAGTCACAAGGGGGAAAAAAAAATCAGCTCTGTAATTTTGCTCACTGAGAGGGCTAACTAGTGATGAAGTTAACCCACCAACCACTACTTGATCAAACTCCTCTGCTGCCTGAAGCAGTGTCATTTTAAACCTCTCAGGGGACTCTAGGCCAAATTTAAAACCACCTTGGCGAACCCTGAAAAGTAGCAGGCATTCAGCTAAATGAGTCCTTAGTCATCCTTAAACGGCTTGATGTAAAAATGTGCACCTTCCCCCCACGTTTCGACCACTTCGCTGCAACCCCACAACGGAATGAAATAAAAGATACGCCATCTGACTTTCCCACCACCAGCATCTTCACAGCTGGGGTGGCCCCACCATGGCCGGGTGCGGAGTCCCGGGGGCGGGGCGGGCCAGGGGCGGGGCGGGCCCCGCTCCTCGCCAAACCACGCACAGCATTCTCCCTTTCCGCCAGTTTAAGGCTCTCGGTGGCTTCTAGACACCGGGGACAATTAAGGAGAGAGTGAGCTTTCCGTCTCGGTGCGATTATATTAGTAAAGAGTTAAACAGCATCGTATCCAAAATGTTTGCACCCTCTAAGCCGAGTGCGGTGTCCTGCACCCTAGGAACGCTGCCCGGCCAAAGGTTAACCCCAGAGCGCGGGGGAAGGACGACGCTGCTAACCTGTATGCACTCTGTAATGGGCTTTGAGATGGGAGGATTTTCCATAGACTTTCCCACAGCCACTGTAGGGGCACTTGTGCCTCTTTTCGGAGGCGTGTTTCCCTTTCGCAGCCACTCCAGGGTGGAGGAGGGAGAGCGGGCTGGGCGCGCTGCCAGGATCCTGTCTCTCCTCCGGGCTGTGGGAAGGACTCGACCCAGATTCGGTGGTCACGTCGCTGTCGGATCCCATATCCTCATCAGGACTCTCCAGACTGTCGCTGCACACCGATGGGGTCTGGATGGGTCGGTACTTGTTCAGGTCCAACAAGCTCTTGGCAATGGTGACCAGCGTACAGTAATCCTTCCAGGTGTCCCCCGGGTCACCGTGCTCCTTGGTCACCTCGCGCTCAGGTAGTCGCAGCCGCTCGGTTTCCGGAGCGCCCCCATGCTCCGGCACCGCAGCGCGGTTCGAGATGGAAACCAGACACTGGGCAGCCACAAAGTCCATGTAGGCGGCCGCGGACATGGTGCGGGCGACAACAGCCTCGGAGGCGCGGTCAAAGTTGGCGGTGGCTGCGGAGGTTCGGCTCTGGCTGCCCTGGCCTCGGACGACTAGCGCGGCGCGGCGCGGCGCGGCGGCCAAGGGGGCGGGGGCGCGGGGCGCTTCCGACTCGCTAGAGCGCCGAGGCGACCTCAGCCCCTCATCTTTACGTAACCGGCAGCGCCTCCGCACGCAGCATCCACGGCCCGGGGCTCCGCCGCGCCGCTGCCTCTCGACGCTGTCCCTGCCCTGCTCTGGGCGCGATCCCCACGACAGGCGCGTCGGCCCCTCTAAGCCGGCTCCCTTGGAAAGATGCCACACGTGGCGGTCGCAAGTTTATTCGACTGAAAACGCCCCCGAGGCGCTGGGAGAGGAAATTGCAAGAGAAGTACACGCCCTCGGCCGCCTCACCGTCGAGCCAAAGCCCCTAGACTTTCACCCGACCACCCGGACGCAGGTGGCAAGGAGCAGGCGGAGCGAAAGGTCTAAGACACACTTTTCCCCCAGTCCACTGACGGCTTCTGAGCCCCAGCTCCTGCCGGTCCGCACCGTTCCGGCATTCTCTCGCTCAGTAACAATTTCGCAGAATCCCATCACGTCACAATCCAAACCCCCTCCAATTGGCCAGCGGGGAGGGTGATTCAACTCTGTTTACTTTCTCCCCCTGCCAGTCAGAACGGCCTTTCGGTGGAGAGGTGCGTCTAGAACTGAGGCGTGCGGCCAATCCGACTGTTCCGTTCTGCTGCCTCGTGCTACCCCTACAGTCTCGAACGCTGACATTTAAAAGGGTAACGGCCGGGAGGCAGCAAAGACGCGGCCGCTCATCCTTGGCGTGCTACTGGGTCCGACCGCCGGCCCAGGCCACCTAGCTTACATGCCAGCTTGCAAAGCTTCGGGACACATCCTCCCCAGTCAGTTGCACTCGTCCTGTGACAAAAGATAACTTCGGTTTTGGTTTTCCAGCCCGCAAACAGTTAAGTGACTTCCTGCAAACGCTACAGTCCCAGCAACCAGCCTTCCAATCAAAAGTAAGTTGGTTGATGTCACTGGCATTCGCTCAGCCAATCAGAAGGACGTTCCGAAAGCAAGCGCTCGACACTTGTAAACGCGCAGAGCTGTAGTGAAACTGGACACATCTTTGTATTTTGTGCTCCTGGTAGTGAAATTGAGCTATGGATGGGAGGACAAGAGTGATGAGTAAATGCAGTGTGGATCTAATTTTTTTTTTTAAGTCGTCAATATGTCCGGACAAATTGTCCAAGAATAAACACAAATGAGAAAGCATCAATTTAGTTTTTTTGTTTGTTTGTTTTTGCTTTTTGGATGCAGCCTACTTTGGAGAAATTGTTTTAAAATTCTCCCATCTAATAAATTAACTATAAGCAATTCATCTTAAAAAAAAAAAAAAAAAGCTAACAAAAGTTTTTGTTTTATAGCATGGTCTTTATCCAGTGGTTCTTACATTGAAACACCCCGTTCTTGCTTTTTGCCATGTCTCAGTTCTATTTTTCTGGTGCTATTTAGTCTGTTATTTTAGATAGCTTTTTTTTTTTTTTCTTTATGTCTCTGGGGATTGAGCCCCCAGCCTTGTACATGACAGACAAGTGCTGTGCCTACTGAGTCACTTCTCTAGCTACTTAGTATTGTTTTGAAACTATTTTAACCCACCCTCACATAAATGGAGACCAAAAAATTCCCTAATTTGTATGACTTTTTTTTAAACACCATTTTCTTTCCAGAGATCCTGGTATGGTGGTTAGGACCTGTTTCCTTTCCCTCACTTTAGAAATGTGAAGACTGACTCAGAGAAGGTAGATAATGACAGAATTTAATAGAACTCATAAGTCTCCTGATTCTGGTTCTTTCTGCTTCACAACAACTGAACCCTTTGATTTTTGTGAAACATTAACTGTGCTAAACAGAGTCTTAAGAACTGGAACCAGCCAGAAGCCCTTAGCATTGGATACTGTGGCATTACTTGATCAACAATTAGTGTGTGTCTTGAAGTCTGATTAACTCAGTTTGCTTCTCCCCCTCATGAATGTGGGTTGTTTTCCATCTCGATAGCAGCAAAAAGAATCTAAGGCTAATGTCTCTTGCAGAAGGCATCCTGTCATCACAATTGATTAAAAATACATTTACTTTCCTGCCCTGTGAGAGGTACCTGTTTCTATGTGATGCAGATTCAGTGAGATCCAACTCTGAATCCCACTGGCTGTTAAACTTTGTTAAATTGGGGAAAGTTACGTCATGTTCTTGGTCTTCAAAGGAAGGATCTTAAATTAACCCTTCCAATTTGAAGGCTAGGGTAGTTTACTGTTTATTTTTAATTTTTATTTTTAAATACTGAGAATTTCACCCAGGGGCTCTCTACCATTGAGCTATACCACTAGTCTTATTTTTTCTTTTCCTTTCTTTTTTTTAATGTTTGAGACAGAATCTCACTAAGTTGTCCAGGCCGGCCTCCAACTTGCAATCCTCCTGCCTGAGCCTCCTGAGTAGCTGTGATTACAACCATCGGTCATCAGGCCCGGCTAGGGGGGTTTATTTTGGTTTTTAAAGTGGCACAGGAGTTGGGCATGGTGACACAAACCTGTCATCAGCAACCTAGGAGGCTGAGGCAGGAAGAATGCACGTTCCAGGCCAGCCTCAGCAATTTAGTGAGAAGCTGAGCAACTTAGGAAGACCCTGTCTCAAAATAAAAAAAATGAAAAGCATGGGGATATGGCTCAGTGGTAAACACCTCAAGTTCAATCTCCAGTACCCAAAAATTAAAAATTAAAAAATAAAGTGGCACAGGGAAGACATTGCAGTAGGTGATCACATGGGGAAGGAACATGTAGAAATTCGATGCTGGTCAACCAAGAGCATTATCACCATCACCAGCATTATCCCAACCTCTTTCTTGGAGGGTTTGCTCTCTTCCAGGTCCAGTGCCACACACCTGGTGTGTATCTTTACAACAACCCTGAGAGGTAAAGATATCATGGTCTGTTGGGCTGGGGTTGTGGCTAGTGATAGCGCACTAGCCTGGCATGTGCAAGGCCCTAGGTTCGATGTTCAGCACCACATAAAATAAATTAATAAAATAAAGCTATTGTGTCATCTACGACTAAAATAAATAAATTTTTAAAAAAGATATCATGGTCTGCTAAAGTGAAGCCATCAGGGAGTTCTTGCATTTTAATCCCCTTAATTTTAGAAATGAATTCACTGAAGCCCCAGGGAATTTTCCTGGGGCATGATTTTTCTGGGACAAACTTTGTCCCCTAGGATACATGATCGCTTAGAAATTATACCTTTGCTAGCCACAGTAACCCATGCCTGTAATCTCAGCAACTCAGTAGGCTGAGGCAGGAAGACGGCAAATTCAAAACCAGTCTGGGCAATTTAGGGAGACCCTGTCTCAAAATTTAAAAAAAAAAAAAAAAAAAAAAAAGGCCTGGGGATATAGCTCAGAGATAGAGTGAGTACTCCTGGATTCGCCCCAGTAACACACACACACACACACACACACACACACACAAAGAAAGAAATTGCACCTTGCCTCTTTGAGGTCCAACAAAAATACCCGTGGAATCTCTCTCCAGGATCCTTATGATCATGGCCCATAGAGCCTCCCAGACATGTATTTAACTGACATCTCACTAGTGAAATAGACACCACCTCAGGCTTGGACCTGGGCATCTACAGATAGCTGTAGGATTAACATCAGCATTATTCCAGAAAAGCTGTTTGTATTTTTCCTTAAAGGTTGTGATCCAGGAATTTGAATACAATAATAGGGTTTTTGTTTGTTTGTTTTTTAGTACTAGGGATTTAACCCAGAAGCACTTTACCACTGAGCTACATTCCAAACCCCCCCCCCCCTTTTAAATTTTATATTCTGAGACAGGGTCTCACTAAGTTGCTGAAACTAGCCTCAAACTTGTGATTCTCCAGCCTTAGCCTCCCAAATTGCTGGGATTACAGGTGTGCACCACTATGCCTGGCAATCACCTTAGGTCTTAAATGTATAAACTTTTCTCTTCCTAGTCTCTTCTTAATCCTCATTAATTTCACTTTGTACTGAACATAAACCCTGAACTTCCTGATTCACTCATTTCAGAGTTATAAAATAAGCTATTAAAACATTTCATCCATATGAATTCCTTTTACACATTTACAAATGTAAGTGCTGCTTGACTTGATTTAGAGAATCAGTGAGCTAGGCATGAGGAATACAGAAGAGTCTGCCATGAGACTGAATTGTTAAAAAAGTTATGTATAAAATAACATCGCAATTTCTACATTAGAATTTTTTTCTTACATTTTCAACGATGAAGTTTCCTTGCTGTGTTGGAATGTTTTAAAAATAGTTTTATAATTTTTTTTTTTTTTTTTTTTTTTTTTTTTTTTTTTGTACTAGGGATTGAACCCTGGGGCACTTAATCACTGAGTTACATCCCTAGCCCTTCATATTTTTTATCTTGAAATAGGGTCTTGCTAAGTTGCTTAGGGCCTCATTAAGTTGCTGAGGCTGGCTCTGAACTCTGAGTCTTCAGAGCTGCTGGGATTACAGGAATGAGCCACTGTACAAGCCTAGTTTTATGATTAAAAACAGTTTATGTTTGTTTTACCAGAATGTGGCTATCTCAATTAAGTTTTGGCAAAATATCTTTAATTAATGCGAATCATTCATACTGTGCTTCTAGTTTGTGGTTTTCTTTCTACATTCTGCTCTTAAGCCTTTGCTTTATTATATAGATTCTCAGAACCAAGTCTTATGAGCCTGTAGCCAGAACTATAAGGTTTTTTTCTGTGCATTCTAAAATAATTGTCATTATCGTCTGCTAATAAAAGGTAGTGCCTACATTGTAAGCGCACCTTCCAGCATGTGTCCGCCAGTTAGGGGAACTGGCTTCCTGGGCCTTGGATGAACATTGTGACCTCAGTCAACCTCCCTGAGCTACTTCCTTATCTGTGAATTGAAAGGATTAGATTAATACATCTCCATAGCCCCTTCCAAACTCCAGATACTCCAGAGATCTTTTAAAAATCCTAGTGAAAAAACTGGAGCAAGACTTGAGTTATTAAATATCATCTCATCTACGGTGCATCTACAAACACTGTTCTTTATGGCAGTGAAGGTCAGAATATCTTAAATCAATATTTAATGATAGCAGGCACAAATATAAATTTGTTCAAAATGTTTTCTTCCTGAACTTCGTGGCTTCCTTTTTCTTTTCTCAAACTGGTTTGAGAAAAAAAGTGGCCCGGAGGCTCAAAAAAAAAAAAAAAAAAAAAAAAAGATTCTTTTACTGAGGTAAGTTTTCCACCCTAATCGGTAGAAAGGTTCTTTGCTGGCTAAAGCTTAAGAGATTCCTGGGCCCCGCCCCTGGAGATTTTTATTCAAACTGAGACTAGGGCAGGGTTTCCCCACCTTGCTGGGTGGAGCTAATTACCTGGCACTCAGTTAGAAGTGCATATTGTGGGGTCTTTTCCCTTCTCAGGGTCCAGAATTCAGGCTTAAATCCTATTTTGTAGGTGTTGGGTTCTGCCGATTTTGGCTTTTCTCACTCTCTCCTGCTGGGAGGCGTGGACGGTGCTGGGCAGAGCTGCCAGCCTCCAGGCGGGAAGGAAGGAGAACAGATGGCCCGCTGGGGGTAGGGGATCACGTGTCAGACCTCACTCTGGGCTAGATCCAGACCTCTATTTCAGGGCCCAGGTTCTCCAGCTTCAGCGATCCCACCTAGGCTCACAGAACATACTGGGGGAAAGCAGCTATCGTTTTAGAGAAAGCATGGAAATTAGGGAAGGAGGCGAGCTTAGGGTGGGAAGGAAGCGAGCTTAGGGTGGGGAGAAGCCGAAGGGACCGGGCTTCTAACATTGCCAGTGTTACTAGATTTGAGATACAATCAGGTAAAGACTGCTCTGGTGAAACGCCCCTGGCCAGAAGGAGTTAACACCCAGTGGCTAGAGGGGGATGGGAACTCCGGCCGGCGCGAATACTTGCACAACGCCCTACTTTACTTTCGCTCCACTTAGCAGCCTTCCGCAAAACTCCAGCCTTCTCCTTTACAGAGCAGAAAGGCCACCCGTTCATGCATATGCAGGAGGATAAGTTTAGCTCGCAGCCCCCTGCACTCCGAGCAGCCCCGCGCGGTGCTGGGTGAATCACCCGCCCTCGGGGGCGGGCACTCTGCTGTGGCCGCAGACTGGCGGGCGACGCAGCCACTTGCCGGTCGCGCGCTGGGGCCTGGCATCGCCCTTTTAAAAAGTCTTCTGCAGGCGGCCGCCGCCGCAGCAGCCTGAGGAGGCGAGTTCATCTGAGGACAGTCCCAGTTCTCAGAAATCCCTTCCCTGCTGGAACATCAAGCTCCCTTTACTGCAGTTGAACAAACTGCCCTAGATTGGGGGATGAGGAACCCGCCCCAAACTCGTGCAAGGAGCTCCGGGCGCCTGCGCCCACGTGAGCTAACCTTGAAATTAGCCCCCGCACCTGGGCGGGAGCCGGAGAGGGCGGGAAGGGGTGGGCGGGGGCGGGAACGGGTTGGTGGCCCCTTGCGGCCCTAGCTCTAGGGTTCGCACCCTCCCTGTGCGCGTACTGCTCCTCCACCCTGTTTCATAACTCTAGCGTGGTGGCTTTTTTTTTTTTTTTTTAATCTCCCGAGTAAGATGGGTGTGGGGTGTGATGGGAGAGGGCCGGCCACCTTCCATTCCCCACGCCGCGAGGAAGAGGAAAACCTGCCCCGCGGTCCCCCCTGGGAACACTGCAGAGTAGGGTGTCGAGATGACATCAGCTTCTAAACATAGCTGGCACCGCACCCCAACTCTAAGCGCCGCGAGCAGGGCGCGGGGGTGGGGAGGGAGAGGAAGAGGCGGGTGCTGCTGTCCCCGGGCGGGGCGGGCCGGCCCGGCTGTGCGGGTGGAGATGACTTTGCAGGAATCGTGCTCAGCGTTTGCAGGCAAATCTCTCCCGCGATGGCCCGGCCACGGGGTTAGGAAACATTCCTGCCATTCCGCGCTCTCCCCTGCCCCACAAAAGCCACACGCGCACATGCACACAGTCCTTGGACCTAGTGTGCCTTTATTTATATATTAATCCAACCCCAGATGTGGCGCTCAGGTTCAGTCCGACGCCCGCACCCTCCAGACCTGCGCGGGTCTTCAGGCTAAACCTGCGAGGGGGTCGGCGTGGCCCTCCGGGTGAGTCAGAAGGGCTGTTTCCTGTGGTTGTTGTGGAACAGTTTGTCCTTTTTACGCCCCCCCCCCACCCCGTCTCCACCCCCTTGGTAAATATAGCGCTCACGTTTCATCATCTCTTTGTCCAACGAGCGCCAGACACCCCGGCCCGCGGCCCCCGCCGCCTCCCTCCTCCTCGCCGCTCGCCGTTACCTTGCATAACCCCGCGCGGGCAGGCGGCGGGCCGCAGTCTGCCCCACGCCCCCGCCAGCACTGCACCCGGTGCTTCCCACCGCAGTGCACTCCCACCCGGTTGTTAGCCCCCTTGCTCACAATCCCTTCTTCAGTTTCCTGCCCCTGACCCCATCGCACCCCATCTACTCAAGAACGGGGTCGAGATGTGTAGAGGTGTTGGAAGGTAGACACCCTTTTCCCAGTCCCAGGAGTCACCCCACGCCCGGGCTAGTGTCGGATCTTCACTCAGCCCTCCCCCTCACAAGTCTCAAGGCTGCCCTTTGTTCCCCGCCGGAGCGCAGGTGACAAGCTGCTGTTCTTATTCACCAGCAGCTGAGCCAGCTTCTCCGACTTGGGGGTGGGCCCCTGGTGAACCGTCTCCCTCCCACCTCCCACTCCCCCACCCTAAGAGGGTCGTGGGCTGGAGGGTCGGGAAAGGCAAGGGGAGTAGATGACAACCGAGAAGTGCGACCTTGCTCTTCCCTTTCTCCTTCCCACTCCCAGTTTCATTTCCACACATGCAGCCACCCACTGGGGACCGGAGGCGGCTGGTGTTCTCTGAACACCGGGAACTGGCTCTCTCTGTGGTCTCCTGTTTACTTCCCTCCTCCTCTCCACCCCATCACCCTGTGCTGCCTCCCGCCTGGATCAGCTGGGTTTCCTACAGCAAAACACTGCAGTCATGGGACTTCCCTGGACCCAAACTATGGCCCGGGTTTGCCCTGTCCTGTCCTGCCTTACCCTGTGGCCACTTGGGGCACTTTGTCCTGGAAAGGAAGGCTCTTGGGGCTCCCCATCCAGCAATGTGACAGCTTCCCTGCATCCTTCCCTCTTCTTTTCCTCCACCTCCTCCTTCCACCAGATATCTTCCTGTGGGGGCCCTGCTTGGTTGCTTTTTTGGCCAGGATTCTGGGCCACCCCCATGAGTGGCCACCTGTCCAGGGAGGCGGTGAGACAGCTGACAGTGTGTACGAACTCTGCATCCAGGATGCGGCAGTGCTTGGCAGCTTTGCCATCAGACTCAGTGCTCGTGATAAGGTGCCCAAAGATCCCTGCTGACCAAGGTTTGCAGGCAGGCCCCCAAAACCTGCTCCCAGGGACACACCCTCTTCCTTATGGAGTCTGGCAAAATCTTCCCTTTGAAAGCTTGCTTCACAACAGGGATGAATTCAGCCTCCCTCCCTAAGTAAGCTGAATGAACAAAGGATGCCAGGGAAGCCACAAGCTGGGGCGCTGCCTGCCTGAAGTTCACCCCATTTAAAAAAAACCACCTCTTCACCGCCACCCTCTGCTCCACTGCCATGGTTACCAGTTCCCTGTCCTTCTGCAGTGTTCATGTTGCACAGAGGCAGAAACAAACAAGGACATTTAAATGTTTTAAATATCCAAAAGGCTGCCTGGGTACTAGGGTAACAGTGAAGAGGGAGTAGAAGTTCTGACTCTTCCCTGTTTCTTTTCAACCCCAAGACCCCAAATAAATGTCCTTCCCAGAATGGCCCCTTAGCTAAAAGAGGGAAGGAAGCTTGTTGAGATAACAGAGTGGAACTGAGAACAAGCGCTTGAGAATCTTGTCCAAGTTAGACTTTCTCCCCTCCCCCTCCAGCTTTAAATCCCCCAGCTGCTTTGAAGGACCTGCCATCAGACTATACCACCCACTTCTCCTGGCTGTCATCTGCAGGCTCTTGTGCACTCCCACTCATTCCCCCTGATTCCAACACCTGACTCACAGTCCCCCACCTCCACCCCACTCCTGTTAACATTTTGGGCCAATTTAGCACCCTGGTGTCTGAAATACAAACTTTTTTCCCTCCATTCTCTTACCATGTGGGTACCCTAGACCTTTTTTATCATCAAATAAGAGCACCACCTCTGACCTCTTCATTTCTAGCATCCTAATTCCTGACCCACGCCTCTTTCTATTGAGCTTATTTTCTCTAATAACCACATTTGAACAATTCTTTGATCCTCCTTTGACCTCCAGTCTCCTTTTTGCACTGTTCATCCTCGTCCTTCTTACATCTCTCCTACCCAGCTTAGATTTTGTGATCTGTCATTATATCATTCCTTTGCATATGCCCCTCACTTTCTGGTTCCTGGGAACTCCTGGCAAAACCCTGATTCTGTCCAGGGTAACGTGCTGGACAAAAACAACTGGGCTAACTGTTGCCACTCTCAATTTATGACCATAAATCTCAAGTGGGCTCTTAACACTGTCCTTCTGTATTTCCCTAGTTGGTTTACTTTCCCACACTCTGAAATAACTGTATCGCACCTTTTAATCCTCAAACATCCAACACCCCTCCCCTTCCTCACTCTGAGTTGAAAACCTTGCTGCTTATTTCACTGAGAAAATAAAAGCAATTTGACAGAAACTGCTTCATCTTTCCACCAGCATATCTTCCATCCTACCTGCCTCTCTGCTCAGATTCTGCCTGTCCTCCTGTCATGTGGATCTACCATCCCTGCTCTATAGAAGGTAAACCCTCCTGCCTGGCACCAGGGTCTCTTCCTCCTTTAACCACTGCCCTGGTTGGGATAGAGTTTGAAGTCCTCAGGGGTTGAAATTTAATCCCTATAGTAGGGTATTAAAAGGGCAGAAATCTTGACTATGGTGTTTAGAGGTAAGGCCTTTGGCAAGTAATTAGGATTAGATCAGGTTCTTAGGGTAGAGCCCCTATGATTGAATCCTAGTGGTTTTATACTCAGAAAAAGAGCAACACAGACCCAAGGACACGTATCCTCCCTGTCTCTTGCCAGGTGATGCTCTGCGCCACTTCAGAACTCTGCCACCAAGAATATCATCATCATATGTGACTCCTAGATCTTACACATCCAGAATTATAAGCTAACATATGCCACTTTTTATTTTATTCTTTTTAATTTTTTTTAGATATACATGACAGAAGAGTATATTTTGACATAGAGTATACATAGTTATACATAGAGTATAGCTTATTCTGGTTAGATTCCATTCTTTTGGTTGTACATGATGTGGAGTTACCCTGTTTGTGCATTTTGCTTTATAAAATACCCCGCCTCATGTATTTCATTACAGTAGTGAAAAACATTCAAATACAATTTTTAATGCGCACACCTGTCCCTTGCTTATTGATTGTCCTCAGTCATTCACTTCAGCATGAAATATGTAATCCCTCATGTCTTTATATGCATACATATGTGTATGCATGTGTGTGTTCCCTTGACCCCATATTTCTCTACTCCAGTTGTCATTTTTCATGGCTGCAATCGTCTCCAGATAACCTGTACTTCTATATGTGCATACCTCCTTATTCTGTCTTGATCTCCCACGAGTCAGACTTTCACCCCCATTACTGGACCAACATTGCTCTTATCGGGGTCACCAATGACCCTCCCTCCTGCCAGATCTATTGAACAGTTAATTTCACTTCAACCACCTCACATCAAAGAAGACCAAGGAGTGAACAGTGAAAAGAGCAGAACATAGTGTCTTAGCAGGCAAGCAAAGGAAGAGAGGTAAATTCCTTCTCATCTCCTTTACTGCCTAGTTCTACTAGTAGCTGTGTTAAAGGTGAGTTGCCCAGAGCTGTTCTTAGGTCCCTCTGTCTCTGTACTCAGTCCCTTGATAATTTCCTGTAGCCTTCAGGCTTTAATATCCGCTATATGCCAGTGACTCCCCAACTTTTATCTTTAGCTCAGACTTCTTTCTTTCTTGAACTTCACACTTGACTATTACAACCAACTACAATTACAATTCATCATTTCCACTTGAATATATAATAGGACTCTCCAATTTACCATATTAAAACTGAACTGTATACCAATGGAAGCTATGATATATTCTTACCAGGGAGGCAGTGTAGTTCACTAAGTGAGTGTGTGGTTTCTAGCTTTCTGGTATCAAGCAGACTGGACTCTAGCACTTTTTTTTTTTTTTTTTTGGTGCGGAATACCAGGGATCAAACCCAGGGCACTTAACCATTGAGCCACCTCCCCAACCCTTCTTTATTTTGATAATCTTGTTAAGTTTTACTTGCACAGTTGCTCAGGACCTCACTAAGTTGTTGAGGCTGACTTTGAAGTCACGATCCTCCTGCCTCAGCCTCCCAAGTTGTTGGGATTATAGGCATGTACTACTTACTGTGCCTGGCTGGACCCTAGCATTCAACTGTGCAACTCATTAGCTTTTTGGAGTTGGGCAAATTATAATCTCTTTGGAAATTTTATTCTGAAAAGGGACTAAAGATAGTACCTACTCTATAGAGTTGTTATGTCTATAAATGATATAAAACTCATAGCAGAGGAACTGGCATTGAAAAAACCCTGTCTTTGTTTTGCTTGTCCTGGAAACCAGGCTGGAGATAAAGACCTTGGAGGGCAAGTAGTTTATTTGGGAGGTGATCTCAGGGAGCAGGAAGAGTAACCCAGTGAAGGAAGAAAAGCCAGTATTTGGAAATGTTACTGAGATGCCTGTTGTAGGAATCCTTCTTAGAATTGTCTATTTCAAGCTGGTGTGTGGTGGTGCACATCTGTAATGTCAGCGACTAGGGAGGCTAAGGCAGGAGGATCTTGATTTCAAAGCCAGTCTCAGCAATTTAGTAAGGTCCTATGTAATTTAGTGAGATCCTGTTTCAAAATAAAAAATAAAAAGGCCTGGGAATATGGCTCAGTGGTTAAGTATCAGCATTCAGGGAAAAAAAAAAAAAAATTGTCTGTCCCAAGAATGGGAGACAGAGATTTTTATCCACCAGTATTAGATTCTCATCATGAAGGGTCACCCTAGGAATATTAACCCTTGTATTTCCAGGTTCCCTTAGCTTTGGAGAAGGCCAGGAGGTGGGAAGCATGCACAGGAAGAAATCTACCGAAATCTGCAGTCTGCAGAAATGTTCAGAGCATGTGAGGTAGAGTCATGCAAATTCTGTTATACATCCTCAATCTATTTTAGCCATTTTTAATTTAACTATTAGATTATTTAACTCAGTACCTCTGATATTGTGTTGTAGAATCACCTGGGGATCTTATTAAAATGCAGATTTTGATACAGTAGCTTTGGGGTGGGTCAGAGTTCTCCATTTTAACAAGCTCCCATGTGATGCTAATACTAATAGCAAAGATTTACTTAATTGAGGCACATTTATCAAGCACCTCCTATTATCATAGTTACTATGTGAGATACTGACTTAAAGAAAACTTTGTGGTAGGCTGAATAATAGCCTCCCAAAGATGGCCACATTCCCATGCTCAGACTGAATATGTTACCTTACATAGTAAAAGGAATGTTTCAGATGTGGCTAAGTTAAGGATCTTGAGATGGGCAATTATCTTGGATTATCAGAGTAGGCCTGACATAATCATAAGGATCTTAAAAGAAGAAGGCAGGCCACGGTGTTAGCTTTGAAGATGAAGGCGGGGCCAGGAGACGAGGAATGCGGGCAGCAAGGGAATTTTTCTCCAAGAGCCTCCACAGGAATGTAGCCCTGCAGATATATTTTAGCATCTGACTTTCAGAACTGTCAGCGAACACATTTGTGAGATTTTAACCCACAACGTTTGTGGGTGTGTCATAAAACAAATATAAACAATATGAGGTCTAGAGCAGTCAAGGTAGGTTAAATTATGGTAGCAAATGATCCCCAAATTGCAGGTGCTTAAACAAAAATATGATTTGTTTATTGCTCAAAATACACTTTCATTTTTTATTTTTTTGGTGGTGCTGGGGATTAAACCCAGGACCTTGTGCTTGAAAGGTGAGTACTCTACCAACTGAGCTATATCCCCAGCCCCCTCAAAATATATTTTAATCAAGGATTCGCTGAGGTCTCTGTCAGTTCAGGACCCACTTTGAGGGAAGAGCCACTATCTGGAACATTCCAGTCATAACTTCCACTCACTTGTTGCCATTCCATCCTTTAGGAGAACGGAAAGCACAGTTCTTCCATGTGCCCAGCAGGCAAAGAGCTAGAAGTATTTTCTGCGTCTATAACTAGTATGACTGAGTAAGCTCCTACATATATAGGAACCCTCATATGTATAAAAACTATGAACTCTGGATAAAATATTAAAAAGAAAAACGGTTGGATAAAAACTCTGGATATGGCACATGCCTATAATCCCAGCACCTTGGGAGGCTGAGGCAGGAAGATTATAAATTAGAGGCCAGTCTCAGCAACTTAGCAAAGCCCTAAGTAACTTAGTGAGACACTGTCTCAAAATTAAAAAAACCAAAAACAAACATTTTTAAAACATTAAAAAGGGTTAGGGATGTGACTGACCAAGGTGCCTCTGGTTTCTGG
The DNA here is from genome assembly GCF_902686455.1 of Sciurus vulgaris. Taxonomy (NCBI): domain Eukaryota; kingdom Metazoa; phylum Chordata; class Mammalia; order Rodentia; family Sciuridae; genus Sciurus; species Sciurus vulgaris. The sequence continues at coordinate 17,470,125 of NC_136476.1, read as the reverse complement.
TTTCAATCCCCAGTACCAAAAAAAAAAATTTTTTTTTTGAAGAGATAATTTCCTGCTTTTTACAGCTTTAAGACTGAAGGTATTAATGGTCCCAATCTGTGCCATTTAAAATGGTTAAAATGCTGATAAAATGTGTGTATGCTCATAAAATCTTAGTGGTTTAAAGAGCCAGAGGATAACGTTTGGGGCACCCTCAGTCACTGAAAACTAAAGGAAGAAATTCCAGAAAAATGAGAGGTAGAAAGAGGGAACTAAGTGGTGGTAGATGTGTCATTCACAATGCCAGAATATATTTCAAAGTTATCTAACATATGAAAAAGCAAAAATATGACTGATTCTCATGAGTAAAGATAATCCATGGAGATCAACCCTTAGGTGACCTGATGTTGGATGTTACAAATAGTTTATTTTCTTATAGTACAGGGGACTTTAAACAAAGCCAAATGGAAATTCTAGAATTTAAAAACATATATAAAATAAAGTATTCATTGAATAAGCTTAGTAGCAGATGGAGTTTGCAAACAAATGTCAGTGAAGTTGATGAGAGATCAATAGAAATTATTCAACTAGAGAAACAGAGAGAAAAAATATTGGCGGGAAGAAAAAAAAAAGAAAAAGAAAAAGAAGGCCTTATTGGGCATGGTGACACACACCTGTCATCCCAGGGACTCAGGAGGCTTGGGCAGGAAGATCAACAGCTCGAGGTCATGCTGGGCAATTTAGTGAGACCCTCTCTCAAAATAAAAATAGGGCTGGGGATGTAGTTCAGAAGTGTAACATTCCTCAGTTCAATCCCTCCTAAATTAACTAATTAATTAAATTATAAAGGTTTGGGGGTGTAGCTCAGTGGCTGAACAATTGCCTAGGAAGCCTGAAGCCCTGGGTTTGATCCCTAGCCCCTAGAAAAAAAAAAAAAAAAAAAAAGAAAGAAAGAAAGAAAGAAAGAAAAAAGAGCCCCAGGACCTGGGGGAATATCAGAAAATCTAACACACTTATACTTGGAGCCTAATAAGGAGAGGAGATCAGGAGATCAAGAATGAGACAGGCTACATATTTGAAGAAACACGTAGTCCTCCTTTAGTTTTTTGTACCATGGATTGAACCCAGGGTTATTTAACTACTTAGCCACATCCAAGCCCTTTATATTTTTTATTTTGAAACAGGTCTTGCTAAGTTGCTTAGGGCCTCACTAATTTGCTGAGACTGGCTTTAGAACTAATGATCCTCCTGCCTCAGCCTCCTTAGTTGCTGGGATTACAGGCATGTGCCACCACGCCCAGAAATAAGATATTTTGAAAGAGAGAGACAGAGACGGACAGACTGCACAAACGTTCTTATAACTCTTATGAGAGCGTGTTGTTATAATTGGTCTATTTTATTAGATTATTGTTGTTAATCTATTTTGTGCCTAAATTACAAATTAAACTTTATCATGGGTATATATTAGTAGGCAAAAACCATATTATATATGTTTCAGTGTTCTCCATGGTTTCAGGCATGAACATATCTTCTGGAGATAGACATAATTGAGGATTTGGAAAAGCTCAGTGAACCCCATGCAGAAGTAATATGATGAAGTACTTACATATCACAATCAAACTCTGGAAATGCAAAGATAAAGAAAAGTTTAAAAAACCACCAGAGAAAGAGTCATATTACATTCAGAGGAGCAATGATTTGAACACTACTGACTTCTCCTCAGAAGCAATGGATGGCATATTAAAGTACTAAAAGAAAAAAAAAAAAAAACTGTAAATCCTGATTTTTTTTCTATATATTTAAAATTTTCTTCAAAAATGAAGGCAAAATAAAGATAGCTTTAGATTAAGGAAAAGAGAATTTGCTGCTAGTATATCTATCCTACAAGAAGTTTTTCAGCCAGTGGGTATGGTACATGCTGGTAATCCCAGTGGCTCAGGAGGCTGAAGCAGGAGGATTGCAAATTTGAGGCCAGTCTAAACAATTAGGGAGACTCTGTCTCAAAATAAAAATTAAAAGCAGCTGGGAATGAATGTAACTCGGTAGTGAGGTGATCCTGGGTTCAATCCCCAGCACTGCAAAAAAAAAAAGAAGTTTTTCAGAATGAAAAAACTGAAACCTAATGGAGAATAGGATTCTTTAGGAAAGGATGAAGAATATCGGAAGTGGTATATATGTGGTGAATATAAAAGACTTTTAAAATAATTTATTTAAAATATCTTTTAGGTATTTTGAGTCAAAATTATAACATTGGCTTGTGGATTTAGAATAATGGCAATGTACTACACATGGTAATTATAGCATAAAGGATAGGGGAGGGTAGATGGACCTACACTGTCACAAGTTTTCTGAGTTTTATAAGTGGCATAATGTTAACTCTAAGAAGATATATTTGATGTATAGCAAATAAATGCCTACCACAGAGTATCTTCCCAAAGAGCTCGCAGCATGGTAGAGGAAGGCATGTGTCCAGATTTACTATAACAGGGTGGAATGTTCAACAAATAAGGTTGGACAAAGAGCGTGGGAGTCCAGGGAATCAAGGGTAGCTCTCTTTGGGGGTAGGTAGGTAAAGGCTTCATAATAGAAGTTATATTTGAGTGGGTTGTGAAGGATGATTAAAATATGAGAAGGGGAAGAAAGACATTCCACACATGGGAATCAGCATGAGCTAAAATGTGAGAGCCAGATGGTGCAGAATGTGTTTGGGGCACTAGCAGTCATCTAGTTTTACCTCTGGGGGCGGCAGGAACCATGAACCCGTCAGGAAGGGCCTGGCTTAGTCCGTTTGTGCTGCCATAGCAAAATAGCACAACCTGGATAATTTGTAAACAATAGACCTCTATTGCTCACAATTCTTGAGGCTGGGAAGTTGATGATGGAGGTTCTGGCAGGTTCAGTGTCTGGTGAAGGCTCCCTCCCATCTCTGCTCCCAAGGTGGCACCTGGAATATTATACCCTCGTATGACTGAAGGGAAAAGAATGATGAACCCCCTCTCTCAAGCCCTTTTATAAGTGCCCTAGTCCCATCCATGAGGGCTTAATGTCGTGACTGAATCACTTCCTAAAGGCATTGGCTATTAAGTTTCAGCACTGGGTTTTGGAGGGTGCATTCAATCCAGTGAAGGCCCCATATAGAAGAGTTACAGTGGATTAAAGTGAGGTTAAGCTGGAGCAGACAGAACCTGGAGGCCAGAAGCTAATTGTTAAGTAATTGTAAACATCCTCATGGAGGATGATGAGAACCCAAGCAAAGGCCGTGGCAGTGGCACTGGGGGTGAAGGCATTATGGAGACTTGCTTGGCAGGCAGCGTTAGCCAGGCCGAGTAAGGGGCTGAGCACGGGGAGGAACCCAGAGGAAGCCTCAGGGTCCTGGAGGCGGGGACTGGTGTTATTAACTAAGATAGAAAAAGAGCATGGGGGAAATTAAAAATATATGTAGGAGAAGATCATTGATAAAATGCAGAAGGGAGCAGAGTCTCGCAAACCCAGGAAGACAAAGGAAAGCCATGTTTTTCCTTGGAGCAGAAAGGAGGAGGTGAGCCTGGCTGAAAATTTGAAACAGTTTGGGGTCGGCAAATGGAAAAATCCTGGGAATTCATCCCTGGAGGCATCTGTTTTCTCCATGAAGTGGGACCATGTGGTTGGTGTCAGGGAGATGGTAGGGAACATGGCAGAAGGATGAGGAGAGGACTAAGGGTTTGTAACGCTGTCTCCTGAAGAACTGCCTTATTTATATCTCTGTACGTTGTGTCTGTAAGTGGAAGTTTCTCTCTATTCAAAGAATGAGTTTTTTCCATGTGAATACAGTCATCCCTTGATATTCCTGGGGGACTGGTTCCAGGACCTTCTGCCAATACCAAAATCCGAGGATGCTCAAGTACACCCAGTACAATGTAAGTACTATGTAAATAGTTTGAGGGCTGGGGTTGTGGCTCAGAGGTGGAGCGCTTGCCTAGCATGTGTGAGGCCCTGGGTTCAATCCTCACCACCATATCAATAAATAAATAAAATAAAGTTATTATGTCCATCTACAACTAAAAATATTTTTAAAAAATAGTTACTGAGGGGTGGAGGCTGTAGCTCATTGGTTGAGCATTGGCCTCGCACATATGAGGCACTGGGTTCAATCCTCAGCACCACATAAAAATAAACAAATCAATAAAGATATCGTCTGCATCTATAACTAAAAAATATTTTTAAAAAATAGTTTTTGAACTGTATTGTGTAGGAACTAATGACAAGAAAAAAATGTTCAGTACAGACATGATTTTTTTTCCCAGTACCAGTGCTTCACACATGCTAGACACATGCTCTACTCTGAGTGACATCCCCAGTCCTTTTTTATTTTATTTTGAGATCGGTTCTCACTAAGTTGCTGAGGCTGGTCTTGAACTTGTGATCCTCCTGCCTCAACATTCTGAGTCACTGGGATTACAGATGTGGGCCACAGAGCTCAGCCACCAAGCCCAGCTATTTATTTCTTATTACAAAATAAGTATCTTTTTATTGTATAAGAGTTTTAAAAAACAGAGAAATGAAATAAAAATAAATAAAAATCAATCATATCCCTCAAGTCAGAAAGGTAATCACAGTCAGCATTTAGGATATATTTACCTTTTTTCCTTTTAATGCAGGTACAGACATTTTTGAAAAATAAGTGTATGTATTTTTTAACAATCGTTTTTAGTTTACAGTTTTCTATGAATATTTTCTACATTATCTTACATTCTTATATGTTAATATTTAAAAAATAATTAATATTTTGGATTAGTAAACGTCTGTGTGGTTCAAAATTCAGAGTATAAAAGATTATGTAATGGGAAATCTCCTTGCAAGCCGACTCTTATCTAGTTACCTTTTTTTAAAACAATTTTCTAAATTCCTTTTTAGTTTTAGGTGGACACAGTACCTTTATTTTATTTTTATGTGGTGCTGAGGATGGAACCCAGGGCCTCACATGTGCCAGGCAAGCAAACACTCTACCACTGAGCCACAACCCCAGCCTTTCTAGTTACCTTTTCCAGAAGAAACCAAATACTGTTGTTTTTTGTTGTAGCAAATCCCTCCCAAGATATTTTATGTATATCTAAGTAAATATATGTTTATTTCCCCCACATTTATACATAAGTGGTTACTATTATAACGGTGTTTTGTACCTTACCTTATTAATAATAAATCTTGAAGGTCATAATGAAGATCAACTATATATTGACCTTCAATATATTGTTTTCTCATGTTTAAGGGGCTTCCATAAAACTCCCAGAAGTGAACCTTAATTTATTTAACGAGTTACCTCCTACTCAGCATTTAGGTTACTCTAAGTCTTTTGGAATTAAAAAAAAAAAAAAATCTATAGCAAATAACCTTTCACATTGGGACAAAATGCCTTAAGGAAAAAGTTCTTGAAATCTAATTGCTGGGCTAAGAGGCACATGCATTTGAAATTTTATGCTATTTTGTTCACCGTGGCTCTTCCTAGATTGGCAGGCTGTGTCACACACACATTCCGTACAGCCTATGCATGCAGTAGGTTGTACCATTTAGGTTTGTGTAGGTACATTCTGTGGTGTTTGCACAGTGACTAAATTAGCTAAAAGACAGTTCTTAGAACATGTCTCTGTCATTAAGTGACAGATGACTTAGAGTCATCAAAGGATGCTGAAACCATAGCCATCCATCACTGAAGCTGCTGGACTCACCCAAGGACGGGCTGCTCTCGTGGGAGAGTGCACTGGAAGCTAATGGGGAAAAGGTGCCTTCCTCCCTTTCCCTTCTAGTGGGCCCTCTCTTTCCTCCATCAGTGTCCCCCTTGGCCGAACCTAACCAGGAGCAAGGTGAGGAGGGAGTCTGGAGAAGGAATCTTAAGGGTCAATTCCCAGTGACAGAGTAGCAGGGCTGGCCTCATGGGCATGTCTTCTGTGTAGTCACCTAGGATGCCACCCTTAGAAGAGCCCAGTGCTTGGTTTTATGTTCTGTCGTTTGCCTTAAAATTCTTAATACTTTTGGAACAAGAGATCTTGCACATTTTTTTTTTTTTTTTTTTTACTGAACCTACAAATTATGTCGCTGGTCATGTAGACCAGAGCATGGAAGGGCAGGGCTGGAGCTGAGAGCAAAGAGGAAAACTGCAGGACTGCTGTGTGTCACCAAATTGCTCTCCACAAAGCTTATACCAATTTGAATGTCTTAGCAAGGTACGGAGTTGCCTGGGAAACCATAAATGAGTTGTGGTGCTGATAGACAAGTACCTATGATATTCCCTAAGCAACCCGAACAGTTCCAAAAGCAGGAATGTGAAAGTCACAAACTGGTTCTCCGGTCTCCCAATTCAAAGAGTCAGACTACAAGCCTGTCCTGAGCTCTTAGATGTCATTTCCCAACCCCATCCCTTTAAGGGGAAACAGATTTGACTGTAAGCATGCTGGTTATCATAAAATTTATATATTATTGCTTTGTCTTTGCATATCTGGTAGTATTTAAATATCTGTCAGTACATTTATTCTTTTTTTATTTATCTTTTAATTTTTTACAGACTGCATTTTGATTCATTGTACACAAATGGGGCACATCATTTCGTTTCTATGGTTGTACACAATGTAGATTCATACCATTTGTGTAATCATATATGTACATAGGGCAATGATGTCTGTCTCATTCCACAATTTTAATACCCCCCCTCATTTCCTTCTACATAATCTAAAGTTCCCTCATTCTTCTCTCCTTCCCCACCCCCATTATATATCAATCTCCATTTATCAGGGAAAACATTCGGCCTTTGGTTTTTGGGGATTGGCTTGTTTCACTTAGCATGATATTCTCCAATTCCATCCATTTATTTGCAAATGCCATAATATTATTCTTTATGGCTGAATAATATTCCATTGTGTATATATACCACAGTTTCTTTATCCATTCATCTGTTGAAGGGCATCTAGGTTGGTGCCACAATCTAGCTATTGTGAACTGAGCTGCTGTAAACATTGATGTGGCTGTGTTACTGTAGTTTGCTGATTTTAAGTCCTTTGGGTATAAACCAAGGAGTGGGATAACTGGGTCAAATGGTGGGTCCATTCCAAGTTTTCTGAGGATTTTCCACACAGCTTTCCAGAGTAGCTGCACCAATTTGCAGCTCCACCAGCAATGTACGAGTGTGCCTTTTTACCCACTTTCATGCCAACATCTATTATTGTTTGTGTTCTTGATAATAGCCATTCTAATTGGAGTTAGATGAAAATTTAGAGTTGTTTTAATTTGCATTTCTCTAATTACTAGAGATGTTGAACACTTTTTCATATATTTATTAATTGCCTGAATGTCTTTTTCTTAAAGTGTCCGTCCAGTTCCTTGGCCCATTTATTGATTGGGTTCTTTGTGTTTTTGGTGTAAAGTTTTGTAAGTTTTTTATAAATTTTGGAGATAAGTGCTCTATCTGAAGTACGTGTGGAAAAGATTTTCTCCCACTCTGTAGGCTCTTTCTTCACATTCTTGATTGTATCCTTTGCTGAGAAAAAACTTTTTAGTTTGAGTCCATCCCATTTATTGATTCTTGCTTTGATTTCTTGTGCTTTGGAGTCTTGTTGAGGAAGTCTGATCCTAAGCCAATATGATGAAAATTCAGGCCTACTTTGTCTTCTATTTTGTGAAGGGTCTCAGGTCTAATTCCTAGATCCTGGATCCATTTCGAGTTGCGTTTTGTGCAGGGTGAGAGATAGAGGTTTAATTTCATTTTACTGCATATGAATTTCCAGTTTTCCCAACATCGTTTGTTGAACAGGCTATCTTTTCTCCATTGTAAGTTTTTGGCACCTTTGTCTAGTATGAGGTGACTGTATTTATGTGGTTTTGTCCCTTTGTCTTCTATTCTATACCATTGGTCTTCCTATCTATTTTGGTGCCAATACCATGCTTTTTTTGTTACTATTGCTCTATAGTATAGTTTAAGGTCTGGTATTGTGGTATCTCCTGTTTCACTTTTTCTACTCAGGATTGTTTTGGCTATTTGAGGTCTCTTGTTCTTCCAGATGAAGTTCATGATTGCTTTCTCTATTTCTATGAGGAATGTCATTGGGATTTTAATTGGAATTGCATTGAATCTGTATAGTGCCTTTGGTAGAATGGCCATTTTGACAATGTTAATTCTACCTATCCAAGAACATGGGCGATCTTTCCATCTTCAAAGATTTTCTTCAATTTCTTTCTTTAATGTTTTGTAGTTTTCATTGTAGAGGTCTTTCACCTATTTTGTTAGATTAATTCCCAAGTATTTTTTTTTTTTTTGAGGTACTGTGAATGGAGTGGTTTTCATAATTTCTCTTTCAGAGAATTCATCACTTATGAATAGAAATGCATTAGATTTATGTGTATTGATTTTATATCCTGCTACTTTACTGAATTCACTTATGAGTTCTAAAAGTTTTCTGGTGGAATTTCCCAGTTCCTCTAAGTATATAATCATATCATCAGCAAATAGGGATAGTTTGAGTTCTTCTTTTCCTATTTGTATCCCTTTAATTTCTTTGGTCAGTGTAATTGCTCTGGCAAGTGTTTCAAGGACAATGTTGAACAGAAGTGGTGAAAGAGTTGTTCCAGTTTTTAGAGGGAATGCTTTCAGTTTTTCTGCATTAAGAATGATGTTGGCTCAATTCACAATAGCCAGACTATGGAACCAACCTAGATGCCCTTCAATTGATGAGTGGATAAAGAAACTGTGGTATATATATACAATGGAATATTTCTCAGCCATAAAGAATGACAAAATTATGGCATTTGCAGGCAAATGGATGAAATTGGAGAATATCATGCTAAGTGAGATAAGCCAATCTCAAAAAGCCAAAGGACAAATGATATCGCTAATAAGTGGAGGATGACACATAATGGGGGGGAGGGAAGGGTTAATGTTAGGGTTAGAGTTAGGGTTAGGGAGGGGGGCAAGTATGGAGGAAGAAAGTACTGTATAGAGGGTAAAGAGGGGTGGGAGGGGTGGGGGGAAGGGAAAAAATAACAGAATGAATCAAACAACATTACTGTATGTAAATTTATGATTACACAAATGGTATGCCTTTACGCCATGTACAAACAGAGAAACAACATGTATCCCATTTGTTTACAATTAAAAAAAAAATACAGAGAAACCTTAAAAAAAAAAAAAATGATGTTGGCTGTGGGCTCAGCATAGATAGCCTTTACAATGTTCAGGTATGTTCCTACTATTTCTATTTTTTCTAGTGTTTTAAGCATGAAGGGGTGCTGTATTTTATCAAACACTTTCTCAGCATCTATTGAAATAATCATGTGATTCTTAACTTTAAGCCTATTGATGTGATGAATTACATTTATTGATTTCCGGATGTTGAATCAACCTTGCATCCCTGGGATATACCCCACTTGATCATGGTGCACTATCTTTTTAATATACTTTTGTATGCAATTTGCCAGTATTTTGTTAAGGGTTTTTGCATCTATGTTCATCAGGGATAGTGGTCTAAAGTTTTCTTTCCTTGATGTGTCTTTGTCTTGTTTGGGTATGAGGGTGATATTAGCCTCATAGAATGAATTTGGAAGGGTTCTCTCCTTTTCTATTTCCTGGAATACTTTGAGGAGAATTGGTATCAGTTCTTCTTTAAAGGTCTTGTAGAATTCAGCTGAGAATCCATCTGGTCCTGGGCTTTTCTTGGTTGGTAGGCTTTTGATGGTTTCTTCTATTTCAGTGCTTGAAATTGATCTGTTTAGATTGTGTACGTCTTCCTGATTCAGTTTGGGAGGATTATATGTCTCTAAAAATTTGTCAATGTTGTTGCTATTTTCTATTTTGTTGGAGTATAGATTTTCAAAGTAGCTTCTAATTATGTTATGTATTTCAATGGTGTCTGTCGTGATCTTTCTTTTTTCATCACGTATTCTAGTAATTTGAGTTTTCTCTCTCCTCTTCGTCAGTGTGGCTAGGGGTTTATCAATTTTGTTTACTTTTTCAAAGAACCAACTTTTTGTTTTTCAGTTTTTTGAATTGTTTCAATTTCATTTATTTCAGCTCTGATTTTAATTATTTCCTATCTTCTACTATTTTTGGTGTTGATTTGTTCTTTTTTTCTAGGGCTTTGATATGTAATGTTAGGTCATTTAGTTGTTGACTTTTTATTTTTTTATGTATGAATTTAATGCAATAAACTTTCCTCTTAGTACTGCTTTCATGAGTGTCCCAGAGATTTTGATATGTTGCATCATGTACCTCTAATTCTAATTTACCTCTAAGAATTTTTAAATTTCTTCCCTGATGTCATCTGTTATCATTGCATCATTCAATAGCATATTATTTAGTCTCCAGGTGTATGAGTAATTTTTGTTTATTTTATTGTTCATTTCTAATTGCATTCCATTATGGTCTGATAGGATACAGGGTAGGATCTTTTTTTTTTTTGTATTTACCAATGGCTTCTTTGTGGCATAGCATATGGTCTATTTTGGAGAAGGATCCATGAGTTGCTGAGAAGAATGTATATTTTTTCAAGGATGGATGAAATACTCTGTAAATATCCATTAAGTCTATATCATTGATTGTATTATTTAGTCCTATAGTTTCTATGTTCAGTTTTTGTTTGGAGGATCTATTCAGTAGTGAGAGCAGTGTGTTAAAGTCCCCCACTATTAATGTGTTTTGGTCTATTTGATTCTTAAAATTGAGAAGGGTTTGTTTGATACAGATAGATGCTCCATTGTTTGGGGCATAAATATTTACAGTTGTTATGTCTTGCTGTTTTATGCTTCCCTTGAGAAGTATGAAATGTCCTTCTTTATCCTTTCTGACTAACTTAGGTTTGAAGTTCACTTTATCTGATATGAGGATGGAGACCCCTGCTTTCTTACTGGGTCCATGTGCATGGTATGTTTTTCCCCATCCTTTCACTTTAGTCCATGGATGTCTTTTTCTATGAGATGAGTCTCTTGAAGCCGCATATTGTTGGGTCCTTCTTTTTAATCCAATCTGCCAGTCTATGTCTTTTAATTATTGAGTTTAGGCCATTGACATTCAGGGTTATTATTGTGATATGATTTGTATTCCTAGTCATTTTGACTTATTTTTGGTTTTTAACTTGACTTGGTTTCTCCTTTGAATGGTTTTTCCTTTAAGGTAGTTCCTCCATTTGCTGACTTGTATTGTTGCTTTTCACTGCCTCCTCATGAAATATTTTGCTGAGAATGTTCTGTAGGGCAGGCTTTCTATTTGTAAATTCTTTTAACTTTTGTTTATCATGGAAAGATTTTATTTCATTGTCAAATCTGAAGGTTAGTTTTGCTGGGTATAGGATTCTCGGTTGGCATCCGTGTTCTTTCAGAGCTTGAAATATATTGTTCCAGGCCCTTCTTGCTTTTAGAGTTTGGGCTGAGAAATCTGCTGATGTTCATATCAGTTTCCCCTTATATGTAATCTGACGCTTTTCTCTCGCAGCCTTTGAAATCCTATCTTTATTTTGTACGTGACGTATTTTCATTATAATGTCTTGGTGTGGATCTGTTGTAATTTTGTGCACCTGGTGTTCTGTAAGCCTCTTGTATTTGATTTTCCATTTCATTTTTCGGGTTTGGAAATTTTTCTGATATTATTTCATTGAACAGGTTGTTCATGCCTTTGGTTTGTATCTCTGTGCCTTCCTCAATCCCAATAATTCTTAAATTCAGTCTTTTCATGATGTCCCATAATTCTTGGAGGTTCTATTCATGATTTCTTACCATCTTCTCAGTTTGTTCAACTTTAATTTCAAGATTAAATATTTTGTCTTCATTGTCTGAGATTCTGTCTTTCATGAGATCTTTTCTGTTGGTGATGCTTTCTATTGAGTTTATAATTTGGTTCATCATTTCTTTCATTTCAAGTATTTCTTTTTTTTTTCTCCAGAATTTCTATCTCTTTATTGAAGTGTTTTTTTGCTTCTGCATTTGCTCTTTTAACTGTTACTGGAATAGTCATGCATTGCCTGCATTTGCTCTTTTATCTTGTCTTTTGCTTCACAGATCATTTTAAGTATGCAGATTCTAAACTCTTTTTCTGTCATTTCTACTGCCATGCTGTCATTGGAGTCTATCACAATAGCATCTTGGTTTGTTAGGGACACTTTCTTCCCCTGTTTTTTCATATTGTTTCTATATATTCCCCTCTACCAGTGAAGATCAGAGATACTGAAGTTCCCCCCTTGCAGCCTTATAGTGACCCTACAGTTTTCCGCTACCTCTCTTTTGAAGGGGAGATCGATACCAGTAGCACCCAATACAGCGAAAATGCAGCCCTGAACCAGATAGCCCCTATAAAGACTTTAACATTATTGTAATGAACAGGATAAGTTCGATGACTATTTACAGTATTTCTAGTTGTGAACAAGAAGATGGAGAAGGGTATAGGATGTAAGTGAGTAAATAGAGGTACCTGTCAAAGGGCCTCCAGTCTCCTGTACGTGTCTCAGGAAGGGAGCCACCCTTCCAATGATGAGGGCCATGCCCTCAGGAATAATTTGAAATGCCTACACCAGCCTCCAAAGAAGCTAGGGAGCCCCAGCAAGGGTGCACTGAGTGAGCAGGGAGGCAGGCGCAGTGTCCCTCAGCAGTAGGGGGGCAGGCTCAGCTACCGGCCTCCATCCTCCGTGTGGGGGCAGGCTGGGGGGCTCAATGCCAGTGTCTGTCCTTGGTGTGTGGGGGCGGGCGGGCTCAGCAATGGTGGCCAGTACATTTATTCTTTTTTTTTTTAATTTATTTTTTATTGTAAACAAATGGGATACATGTTGTTTCTGTTTATACGTGGAGTAACAGCATACCATTTACATATTCATACATTCACAGAGTAATGATGTTTGATTTATTCCATTATTTTTTCCTTCCCTCCCACCCCTCCCACCTCTCTTTTCCCTCTATACAGTCCCTCCTTCCTCCATTCTTGCCCCCCTCCCACCTCCCATTACGTGTCATCATCCGCTTATCAGTGAGATCTTTCGTCTTTTGGATTTTTTAGATTGGCTTATCTCACTTAGCATGATATTCTCCAATTTCATCCATTTGCCTGCAAATGCCATAATTTGATTATTCTTTATGGCTGAGTAATATTCCATTGTGTGTGTATATATATATATATATATTATATATATATATATATATATATATATATATCACAGTTTCTTTATCCATTCATCAATTGAAGGACATCTAGGTTGGTTCCACAATCTGGCTATTGTGAATTGAGCACCTATGAACATTGATGTGGCTGTATCTCTGTTGTATGCTGATTTTAAGTCCTTTGGGTATAGGCCAAGGAGCGGGATAGCTGGGTCAAATGGTAGGTCCATTCCAAGTTTCCTAAGGAATCTCCACACTGCTTTCCAGAGTGGCTGCACTAATTTGTAGCCCCACCAGCAATGTATGAGAGTACCTTTTTCCCCACATCCTCGCCAACACCTATTGTTGCTTGTATTCTTGATAATCACCATTCTAATTGGGGTGAGATGGAATCTTAGGGTAGTTTTGATTTGCATTTCTCTTATTACTAAAGATGGTGAACATTTTTTCATATGTTTGTTGATTGCTTGTAGATCTTCTTCGGTGAAGTGTCTGTTCATTTCCTTAGCCCATTTGTTGATTGGGTTATTTGTATTCTTGGTGTAGAGTTTTTTGAGTTCTTTATATATTCTGGAAATTAGTGCTCTATCTGAAGTATGAGTGGCAAAGATATTCTGCCACTCTGTAGGTTCTCTCTTTGCATTGCTGATAGTTTCCTTTGCTGAGAGAAAGCTATTTAGTTTGACTCTATCCCAGTTATTGATTCTTGCTTTTATTTCTTGTGCAATGGGAGTCCTGTTAAGGAAGTCTGATCCTAAGCCAACAAGGTGAAGATTTGGACCTACTTTTTCTTCTCTAAGATGCAGGGTCTCTGGTCTGATTTCAAGGTCCTTGATCAATTTTGAGTTGAGTTTTGTGCAGGGTGAGAGAGAGGGGCTTAGTTTCATTCTGCTGCATGTGGATTCCCAGTTTTCCCAGCACCATTTGTTGAAGAGGCTATCTTTTCTCCATTGCATATTTTTGGCACCTTTGTAACCCAATCAACAAATGGGCCAAGGAAATGAACAGACACTTCACAGAAGAAGATCTACAAGCAATCAACAGATATATGAAAAAATGTCCAACATCTTTAGTAATAAGAGAAATGCAAATCAAAACTACCCTAAGATTCCATCTCACCCCAATTAGAGTGCGATTATCAGGAATACTAGCAACAATAGGTGTTGGAGAGGATGTGGGGAAAAAGGTACACTCATACATTGCTGGTGGGGCTACAAATTAGTACAGCCACTCTGGAAAGCAGTGTGGAGATTTCTTAGGAAACTTGGAATGGAACCACCATTTGACCCAGCTATCCCGCTCCTTGGCCTATACCCAAAGGACTTAAAATCAGCATACTACAGAGATACAGTCACATCAATGTTCATAGGTGCTCAATTCACAATAGCCAGATTGTGGAACCAACCTAGATGCCCTTCAGTGGATAAAGAAACTGTGGTATATATATACAATGGAATATTACTGAGCTATAAAGAATAATCAAATTATGGCATTTGCAAGCAAATGGATGAAATTGGAGAATATCATGCTAAGTGAGATAAACCAATCTCAAAAAACTATTACGAATGATCTCGCTAATAAGTGGATGATGACACTTAACGGAGGGTGGGAGGGGGGCAAGAATGGAGGAATGAGGGACTGTATAGAGGGATAAGAGGGGTGGGAGGGGTGGGGGGAAGAAAGAAAGAAAATAAGAGAATGAATCAAAAACTATTACCCTATGTAAATGTATGATTACACAAATGGTATGCTTCTACTTCATGTACAGAGAAACAAGATGTATCCCTTTGTTTACAATAAAAATGAAGAAAAAAAGAAAAAGAAAGATAAGGGACTGTGGTCGTGGCTCAGTGGTAGAGCACTTGCCTAGCATGTGTGAGGCGCTGGGTGCGATTCTCAGCCCCACATTAAAGTAAGGGTATTGTGTCCATCTACAACTAAAAGAAAAAATTAAAAAAGACATAAGGCTTTCTATACTCCTTTGGACTGGGAATGGTAGTCCCAGAGACTCCAGAGGTGGAGGCAGGAGAATCACAAGTTCAAGGCCAGCCTCTGCACCTCAGGGACACCTTGTCTCAGAAAATAATAGGGCCTAGTTTAGTGGTTACACACCCCTAGGTTCAATTCCTGTACTGGGGAAAAAAAGGAAAAATAAAAGTAATATCCCTATTCTTCAGGTCAAAAAATGAATTGATGGGAATCAAGGAAGGGAGTTGAGTATAGGACAGAGACAGAGGGAACGTGGAACAGGATAATGACAGAAGTAGGACAATTCCAGACAAATTTAGGAGGAAAAATTGTCAAGACTTGGGCATCTGATTTGGTGGAGGAGGGTGAGGTGGAGGATAAGGATGTCCCCTAGGTTTCTGACTTGGACAGTTGTAGGAAACACAAACTTATGGAGAAGATGAAAAATCACATTTTCGAGAGTTGAGTTGGAGGTCTTTGTGGGACAAGCCAGTGGAGCTGTCCAGTACACAGTTGGATAATTATTAACCATGAACTCCTCACCTTAACTTACTTTATTACAGATTAGCAATCTAGTTAACTTGCAAAGTCCTAAAGGAATTAGTTACAAATACTTTAATTTTGCTGGAGAGAAGACTAGGGAAAAGCTTGAACTATCTCCCCCAAATCAAATTCACATGCCCACTAAAGTTCATCCTCCTTCCTACTGCATGAAACTTTCCTCCCTGTGTCTTTGGTGTGACATTTATCTCATTGCTTTCTAAGATGTCTGTCCAATCAATTTAGGAATTAGATTAGATTATTTCAAGGCAGGATCTCTGCTCAGTTTGTCCTTGGATTTCCTAAGCCTCACAGGGTGCCCTGAACAGACTATTTCCATTTCCCTCTAAAGGATTTGAATTTGTACCTTAAAATTCTGCTACTAAGTCAAAAGCTGTTACATGGAAATAAAAGCAAATCTATTCACAAATGGGACAAATTGCCATGTATCCTACCCTAAGATTGCAAGTCATTCTTAAAGATAGAAAAATGTATCAATTGAATAATAAAAACAAACTTGTTTAAGTAAGGAACAGCAATTTGAAAGCAGATACAATTTATTCATAAACTGTTGCATAGTAAAAAGATTTATTGTACTTATTTTTTCTTCTTTTTCAATTTTTCAACCTTCTGGTGACTTCTGCACTCACAGTAGACTAAAAATAAAACTATAGCACTGAAAAATACCTCTAGGTCAACATAAAAGCCAAACATGTAAGTGCTTTGAAATACATGGAGACAGTGGTGGCAGAGGACAGATCAAAGGACCGTCGATGGCTGGGTGCGGTGGCATGTGTCTATAGTGCCAGCTCCTAGGGGTTTGTGGCCAGCCTGGGCAACATGGCAAGACTTCATCTCAATAGCAACAAAAAAACCATAGATGATGGAAGCATCCGCTCAGTTCTCTCATTAGTCATATGTACACAAAACAAAATGTTTTCAATTTAACTGAACATGGCTCATAATTTAGATTTGTTCAAATAGCCAGGCTCATTGGCACATGCCTGTAATTCCAGCAACTTGGGAAGCTGAGGCAGGAGGATCTCAAGTTTGAGGCCAGCTTCAGCCACTTAGGAAGATCCTGCCTCAAAATAAAGAATAAAAATAAGGATCTGGGGGTATAGCTCAGTGGTAAAGTGCTGGTGAGTTCAATCCCCAATACACACACAAAATTCTTTTTTGTTCCACATGTTTCCTCCAATAAATGGTTTTATAAGGAAATTGGTGAGTGAATCTCTGCTTGCCACCCCAATGAAAAAAATACTAATTCTTGCCAGGTATGGTGGCACATACCTGTAATTCCAGAAACTCGGGAGGCTGAGGCAGGAGAATTGCAAATTCAAAGTCAGTCTCTGCACTTTAGGGAGCCCTCAGCAATTTTGTGAGACCCTGTCTCAAAATAAAAAAATTAAAAAGGGCTGGGGATATGGCTCAGTGGTAAAGCGCTCCAGGAATCCTCAGGATTCCCCGCACCCCCCTAAGAAAAAAGAAATACTATGTCTTGTTCATTACTCATATTTGAGGGAAAAGACTGTTACATCAAAACAAACAACGAAGTGAGAAAAGGAAAAGAAATGACAAATTAAGTGTCATTTTCCAAGGGCTGTTGTGGAGAAAATTTGTGATTGTGTGAGAGAAAATAGAAAAGAAAGATGAAGATCAGATGAATGGAGGGGTGGGTGGGGGAGTGAGGGAATAATTGGTAGGACCCTGTTAGTAGGAGCCCAAGGTCTATGAGGACTGACTGGAAGTCCTGGGAATTGTGTGACAATGTGGGACCCAGGATGGGATTCCAACAGAGAGGTCCCTGGCAGACGTGGGAAAAGGGAACAGTCCAGCTACCGTTTATGCACCATCCAGTATATGTCAGGTGCAAAGATCAGCTCATTTGAGACTTTACTGTCCTGCTTTGCCATTTTGTAGAAGGCAGATACAGTTTCCGTTCTTCAAGTATTGGCTTTTTGGTGGCATTGTTCCAGTGAACACAGCCAGCATTTTCTGGGGCAGGCTTAATTTCAAAGACTCTGTTCCATTGTCAGGCCAGGTATATTTCATATTTTCAGTTTAGAGAATATGGTGATCAAGGAACTCAGAGACTTGGAACAGGGCAAATACATTTGTTTTTTTTTTTTTTTTTTTTTTTTTTTTTTGAGAAAAAAGAAAAAAGAAGTTTGATTGCTCTGCTAGCAAAGGAGATACATAGGGGATTCCTGTCCCAGAGGCTGCAGTTCTGCTGGGCAAATACTTTTCAGTGTGAATGAAAGGAAGGAAAGGAGTAACTGTCAACTGGTATACTTTTGGGCAGTGTATTTAAGGACTGGGGGGTCCTTAATGCTTTGTAGTTTTTTAGATAATCTAAATATGATTGAGGTAAAGAAGACAAAATGCTGAGGCTTTAAATACAATATCATAACCAGGGACTCTTGAGTCCCCGTCTCCTTGGTTATGAAGGAGGAAAATGAAATCAAAGAGTGAAGGAGTAAGGAATGGATGATTTCATCACTACTTCTCAGCTTTCTCTTCGTTCCCTCATGATGATGCCTTGAAAACATTTTTTTGTTTTGTTTTTGTTTTCTTTTTTGGTTCTGGGAATTAAATCCAAGACCTTGAAATGCTAGGCAAGTGCTCCATCACTAAACTATGTTGCCAGTTCTTTTTATTTCCTTTTTAAATTTTTGAGCCGAGTACGGTGTCCCATGCCTGTAATCCTAGTGGCTCGGGAGACTGAGGCAGGAGGATCATGAGTTCAAAGTAAGTTTCAGCAAAAGCCAGGCGCTAAGCAACTCAATGAAATCTTGTATCTAAATAAAATACAAAATAGGGCTGGAGATGTGGCTCAGTGGTCAAGTGCCCCTGAGTTCAATCCCCAGTATCCCCCCACCAAATATTTTGAGACAGGATCTTGTAAATTGCCCAGGCTGATCTTGAACTTGAGATCCTCCTACCTCTGCCTCCAGAGTCACTGGGATTACAGGTGTGTGCCACCATGTTGGGCTCTCTTGAACTTTTCATCAAAATACCTTACATTCTAAGGAAATGACTCAAAGAAAAACAACAATTTCTATTTATGCCTTTGAAGACCTGTGTTTTATTATTAGAACTCAAAAGAATTTAGTATTAATGCTTTTGTCGTTTTATTTTAATGTAAAAATAATTTTTGTTGCTCTAAATCAATGATACAGTTGTTACTCAGAAAGCCATGGTACGTGGTATTTATGGGATGGCTTTATATGTAGCTCTCACCCCCATCGCTGCCACGTTATCACATACTTATAATTTGGGATGCACCTCCTGATGAGTTCAAGGGTAAATTGATCTTTGAAGCTTTGTTTTAACATTTTAACATGTGTTTACTTACCAACAGTTCTGTCCCTCTTTCTTTAACTGGAAACCGCAGGGGAGTTTAATTCCACCAGACAAAGGGGTCATTAAGGAATGGGTCGCTTGGGGTCAACCCTGTGATGGTAACTGGCCACCACCACTTCCTTCAGTCAGGCACATAATTAGTGGCAAGACTAAAAGAAATGCCCCCCACTTAGGGAGAACATGTGGAACAACATTGAACATTGCAGCCTACAAAACACAGGCTTTGAATCAACATCTGGCACATCCGACTCTTCCATGAATGTTAAATTTTTCCATGTAGACAAAGATTTTTGCATCTTTGAGGCTTGATACAAAGATTAACATAAGACTTCTATAAGATTGTACTGTAAGTTTATTCTCCAATACTATCTTTGCTTCAAAGATACCAATGATAGACAAAATATAAAATGAGAAAACAAAACAGATGCAGCCAAACTTAAAAATAAACATTTGTCAGACATGTAGCAGATAGACAAATAGTGTAGGGCTGAAATAGCAGGTCTTTTGAGTTCTGGGTCCAAAATACCAGACAGGAGCAGTGAAGAAATGCGCTTTTGCTTGACACGGAGTCCATAAACTCCCAGCCAAGGCAGGAGATCAAAATCAGGTTCACTGCTTAAGATCAGGTTCTGTGGAGAGGCACCCTTTATTCCTTCACACCTTTGAAGGGAGGCTAAAAAATAAATGAAAATGACCACTGTCTGGGTCACATAAAGCAGAGTAGCTGAGGAGGGGGGATAAAGCAGACAGACTTTTTTGCTCAGGACCTAAAGCAAGCTACCAGTATCACAGATATAATCCTAGAACATCTGTGCTGAGCTGTAAATGATAAAATCCAGCTGTAGTTCGGTAATTCTGCAGGTTGGAGTTGAGAATTGGTGCTTGCAAGATTGTTACACTAGGAATAGTGAGGAAAAATACAGAGCAACAACTTCCATACAAGATGAGCCTGCAATTCGGGTGCCATAGTGCATGCCTGTTTTCTCAGTTATTTGAGAGGCTGAGTCAGGAGTATCTAAGTTCTAGGCCAGACTCAGCAACTTAGCAAGAACCTATCACAAAGTACAATAAAAAGGGATGGGGATGTTGCTTGGTGATAAAGCACTCCTGCATTCAATCCCTGGTGCTATAAACAACAACAACAACAAAACCCCATGAACTTGCAAACCAACAATTTGAGGGAAACAAAAATAAAGAGTCAACAAAATTGGTAATAAGATTAATTTTTCCCAGACAAAATCAATATAGTAAAGCAATCTGAAAATAATCTTAGAATAGATCTGTTAAAGTTTCTTAAAGGGATAAAAGGCTGGGTGTAGTGGCAAACATGCCTGTAATCCCAGCAACTCAGGAAGTTGAGGCAGGAGGATCACAGGTTCAAAGCCAGCCTCAGCAATTTGGCGAGGCCCTAAGTAACTTAGTGAGACCCTATCTCAAAATAAAAAATTAAAATAATAAAAAAGGCTGGGGTTACGGCTCAGTGTTTAAGTGCCCCTAGGTTCAATCCCTGGTACCAAAAATAAATAAATAAATAAATAAATAAATAAATAAATATTTTAAAAAAGGATAAAAGAAGCCTCAAATTCATAAAATAAATTATGAAACAGAGACAGGCAAGTATTCAACATGAAAACTTAGATATGAAACTATAATAACTGGTTATAATAAATTAAGTTTATTTAATTTTTTTGTCACTAGGAATGAAATTCAGTGTGTACCACTAAGCTACATCCTCAATCCTTTTTATTTTGAGACAGGGTCTTGCTAAATTTCTAAAGGTCTTACCAAGTTAGTGGGGTTGGCTTTGAACTGGCAATCCTGCCTCAACCTCCAGAGTTGCTCAGGTTATTGTCAATTTTAAAAACTTGGCCATAAAGCAAATAAAGCTTTTGAAATAAACTCAATAGATTGGATAAACCCTTGTCCAGATATAGTTGAAGAGACAATTAGTGAACTAGAAGTTAATTTTGTGCAATTCTTCCAGAGTACAGCACAGTAAGATAAAAGACATACAGCATTCAATACATTCATATATTGAAACATATAAAATTCAAGTTATGAGCCATGGAACACAGATTGAGAGGGGCCAACACACATATAATAGGATTTCTAGGAGAGGATAAAAGAAGGACAACTAGAGAAGCAAGAGTTGAGGAAATAATGACTGACAATGTAGATTTACAGAAAGACATGGATCTTAGTTTGAAATATATATGAGAATAAAGTAAGGATAAAATAAGGATGCTTTCACTGTAGGAAAGGAAAGCTTACCACTTATAGCATTGCCTAAAAGATGACCTTCACAAAAAGAAAATAAGGTTTAAGGCAAGTCAAGGTGGAATGAGAAAGATGTAAGAAATAATATTGAGGGGAGAGGGAAGAAGAGAAGTATGTTGGATTAGACAAAGGGGAATGAAGGGAAGGGAGGGGGACAGGAATATGAAAGATGGCAGAATTAATCAGACATTACTTTCCTAGTTCATATATGAATACATGACCAGTGTAACTCCACATCACATACAACCACAAGAGTGGGAAGTTATACTCCATGTGTGTATAATATGTCAAAATACATTGTTATGGATGACTAAAAAGAATAAATAAAAAATTTTTAAAAAGAAATAATACTGAACACTAACATATCCATAGTTACAGTAGGAGGTTTTAACACACTTCACTCAAAATCTGATAGAGCATATAGATAAAACAAGAATAAAAGTGTACTCTGCACTATGCAAATATGAATATATATTCTTTTCAAGAACACAATGAAATTGAATAAAAAGACTGTTAGAGTTCACAAAAAAAACTTTCAACTTTTAAATAATTAATGTTATCCAGACCATGTTTTATAATTGTGACATATTTATATTAGACATTAACAATCTTAAGGGAAATATTTTAAATTCCAAATGTTTAGGACTAGAAAACAAACAAAACCCCATACTCAGTAATTTTTTTGCTAAAAGAAAATCACAGCAGAAATGATAGACTATTTAGGATTGAATATCAATGAAAATATTTGCACATAAAAACTTATGAGATACAGCTAATATAAATAAGATGAAATGTATAGCATTCAATACATGTATTAGATATAAAGACAGATTGAAAATAGATTAGTTAAGTATTATACTTGAGTGATTAAGGAAAGAATAATGGTGAATTTTTAAAAGTTGAGTAAAGAAAACAATAATAATACAACTAAAATGAAGTAAAACAAAAGTAAGAAGTAGCAGAGTTCAACAAAATCTGATTTCTTAAAAAGTTTAATAAAATAGTCAAATTTCTAGCAAGATTAATCCAGGGATAAAAGGGAAAATCTTTAGGCAATATTGGGATCTTACTACAGATACTTAAAGATTTAAAAATTTTGTAATTGATGCATATGAAGATGTTTATGGCACTAAATTTTAAAACTTTGACTTTAACACACTAAAAGTGAATCAATGTTTTAGCTTTCTGTTGTTGTGACAAGTTACCTGAGAAAAATAAACTTAAAAAGAAAAGATTTATTTTGTCTCACAGTTTTAGAGGTTTCAGTCCATGGTTTGTTAGCTTCATTGCTTTGATCCTGAGGCAAAGCAGATCATCAGAGCCAAAGGGCATGGTGGAAGAAAGCTTCTCACCTCTTGGTAGCCAGGAGTTATAATTGATAGAGAGAAAACAGTTAGAATTTCAAATTCATGATAGAAGATAAATTAGAAATAGAAGGAAAAATATTTATAACAAGACACAATTTCCAGGAATTCACAAGAAGCATGTTACATAATGGTGAAATTCTAAAGGTTTCTCAATTTCAGAAAAAACTAAGATTGTCCCCTTCACCACTGCTAGTCAAGGCTGTGAAGGAAGTACTAGCTAACGCAATAGGACAAGAAAAAAAAATCAAAGGTACAGGACGGGGAGGGAAGAGGCAAATTTTCAACACTGAAGGTGATAGGATTATATAAATAAAAACAATCCAAGAACTATTACTGGTTCAGGATAGTAGTAGGTATACTTTTTGAAGACCTATGGAAATTAAACTTTTGTTACCAACCATCAATAACCAATGAGAAAACAGAATTTTAAAAGATTCCATTCAAAATATCAAATAAAAAATTATTAAGTGCTTAAGTTTCAAAATAGGTACAAGAAAGTCCTGGAGAACCAATCATGGTGGTGCATGCCTGTAATCCCAGCAATTTGGGAAGCTGAGGCTGGAGGGAGTTCAAAGTCAGCCTCAGCAATTTAGCAAGGCCCTAAGCAACTCAGTGAGACCCTGTTTCTAAATAAAATATAAAAAGGACTGGAGATATGGCTCAGTGGTAAAACATCCCTGGGTTCAATCTAAAAAAAAAAGAAGTCACGGACAGAACCAATGTAACTCCACATCATGTACAACCCATGGGAAACTATATTCTATATATGTATGTTATATCAAAATACATTCTACTGTTATGTATAACTAAAAAGAACAAATAAAAAAATTAAAAGACATGAGCCATGAAGAAAGTGAAAAACAAAAACAAAAACAAAGAATGCCATGGAGAGATTTATAAAACATTTCAAGGAATATAAAAGAAGATCTGAATAAAAGAGGACAAACTAATTTCATAGATTGAATGAGTCAGTATTTCTAAGATGTCAATCTAAATCCATATCCTTCTTTTTTTAGTACTGGGGGTCAAATTCGGGACTGCTTTACCCCTGTGCTATGTCCTCAGTCCTTTTTATTTTATTTTTTTAAATTTTGAGACAAGGTCTCACTAAGTTGTCCAGGTTGACCTCAAACTTGCAATTCTCCTGCCTTGGCCTCCTGAGTTGCTAGGATTATAGCAACTGGTGTGTCACCGCACCTGGGCTTAATCCATAGGTTAATGCTATTATAAATAATATCTTCGAGATAGCTTTGGACTGTGTTAACTTGACTAGGAAGGAACTTTGTTACCAGCCTCCCTGTCATTGGGTGGTAGTGGTTTAGGGTGAGTCATAAGAGAATTCTGCATGAGGATGGATAGTTGGAGGTGCAGCAGTAGCTATTTTTTATGCTTTGAGGTTTCAGTATGGTATCAAACCAGAAGCTCCTGCAGCTCATGCAATAGCTCTAGATCAGCTCTGAGAGGCAGCTTGGTGATGAAGGGTATTGCTTATCCTGAAGGTCATATGTAACATCCTCAAGGTTGGGGGCAGTGAGACACACACACAGAATTGTCCTTGTAGGTTCCTAATTATTCCTTCTCTACCCATTCATCTTCTTTTTCTTTGGCCCTGCTGACTTCAGATTTGACTTTAGCCCTAAGCCCTGTAATAAATAACCCTTTATTCTATATCACTCAGCAGTCCCATGTGAATGATCAACCCCTAACATGCAGAGTCCCAAACAGGTTTTCATAGAAAATTCACAGTCTGATTAGAAAATTGATGCAGAAAATGAAGAGGCCAAGAATAAGCTGAGAGAAGTTTTGAAAAAATAGAAGAATAAAGCAGGGTGTGGGGTGGGTCTTAGCCTTGGCAGATATGAAGACTTATTATACAGCTGGTTAATCAGACAGTATGATACTGTGAAATGATAAAGCAGAAAGACATTAATAGAAAAGAATAGAGAGTTCATAAAACCCAAACAAATATGAAAACTCGATATGTGATAGAAGGGGCATTTCGAATCAATAGAGGAAATGATGGACTATTCCATAAATGTGACTGCGACAACTGGGTATCTATATGAGAAAAAATCAATTCATATGCCGATACCCTATCATACACAAAAATACATTCTAGAATAATTAAAGTTCTAAATATGAAAAACAAAACTCTGAGATGACTCATGGGAGACTATCACTCAGGGTAGGGAAGAATTTTTACAAAACACAAAAATTGCAACCATAAATGAAAAGTTGATTCATTTGACTATAGTAAGAGAAAGAAGAAAACTCTGGAATGACAAAGGACACCCAAAACAGAATTAAAATACAAATTATATTTCGGGAGAATACTTTGCATTATACACAATCAGTAAAGGGTTGGCATCCAGCATATACACAGAACTTCTGCAAAGAATTGAGAATCAAAGGAAAGGCAAGAAAAGATTTCAAACAGGCAATCCACAGAAAAGGCTGACCCGAAGACAAAAAAACAAAGGTGATAGTCTTACCAGTAATCGTAGGAATATGAATTAAAATAAAAATGAGATGTTATCTTACGTACATCAGATTAGTGAAAATTAAAGTCAATAATATTAGAGAGTGGTAAATAAAGGAAACCTCACACATACATAGTCTTTTTTTTTTTTTAAATAGTTTTAGTTGTTGAAAGACCTTTATTTTATTTTATTTATTTATATGTAGTGCTGAGGATCGAACCCAGTGCCTCACACATGCTAGGCAAGTGCTCTACCACTGAGCCACAACCCCAGCCCTTAAGAGAGTCTTTATAGAAACAATTGGATAACATCTGTGGAAATTGAAGATACATGTGCCTATCCCCAGGCAAACACCCGAGAGAAAGGTGCGTGAATTTCACTGCAGTGAGACAATGAAAGCAGCAAACAATGAAAACCAAAAGTCTGCCAAAAGTGGAATGAATAAATAAATCAAAGGCTATTCACATAAGGGAAAAGCATACAACAATTAGATGAGTGAATTACACCTACATGGAGCCATATGGATAAATTTTAAAAATCAGAATATTTAAATTAACAATAGGCTTCAGGATCATATCTACTGCCTTTTAATTCAAGTTTAAAAACACTTCTAAGCAATGGCAAATATTATTTATGAATATATATTCATAAATATAAAGATATATTCATAAATACCATATATAGGGTAAAAATAGAAAAAGATGGATTGAAGGGATAAACACAAATTTCATGATTGTGTCACTTCTCAGGATACAGGTCATGGAAATGCCCACATAAGGTTCAAAGTGTAGAACATTTGGAATAAAGATGCAAAGCTAATATAGATCTGCAAGGTGGCAATTCTGGTTTATATTGTACTTTTCTGTAGTTTGACACTTTTTTCAGAATTAAAAAACCCAGAAAAACAAATACTAGTGATGACCGAATGTTTGTGTCCCCCAAAGTTCATATGCTAAAGCCCCAGTGTGAGCATATTTGCAGGTGAGGACTTTAAGAGATGATTAAGTCATAAGGTTGGAGCCCTTAAGGATGTGATATGTGCACCTCAGATAGAACATTAATCTCCAGGATATATAAAGAATTCAAAAAACTTATCAAAAAACAAATAATCAATAAATGGGCTAAGGAACTGAACAGACATTTCCCAGAAGAAGAAATATAATCAATCAACAAATATAAGAATAAAAAATTGAATGTCTTTAGCAATTAGAGAAATGCAAATCAAAACTACTCTAAGATTTCATCTTACCCCAGTCTGAATGGCAATTATCAAGAATACAACCAACAAAAAATATTGGTGATGATGTGGGGATAAAGGTACACTCATATGTTGTTGGTGGGAATGCAAATTGGTCCAACCATTATGGAAAGCAGTATGGAGATTCCTCACAAAACTTGGAATGGAACCACCATTTGACCCAGCTATCCCACTTCTTGGTTTATACGCAAAGGTTTTAAAATCAGCATATTACAGTGATGCAGCCACATCAATGTTTATAGCAGCTCAACTCACAATAGCTAAATTATGGAACCAACATACATGCCCTTCAACAGATGAATAGATAAAGAAACTGTGATATATACACATGATGGAATATTACTCAACCTTAAAGAAGAATGAAATTATGGCATTTGCTGGTAAATGAATGGAGCTGGAGAATATTATGGTAAGCAAAATAAACCAATCCCCCCAAACCAAAAGCCAAATGTTTTCTCTGATATGCAGATGCTAATTCACAAAGATGGGGCTAGGGAAGAATAGAGTTACTTTCTGTAGAGGGGATTGAAGGGCAGGGAGAGGGAATTGGGATAGGAAGGATAGTAGAACGAATCAGATATTATTATCCTGTGTACATATATAATTACATGACTGGTGGGATTCTACATCATGTACAACCAGAAGAATGAGAAATTATATGCCATTACATATGATGTATCAAAGTGCATTCTACTACCATGTATAACCAATTAAAACAAATAAAAAATTTAGAATAAAAAGTGGGATTTGTTATGGTTTAGATATTAGGTGTCCTCTAAAAGCTCATGTGTAAAACAATGCAGGAATTTTTAGAGGTGACATGATTGGGTTATGAGATCCTTAACCCAACCAGTGACTTAATCCCAATAGGGATTAACTGGATAGTAACTGAAAGCAGAAAGGGTGTGGCTGGAGGAGGTGGGACATGGAGGCATGACTTTGGGGTTTATATTTTGTTGTGGTGAGGAGCGCGCTCTCTCTCTGCTTTCTGGATGCTACGTACCCAGCTGCTTTCTTCTGCCACATTACTTCTACCATGATGTTCTGCCTCACCTTGAGCCTTGAAAAATGGAGTCGTCCCCTTATGGACTGAGACCTCTGAAATCATAAGCCCCCAAACAAACTTTTTCTCCTCTAATTGTTTGTCAAGTCCTTTGTTCATAGCAATAAAAAAACAAAACAAAACAAAACAAAAAACCTGACTAGAACAGCATTAGTGCCCTTATAAGATGAGACATGAGAGATGTTCTCCATCAGCCACATAAAGTATGACTGTCTGGAAATCAGGAAAGAGGAACCTCAGCAGCAACAGATTTAGCCAGCACCTTGATCTTGGATGTCCAGCCTCCAGAACTATAAGCAACAAATTTCCATTGTGTAAGCCACTCAGGTATGTCATTTGTTATAGCAACCTGAGTACAAAGGCAAGTGGGCACTTGTGACATCCCTTAGACTCCACTTCCTTCCAGAGATTCTGGGGCCCTGGATAGAGCAAGGCACATAGTGTGGGTTTACCTTGAGAAATTTGCTCTGCCTGCTCATCCCAGAAGGCCTTTGGTAGGAGTACATATGGAAAGTTGGGCAGAATTAGGATTCTCTTGAATTTCTAGTCCACTGGGTGAGAGAGCCCTCATTTCTTTTGCTCAAATGAGGAATTCTCTTTCCTTCCCTAAGACTTGCCTGGGACAGACCAAGCCCTGGCATTTCCCGTGGACTTGGAAACCAGAATGACAGGTGCAGCACACTGACATGGTAGCCTGACCTCACCTGATCCTGGACAGTGGTAGCTTCCTTGTCCTAGGTACAATTAGCATATGGGATGACGTAGCTTTTTGTTCCCTTGCAACCAGCACACCCATCACTCCTTGCCTTTATTCCTATTGCCTCAACTTAAAACAGTCTGGGACTGAGAATTGCTTCTTACATTTACCATCTATCAGAAAGGGAGGCATCTTGTTTCCCCCTCTCTTCCTCTTCTGTTTTCTGTTTGTGCATTTGCTTCTCTAGGAGTTGCACATAAATTTGCTGTCTAACCTATGTATCTGCGTCTCACTCTGGTCTGTTCCAACGCTCCATTTTTTTCTGCTGTCTCCATCTTTTCCCTGTACTTCTGCCTACTTGTGCTCTGGGGCTTTCACTACATGTGTGTGAAGATCAGAGAGAACTTTCCCTCCCACAGACCAATGGGAAAATATAGGGAATTCTGAGGACACGACTTTCACCGACGGAGGTTGAAGAACCTAAGAAGTCATAAAATAACCTTGGCCTTATAGGATCTGAAATCCCAGGTAATGGTAGCCATCGAAGTTCCATACATCTTAGTGAGATTTTACTCGAGACATCCTTAAGCTTTCAATTCGATCTAAGGCATTCTACCAGACAGGACTGTTTCCCATTAGCTCATAGATTGGTGGGAGTTGGGACAAGATAATATGAGAAGAGCTAAAATCAAGGTTCTCCCAGGAGTCTGTGACGATTCTAGGAACATTCTTTGGGTCACTGAGCAGTGTCCTTCATCCAGCTCTGTAGCTTCCAACCCCCTGAGTCCAGTTTTATAGCTGAAAAGCTTTATGCCCTTTTCCAAGGAGGCACCTTCCTTATTGCGGAGCCTATCATGGGGCTTTGGATTTGCAGAATCAAGTGACCTGAGAAAATTGCATCTTGATGTTAGACTGATTTCAATAAATTATAAATTGAAGGAGCCATACTTAGGGAGGCCACCCATCCAGCCCAAGTTATATGAACAGGGGTTTAAGATGTCAGTACTCTCATATTTCATGTGACCCATGATGGATCGAAATGGAAATTTTACACTTAAGGGGGAATATCATGTCTGAGTTACTTTAGAAAGGCAATTCTGCCTTCCCGTCACAATTTTATCCTTTCCGTGTTTTGTCAGTGTCTGGGTCGCCTGAGATGGAGGCCAGCATTTTCATTGCCGTGTCATGGATGGAGAGAGGGTGCACAGACATTAATCAACTTTCACCTTGCGGGGAAAAGGCTGAGTCATTCAGGGTCACAGGTTTTCTTTCTTGCTGCTTATTCTTCAGGCGCATGGGCTTTGAGTCAAAACTCCTGGGCTCTACTGCTGATGGAGGCTGTCTGTTGCTGACCTTGGTTGACTTTCACATTCTCTCTGGAGGCCCCTTTTCTTGGTATAAGTCTGGAAAACAAACCCATACTTCTCATTGTAGCCTGGTATTTAAAAAAAAAAATCTTTTAAAAATTATGAATGATGACTCCTCCATAAATCAGAAGTGGGGATTTCATCTTATGTAAAAACATAGAATCTGTAAGTTGGAAAGAATCTGAAAAGGGCGGTTGGCATAAATTGACCTTAAATTTTGCCTTACAGGAGAATTAGTGAGGAACTTAAAAAAAAAAATCAGATTCTAGAGCCTATCCTTGACCTACTAAAATGGAAAATACCAAAATGAAGACCAGGAGTCTGTATTTTAAAAGTCACTTTGGGTGGTCCAGTGCAGGTTTAGAAACCACAGTATTTAGAACCATTTTAAATGCCTGGAATTGGGGTCTTCCTCTAGAACTGCTAAGGCATCAACTGTGCAGTTAAAATTGATATGTGATGGATTCAGGAAAAATGACCCCTTTCAAGGGGAAGATGAGGAGATGGAAGATGAGCTGGGTGGAGTTATTGGGAATTCCTGGACTTGGTTTTGGCCACTAACTCCTAGAGCTTAAGTATGGAAGCTGGAAAGAATCCTGAATGGAGTGAGGCTCAGTGTCAGCACGTTGTGTGATCTTGGACCAGCTCCTTCTGTCTGGACCTCAGTTTCCTCAGCTGTAAAATGAGGACATGAACTTGTTGATCTCTAGGTTGCTTCTGTGTCACTTTGACATTTACCCGATTCCTTTTCAATGCAAGCATGCTATCATTCAAAAGGCTGTTCACTATCTTCATTTTTTAAAAACACATTCTATGGAGCTTGTGTTTGTCCTATTGAACCCTTTTTTCGTTACCAGCCTTTGTGAACCATGTGAATGCTGTGCCCACAGAGTCAAAGCAACTGCCCTGAGAATTTAAATCTTTCCAAGATGATTTTCTGCTATCTCAGGCTTCCAACCTCCAAAAAGGCAAATTACAGGGAAAAGGGTAGAAATATGGATTCAAAAGGCTTTAGAAGACAAGGTGGTTTGGAAGGAATCAAGTGTCCTACCAGACATATCCACTCTGAGTGAGGGTAATTCTATCTGCTGACTGCCATTTCAGAAGGTGACCAAAGAAGGTCCCAGCAGCTGGCACAGACTGAATGTTTTCCAGTTACTGTGCTCACCTTGCTCCTGGGTCATGGCCATTGTTGGCAGGAGAACCATGTGGTGGTTATAGTTACTGGCACCAGTGCAGCCTGCTCAGGCTCTCGTCTGGCCCATGAAAGGAGAGTTAGCAAAGAAAGATGATCTGCAGCAGCATCTCTGGGGCTAGACATGACCAAGGGCTCACCATCATTGGGAAGGAATCCAAAGGGAGCAGTTTAGGTTGGAGAGTTCAGAAGTAGGAGCCAGGCAATGGATTTTTTTTGTTGTTGTTGTTAGAGTCAAATTCAAAGGAAGGAATATTTACTGAACACCAGTTCTGCATCAGAAGCTATATAGCAAGGCTTTAAGAACTCAAAAGAAAAAGGCATGGTTGATAGTCTAGTAGAGAAGTTCTTCATAATAACAGGTTTGATGTGTTCATTCTAGTGGGGATAGTGTAGCCAGGTAGGGCTTGCAGTAGGACAGGAAGGCCACTGTGTGCTTAGCCTGACGTTTGAACAGAACTTTGCCAGGAGAATAAAGGAGCAGATGGGTCTTTCAGTCAGAGAAGACAAAATCGGCAAAGGCAAGAAGGTATGCAAGAGCATAGTGTGATTGGAAAGCAGGGTGCGGCTGTGTGGATGATAGATAGGTGACCTCAGGGGAGATCTAGACCTTCAGACGGAGTTGGGCTTAACAGTGTACGAGGATTCTCCTTGAGTACTCACGTCTGTGCTTTAGAAATACTGTCCTGGAAACGGTGTGAGGGACAAGTGGGCAGAGGGCAGGAATAGAATCGTGACACATTTTAGGAGATCAAAGAAGAAAGGTCATGGCTGAGAGCTGGGTGTCATATGTTCGTGTGTGTGTGTGTGTGTGTGTGTGGGGGGTGTTTATATATATATATATTGGGGATTGAACTCGGATCTTGGAGCATGCCAGATGAGCAGACACGCATTCTGCCACTAAACTACATCCCCAGCCCTCTCCAGTCCCATTTAAAATTTTTAAAAAAAAATTTTTTATTTTTACTGACACATTTTGATTCATTGTATACAAATGGGGTATACCTTTTCATTTCTATGGTTATACATGATGTGGATTCACACCATTCATGTAATCATACATATACATAGGGTAATACTGTCTGTTTCATGGTACTGTTTTTCCATCCCCATCCCCTCCCTCCCCTTTTTCCCCTACACCATCCAGAGTTCCTTCATTCTTCTCTCCCCCCCATCACCCCCTGCCCTTGTTATATATTGTCATGCACTTATCAGAGAAAACATTCGGCCTTTGGTTTTTTGGGCTTGGCCTGTTTCACTTAGCATGATATTTTCCAACTTCATCCATTTATCAGCAAATGCCATAATTTTATTCTTCTTTATGACTGAGTAATATTCCATTGTGTATATATACCACAGTTTCTTTATCCATTTGTCAATTGAAGGGCATCTAGGTTTCTTCCACAATCTAGCTATTATAAATTGAGCTGCTATGAACATCGATGTGACTGCATCACTGTGGTATGCTGATTTTAAGTCCTTTGGGTATAAACTGAGGAGTGGGATAGCTGGGTCAAATGGTGGGTCCATTCTAAGCTTTCTAAGGAATCTCCATACTGCTTTCCAGAGTGGTTGCACCAATTTGCAACTCCACCAGCAATGTATGAGTGTGCCTTCTCCCCCACATCCATGTCAACACTTATTATTGCTTGTGTTCTTGATAATAGTCATTCTAATTGGGGTTAGATGAAATCTTAGGGTGGTTTTAACTTTCATTTCTCTAATTACTAGGGATGATGAGCACTTTTTCATATATTTGTTGATCACCTGTATGTCTTCTTCTGTGAAGTGTTTGCCCATTTCCTTAGCCCATTTATTGATTGGGTTCTTTGTATTTTGAGTGTAAAGTTTTTAAAGTTCTTTATAAACTTTGGAGATGGTGCTCTGTTTGAAGTGTGTGTGGAAAAGATTTTCTCCCACTCTGTAGGCTCTCTTTTCACATTATTGTTTCCTGTGCTGAGAAAAAAACTTTTTAGTTTGAATCTATCCCATTTATTGATTCTTGTTTTTATTTCTTGCCCTATGGGAGTCTTGTTAAGGAAGTCTGGTCCTAAGTCAATGTGATAGAGATTTGGGCCTACTTTTTCTTCTATTTGGTGATGGGTCTCAGGTCTAATTCCTAGATCCTTGATCCATTTTGAGTTGAGTTTTGTACAGGGTGAGAGATAGAGGTTTAATTTCATTTTACTGCATATGGATTTCCAGTTTTGCCAGCACCATTTGTTGAACAGGCTATCTTTTCTCCATTGTACGTTTTTGACACCTTTGTCTAGTATGAGGTTACTGTACTTATGTGGGTATGTCTCCCTGTCTTCTATCCTGTACCATTGATCTACCTGTCTATTTTGGTGCCAGTATCATGACATTTTTGTTACTATTGCCCTATAGTAGAGTTTAAGGTCTGGTATAGTGATTCCTCCTGCATTACTCTTCCTGCCCAGGATTGCTTTGGCTATTCTGGGTCTTTTGTTCTTCCAGATGAATTTCATGATTGCTTTTTCTGTTTCTATGAGAAATGTCATAGAGATTTTAATTGGAATTGTGTTAAATCTGTATAGCACTTTTGGTAGTATGGCCATTTTGACAATATTAATTCTGCCCATCCAAGAACATGGGAGATCTTTCCATCTTTTAAGGTCTTCCTTAATTTCTTTCTTCAATGTTTTGTAGTTTTCATTGTAGAGGTCTTTTACCTCTTTGGTTAGATTGATGCCCAAGTATTTTATTTTTGAGGCTACTGCAAATGGAGTTGTTTTCCTCATTTCCCTTTCAGCTGTTTCATCACTTGCATATAAAAATGCTTTAGATTTATGCGTGTTGATTTTATAGCCTGCTATTTTGCTGAATTCATTGATGAGGTCTAGAAGTTTTCTGGAGGAGTTGTTTGGATACCCTAAATAGAGAATCATGTCATCAGCAAATAGTGACAGCTTGAGTTCCTCTTTTCCTATTTGCATCCTTTTAATTTCTTCAGTCTAATTACTC
The DNA here is from genome assembly GCF_902686455.1 of Sciurus vulgaris. Lineage (NCBI taxonomy): Eukaryota > Metazoa > Chordata > Mammalia > Rodentia > Sciuridae > Sciurus > Sciurus vulgaris. The sequence continues at coordinate 17,436,485 of NC_136476.1, read as the reverse complement.
TGGCTAGTATTTCAAGGCCAATGTTGAATAGAAGTGGTGAAAGAGGGCATCCCTGTCTTGTTGCAGTTTTTAGAGGGAATGCTTTCAGTTTTTCTCCATTAAGAATGATGTAGGCCATGGGCTTAGCATAAATAGCCTTTACAATGTTCAGGTATGTTCCTACTAACCCAATTTTTTCTAGTGTTTTGAGCATGAAGGTGTGTTGTATTTTGTTGAATGCTTTTTCTGCATCAATTGAAATAACCATATGATTCTTATCCTTTAGTCTATTGACATGATGGATTACATTTATTGATTTATGGATGTTGAACCAACCTTGCATTCTTGGGATGAACCCCACATGATCGTGGTGCACTATCTTCTTAATATGTTTTTAGATATGGTTTGCCAGTAATTTGTTAAAGATCTTTGTGTCTATATTCATCAAGGATATTGGTCTAAATGGTAGGGTTCCCTCCTTTTCTATTTCCTGGAATACTTTGAGAAGTATTTGAATGAGTTCTTCTTTGATGGTCTTGTAGAACTTGGCTGAGAATCCGTCTGGTCCTGGGCTTTTCTTGGTTGGTAAGCTTTTGATGGCTTCTTCTATTTCATTGATTATATTGATCTGTTTAAATTGTGTATGTCCTCCTGGTTCAGTTTGGGAGGGTCATATGTCATAGAAATTTGTTGATGTCTTCGATATTTTCTATTTTGTTGCAATATAGATTTTCAAAGTAGCTTCTCATTATGTTATGTATTTCAGTGGTGTCTGTTGTGATATTTCCTTTTTCATCAAGAATTTTAGTAATTTGAGTCTTCTCTCTCCTTCTCTTTGTTAGTGTGGCTAAGGATTTGTCTATTTGGTTTACTTTTTCAAAGAACCAACTTTTTGTTTTGTCCATTTTTGAATTGTTTCTTTTGTTTCAATTTCATTGATTTCAGCTCTGATTTTAATTATTTCCTGTCTTCTACTACTTTTGGTGTTGTTCTGTTCTTCTTTTTCTAGGGCTTGGAGTCGTAATGTTAGGTCATTTAGTTGTTGACTTTTTATTCTTTTCTTGCATGTGCTCCATGCAATGAATTTTCCTCTCAGTACCGCTTTCATAGTGTCCCAGAGATTTTCGTAAGTCGTATCGTTGTTCTCATTTACCTCTAAGAATTTTTTTTTATCTCCTCCCTAATGTTTTCTGTTATCCATGCTTCATTCAATAGCATATTATTTAGTCTCCAGGTGTTGGAGTAATTTGTTTTTTTATTTTGTCATTGATTTCTAATTTCATTCCATTGTGATATGATAGAACACAAGGCAGTATCTCTGTTTTTTTTGCATTTCCTAAGGGCTGCTTTGTGGCATAACATGTGGTCTATTTTCGAGAAGGTTCCATGTGCTGCTGAGAAGAAAGTGAATTTGCTCGTTGATGGATGGAATATTCTATATATGTCTGTTAAGTCTAAGTTACTGATTGTGTTATTGAGTTCTATGGTTTCTTTGTTTAGTTTTTTTTTGGAAGATCTATCCAGTGGTGACAGTGGTGTGTTAAAGTCACCCAGAATTATTGTGTTGTGGTCTATTTGATTCCTGAAATTGAGAAGGATTTGTTTGATGTACATGAATGCACTGTTGTTTGGGGCATAAATATTTACTATCATTATATCTTCCTAATTTATGGTTCCCTTAAGCAGTAAGAAATGTCCTTCTTTATCCCTTCTGACTAACTTTGGCTTGAAGTCCACTTTATCTGAAATAGGAAGGAAACCCCCACTTTTTTACTGAGTCCATGCGCGTGGTAGGTTTTTTCCCACCGTTTCACCTTTAGTCTGTGGATGTCTTTTTCTATGAGATGAGGCTCTTGAAGGCAGCATATTGTTGGCTCTTTCTTTTTAATCCAATCTGCCAGTCTGTGTCTTTTGATTGATGTGTTTAGGCCATTAACATTCAGGGTTATGAGTGACTGCATTAGCGCTCCAGGCGGCTGCTCAGAGGAGAAGGCGAGTGGTGAGTTGTTTGGACTTAAAGTGACAGCGCCTGAACACAGGGGGACTGCCTGGAGGAGAAGCGTGGTGGGTTGCTTGGTCTTGAGTGGCCACACCAGAGCTCCGGGCGGTTGCCCAGAGGACCCGTGCTGCGGGTCACGTGGATTCAGAGCCACTCAGAGCGACCGCTCCTGAACACTTGGGGGGTTATCTGGAGAAGGAGGAGGAACGGGGAGGGTCACTTCGACTCGGAGTGATTGATGGCCCAGGGCTACGGGTGGTTGGTGGGAGGTGGAGGCACGCAGTGAGTTTCTTGGACTCCTAGTGACCGCACCGGAATACTGGGCGGCAGTCTGGAGGAAGAGGCGTGTGGCGGGTCTCTGGGTCTCAGAGCGATTGTACGGGGCCCCAGGTGGCTGCTCAGAGGAGGGGCCGCATAGCCAGGCGATTAGGTGCAGAGCAGGGTCCCAGGATCTAGGAGGCTTCTGGGTGGAAGAGCCGCACAGAGACAGGCTTAGGGCGGAGCGAAGGTTCCAGGCCTGCGGGCAGATTCTCTGAGGAGGGGCAGCCTAAGGAGATTCATCTGCGAAGGGTGAGGCTCCCAGGCCCAGGAGGTAGGGCCAGGCCCCTGGAAACTTTGCAGAGGAAGGCAGCCCAGCCCAGGCAGTAGCTGTAAATTGAGGCGAACCTCTAGGAGGGAACTGACCAGCGAGACCTCCCCACCGGGTGAGTCTTCCCTGCCGGGTGAGGTTTCCCCACAAGGGCGGTAAAACTAGAGACTCAGGCCCAAACAGGCCTTGCCTCAGCCCGCAGCCTAGGTCCCCTTTGGATGACCATTGGTCAACAAGTGGAGGCACCTCTGCCCACTAGCAGGGATTATACCCCACCTGAAGGCCACCACTCCTAGAGAGGCAGCTTCCTTGTGGAGCACCGCATTATCAATTTCCTCCAAGACTTCAGCCTACTGAAGGCTAAGGGGGGATATATATAGAAATCTTCAGGGACATTGTAAGTCAATATAGGAAATCTGCAATATCTCAGCGGTCCACTGATACCTGAACAATATGAGAAAACAAGGAAAGAAAATGCTGCAAACAAATCTAGATGTTACATCAATAAAACCCAATGACAGCATGGCAGAAGAAATGACAGAAAAGGAGTTCAGAATGTACATAATTAAAATGATCAGAGAAGCAAACGATGAGATGAAAGAGCAAATGCAAGCATTGAATGATCGCACCAATCGACAGTTAAAAGAGCAAATACAGGAAGCAAAAGATCATTTCAATAAAGAGTTAGAGATATTGAAAAAAAACCAAACAGAAATCCTTGACATGAAGGAAACAATAAACCAAATTAAGAACTCCATAGAAAGCATATCCAATAGGATAGAACACCTGGAAGACAGAACCTCAGACATTGAAGACAAAATATTTAACCTTGAAAACAAAGTTGAACAAACAGAGAAGATGGTAAGAAATCATGAACAGAATCTACAAGAACTATGGGATATCATGAAAAGGCCAAATTTAAGAATTATTGGGATTGAGGAAGGCTTAGAGAAACAAACCAAAGGAATGAACAATCTATTCAATGAAATAATATTAGAAAATTTCCCAAATCTGAAGAATGAAATGTAAAACCAAGTACAAGAGGCTTATAGGACTCCAAATACACAAAATTACAACAGACCCACACCAAGGCACATTATAATGAAAATGCCTAACATACAAAATAAAGACAGAATTTTAAAGGCTGTGAGGGAAAAGAACCAAATTACATTCAGGGGGAAACCAATACGGATATCAGCAGACTTTTCAATCCAGACCCTAAAAGCTAGAAGGGCCTGGAACAACATTTTTCAAGCCCTGAAAGAAAATGGATGCCAACCAAGAATCTTATACCCAGCAAAACTTACCTTCAAATTTGACGATGAAATAAGATCCTTCCATGATAAACAAAAGCTAAAAGAATTTACAAAAAGAAAGCCAGCATTACAGAACATTCTCAGCAAAATATTCCATGAGGAAGAGATGAAAAACAAAGAAGCAAATCAGCAAAGGGAGGAATTATCCTAAAGGAATCGTCAGATAAAGGAGGAAACAAGTTGTGTCAAACAAATAAATAAATAAAATTTAAAAAATGAACGAAATGACCGGGAAACCAAATCATATCTCTATAATAACCCTGAATGTTAATGGCCTGAATTCACCAATCAAAAGACATAGACTGGCAGATTGGATTAAAAAGAAAGATCCAACAATATGTTGCCTGCAAGAGACTCACCTCATAGAAAAAGATACCCATAGACTAAAGGTGAAAGGATGGGGAAAAACATACCATGCGCATGGACTCAGCAAAAAAGCTGGAGTATCCATCCTCATTTCCGATAATGTGGACTTCAAGCCAAAGTTAGTCAGAAGGGATAAAGAAGGTCATTTCATACTGCTTAAGGGAAGCATAAATCAGCAAGATATAACAATCATAAACATCTATGCCCCAAACAGTGGCTCATCCATGTATGTCAAACAAATCCTTCTCAATTTCAGAAACCAAATAGACCATAACACAATAATACTAGGTGATTTTAACACGCCTCTCTCACCACTGGACAGATCTTCCAGACAAAAATTGAACAAAGAAACCATAGATCTCAATAACACAATCAATAATTTAGACTTAACGGACATTTATAGAATATACCATCCAACCAAGAGCGAATACACTTTCTTCTCAGCAGCACATGGATCCTTCTCTAAAATAGACCATATATTATGCCACAAAGCTAAATTTAGCAAATACAAGAAGATAGAGACACTAGCATGTATTCTATCAGATCATAATGGATTGAAGTTAGAAATAAATGAAAGAGTAAAACACAGAAACTATTCCAACATCTGGAGATTAAACAATATGCTATTATATGATGAATGGATAACAGAAGATATTAGGAAGGAAATTAAAAAATTCTTAGAGGTAAATGAGAACAAAGAAACATCATATCAAAATCTCTGGGACACTATGAAAGCAGTAGTTAGAGGGAAATTTATTTCATGGAGCGCATTTAATAAAGGAAGTAAAACTCAACAAATAAACGACCTAACACTACAGCTCAAAGCCCTAGAAAAAGAAGAACAGAACAGCACCAAAAGTAGTAGAAGACAGGAAATAGTTAAACTCAGAGCTGAAATCAATGAAATTGAAACAAAAGAAACAATACAAAAAATTGACAAAATAAATAGTTGGTTCTTCGAAAAAATAAACAAAATTGATAAACCTTTAGCCACACTAACAAAGAGAAGACGAGAGAAAACCCAAATCACTAAAATTCGGAATGAACAAGGAAATATCACAACAGACACGATTGAAATACAAAACATAATTAGAAGCTATTTTGAAAATCTATACTCCAACAAAACAGAAAATTTCGAAGACATCAACAGGTTTCTAGAGACATATGAATTGCCTAAACTGAACGAGGAGGACATAAACAATTTAAATAGACCAATTTCAAGTACTGAAATAGAAGAAGTCATCAAAAGCCTACCAACAAAGAAAAGTCCGGGACCAGATGGGTTCTCAGCCGAGTTCTACAAAACCCTTAAAGAAGAGCTCATTCCAATACTTCTCAAAGTATTCCATAAAATAGAAGAGGAGGGAACCCTCCCAAACTCATTCTATGAAGCCAATATCACACTGATACCTAAACCAGACAGAGACTCATCAAGGAAAGAAAATTTCAGCCCAATATCCTTAATGAACATCGACGCAAAAATTCTCAACAAAATTTTAGCAAATCGCATACAAAAACATATTAAAAAGATAGTGCACCATGATCAAGTGGGCTTCATCCCAGGTATGCAAGGTTGGTTCAACATCAGGAAATCAATAAACGTAATTCACCATATTAATAGACTTAAAGTCAAGAATCACATGATTATTTCAATAGATGCAGAAAAAGCATTTGATAAAATACAACACCCCTTCATGCTCAAAACATTAGAAAAAATAGGGATAGTGGGAACATTCCTTAACATTGTAAAGGCCATTTATGCTAAGCCCATGGCTAATATCATTCTAAATGGTGAAAAACTGAAAGCATTCCCCCTAGAAACTGGAACAAGGCAGGGATGCCCTCTTTCACCACTTCTATTTAACATCGTTCTTGAGACTCTGACCAGAGCAATTAGACAAACCAAAGAAATTAAAGGGATACGAATTGGAAAAGAAGAACTCAAACTATCCCTGTTCACTGATGACATGATTATATATTTAGAGGAACCTGGAAATTCCACCAGAAAACTCTTAGAACTCATAAGTGAATTCAGTAAAGTAGCAGGTTACAAGATCAATGCTCATAAATCCAACGCATTTTTATACATAAGTGATGAGTCTTCAGAAAGAGAAATTAGGAAAACTACCCCATTCAAAATAGCCTCGAAAAAAATAAAATACTTGGGAATCAATCTCACAAAAGAGGTGAAAGACCTCTACAATGAGAACTATACAACACTAAAGAAAGAAATTAAAGAACACCTTAGAAGATGGAAAGATCTTCCATGTTCTTGGATAGGAAGAATTAATATTGTCAAAATGGCCATACTACCTAAAGTGCTATACAAATTCAATGCAATTCCAATTAAAATCCCAATGACATACCTTACAGAAATAGAGCAAGCAATTATGAAATTCATCTGGAAGAATAAGAAACCCAGAATAGCTAAAGCAATCCTTAGCAGGAAGAGTGAAACAGGGGGTATTGCAATACCAGATCTTCAACTCTACTACAAAGCAATAGTAACAAAAACGGCATGGTATTGGTACCAAAATAGAAAGGTAGATCAATGGTACAGAATATAGGACACGGACACAAACCCAAATAAATACAATTTTCTCATACTAGACAAAGGGGCCAAAAATATGCAATGGAGAAAAGATAGCCTCTTCAACAAATGGTGCTGGGAGAATTGGAAATCCATATGCAACAGAATGAAACTAAACCCATATCTCTCACCATGCACGAAACTAAACTCAAAATGGATTAAGGACCTCGGAATCAGACCAGAGACCCTGCAGATTATAGAAGAAAAAGTAGGTCCAGATCTTCAACATGTCGGCTTAGGACCAGACTTCCTTAACAGGACTCCCATAGCACAAGAAATAAAAGCAAGAATCAATAACTGGGATAGATTCAAACTAAAAAGCTTTCTCTCAGCAAAGGAAACTATCAGCAATGTGAAGAGAGAGCCTACAGAGTGGGAGAATATCTTTGCCAATCATACTTCAGATAGAGCACTAATCTCCAGAATCTATAAAGAACTCAAAAAACTCTACTCCAAGAATTCAAATAATCCAGTGGACAAATGGGCTAAGGAAATGAATAGACACTTCACAGAAGAAGATCTACAAGCAATCAACAAACATATGGAAAAATGTTCAACATCTCTAGTAATAAGAGAAATGCAAATCAAAACCACCCTAAGATTCCATCTCACCCCAATTAGAATGGCGATTATCAAGAATACGAGCAACAACAGGTGTTGGCGAGGATGTGGGGAGAAAGGTACACTCATACATTGCTGGTGGGGCTGCAAATTAGTGCAGCCACTCTGGAAAGCAGTGTGGAGATTCCTTAGAAAACTTGGAATGGACCCTCCATTTGACCCAGCTATCCCACTCCTCGGCCTATACCCAAAGGACTTAAAATCAGCATACTACAGAGATACAGCCACATCAATGTTCATAGCTGCTCAATTCACAATAGCCAGACTGTGGAACCAACCTAGATGCCCTTCAATTGATGAGTGGATAAAGAAACTGTGGTATATATATACAATGGAATATTACTCAGCCATAAAGAATGATAAAATTATGGCATTTGCAGGTAAATGGATGAAATTGGAGAATATCATGCTAAGTGAGATAAGCCAATCTCAAAAAGCCAAAGGACGAATGATATCGCTAATAAGTGGATGATGACACATAATGGGGGGGAGGGAAGGGTTAGTGTTAGGTTTAGAGTTAGGGTTAGGGAGGGGGGCAAGTATGGAGGAAGGAAGCACTGTATAGAGGGTAAAGAGGGGTGGGAGTGGTGGGGGGAAGGGAAAAAATAACAGAATGAATCAAACAACATTACTCTATGTAAATTTATGATTACACAAATGGTATGCCTTTGCGCCATGTACAAGCAGAGAAACAGCATGTGTCCCATTTGTTTACAATGAACAAAAAAGAACCCCTGGGTTCAATCCTCAGTACAAAAAAAAAAAAAAAAAAAAAAAAAAAGGCTCACTTTGGGGCAAGATTGAGCAAAGACTGGGGGTTCCTCTGCTAGGATGCAAAAGCACCTGTGTGAGAAATTTACTCAGCCCTCACACTACATCACCTCTTTGGTGTTGGAGAAGATGAGAACATGAAGCTCATGCCTGTGTCATTAAGCAATAAAGTGTTTTGTTTCTCAAAAAAAAAAAAAAAAAAACAACAAAAAAAAAAACCATTCAGGGTTATTATTATTTTATTTTATAATGTCTTCAATCATTTACAGTTGCTTTGTCCACATACAACAATAAACAAATAATACCACACTCTTCCCACTCAGATTGTATCAGTTTACATCATTAGCAGGTGTAGGAGCAAACATAATAGCCTCTGGTACCCAAATATATTAAGCAGTGTACAGAATGGGTTACCAGACAGGACTAGGAAGCATTTTTCACGGAAATAAAAGACTGAGTTTATTAAACCAGAGCGTGGGCTGACTCATAACTTGTCTCTCTGTGATATTTCTTGAGAGCTACAAACATAAGGAATAGGAAGATTATCTAAGCTTGGGAAATATTATCCTAAACCTAAACTTGCATGTGCATACAGATCCCCTGGGAGTCTTGTTAAAATGCAGAGTTTAGTACTTGCAAAACAGAGTCCAAGAATCTGAATTTCCAATAAACTCCCAGGTCTTAGCAGTCTGAGTAAGAAGGTGAGATGCTTATGATGTCACATTCTTCTCCATTGTGCCAGCTAAATTATAGTGAAAATTTTCTTGCTTTTTAATCTTTTAGATTAATTAACTTCTAATTCTTTAAAGAGAAGTTTATTTACCAATCATTCTCAATAACAATGGAAGATCCTTTTTGCTGTTGTTGTTTTTCCCAACTATTTTCTAGAATACTTTCTGTTTAATAGAAAGAGGTTTTAGGGAGCTATGACAAAACAGAACATGTTTTCATTTTCTGTTGATGTCAGCATTACGAATTCGCCTTTTCTGTCCCAACAATGAAATGGGAATTGAATAATTTGTTCTTGTAATTTTTTTTGTGATTTTTAAAAATTTAATTTATTTTTATTTATTTATTTTTTAATTTATTCTTATTGCAAACAAATGGGATACATGTTGTTTCTGTTTGTACATGGAGTAACAGCATACCATTTGCGTAATCATACATTTACATAGGGTAATGATGTTTGATTCATTCTGTTATTTTTCCTTCTCCCCCACCCCTCCCACCCCTCTTTTCCCTCTATAGAGTCCCTCCTTCCTCCATTCTTGCCCCCTCCCACCCCCCATTATGCGTCATCATCTGCTTATCAGCAAGATCATTCATCCTTTGGTTTTTTGAGATAGGCTTATCTCACATAGCATGATATTCTCCAATTTCATCCATTTGCCTGAAATGCCATAATTTGATTATTCTTTGTAGCTGAGTAATATTCCATTGTATATATGTACCACAGTTTCTTTATCCATTCATCAATTGAAGGACATCTAGGTTGGTTCCACAGTCTGGCTATTGTGAATTGAGCCGCTATGAACATTGATGTGGCTGTATCTCTGTAGTATGCTGATTTTAAGTCCTTTGGGTATAGGCTGAGGAGTGGGATAGCTGGGTCAAATGGTGGTTCCATTCCAAGTTTTCTAAGGAATCTCCACACTGCTTTCCAGAGTGGCTGCACTAATTTGCAGCTCAGGGTTATTATTGAGATATGATTTATATTCCCAGTCTTTTGGGCTTATTTTTGGTTTTTAACTTGGTTTCTCCTTTGAATGGATTTTTCTTTAAGGTAGTTCCTCCCTTTGCTGACCTACATTGTCATTTTTCATTTCTTCCTCCTGGAATATTTTGTTGAGAATATTTTGTAGTGCAGACTTTCTATTTGTAAATTCTTTTAACTTTTGTTTATCAAGAAAGGATTTTATTTTATCTTCAAATATGAAGGTTAGTTTTGTTGGGTAAAGGATTCTTGGTTGGCAACCATGTTCTTTCAGAACTTGAAATATGTTGTTCCAGACCCTTCCTGCTTTTAGAGTCTTGGCTGAGAAATCTGCTGTATCCATATTGGTTTCCCCCTATATGTAATCTGATGCTTTTCTCTTGCAGCCTTCAAAATCCTATCTTTATTTTGAATGTTAGGCATTTTCATTATAATGTGCCTTGGTGTAGATCTGTTGTGATTCTGTGCATTTGGTGTTCTGTAAGCCTCTTATATTTGATTTTTCATTTCATTCTCAGGTTTGGGAAATTTTCTGATATTATTTCATTGAATAGGTTGTTCATTCCTTTGGTTTGTATCTCTGTGTCTTACTCAATCCTGATAAATCTTAAATTTGGTCTTTTCATGATATCCCATAGTTCTTGGAAATTCTGTTCATGATTTCTTATCATCTTCTCTGTTTGGGCAACTTTATTTTCAAGATTAAATATTTTGTCTTCATTGTCTGAGGTTCTGTCTTCCAAGTAATCTAGTCTGTTGGTGATACTTTTCATTGAGTTTTTATTTGGTTTATTGTTTCTTTCATTTCAAGGATTTCTGTTTTTTTTTTTTTTTTTGAGAATATCTCTTTGTTGAAATGATCTTTTGCTTCCTGCAGTTGCTCTTTCAACTGATTATCAGTATGATCACTCACTGCCTGCATTTGCTCTTATCTCATCCTTTACTTCATGAATTATTTTAATTATGTATAATCTGAAGTCCTTTTCTGACATTTCTTCTACCATACTGTCACTGGATTCTATTACTATAGAATCTTGGTTTGTTTTGATCATTTTCTTCCCCTTGGTTTTTTTTTTTTTTTTTTTTTTTTCATGTTGTTCATGTATCTTCCCCTCTAGCAGTGCAGATCTGGGGTATTGCAGTTTCCCCCCTATAGGCTTATAGTGACTCTATAGGTTTCCAAAACCTTTTCTTTAAGGGGGCGATCAATATTAGCAGTGCCCAGTTCAGATAGTATGCAACCTGAAACCAAATAGCCCCTATAAGGTTGTTAACAATATTGTCATAATAAACAGAATGAGTTCAATTATTGTCTTCAGTATAACATATAGATTTGTAATAAGGTCTGCAGTTTCTAATGGAGGACAAAGAGGATGTGGAGGGGTGTAGGATGTAGCTGTTAATGGGTTAAGAAAAGAATATATAGAAGTTCTAGATCATAGAAAGAGTGGGAGTGTAATCAAAAGAAGTTGGTTGTTAGCATGGGAAAAGGGAGAAAGAGACTCTGAGAGAATAAGTAAATAAAAGGAAAAGAGAGCAAGAAAAGGAAAGAAATAAAAATTTAAAATTTTTCAATAAGGAGAAAAAAGAAAATCTACACTATAACAGTCATATAGCATTCAAACCTCCCAGTCTTCAGTGACCTGATGCATGAGAGGTACCTGACAATGAGCTTCAAGTCTCCAGCAGGCATCCCAGGATGGGATTTGCTCCACCTAAAGATGGGAGATACGGCTTCCAGGATTTTCCAAGATGGCTGCTCTGGCTTCCAAATGTGTTGGCTAATGGGGAGCTGCACCTCGGGGTGTGGGCGTGGTTGGCTAGAGGTGCTGGAGGCAGGGTGCGGTTGGTCAGGCAGGGTCCTGGAGGTGGTTTGTTGTCCGTTTGGTTGCAGGATCATGGAGGCAGGATGCGATCAGTTGGTCTGCGGGTCCTGGTGGTAGGGTGCAGTCAGTTGATGTAAGGGCCCTGGAGGCAGGGAGTGATGGGTCAGGCTGAGGGATCCTAGACAGGGCTCAGTCAGTCTGACCAGGGGTCCTACAAGTTCTGGCTGTTGTCTCAAAATGGTGGTAGTCATGTGTAACCAAACCTGGATGTACTGTGACAGTGAACTTCCAGGCAACAGCAGGCAGCTGGTGCTCCACTGGTGGTCTGTGATTAGTCTGATGACTGCTGTTCAATGATTAGGAGGTGAACCTCGAGCCGTGGGTGATGGATAGGTGAAAGGCAGGTGATATACAGGCAAAAGGCAGACAAATGGCAGATGGTAGGTGCCAGACAGTGAGCAACCTGCACTAAAAAGTAGTCAATGCTGCAGACTACAGATGATCACGGTAGACAAATGGGGTAAACATCAGGGGATTGATAAGCTGCAAAAACTTTCTCACCAAGAAACAGATATCCTCTGCTTGAAACTCGAGTTATGGAATGACAAGGAACGCAGCCTCCCTCTAGTCCGCCATCTTGGATCTCCATTTTAAAACTTTTATTTTGAGATAGAGTCTCGCTAAGTTGCCCATGCTGGCCCTGAACTTGCAATCCTCCTGCCTTGGTCTCCTGAGTGGCTGGGATCACAGTGTGCCTGACTGTGCATGTAGAGCTTGTGTTAACTGTTATGGAGTGGATCAAATGGCTGGAAACAGGGAGTAGATGAGAAGAAGAAAGGCTCATTCCATTTTATTTTTTATTTATTTATTTATTTTTTGGTACCAGGGATTGAACCCAGGGATGCTTAACCATTGAGTCACATCCCCAGTCCGTTTTTATGTTTTATTTTGAGACAGGGTCTTGCTGAGTTGCTTAGTGTTTCACTTAGTTGATTAGACTGGCTTTGAACTTGTAATTCTCCTGCCTCAGCCTCCTGAGCTCCTGGGATTACAGGTGTGTGCCACTCCACCTGGCTCATTCTTTTTTTCTTCTGGTTCAGATAAGCTCCAGGAATAGTGCCCAGCCCCCTACTCCCTCAAGCTTTTCCCTCCTCTCTCCCAAGTCTGCCTCAGTTGGGCTGGGATGAGATCCAGCTATGTGCTCTTATAGGTCATGCCAGATTTCTCAGAAACAGATGGACTAGGGACATGCTTTAAGAAATATTGAGTTTTACCATGTTTGTATAAATAGGTCAAATTATATTCTACTGTCATTTATAACTAAGAAGATAAAAATTTAAAAAAAAGAAATTTAAAAAAAGAAACAATGAGTTCTTTGAGGTCCCCATAAGAAGTACTTAAAAATAAAATTTTGGGCTGGGGAGATAGCTCAGTTGGTAGAGTGCTTGCCTTGCATACACAAGGCCCTGGGTTCAATCCTCAGCACCACAGAAACAAAACAAAACAAAACCAAAAAATTTTGGAAAACTTTTTAAGGTACTATGTATTATTTAAGGACTGGTTGTTAATCTAGCAGGGGTGAGGAGGAGTGGGATGGAGATATATATATATATATATATATATATATATGTATATATGAAATATGTGCATATATAAAAATATATTATATATATAAATGCATACATACATAAACATATATATATATATATATATATTTATCTCCCATATAGCAAAGAATGTACAAATTAGAAATGTGCAGCTTGGTGGTTGGTCATAAAGCAAACATCTGTATAACTATTAGGCTGGTTAAGAAATGGGAAACCTTTGGGTAGGGGTGTAGCTCGGTGGTATAGTGGTATAGTGCCAGCAAGCATGAAGGCCAGGTTCAATTCCCAGCACCACATACAGAAGAAAAAAGGAGGAATATTGATGGTACACCAAGAAGCCCCTTTTAGGCCTCCTTTTTGGCCATTACCCTCTTGTCTACTACCTTCTTTCCCAATTCCCCAGGAGAACCACTATCCTGATGAAAGTATGTTAGAGAGAGAGAGAGCGAGAGAGAGAGAGAGAGAGAGAGAGAGAGAGAGAGAGAGAGAGAGAGAGAGAGAGAGAGAGAGAAAGGGAGAGAGACAGAAAGAAAAAATGTTTGCAAGTAAATATGGAATAAAAACAAATCTTCCTTCATTTTTTCTTCTTATTTAGATTATTTTTTTCATCATCTTCCTAGTCTGGTCAAGTTTATGGGTCCTGAAACTGTCATTTGGTTCACTGTATACAATAGTAACAAAATTGTGATCTGGGCTCTCCTTTGCTTTAACTGTCTATATAAACTAAGCTGTGGTCATTTATCAACAGATCACTTCTGTAACTTTCTGTAGCTTACAAAGCTGTGAGCTTACAGAAAGTTCATCAGTCTTGAAAGAGCCTTTGCTTTTGTATAAACAGTGGTATTTCCCTCAACCATTTAAAGGGAGGGTGGAGAAGGAAAGGGATACATTTTTGAGTCTGGAGTCTTCATACTGACTTATTTGGGTTCTGGGTCCCTTTAGGAGCTTCAAGGTTATTTGGTGATCCGTCTTACTAAAGCTGCTGTATGTTTTTTTTTTAAACAACTGGTTAAACTCGCCAGCTCCAGCTACCTGTGATGGCTTCGCTTTGACTCATGGAAGGAGGGAGTTGGTGGAGAAAGGGTCTGCTTAGACAAAAGAGTAAATGACCCAGATGTTTAACCAAGTTCAGTGGGCCACATAAGAGACATCCTGTGGACGATGGAGCAAGGCCTTAGGAAGACTTGAAAAGACTGGAGCCATTGGCAGAAGGGCAGCAGCTAGCCACCAGCCTCTGCCATCCGGAAGACAGACTGGGCCCAACCTCTCCAAGTTCATGTTGAGGTTTACGAGGGTCAGTGTGTTTGTGCTACACTTGACATTTTCGCAAATTGCTCCGTAGTTGTTTTTATTAGTTTTATTCCAGCTGTTGCTCCAGACGCTTTCTGGCAGCCAGGCCTCCCAGGCCAGCTTGGAATCCCTTGTTAATTGACTCAAGTCATGAAAAGGCGACATCAAGCCTGCTTTGAACTCTTGCCTGTTCTAATGCTGGACAAATCCCAAGCCTGCACCATAGGAAAAGCAGTAATGAGGCTCACACCTCCAAGTTTATGGTGCAGATTTTGCCTGCTCAGGTGTTAAGTGCAGTGGTGAAGTGCAGGCCCAGGGGAACCAGAGATGAAGAGTAAACAGACCCTGAGAACGTGTTTCCTCCCAGGTCCTAAGTGAGGAAGTCGGGTTCAGAGGCAGAACTCTCAGCAATCCTGTCAAAAGTCCTGTAGTTAATAGCATCCAGATGACCCACATAAATTCACAGATATCTGTTCCTCCCTGTGGTTTCATTTCACACAATCTCTCCGTGGATGCTGATGCAGCTTAGCTTGGGAGAAACTTGACAAGAGGTCTCTGTGAAAATTTTCCTACAAAACTATTAATTTTACCCCACTTTATGGAGAGCAGATTATGAAAGTAAGCTTAAGGACGTCTAGGGAGAAGGACCACCGTCATCGGATGTAACTGAGGTGTATTGCCACTGAAACACTTTGTTTATTTATTATTTAAAAAACGATGACAAAGGAAGTGTCAACAGAGCTACATATTTATTGACTTTTGTGAAACATCTGCAAAAGAAAGTGTTCTATCAACTATCATATGAATTTATCTATCCATTTATTTATTTATTGCAGTACTGGGGATCGAACCCAGGGGTGCTTTACCACTGAGCTACATCCCCAGCCCTTTTTAGCTTTTATTTTGAGACAAGGTTTTATTAAGTTGTTGAGGCTGGCCTTGATCTTAGCATCCTCCTGCCTCAGCCTCCTGAACAACAAGGATTATAGGCATGTGCCACCGTGCCCCTATGTCATGTGAAATTGACTCCTGTCTCTTCTAGTACAAGGTATGTAAGACTCTCTTTCCTTGATAAATGTTAATCCTTTAAAATAGATCTAAACCTAAGCATACCTTTTAAAATTATTTGAAGGCTGTGGTCCAGTAAGTTATTTGTTTTGCAGGGGAGGTGAGTCACTGGTAGAAATCAGAAAACAGTGTGTTCACAGGCTTGGAAAGAGTGTCTCAAAATGTCATCCTGTAGCAGGGCGTGGTGGGTGGGAAGTGGTAGCAGAGGGAGGGAGAAGTCATAAATTAAAACAGATTTAAGGGATGTGTCAGCCACATGCAAATGTAGACCTTATTTGGATCCTGATTTGTAAAATAAGCCAACAAATAAAATACAAGAAAATTGGGGCTATAAGAACACTGGATATTTGATGATATTAAGGATTTATTATTTTTTAAAAAATGAGGTATAAGAATGATATTGTTTAAAAAAAGTTATTTTCTAGATAAATGCATTATAGATGAAGTTTTTACAGATGGAATGATATAGTGTCTGAAATTTGTTTCAAAATAACCCAAAGGAGTTGGGTGTTGTGGCACATGCCTGTAATTCCAGCAACTTGGGAGGCCGAGGCAGTAGGATTGCAAATTTGAGGCCAGCCTCAGCAACTTAAAGAGACCCTGTCTCAAAATAAAATATTTTTAAAAAGGGCTGGTGGTGTAGCTCAGTAGTGGAGTCCCCCTGGGTTCAATCCCATTATTGCAAAAACAATAACAAAAACAAAACCCAATGTAGCTGGATTCTGTGGGGCACACTTGGAAGGCTGAGAAGATGATCACAAGTTGAAGGCCAGACTGGGCCACTTAGGAAGCCCAGTCTCAAAATAAAATAAAATGACTGGGGACATAGACCACACCTGAATTCAATTCCCAGCATCACAAAACAAAAAAACATCCTACCCCACCACCACACACAAAAGATAACCCAAAGGGTCAGGATGGAGGGTGGATAAGCCAGGAAGGGAGGTGAGAGATGAAATAAAATTGTCCAAGTTTGGTGATGGTTGAAGATGGGTCAAGGATACAGGAGTGATGGATTCAGTATATTATATATATATATCTATTTCCTCTATGTTGAAGATTTCCATTATGCAAAATTAAAAATGAACGACGTTCGCGGGCTTTTCCTCAGTTAACTTTCTTTGGTAGAGAAGGAAAAGGCACTGAGGAGTTCCTCTCAAGTCGAGCATACAATTTCTACCTTTTTTAAAACTTATAATCAGAGAAATTTCATGAAGCCTACAATTCTTTGATTACACAATTCTGTGAAATTGTGATTAACTGATATACTGGTCATAATCATCAACAATGTTAGTCCTGCACTGGGGTTTGAGAGAGGCAGAAAAGGAAGGGACCACTTGCTGATTTTTCACTTTTTCAAAGGAAAGAACATGATCTGAATGTTTACAATGGGGTGGGGGGATGTTGGACAGCAGGATGTTACACTTCTGGTACTTCTATTTTAAACGTGGGTGGGGAGATGAGTTGTAGTTTGTGTGGTAAATGTCATATCCTAGGCTCAAAAGTAGTTCAGTCCTTAGGCTGAACTTCTGGTCTATCACAACTGTATTAGTTATCCATGCTGTGTAACAAATAACCCCCAAAATTTAGTAACTGAAAACCACAAACATTTTTCCAGTCTCTGAGCATTAGGAATCTGGGTGTGGCTGAGCAGGGTAGTGCTGGTCAGAGTCTCTCACAAGGCTGCAGATAATGTGTTTTCTGGGGTACAACGGCCATCCGAGGACTCAACTGGGGAGAATCCACTTCCAATTTCATTCCTGTGGCCATTGGCAAGCCTCATATCTGCTTCTGTGTTCACTCCCATGGACTCCCTTCAGAGCTGCTTTTGTGTCATGATGCCTGCCTTTACCCAGGACAAGAGAACCAAGAGAAAGTGTGTCCCACAGAAGCCCCAGGCCATTGGACATGATGACTCATCTCTTCTGCTGTATTGCATTGTTTAGAAGGAAGTCACAAGATCCAGTCAGAGGGAACAGCTCATCCCTGTTTTCCTGTTCTTCGCACTGAAAGTCCCACACCGTGGGAACCCCTGAGTTTTGGGCAAACCTTCACCCAGTCTGTATTCAGAGAGAGGGAATTATATACAAGGATGTGAATACCAAAAGGTGGGGGCCATTGGGCGCCACCTTGGAGGCTACCTGCCACAACCATCTTTTTAAGATTTAGTTCTCTTTATTCCTGAAAAGCAAGGTCTGGGAGCCTTTGCAGTTCATATATCAGAATATATGCCTCAGTGTTTTAATGATGTGATGAATCATGTTGAAGTGAATTGGAAAAATATGTCAACCAACTTTAAAAACAGCATGTGTAGGGTGGGGAATGTAGCTCAGTGTTTGTGGGACCCTGGGTTCAATTCCTAACAGTGGAAAAAACAAACAAACAAACACAAGAACCTTTTTGGGGGGAGAGAACTAATGATCTTTATTTTACACACACACAATTTATTTTTTTCTATTTGGTCATTATTTCAAAATAAGTCCTGCTGTTTT
Organism: Sciurus vulgaris; assembly: GCF_902686455.1. Classification (NCBI taxonomy): domain Eukaryota; kingdom Metazoa; phylum Chordata; class Mammalia; order Rodentia; family Sciuridae; genus Sciurus; species Sciurus vulgaris. The sequence continues at coordinate 17,418,257 of NC_136476.1, read as the reverse complement.
ATACCAGCTGTCTTTTGCTTTGATTTCTAGAATTCCTTGCCCGATTTATAACCTATTTTTCTTTTGAAAAAAAGAAGTTAATTGGTGTTGTTTTAATTATAAAAGCATCACACTTCATTATAGATGACTTGGGATCTATAGAAGAATAAAATTAGGTAAAAAAAGGAAAGCACCTGAACCCTTTTGCTTACTTCTAGGCCCTTTTATGTATTGGTGCTTTGTGTTTACGTTACAGTACCATATTATAATATCAAGTCCTGCTTTCCCCATTAATATTATATTTTTTGATGGTTAATTTTTGTTTTTTCAACTAGAGGATATGAGGATATATTAGGCTGGGCACAGCGGTACACACCTATAACCCCAGCAGCTTGGGAGGCTGAGACAGGAGGATCTTAAGTTTGAGGCCAGGCTCAGCAATTTAGCAAGGCCCTAAGTAATGCAGCCAAGACCCTGTCTCGAGATAAAAAATAAAAAGGAGAGGGGATGTAGATCGGTGGTAAAGTGCCTCTGGGTTTAATTAATTAATTCCTAGTTAAAAAAAAAAAAGAGAGAGAGAGAGAGAGAGAGAGAGAGAGAGAGAGAGAGAGAGAGAGAGAGAGAAAGAAGAAAAAGAAGGTGTCTATGATTTTCTATGTATTTGTTTTTGACATGATGACTTGGTGTTTTAATTATTTTGAATTTTAAAGCATTTATTTATTTAATATTCAGGATTGCACCCAGGGGCACTTTACCACTGAGCAACATCCTCAGCCCTTTTTATTTTTTATTTTGAGACAGGTCTTGCTAAGTTGCTTAGGGCCTCACTACATTGCTGAGGCTGGCTTTGAACTTGTGATCCTCCTGCCTCAGCCTCTGGAGTTGCTGGAATTACAGGTGTGCACAACCGTGCCTGGCAAAAACATTTTAAACCTTGATTTGGAGTTTATCACTCAGTCACTTATTCAAGCAATAGATGTTTACTAAGCATCTACCCTGGGGTATTTACTAGGCCAGCACTGGGGATAGAGAAATGAGAAATGAGGAAAGAATTTGTTTACTTTTTGTACATCAGGGAACTTGGAGGCTATGGGGCTAGCAAACTGAGGTGTCATTTCTTTTATTCGGAACTGTGGGTTTGTTCCCCTCCCCTGTGCTCCACGGGTGCCTTCTGGCCACGGCTATCTGACCTCTGACACCTCGTGGAAAGGATCCATTTGTATACAAGTTTCTTCCACTACCCTGGGCTCCTTGAGGGCAAGGAACATATCTTTGTTCAATCTCTGAAAAAGCAAACTAGAAAAAAGAATTGATGGATTCCAATATGCTAGGTTCTGCTTAAGAAAGCCAAGGAGATCTTTTTTCTTGGAGCTTCCATTCTGGTGGAGAAACAGACTTTAGACCAGCAAACACACAAACAGGGCTGTAAATTGTGTTAAGTGGCATGAGGAAATGAAGGTTGTCCAGAGAGAGAACAACAGGAAAACCTAGTTTGAATGGGTTGATGAAGGAAGGCCTGGCTGAGAAAGGATATTTGATCAGCGACCTGAAGGAGGAGGGGCAGTCATGCCCGTGAAGAGCCGGGTGAGGGTGTTCCAGGTCAAGAGAACAGAGCATGCAAAGGCCCTGAGGAGCAAGAGGGCTTAGCACGCTCACGGAGCTGAAAGGAGACAGCGGTGCACCAGTGTTGTGGGGAAGAAGCACGATGGGCAGTGAAAACTAGAGAGGTGGGTAAGAGCACCTGCAGGGCTTCCTAGGAAAAGTCAAGGATTTTGCAATTTATCCCAAAGGCCGTGGCGTGCCATCGTAAGGACTATAGGCAGAGATGAGATGTTGCTTTAGCCTGGTTTTCCCCACAGGAAGACCAAGACCAAGTTTATTTGGGAGGTAGTATAAAGATGCAGCAACAGAGAAGTGAAGGACTGAGGCAAGAAAGGGAAGAAGCCCTGTAAAGGATAATTCACATTTCACTGTGGGCAACTGGAACTTTCTTCCTCTTGGGAGCGCAGGGGGCCATTCTAGACTACACCCCTCACATTATCCCGCTTGAGGGATGCAAGAACTGGGGTATTTATTCAACCTATCCTGTCAGTCACTACTTGAGGTCTGTTGGGGGAACAGCAGTGGAGTGCTGTGTAGGCAAAGCAGCTTCATGGCCGGAGAAAACTTCCTGGCAAAGAAATACAGGATGGGTGTTGGAAGTCAGGTTGGTGAACCCTGAAGCACTGGATGGGGGCGGATGTGCAGGCTATTCAGGTGAGGAGTTAATAGTTCACTTTGGGTTTTTTCAGTGAATAAACCAGAAGGACCAGAAAGTGGGAAATAATTCAGAGAGTTTCATAGAGGCGTTGGTGGTAGAATGCTTAGCATAGCTGCCTTTCAGAGTGTTCCAGTGGTCCAGATGATGGTATGGGGGGGGGGGGGCAGAGAGCTGGACAAGGTCATGGCTGAAGGAGATGGAAAGCAGAGGTGGATTTGGGGTTCATATTGGGTATGGCATTTATATCTTGGTGATGGGTTAGATGGGGGGCATGAAGAAGGGAAACTCCAGGGAAGTTTCTAGCTTGAATATCTGAACGAGTGATGGTGTAATTTACCAAAGTGGAAAAACTTGGAGAAGGCTGGGTTTGGGTCATGTAATATAAATGACAGCAGCTGGCACTGTTGTGTGACTTTTTCTTGCAACGCTGAGCTGGAACTGAGGAGGTGGCTCTTAGGTTTCACACAGGTGAAGGTTTGCCAGGTGTGTTTGGCAGGGGAGAGAGGGCAGGGAATTGAAGGCATTTGGGAGGGAGTGGAGAGCAGGTCAACCAAGATGGCGGAAACTGTGAAGCACAGTGGGGCCACCAGAGAAAGTAAACTGGAAGAAAAGGCATGCGTGGTCTGATTCACTATGGTATCCACCACACATAGTAAAAGATAGGTGAACATTTGTACTTAAACTGAGATAATTTTTGACCTGTTGGGTGGGCCTCAGAATGGTTGACTTTCTCATCTCTCTAGTTCTCTAATTCTTGGGTTCAGCACTCATTTGGAGTGAGTCCATTCTACGTCTTCATTCAGTTTCTTCCTTTTTGGGGTCAGCACATAAGAACTTCTCTGCAAGCTGGGTGCCATGGTGCCTGAAATCCCAGCTACTTTGGGAGGTTGAGGCAGGAGGATCACAAGTTCAATGTCAGTCTTGGTAACTTCTCAAGATCCTGTCTCAGAATAAATAAAATGAGTTGAGGTTGTAGCTCGGTGGCCCTCAGTTCAATCCCTAGTACCAATAAAAAATAAAAAGTTAAAGCAAATAAATAAAAAAGGATTTCTCTGCTTCCAGTCTCTGGTGGGGCATAAACAAAATAGTTGCTCTTGACAAGTCCTGAATTCACCAGTGCTTGTGGGAATGTGTATGGACTCGGGACTAATTTGGGGATATTTCATTCATTCATTGCTTCATTCATTTATTCAATCCATTTGATAAGCCCATGATGAGTACCTACTAAGTGTCTATCCTCAGGTTTTGAGATAACAGAATGAATGGATGAGTAAATGTCCAAAAAAGTTTTTCTCATTAGGGAGCTACAAATAGTACCTGAGTTTCTGGACATGAACTTTTTGGCTCTCTGCCCTTCATACACAGTTATATTGAGACGAAAGGAGGGAAAAGCCTTTATTCTTTTGCCTGCTGTGTTGTTTTAAAATTTTATCAAAATGTACAATGCTCTGAAGAAGCCCAGTCAGAAAGGGATCTTTCTATGGTGTCTAAAAATGTACAGACCCATCTCTTTAGGAGCTGTGTGGGGTCAGCAGTCATGCCCCATAAAGGGCGGGGTGCAGATTCTCACCCCTTTTACATTTTTAAAGCTGTAGAAGGTTATTATTATTTTTTTAGGTTGGTTTTACCTACCTAAGGGTAACACCTACTGATCCTCTTCAGAATTTGTGCACTCTTCCATGAGAGACACATCATTTCAGAAAAGTGAATCAGCCATTTATTTTGTTTTTCTAAACTGTCCACCATGCTTCTCTTCTCAAAAAAGAAAAAGAGAGAACTAAACCTAACATAGTGACTCACACCTGTAATGCCAGCTACTCAGGGGGCTGAGGCAGAAGGTTCACAAATTCCAGGCTAGTCTCAGCAACTTAGTGAGAACCGGCCTCAAAATAAATAAAATAAAATAAAGGATATCGTTCAGTGATAGAGCACTTGTCTATCATGCACAAGGTCCTGGGTTTATTCCCTAGTACTGCAAAAATAAATGAATAAATAAATAAACAAAATAAAAGCAAAGGGAACCTGGCTTCCAGGGGTTCCATTATCAGTCCTTGTCACTGTGGCATTCAGCAGATTGGGAGGGGCCAAATCTCAGAGGTGTTTGCTGAACACAGGCACATGGGGTGCAGAATAGGTGCTCAACAAATTCTTGTTTGGCTCATAGATTCTTATAAATCTCGTTAGCGCTGGGATTGTGCCTTGTGTCCCCAGCACCTAGTACAGGGCCTCCCACCTCATAAGTGTTCCATGCAGATGTTTACTGACAGCGCAGGAGCAAAGATCACTGGGGAAGGCTGAGCTTTGTAAACCCAGAAGCATGTCTTAGGGTCGACTCTGACTTCTGCAAAGAAAGAACAATTCTTCCCCTTGGTTCATGCATCCAACACGTCACCCTTCCAGGATAGGGTCCTCTAGGGCAGTTAACTGCCGCCACTGTCTACCTGGAGGCAATGGTGGGTCCCACCAGTTTAGGGCTCAGTTCCACAAGATACCGCCACTGCAGAGGCCAATGGCAAGTAGTAGGTTGTCACCTATACTTCTACCCAACTGACTTGAAGTCCAGGTTCTTACGATTCTTCCTTGGGTTCTTTGTTGTTGTGCTTTTTTTTTCTTTTTGGAAGTGTTGGAGATCAAACCAGAGCCTTGCACAAGTTAGGTAGGCACTGTGACAGTCCTGTTTAAAAACCTTTTTTATTTTGAGACTCGGTCTCACTAAGTTGCCCAGGCTTGACCTTGTACTTTTGATCCCCCTGACTCCGCCTCCCAAGTAGCTGGGACTACAGGCATGCGCCACCTTATCCAGCTTTTTTTTTTTTTTTAAGTATTTTTAGTTGTAGATGGACACAATACCTTTATTTAATTAATTTATTATTATTATTTTTTTTAATGTGATGCTGAGGATCAAACTCAGTGCCTCACATGTGCTAGGAAAGCATTCTACTACTGAGCTACCACCCTAGCCCCTTTCTTAGGTTTGATTAATGTGTTAGATGGTTCCCAGAACTCAGGAAAACACTTATGTAACAGTGGTCCACTTTATACTTTGAATATGATGCTTGCTGCTCTGCCACTACATCTTATTTTTAGAGTTTTGTTGTCCCTCCACCCCCGCTTGAGGGGCCGGGGATTCGAACCGCTGTCCTTGCGCATGCTAGGCGAGCGCTCTCCAAAAGGAGCTATTTCTTCAGCTCCTACAACTTATTTTTAAATGGACATGTTTCTTTCTTTTCTTCTCCCCGCTCCTCCCTAATCTCTCCCCATCCCTAATCTCAGGGGAAACAGGATTACCTTTCTTCCTCATCCTAGCAGAGTTATCTGTCCTTGAATACATTCCTACCATAGGAACAAAGTATTCCAGACTTCGGGGATGGCACCAGAAGATCTCAGAAATGACTTTCTCCCAAATTAGCAAGTGAATTACAGCTCCAGACAGAGAACATGTGAAATGTAGCCTTTGAATCACCTCCTTAAAATCCCCCTGTTCCAGCTGATGGGCAGAACCACAGCCTCTGGGACAGGAGTCCCCTGTGTTTCCCCTTCGCTAGCAAAGCAATAAACCTTTTTCTGTTTTTTTTCTCAAAACTATGTCCTCATTATTGGATTGGCATTGGAAACAAGGACCGAGCTTTTGTCAACACTTACATACACTGGTTTATTTATAATATTGGATATTAGAAGGATATAGATGAATACCAGTTGGGAGAGATACATAGGGCAAGAGATGTGGGAAGGATGTAACGCTTCAGTGCCTTCTGTAGGGCATGATCTTTCCGAAACCTCCACATGCTCAGCAATCTGGAATCTTGTCAAATCCTATTGTTTTAGGTTTTCTATAGAATTTAATCTCCTCTCTCCATCTCCTCCCAGAGGCTGGTGGGTGAGGCTAAAACTTCTCCAGGTTCAGTCCATTCTGAGACTATCTAGGGGATCCACCCTAAGGCACCATTAGTGTAAAGGCAGGTGTGATCAAAAGGAACTGTCATTTTTAGCAAAAGACACTTCCATCACTCGGGAAATCCCAAGAGTTTCAGAAGCTCAGAGCTAGGAACTGGGAGCAAACACCAAATAGATTTCTTATTGTACCACAATTCTCTTCTAGCTCTGATCAGCAATATGAAGTACAGGATTTAGAATACCTCGTTTGAGCCTTTTGGGGTGCAATGCGGAAGAGGTTAGGAGGCAGATACTCCCATCTCATCTGCTTCTCTGTCTCCATTCCCTCCCTTGTGTAAAGTGCCACTTCCACCAAGTCACTGAAGTAAAAGGCTTGGGTCTAGGAGTTACTCCTTGCCTTCATGTAAGAGTGCAGGACCCAAAAGACAGAGGGGTGGCTGCAAACAGAGTTGAGGTCTGGAAAGTCAGGGGCACAGTCCGTGTGAAGTCAAGTCTATGAAGAAGAGCGTCATGGTAGGAGCCATTTGGAGAATGCTTACTGTGTCATGAGGGATGGGCTTTGTGTCTTGGCTCCTATTGGGGGAGGGCTCCTACTTCCCAGCCATTATGTCCCTTCTATAAAGGGACTTTCTATTATGGTAACATTCCTGGTTTATCTAAAACCTTTGACTGCCGTCCCAGGAGAGGATGGGTGCTTAAGCAGAATGATGAGTTCGGGAGAGAGAATGGAGTTTTGTGCCTCAGTTTCTACCCCATTTGGGACTGACTTGCCAGCGGGGATCCAATTTTGCTTTGTTCCTTCATCTTCTGCCTAGGGAGCCTTGTTTGCCTTTGTTGTGGGTCTGTTAAGCATTTCGTTGCCTAGGACTGGGGGCGGGGGATGGGGGGGACAAGGCTGCCTGATTCAGGGCTTTGACCTCTGTGTCATTGGGGTTACATGCATATGCCCTCCCCACACCTAACAGAAAGCACCTAAATACATTATACACCTGAATACATCTTCCCACCCAGATTTTAGGAGTCATAAGGATGGTGTTTTCAGTCTGCATTTGTCTGATTCCTTTTGACTCAGCTGGTTCCAAACTTGGGTGGGGCAGAGATTCCCTTCAGATCCTTGGCTGAGGGGGCAGGGTAGTGCTGGGGTGGGGTGGGGTGGGGTGGATCTGGCTGAAAGGGCCAGGGACAAGCAGATGGCGTTTCCTTGGCTCAGCCCTTGCTCAGTTTGCATGGAGCAAATCCCATTTTCTTCCTTCACGCGCTGCACCCAGGGCTGTCCTGGGGCTCTCCTCCAGCTTCAGCTCCCTCCCCACCAGGAGGCATCCTCCTCTGCTGTGCTGTTTTGCTGCAGCAGCTGCAGACCTTTTCCCCAGCATTTTCCACATCATAACACCAAGGCGTCATGGTGCAGGTCAGGGGACTGAAGGAGCAGAGCAGGAGGAGAGGACAGCATCATTCTGAGCAGTTGCTTTCTTCACTGAAAACTCTTCTTCAGAATGGAGACTCATGTTTCATTACAAAGGATTCTTTCCTGTTTAGCACCTTGGTTCTTCATACAGCTAAAGCTCTTCAGGAACCAACCAAATAATCCAATAGGCCATTTCTGGAAAAAAAAAAAAAAAAAAAAAAAAATTTCCCAGGGGCATTCTACCACTGAGCTACATTCCCAATTCTTTTTATTTTTCATTTTGAGACAGGGTCTTGCTAAGTTGCAGGCTGGTCTCAAACTTGTGATCCTCTTGCCTCAACTTCCTAAGTAGCTGGGATTAAAGGCTTGCTCCACCATACCTGGCTCATGCCTGAATTTTTTACATATATATGTGTGTGTACATATATACACATGCACAACACATACACCTATATGCATATCTTTATAGATAGTCCTCAATCATGGTGGTGTAAAATGAGACACATTCAGTAGAAGGTGTAACTTCAATTTTGAATTTTGATTTTTTTCTTGGGCTAGTGAGATGTGGTATGATGTTCTTAGGTGGTGGGCAGTGGCCGTAGCTCCCAGCTGATCATGTGAGCATGAGACTGCCGTGTATTCATTGTAAGTTAGGTGTATTATGCCCATTATTTTTGTCATGGCTATTCAAATTTAAATAAAAATGATAAAAAAAGCATGCATTATACATCAAACACACAAAAAACAAATAATTACATCAAAAGAGGAACTACACCTTAAATTTTTTTCAACTACTAATTTTTCTTCATCTTAAATACACTAGTGTCCAGAATTTTTTTCCTTAAAAAATATGTTAAGCCCACTTTTTTTTTTGGGGGGGGGTGCTGGGGATTGAACCCAGGGCCTTGTGCTTACAAAGCAAGCACTCTACCGACTGAGCTATCTCCCTAGCCCCTAAGCCCACTTTTTAAAAAGAATTTTTTTTTTTTTGTAATTTTAGATGAACAGCATGCCTTTATTTAATTAATTAATTTATTTTTATGCAGTGCTAGAGATCGAATCCAGTGCCTCACACATGCTAGGAAAGAACTCTGCCACTGAGCTACAGCCTGGCCCTAAGCCCACTTTTGACGAAGGACATTTTCAACTTATTATTATGTCCTAATAACCCCATAATAAATAGATGGATATTTAATCTATCAACTTATCTATCTGTATGTTATTTATATGTATACTACATGCATATAACACATATGCTATCTATACATACACAATGCTATATATTATCTATAAATATACACTTACATACATATATCAACTACACAATCTGACACTAAGGATAGATACACATGCACAAAGAAGTGTGTGTATATGTTGTCAACAGGGTGTCCAGTTGGGGTGCAGGTCCTTGGCGTCCTAAACAAAGAATTGAGCAACACACACACAAATAACAGGCAAAGTACAGATTTATTGAAGGTGAAGGTAAAAGTAGCACTCATAAGGTAGAGCAGAGTGGTCTGAGGAAGAGAAGCCCAAGCACCCATGACTGGAAATCAGTGTCTTTTGTGCTGAGCTGGGAAGCATTGTCTTCCCTACACAGACCTGATTGAAGACCTTACCCCATTTGCCCTCACTGGTTACCCCGTGATACCTGATTAGAATATCATCCAATTTTCCCGCCGCCCTTGGTTACTTCAGAAAACCTAATTGGAATACTGCCCACTTTACCCCATTGGTCATTTTAAAATACTGAACCTGTGATGGGAGTTGTCAGGGTGATAAGTCCTCAGTGGTAGGAGTTGTCATGGTGCTGAGACTTATCTTAAACAGGGACTGGACTCCTTGCCTTGTCCTCCAGCAGCTTCTTTCTAATACCCTGTCTCCACCATCTCGGTATCCTTGAACCTACCTAACATATACACATACATTTGTTAGATATAACAGAACAAATTCTCTTTTAGTGGTCTTTAAAATTCACTGTGTGTAGCTCAGTGCATAGTGTGCTTGCCTCGCAAGCACAAGGCCCTGGTTCAATCCCCAGCACCGCAAAAAAAGAAAAAGAAAAACTTCAATGTGAAGCCAGGCACAGTGGCGCATGCCTGTAATCCCAGTGGCTCTGGAGGCTGAGTCAGGAGGATCACAAGTTCAAAGCCAGCGTAGCAACAGCGAGGCACTATGCAATTCAGTGAGACCCTGTCTCTAAATAAAATATAAAGTAGGGCTGGGGATGTGGCTCAGTGGTTGAGTGCCCCTGAGTCAATCCCCGGTAACCCCCTCAAAAAAAATGCAATGCGAAAAGAAACCAAAGGGGACGACTGTTTTCATATTTTTCCATCCTCAAGGTTATTTATTTGAATCAAAACCTCTCTTCCAAATGGGGCTTTACTTTCCTTGGGAAAGTGTATATGCAAAGCGAGAAGTCAAGGCCTTGGGTCCTCTTCCTGCCCACATCCCTGGCTCCATGGCCTGGAGCACCACCCTTCTTCCTCTGCCCTTGGGGCCCTGTGTTTCACGCAGCGTGGGGGATGTGTTGCGCTCTTTCCTCTGGGCAGATCAGCGCTCTGATCCGAGTGCACTGCATATACGGGGAGTCTACACTACATGCTTGGCACACTGTTGGGTGCTGTGAGGGGCACAGTGGTGGACCAGCCACGGATCCTTCCCTGTGGCTTGACATCTCTGACAAGAAGGGTCACCTGAAGGCTCTGAAGAAATTGGTCTCAAAGAGCCGGGCAGGTAAAAAGCTGTGGAATTTTGATAAACTTAGAACTGATCTTTCAAACTTTCTCTTTAAGTCACCAAACATTTACCAAATTCCTTCAGGGGAGGGCCTCCAATGATTTACCTACTTTGCCTATCCCAGGGAAGGCATGATAACTATTTATTGACTGTTCTGGCACCCCTTGCAGTATTTACAAAATGCTGTGCTTCACCTGTGGTTAGGGAGGGACATATTTGGAGAAACTGTTGTGCTCACCACATCTCTGTGTTAGAAAGGCCTGACTTACTTACATTCCTTCCTCCCTCCCTCCCTCCCTCCCTCCCTCCCTCCCTCTCTCTCTCTCTTTCTTTCTTTCTTTCTTTCTTTCTTTCTTTCTTTCTTTCTTTCTTTCTTTCTTTCTTTCTTTCTTTCTTTCTTTCTTTCTTTCTCTCTCCCTCCCTCTCTCTCTCTCCCCCCTTCCTCCCTCCCTCCTTCCTTCCTCCCTCCCTCCCTTCCTCCTTTCTTTCTCTCTCTCTTTCTTTCTTTCTTTCTTTCTCTCTCCCTCCCTCTCTCTCTCTCCCCCCTTCCTCCCTCCCTCCTTCCTTCCTTCCTCCCTCCCTTCCTCCTTTCTTTCTCTCTCTCTTTCTTTCTTTCTCTCTCCCTCCCTCTCTCTCTCCCCCCTTCCTCCCTCCCTTCTTCCTTCCTTCCTTCCTTCCTTCCTTCCTTCCTTCCTTCCTTCCTTCCTTCCTTCCTTCTTTCCTCTCTTTTTCTTTTGTACTTCCTACTCATGCAGTATCAGTCAGATGGCTTGGCCTAATGGGACTATCTTTCTCTTAGTAGGAGCACAGCTGTTTGCAAAGCTCGCCTTGTGAAAACTTCCCTTCACTGTCTCCATGTGGCCTGTGAACGTGAGGGCAGTCACATCCTCTCAGGCCTGCAGGCTGGAAAGAAGCTTCTTAAAGTGGGAAGTGTGGAGTGAACAGCTGTGCTGTGCTCCAGCTGTTCCCACATGTGTATGGCACTTTCAAAGGACAAGGCACAAGGGCTCTAGTCCATATATGGTACATGTACTAGACTCTGAGCAACAGTTGTTACTACTATCATTATTTTTAAAAATTTTTTATGGGTGCATTATAATTACACACAGTAGTACTTCTATTATTATGAATAATTAAAACTACTCGGTGTACATGACTAATCTCTAAGGTTGGAATTATTGTGACCTGTAACTTACAAGGGAGCAGATGTACAATTTGACTAAGGTTACATCCTTAGTAAAACGTGGAACCAGAATTCAAACCAGACTCCAGAGTTCTTTTGCTTTTGTTGAATGAATGAGTTAATGAATGAAATCACAACGGTGGGTACATGCTGAACTTTCACAAAGAGATGACCTGATTGTCTTCATTTTTGAATTTCTGTGTTTTCCCCCCATGTATTGGCAGGATTCATTACCTAAACTCAGGGTGAGTTTATATAACAGGTATAGGTCAAAAGAATACATTAAATTCACTAGATCACTTCTTGTCTTTTTAAATGGATGACTTCTCCTCCTCCTTCTTCTTCCTCTTCTTCTTCTTCTTAATAATAATAATAATAATAATAATAATAATAATTATTATTATTATTCTCTGATGCCAGGGATCAAACCCAGGGCCTTGTGCCTGCTAGACAAGTGCTCTACTGCTGAGCTACACCCTTAGTCCTCAAATCAGTTCTTAACTAAGTATTTTAGCGAAAGAAAGAAGTGTCATTAGTCAATGAACAAATGTCTGCACATTGATACCTAGATCCCCAACAAGGTGAATTTATGGAAAACTGACATGCAGCTACTTTCTGGTTGCTGTGGCACACGCCTGTAATCCCAGTGACTCAGGAGGCTGAGGCAGGAGGATTACAAGTACGAGGCCAGTCTGAGCAGGTCAGCGAGACACTGTCTCAAAATAAAAAATAAAAAGGACTGGGGATGAAGCTCAGTGGTAGAGCACCTCTGGGTTCAATCTCTAGTACTGGGTGGGGTTCAGGCGGGAGGGAGCTGCTTGCATATGCTCATCTGAGCCAGTTGTTTATTTCCCAATTCTGTTGTTAATAATGTGGCCATGCTGAGCAGACTTAGGCTCTCTGTACTCTCTCCTCATTCACCAGGGAGCAAGTGACCCAAAATTGGACACCCAGGAGGTCGTGGAAGGAAAGGAGGGATTGGGGTGATTCATACCTTGGAAGTCAGCTTTTGAAAAATGAGCAGTAACTTATGATTATAGGTCAACATCCTCATTCTTCCTCCTCTTTTTCCTCTACTTTAAAGTCTCAGGTGTATTTTGCTATTGCTGTTTCTGCCAATGTAGGCAGTTAAAATGGGCATTGCCCTTAAGAATGCACAGATGGCACTTTGCAGTCACTTTCCCAGGAAGTATTAGTATTGCCATTTATTGAGTCTCCAAGTCCAGTGGACAAACATGGTTCACTGAGTCCAAAGTCAGTGCTGCTTTGGCTGCCCAAAGGGGTTGAGGTAACAAGAAGCCTCCTTGCTCGCCTCTGCAGTCACTTGCCTTGGAGGAGAATTCTTATGGACAGCTCATAAGACGTTGGATTTTATAGACTATTCCACAGCTCTTGGAGATCAGCTCTGAAGAGTTTGCTTTGAAACACAGGCACAATGATTTCTGTGCTAGATACTGACTTTTTGGTATTTCCTGTTGGAACTCTGCTTGGGTGGAGTTCCCTTTGGAAGCACCAGAATTTTCCTGTTTGTGCAGTTGATTTTCTAAACCTTAAATAAACTCTGATGTTATGTGTCTAGAACAATAACAACTTAACAACTCTTTTTTTTTTTTTTTTTCCTTCTGGATAGTGGGGATTGAATCTAGGGGTGCTCTATCACTTAGCTAGATCCCCAGCCCTTTTTGTTTTTTATTTTGAGACAGAGTCTAAGTCGCCCAGGCTAGTCTTGAACTTATGGTCCTCCTACCTCAGCCTCCTAGTTGCTGGGATTACTGGCATGTACCATGGCATCCAACATCAACAACTCTTTATTAAGCACCTACTATGAACCTGCCACTGTTCTAGCAGCTGGGAATACAATGTGACCTCAGCTGACCCTGCTCTCAAAGAACTCTCAGTCTGAACCAGAACACAGATTAGTAAACAGGCATTTGCCTTCCACGTGGTAAGTGCCATGAAGGGCAAAGTACAGAGTGTGGGGAACAGGAGGTGGGGTAAATCCAGCCTCAGGAGTGACTGGGCTTGGGGAAGGGGGTGCAGTGTGCCAGAAAAGACCTCCCAGAGCCTGAGCCAGTTAAACTGCATGTTAAATATCAGAACCTGATTTTTTAAGAATCTGTTTTCAATTATCTGCAAATAGATTATGAGTTAATTTGCAAGAAAACTTTTTTTTCCCCCCAAACCTTTTTGCCATGGCTTAGACATCTTCACGCCTTCCATTTTTACTGCACATTAATGACATTAATGCAGAGGTACAAATCTCATGAAGGTTGAGGCAGCATACAGGATAACCTGGTTGAAGCAGGGTTAGGTGAATCTTTGCCTTTCCTGTTTGGAAAGAGGGGAAGGGAGAAGGGAAGTCAGGCAAGAAAGGAGAACTGCTTCTCTGCTCCCGATTCAGGTCTTCCTAGGGGACTTCCTTATTTCCTGTGAAGTGTGCTTTGGGAATGTCAAGTGTACACAACTCTATCAAATTCCAGGGAATCAACACAAAACACATTTGCCTCTCGATGTAAATGACTGTGGATTATTTTCTTTTTAGATTCTTCTTGTCATTGTTCCCCTTTGTTAGTGCAAATAATAAAGACTGGCTTCTTGCCAAAAGAAAAGCTAGGGGGAGTGGCTGGAAAACAATTCAGACACTTCCATGTGTCTGGCTGGTTGGAGTTTCCTGCGATGACTTTTGCGCCTACTTTGGATCTCTCAGTCAAACAGTAAAATACCTACTTACTTGTTTTTGAAATTGTTTTATTGAGGTATAATTTATATACAATAAAATGCACTCATGTTAGGCATACAGTTCTATGAATGTTGACAAATGTAAACACTAGTCTAAATACCTCCCCAACCTAGATGTGGACACTTTCAGGTGGGTGTGGTGGCACACACCTGTAATTCCAGTGAATTGGGAAGCCGAGGCAGGAGGCTCACAAGTTCAAGGCCAGCCTCAGCAACTTATGGAGACCCTGTTTCAAAGTAAAAAGTAAATAGGACTAGGGATGTGGCTCAGTGGTTAAGTGTTCTGGGTTCAGTATCCAGTACCATAAAAAGGAAAAGAAATGAAGGTTCTCAATTTCCAAAATTTGTTGTCCTCAACCCTAACCTCAGGCAACCACTGACCTGCCTCCTCTCACCCTAGGTCAATTTTGCCTGTTCTAGAATTTCCAATATATGGAATTGTACCATTGTACCATGTGTATTCTTTTGAGCCTGGCTTTTTTTTTTTCTTTTTTTCTTTTCTTTTTTTTTTTTTTTTGCTCAGGATAATGTTTTTGTGACTCATCCTTAGGCATATTTGCAGTTCATTTCTTTTTATTTAAAATGCTGATTTTGGAAGTAGCAAACAATTGTTCAATTGCTTAGCAAGATGACCAGATGAAGGAAGTCCCTTTGGCCTAAAAATTCTATCAACTTGCCTAGAAAATGAAGGCCTGAGAATTACATCAGGTTGGTACAGATCACATTTAAGAAGCAGCCGAGCACATGAATTTCTGAGCTTCAGGAGCCCGGGAGGACAGGGAGAGATGAAGCTCCAGTGAATGATAGAATATATTACAGAGGATGACAGGGCTATTTGCTCAGTTCTGTTATGAGCTCAGCAAAATGTGACAATCCTGGGAAATATAAATATATATTGCTATATTTATATCTGTGTTTGTCTCAGGAGACCTGGCAGGGAGTGGTGGGGAGAAGGGTTTCCTGGAGGATTTGGGCAGGCAGAGATAACTGGACAAAGTAGAGCCTGTCCCGGGTCATACATGCATGGTAACAAATAAAAATTAACAATGATGATTGTAGCTCAGTGGTTGAGTGCCTGCCTTGCCTGTGTGAGGCACTGGGTTCGATCCTCAGCACCACATAGAAAGAAAGAAAGAAGAAAGAAAGGCATTGTGTCCATTTACAACTAAAAAAGAATATTAAAAAAAATTAACAATGATGCCCAGCATGGTGACATATGCCCTGTAATTCCAGCTACTCAGGAGGCTGAGGCAGAAGGATCACTAGTTCCATGCCAGCCTCAGCAACTTAGTGAGAACTTGTCTCAAAATAAAGTAAAAAGGACTCGGGGTGCAGCTCAGTGGTAGAGTGCTTGCCTAGCATGCTTGAGTCTCTGGGTTCAGTGCCCAGTACAGAAAAATTACAACGAAAGCTAATTTGTGGAACATCACTGTGTCAGGCACTGTGCTCATGTGCTCGGTTCTGAAAGTGCCTTCTTTCACTGAACCTGCACCTCTACTCTAGCAAATGTGTGTGCTTTGCCTGCGTCCTCTGCATCTTGCACACGGTGTTCCCACACACTATCACGGCTGTGCCCCCAACAAGGAAACAAATGCTACCTGCTCCCTGTGTGACCAGTCCTGTCTTCACTTCCCATCTCCATGGGACTTGGCTTGATTCTCCATCATGCTTGGCCTCCTTCCCTCTCAGTCTCACTTCCCACCTTCTCCACCAGTTTTCTTCAGAGACAGTTCTTTAAAAATCATCTTCCCCTCAGTCTTCATCTCAAGGTCTGCTTCTGGGGATCCCAAACTCAGACAAAATACTGTTAGTACAGTTATCTTACAAATAAGAGAAGTAGTCAGGTGCCCTGACTCAGGCCTATAAGCCCAGGTGCTCTGGAGGCTGAGGCAGGCGGGTGGTTAGTTCAAAGACAGCTTCAGAAACTTCGCGAGGCCCTAAGCCACTTAGCAAGACCCCGTCTCTAAATAAAACATAAAAAAGGGCTGGGGATGTGGCTCAGTGGTTAAGTGCCTCTGAGTTCAATCCCTGGTACAAAAACAAAACAAAACAAACAAAACAAAACAAAACAAAAACAACCGGGGCTGGGGTTATGGCTCAGCAGTAGAGTACTTGCCTAGCACTTGTGAGGTACTGGGTTCGATCCTTAGCACCACATAAAAATAAATAATTTAAAATAAAGGGTCCACCTACAAAAAAAAAAAAAAAAAAAACAAAAAAAAAAACCAACTTGATAAATATGACAAAAACACATTAAAAAGCAAAACAAAATACAACCAACCAAACAAAAACAAACCCCAAATCCCAAAAAGCAAAGAAGAGAAGTGAGGCAAAGGTGCATGCATATACACACTCCGTTTGCCCTTTAGATGAACACTTGGACTTCACTTTCTCAAGGGCCTTCCTCTCCCCCTCCCCCAGGTTAGGTCAGGCTTCCTGCTTATGCTCTCTAGAGTCGTCCTTTGTCACCATTACCTTGGTGCTAGGTTCATAATGATTTGTGTGATTATTGGATGGATGAGCATGTCCCCTGTGAATTGGCTGGCTCCAGGACATCAGGGGCCATGTTTTGTTTGCTCTCAGCACATAGTTTCTAGAACATAGTGACCGTTGATTAAATATTTACTGACTGAACGAATGGCTTGGAGTTCCTTTACTTTCCTCACAGTGTTCGCTAGCCTCTAGTTGAAACTGGGCTAGAAATACATAATGTATGATCCCTGAGAGTGACATGAGGTTTTTCACCCACCACCATTATTTTGGTGGTTAGGAAAAAGGAATATCCAGGTCAAAGTGACTGTATTGTTCTAGGGGACCAAAATGTAGTGTCAACTCTAGAGTTGAATTTAGAAACAGGAGAAAACTGGGTAGAATCTGAATGAATTATTACGAAGAAATCTGAATGACATTTTAATGAAGTCTGATGTTGTTTAAATAGGCTCACATTCTAAATGAAATACACATTCTTAGATTCCTCGTACTTAACTTCTCAACAAAAGTATACTCTATCCTGCATTCTCTTTGGGAGGCTAAGTATCTATTTCCTTCTATTCTTGCTCTAGTGATTCCTCAGATTGTAAAATTGACAGCGCCTTGTATGAGCATGTGTGGAGAAAGGGGCAGGGGAAATGCACGAGATTAATGAGATGAAATAAATGCAGATGGAGAGATTTCCCAGGTGGATAGGTAAAAGTACACAGGCGTACTCAGACACCCCATCCTCGGGATCGTTTTGGCTCTGATCAGTGGAGATAAATTTTCCTACCTGACAGTCGACTGTAAGTTAAGAAGTGTGTCTTAATAGTCACAGCTTTCTGCTTCTGTTTGCTGCTGTCTCAGGCAATCCTTCACCTGCTAGGACGCAGGACCTGAAGGATCTTGGCACACAGAGAGGTGGTGCTTAGCAGCAAGGTAAATATTGGCAGGCTGCACATGAGAGGTGAATATAAATAAGTCAGTGTATCCTTAGAAAAGTTCATTCTGCACCTGCCATTTTGTTACCAATTGGCAAGTAGGAAATCACGAATTTATCAGTTTTTTGCCTAAATCACAGCAAAAGCTTTTGGTAATCACAGGAAAGCTGCAAAGGATTCAAGGCCAATAAATGCTGAATGAATAATTCTGAAGGTGAACTGACACTTTTTTTTTTTTTTGGCACTGGGAATTAAACCCAGGAGTGTTTTACCACTGAGTTACATCTTTAGATCTTCTCCTTTTTTTTTTTTTTTTTTGGTGCCAGGGATTGAACCCAGAGGCAGATAACCACTGAGCCACATCCCTGGCCCTTTTAATTTTTTTTTTTTAGAGACAGGGTCTCACTAAGTTGCATAGGGCCTGGCTAAGTTGCTCAGCCTCCCGAGTCGCAGGGATTACAGGTGTGGGCTGCAGTGCCTGGTTTAAACGTATTTTCATGAATGCTGACTGTTGCGTTAGATTACATAACGTGCCTCTCCTGACTTTATCCCTCATACTCCTGTCCATCAATGTCTGCTTGGAGTTACTCAATCAAGCCAGGCCTCTCCATCCTCTGGTGCGTTTGCATATGCGGCTCTTAGTGCCTGAACTGGAATGTGCTCCATGCAGATCTTCAATATCTGCTATCAGGATCATCTTTCATCTCCTTTCTTGACTAACTCTCTCACTCTAGTGCAAGCCACTTTGTCCTTTATAAATCTGATTGCACAGATCTATGTAACTAAACATGACTGGACCCTCTTGGGAAGTCCCTGCTCACACCCTGTACCCACTCTAAGGCCATAGTCAACACTTCACTGCAACACACTTGCCCACTTGTGACCTCTCAAGTCACCTCCCAAAGTATTTCAGTAATGTAAATTTTATTGAAATGCTCATGAGAGAAGTGGAAGGCTTACACTGAACACCATAGAGCCAACTTCATAAAGTCCCCTTTGAAAATAATCTCCATTCCAATAGTCTTTTCTGCCATTGCCAGATGCCCACCTCCTCTATCTCCTCAAAGTGTCCACTCTCCACTTTCCTCTAGCTGTGCTGGCTCCAGCCTCCTTCCCTGCTAGATTCCTCACCACCACCCCAACCCCATTTAGCAACTTAGCCTATTCAGTCCTTCTCAATCCTTTAAGGACAGGAATCAAGTTTCACACGTTTGCATCTCCTATGCAAAATAGATGAAGGAAGGAATCATTGAAAGAATGTAGCCACAGGTTACAATCCCTAACATCTTACTCTCATCACAGTTTTCTTCTGTTTGAAGATATTCCATATCTTCTCAACTAATGCCTTGGCCAGCTGCCATTTCTCTCTGACTCCAGCACTCTCCTCAACTATGATGGGCCCTCTTCCCCTCAAGCCTATGGTGCATATTCTTGCTTTCAGGTGTTCATTTCTCCAGGTCTGGAATCATCTATGTCATTCATGAGGGTGAATAGTAGTGGGTTACCATCACCCTAAGGAAGGCCAAGGTGGATGCAACTGGTCTGGTCTTGTTGGTCCATCTGAGTTCTTCCCACTCTTGAGGGCTCAACATAGGTCTTCACTTCCTCAGGATATTTCGCTGAGTCCTCTAGCCCAGGTATGATTCCTTCTCTGTTGATTTGTTAGGACATAAACCCTGGATATGTCCACACTGAGGGTGCTTAATTGTTTGGCCTTGTGTTGCTATGCAATGTTGAGTATGAGGCTTTGAGGTCACTTCTCTTCCCAGACTGTGGTTGTTATCATGGCTATTCATCCAATTTTTTTTGGGTTTTCTCCATTATCAGACTTGTGGTAGGTCTGTACTTCTGTAACCCCTTGAAGTTATATGGGGCTGACTTGCCATGGCCAAAGAAATGTGAGCAGAATTGCCAGGAGTCCCTTCAGAGGAAGAAGTGTTAAAGGCTGGTAAGTGACTGACCACAATCTTTCCCTTTGAAGTGGTGACTGGCAAAGTTGGGGTTATCTGGCAATTGTTCATTAGCCTGGGTCTTTGAGTGAAGACCCAGCTGATTCACAATGGGCATATGGGGTGAGCAGGAAGCTAATCTTTGTTGTGTTCAGCCATTAAGATCCAGAAGTCAGTTGGGTGTAGTGGCGCATGCCTGTAATCCCAGTGGCTATGGAGGCTGAGGCAGGAGGATCACAAGTTCAAAGCCAGCCTCACCAATTTAGAGAGGCTAAGCGACTCAGTGAGACCTATCTCTAAATAAAATATAACAAAGAAGGGTTTGGGATGTGGCTCAGTGGTTTAGCATCCTGGGGTTAATCCTCAGTACCAAACAAACAAAAACGACACACACACACAATTCAGAAGTTATTTGTTACTGCCGCACAATCTGTTTTATGCAGATAGACTAGAAGTTCCTTGAGGACAGCACTTATGCTTAGCCCACTTTTCCATCTCCTATAGAACATAGCACAATGCTTCATGGATATTCAATAATTATTGTGTGGTGATATAAACTGTGACAAGGCAAAATATATTAGACTAGAGAGTGGAACTTGTTATGCTTACTTCAACTTAAGACTTCAGCCTCTGAAAAACCAAAATAAATGTGCAAGATGATTCCAATAGTATTCTAATATAATTTTTTTGCATATAAGGAGACAGAATAGTGTAATGAAAGAAACCTGGACTTTTGAGCTGAATAGATCTGGGTTCAATACAGTCTCTTCCATGTATGTTTCTGCATGACCACAAGCAAGTTATTGAAGATCTTTGAGTCCTGGTTTCCTCATCTATACAGGGATAATATCACCACCTACTACACAGGATTATTGTGAGATTAAATGAGAGAATGTATTTAAAGTCCTTGGCACGTCATGAATGGTCAACAGTTACTCTCTTAGGTCTCTTCTCACCAGATGTGTGTGGGTTGGTGTGAACTCTTGCTTAATTCTCTGGGAATTCCTTCCCTTCATTTACTCCCTTTGAGATCTCAATTACTTGCCTAGTCCCTGGACTTATTTAGCTCAATCCTGATCCTTAAGGTTTTGCTTTTGCTGTTCTATGCATGTTCTGTTCATCCATAACTGGCTAGAGTTAGCAGTGGCCATTGGCAAAGGACTCCAGTTGGGAGGGCAGTATTTCTGAGACAGGCTCTCTGCTTCCAGTTTTAAACATGGTCTTCAATGTAAGAGGCAGAGCCAGGGAAGTGAAGGGAGGTGGTCTCCATAGGGAGGAAAGTATTTAAGATGTCATGGTGGCCAGGCCCAGGAGATTCCTACCTTGCCCAGGCCTTAGCCCTAACGGCAGGCAATTTATCATTCTTGAACTTGGGTCTTACCAGTGATGGCACAATGGAAGTCTCTGCAGTTATTGTCAATGACTGACTCCTTTGGGTCACAAGTTGGGGCTTGGTGTATTGTCCCAAAGGCTGTGCTTTTTGGCCCAGGGTGTGTTATGTTTATGGGAGGGTGTATTGTCCCTGAGTCCTTGAGGCCATCTCCCTCCCACCTCTCTGAGTAGCAGCAGCTGTGATGTGGCATGTCCAACCACCCCAAAGGTGCTTGTGTAACTTGTTTTTCAAAGTCTTGGCAGGAGTTCTAGTCCCGAAGTGAGAAAGGATGTTTACATTCTGGAAGAACAGTCCTGAGAAATGTCTTGCATGGGGGCTGTTCCTGATCAACCTCTGTCCCCCAGCATGCCTAGCACCCTATTTTTCTCTGGGATGGTTTATCACAGCCACAGAGGTCATCTTGGACCTAGCAGAAATGAACTGAGCATGAAAGGAAAATAGGCTGTGAGGAAGCATTTGCCAACTGTCCCAAGTTTACTGCCCTATAGCAACTGCCCTTGCTGGAAAGGCAAGTGAACTTCTCTAAGTCAAGGCTTTTGCTGCCCCCAGTGCCTTGTGCCTGGCACAGATCAAGGTGACAGATGCAGATGCTCAATAGACATTAGCTGTGAAAACGTGTGGGTGATGAAACATTTCAGAGGACTCGCTGGTGGAAGTTCTTCATTGACACCTGGCTAACAGCTTTCTCTGATCAGTACCTACATTATTAATAACAGTGGTTGCTATTTATTAGATACCCCGTCTATGCCAAGCAAAGGCATATTTTATTTCCTTCAGTTCCACAGTAGGCAACAGCTCTACAAATAGGTAACCTGCTCCCTAGTTAATAGCTGAGAGCACACACGCTCATGGGCACAGTTTGAAGAACTTGCCTAATGTCACACAAGACAGGAAACCAGGATCTAAAGCCACCAGCACAGAGCACTTTCTGTGGCTCCCCTGCTGTCCCTCATCCCTGCTGGTCTCCATGTCCTGCAACAGGCCAGGGCAGGGTTACCTGGAAAGGAAGTTCAGGCCCATCCCACTCTCTTGCTGTGGCAGTTCTATATACCTTTGTGTTCCTTTTTCCTCTTGCAAATAAATAGGCTTGAATTCCATGTTTAAGGACCCCGCCAGACGTCTGCTTTGTCATACTTCCCAATTGCCCACTTGGCTTCAGGACCTTCCCCAGCTCAGTCTGGCCACCCTTCCCTCTCCACCCTCACTGGTGGCCACACACAGTTTTCCTTTCTTCCTATCCTCTTCAATCCTCCTGCTTCAAGGCCAGGTTTTCATTTCCTTATATAAACCTTCCTCCAGGTGTTATTTTATGGACAGGCTCTAGAAGAAGAAGAAGAAAAAAAGCACTTCATAAATACGTGTTGAACTGTGTGCTAAATTTTAGACAAAGGAAGGAAAATCCGTTGGATCCAGAAGAAGACAGAAAGGCTGGGGGTGGGGGCGGAGCAGCAACGCACTAGACTGTTCCTTCTGCTCTCCTGTCCTCTTTTGCTACCTCCCTCCCTCCCTCCGTCAGCCTGGCCAGGCGGCCGCAGCGTGTTTAGCATTGCTGCTGTCATCTGGTTACAGTGACATCCAAACAGATTGAAAAGCCCCCATCGACGCAGAAGTGCACGCGCTGGGGGTTGTTTCCTTGGAAATGCTTCCGTTATAATTAACCTCCTTAGAGAAATATCCAAACGACTTCCTTGACCCTCTGGGGAGAAGAAGTAACAATGGGACTGCAAGAGAAGGGAAGCCATCGCTTTGGAGCCGCGTGGGCGTGTGTGCCCGCGCTGCGTCCCCACCTTCGCAGCACAGTGTCCATAGATGGCCTCTGACAGCCCCTGCATTCAAACGCCGGGCCGGGGGTTGGCGGCTGCGGTGCGTGCTGCTGCCACGGCTGAGATCATGCTGTTGGTCTTGTTTTACAGAGAGCAGCCCAGCCTGTTGTGCCGAGTACAGAACGTTCTCTGCTGTGAACTGAGCTTGAACTCTTCCAACCCACTTTGAGGAACCACACAGACACAGAAGAAAACGACAGGGCAGATAACCCCCCAGTCCTTGAAATCGCGGTGTTCGCTGCAGTTTTGGCTCAGGCCATTTGCTTTGCACTGCTCAAAATTAAAAATCCCAAGCATTACACTTCTTGGAAGAACAAAATGCTTGTGATGTCCTTCCTCTAAGACAGGACTTGGCATCAACTTCAGAAATTAACAAGTCTGTCACTGTCTCTCTTCAATTACTGCACCCCGCCCCCTTAGGCATTCAAGGAACAACAACAATAAAAGCTATTTTCCTATAAAGGAAAGATAAGGCCCCTGGTGCTTGTGACTTCTCTTTCAGTTGTTTGAGCTGTCACAATATTATAGTGTTTACCACTATGCTGCTATGACTGGAGAGAGGTGACTATGAGGGTTTTGGGTCATGGATCTCCATATAAATGACCAATGGTTAAATGATTTGAAATTTCTCTTCAAGTCAGGTATGGTGGTGTACACCTGTAATTCTAATGATTCAGGAGGCTGAGGCAGGAGGCAGGCTGTTGCAAATAGAGGCCAGCCTCAGCAACTTGGCAAGACCCTGTCTCAAAATTAAAAATAAATAAATAAATAAATAAACAGGGTTTGGGGATGTGACTGAGTGAAAGAGCACCCTTGGACTCAATCCCCAGCACTTCAAAAACAAACAAACAAACAAATAAATAAATTTCTCTTAGAATATCACTTTCAACTAGTCATGGTATTTGAATCTCCAGGGCACAAATGGTTTAGAGGGCTGTTTGCAGGATCTGAGGGTGAGATTTCTGAGACATAGACAGTATGGGATAGTGTAGTGGTTTTCTAACTTATTATTATTATTATTATTATTATTATTATTATTATTATTAAGGACAGGGTCTTGCTACATTGTCCAGGTTGATCCGGAACTTGTGGGCTCAAATGTCTCAGTCCCTAAGTATCTGAGACTACTGGTACATACCACGGCACCTGGCTGATAACTACTATTTTTAATAGTAATCTATTCCTTTTTTTGTATTAAAATTTACTGAAAACTCACTGGTGAAGCAGGAAGAGCACAAATTTGCGTGGGTTGTGGATTTGAAATGTGAGTGGTGGATTTGAATCTTCTTATGGATGCTCATAGAATACTAGACAGGTTGTTTACTGAGACTCATTGTGAAAGGGATGGTAAGCTTGTCACATGTACTGGCAGAGTCACCTGTGAGTCTTGAGTGTTATGCCACTGTGCCAGTGAAAGAAATTCTTCTCTATCTCTCATTTTATTTTTTTAAATTGTACTGGGGTTTTAACCCAGGGGCATTTAACCACTGAGCCATATCCCCAGCTCATTTTATTTTTTATTTTGAGCCAGGGTCTTATTAAGTTGCTTAGGGCCTCACTAAGTTGCTGAGGCTGGCTTTGAACCTGCCATCCTCCTGCCTTAGCCTCCCGAGGCATTGGATCAGCATGCATCACTGCATATAGCTCAAGATTCTTCTCTTGAATTTGCAGTTCTAAGAGCCTCTTGATTTGGAGTTTGCTGTCTTGTAAATTTTTCTTGCTGTTGGTAATAGGGAGATTTCTACAAGATCTTTATTTGTGAGATACTTCCAGTTCTATGAGATTCCCTCTGATAATATTTTTTTGAAAAGTCACATGATGGTGGAGAGGATGGTGCAGGCCTGTAATCTCAGCGACTTGAGAAGCAGGAGAATCACAAGTTCAAGGCCAGTCTCAAGCAATCAAGTGAGACTTGTCTCAAAAGGAAAAGTAAAAAGAGTGGGGGATGTGGTTCAGTGCAAACAAAGCACCCTGGTTCAATCTCCAGTTAAAATAAATAAATAAATAAATAAATAAATAAGAATGAAAAGTTGCATGACATTAAAATATTGGTTAAATAGTTCATTTTTCATCAACTTCCACTGAATGGTTGGTATGCTTAAGTTAGAGGCTGAAATGTAGGTGTTGGGGGATGAGCAAGGCACATTCACTACTTTGGGAGAGTATATTGTCCTGGGAGAGGCAGAAACATACAGGATATATAACATATATAAAGCAAAGGAGGTTGATACATACTCAAAAGAGTTGCAAATAACAAACTGTAGCTACAGGAACAAGATGAGGATTCTTATAAAAGAAGTGGAGGCAAGGGTAGTCTAAACAGTAAAAGGAATCGGGAAGACAGGTGATCTTTGTGGTCAATAGAATGGCAAGACACATTTGGGTTGAAGCTAGAATATGTAGGAAGAGGTAAATAAATAGACTGAGCATAGAAAAGGAATATCTTCTTCCCCTTCTTGTATCCTTTGCTCTCTCTCTCTCTCTCTTTTTTTGCTGAGTTTGTATGAAGGCTCAGAATCTTTTTAAACGTAGTTTTCCAAGAAGCCACCTGGAGATTGACACTTGAGATAGAATAATTTGTCATTCCTGGCTTGGGCTTTAAATTCCATACTTATATATTTGCATTTATTTGCTTGTAGTTAAGGAGTTATTGCCTATTTCCAGGAATCAGAATTATGAGTCAAATTCATAAGTGTCTTGTGAGGAAGTTCATGAGGGTAGAATCCACAGAAAAAGTGAAAAGCTGGAATCCAGATTGGTAAGAAGACTATGAGAATCATCTAGAACAATGTGGGTGGGAGGGAAAAGTAGATGTGAGTGTAATACAAAGTTGCTCCTCACCCTTTCCACTGCATCACAACCTAGCTTGTCAGTCTGAAAGCTGCTGTCCCCGCCCTTTCCGCTGCAGCCATTTCCCCACCTCCCAACAACTTGTAAGTCTATGAACATCCTAGCTAGCTATTGGTTCATCAGTCAGCTTGCAAGTATCCTTCTTCGTTATTGGTCCCCTGTTAGCCCAGTGGAATTCAACTGCTTCAGGGTAGCTACCCGGCCATCTTTTCTCATGCTTTCTCTCCCCCTGGCTCACTTTCTTTCTCCTCCTTGCTTTTCACAC
Organism: Sciurus vulgaris; assembly: GCF_902686455.1. NCBI lineage: Eukaryota > Metazoa > Chordata > Mammalia > Rodentia > Sciuridae > Sciurus > Sciurus vulgaris. Next base: position 17,392,365 of record NC_136476.1, on the reverse strand, counting down.
TCTCTTGCTAGCGCCCTTTCTCTTTTCCTCTCATTTTCTCTCTTACCCTGCAGGGAGACACTCTGTATGCTTAATAAACTCCCTTATGTGATTTCCTGTGTCCGGCGTGGTTTTCATGGGTTTTCTTCCAGTGAGAGGACAGGAGAGGCTGTAGGGAGGTAGAAATTATAGGATTTGGCAAGGAGAGAGGGAGAAGATTGACCATCACTGAGTTTTCTCACTTGGGGCACTGAGAGGACAGAGGGTCAAGAACAGGAACACAGGACTAGGGCTTCAACCTTCCTTTTTACAAACAGAAGATGAGCTGAGTTTCAGACAGGTTGAACTTGAGGAGTCTATGGGCCATCCATGGACAGAATCCCAGCTCTTATCTACAAATACACTTGTGTAGTTCAGGATTCACGCGGAGGAACCAGTGAAATGCTGGGGAGCTGATGTCATCTCCTAGAAGACAGCCGTGAAAGAAAAAGCAGGTTTGACCTTGAGAAGTGCCTTGAGAAGTGACCTTGAGAAGTGTTCATTTAATGAACACCTGAGGAAGGGAAGCTGAGAGATAATACAAGTTCTTAACAATTCAGGAGCCAGGTTTGTTGTCTCACACTTTAATCCTAGCAATTTGGGAGACTGAGGCAGGAGCATTTCGGGTTTGAGGCCAGTCTCAGCAACTTACCAAGATCCTGTCTCAAAATAAGAAAATATCGCATGCACAAGGCCCTAGGTTCAATACTCAGCACTGCAAAAAAAAAAAAAAAAAAAAAAAAAAAAAAAAAAAAAAAAAAAAAAAAAAAAGAAAAAGAACTGAGGATGTAACTCAGTGATAAAGTATCCTTGGGTTCAATCCCCAGCACCAAAACAAACAAAAACCAACATGGGGTATCATTAGTTAAATCTAGTCCTCTCCTGTCTGATTTTTCTCTACTACAAAACCATGACTCACCTGAATGGGACTTATTGGTGTGTCTGAGAATTAAAGAAAATAGATATTTTTCTTCTTGCACATCCTTTAAGGCACCTTTTCTCAAACTCTCTGACCATGAACCACAGTGATGTGACCCAGGACACACATGCATATGTAATTATGTAACTCAAATAAGGCTTCATGAAACAATATCACCTTGCATCTTCTACAGTTAGTACTGACATTTTCTATTTTGTTTTATTTCATGAAAATGCTGATTGAGTTCCACAAAGTTGATATCAGGCACCAGTGTGTTTCAAAGCTGCAGTTTGAAAGACACTGTTGAGAAATGGTGATTTCTGGAAGTCCACTCTCCCTCTAGTGGTTGGAATCTTTCAGAGAGACTGGAGCTTGAAGCCTCAGCTCCACCTGATGATCAGTGGGAAAGAGCTGACCCCAGGTCAAAGGCCTGTCTTGCATGTAGGCATTTTTACTTTGGGAGGAAGTTCTAGGTGGGTCCTATCAGTAGGGTTGCTTGTGATGTTTCCAGATGCAAATAACAATGATAATATAGGCTGAGCCGCTCTACTGTGATGTTGCTTAAGAAGTCAGATATTGGAGCATTCTGGATTTCAATTAGGGATTTTAATCAGTAAAGTCTATGCGAATATTCCCAAATCCAGAAAACTCTCAAACCTGACGCATGTGTGTTCCCAAGCATTTTGGAGAAGGGACATTCAACTTGTCATGGATGTTTATTGTCGGGCACATTACACACAATAATAACAATTTATTTTCATAATAAAGTTCTGAGGGAAGTTGAATTATTACCTGCATTTTACATTTGAGAAATACCAAGGCTGGAAGAGAAAACTTGCCCATGATCATACAGTCAGTGCATTTGCAGAACGCAGGCACTTAACACAACTTGGAAAACATTCTGAAGAGCTGGGCTAGTGAACTGTGTCTTCCTTGGTTCCCCCTGGACCCTGTGCCACCCCATCACTCACTTGTGTGTCTCTTAGCAGGGCTTGGTCTTGTCTCTTGGTACTCTTTATATCTTTTCTTAGTGGAACCTCCTTCAATTTGTAGTTTTGTGGATTTAATCAAACATCTAAGTGGGGTATGGCAGCACATGCCTGTAATCCCAGCTATTCAAGAGGCTGAGGCAGGAGCATTGCAGATTTGAAGCCATCCTGGGCAATTCTGTGAGACTCTGTCTCAAAATAAAATAAAAAGGGACTGGGTGCGGTGGCATACGCCCGTAATCCCAGCGGCTTGGAGGCCAAGACAGGAGGATCGCAAGTTCAAAGTCAGCCTCAAGCAACACTGAGGTGCTAAGCAATTCAGTGAGACCCTGTCTCTAAACAAAATACAAAATTGGACTGGGAATGTGGCTCAGTGGTTGAGTGCCTCTGAGTTCAATCCTTGGCACTTCCCTGCCCCCCTAAAAAGGAACTATTTCTCAAATAATCTGTTAATGTTCAGACATAAGAAATATATGACAATGAGGGTAAGAACAGGTTTCATTACCCCAAGATCTACCAATAGCAGCTGCTGGCTTTGACACTGTTTCCATTCACCTTCCAGAAAATACCCCAGGTTCCTTTTGAGCATTTCTCTCCTTCAGTCTTAGTCCTGTGGCAGGAGCAGGGCTGGTCTCCCTTTCTTGAGTGAGAAGTGAGCAAGTGACAGAGGCGTGGCCAGTGAGAAGACTGCACTACCCTGGTCACAGGTTGAGAGACAGGGATGGGATCACAGCTAGGCCAGAAGGAGTAGAACTCTCTAGGGCTGCCAAGCTGGTAGACTGTGAGCCTGGAGCTTCTGGCAATTATTATTACCATCACTTGGTGAGGCCCTGTCTGAAGATGAAGCCAACATGGAGGAAATCAGCAGAGGGATGAAAAGCAACTGATTTTGCATTATGTCTTTTGAGCACTGAGATCCAGCCAATACTGTATGTTGAAGCCAATCAGTTTCCTTTTGGTTTAAGTTGACTTTTGTTGAGCTTCTGTAACCCACAACTCAGAGTTCAAACTGTTGGGTGCATCCTTCATGCTCCATGCTCTCTGCTTAATTCCAAGTGAATAACAGCCCCCAAAATAGCTCTATTCTCTCTGGCATTTGGGCTGAAACAGTTGCCTTGACCCTGACTTGCCTGCACTGATTCCTATTCCAGTTCAGGTTGGGTTGAGGGTCAAGATTAAAGGGAGGCTAAGGATATAGCTCTGCTGGTAGAATGCTAAGCACAAGACCCTCGATTCAATCCCCAGCACTGCCAAAAAAAAAAAAAAAAATACATTCAAGGGGGTTGTGTGGGGACCTCATGGCTCAAGCCTATAATCCCAATGACCAGAGAGGCTGAGGCAAGTTTGAGGCCAGTCTCAGCAACTTAGTGAGACCATCTCAAAATAACTAGCTGAGTAAGTAGTAGGGATGGGAAATGGGAATGTAGCTCAGTGGTTGAGTGCCTCTGGGTTCATTCCCAGTACCTCAAAAAAAAAAAAAAATATATATATATATATATATATATAGTGAGTCAAACAGTTTCCTGTGGCTCTGGTCACATGTGAGCACTTCCTTTTTTTCCCCTGCCCATAATGACCTGTCCAGCCCAAGTGTTCAGTGTATATAACCTGGTGCTTCCCTGGTGGCACACATCAGCCTCTTGGTCCAAGTGGTCTGCTTCACCTCTGCTTGAAGGAGATAGGACCCTCATATTGAGAAGACTGATAGGACTGTGGTTGTAAGCCTGTGGTGGTCTTATAAACTGCAAAAGGTTGGTGGTGAGTCGGTGACAGCAGAGGAAGGAAAACCGACCATGACCTTCATTTTAGGGTCCATGTGTGGCTTCTGGGTGTGTGTTTCATCAATTCTCTGATACATTCTTATGAATGAATCAGTCCCTCAAAAATTAGTACATATTTAATAAGTATCAACTAGAAACCTGAGATCCTTCATTTTGCACAGTTCTCAGCCAGTCTTTAAACACTTTTGGTGATGAATAATACTTTAAAGCCTTGAAATTACTTCAAGATACAATCAGAGAATAAATTCTTGGTTCCCAAGGAATGATCAAATATTCTTGAGCTCCAGGTAGGAATCTTGGATCATTATTCATCTTTACCATTTTTCAAGGAATGACCAAAAATTTCTAAGCTAGTGGTAGAAATATTTTTCTTGCTTCCAACATTTAGCTTTGGATTCTTGGAATATTGTCACTCCCATAAGTCAGAGGTTAGGGAACATTTTAAAATGCTTTTAACAGAACAGGTTATGCCTTAAACTAAATCACTGCTTCACCTTAAATGTCCCTCGGATGCCCGAGATGACTTCCTGTGCCTGCATTTAGTCTCTGGCTGAAGCCACAGTGGACACAGGTTTGGCTCTGTCCTGGGCTAGGGCTTCTCTGGCTTAAGGTGTACCACCTCTTGCTTAGGCGCTTCTGTCTGGTGAATATTTGGAACATTTTAGGTGTCCTCTCTGTTCTCCATTTAGTGTTCTTTCTGTAGTAAAATTATAATAAAATAATTCCAATGTCTTGCTCTGAAGTAGTATAAACAGTTCTGGGCAGAGGCGCTTTCCAAAGTAAGACTAGCTGCTGGTCTGCATATGAAATAAATGGGTAATGGACCATAGCCCAGGACAGTATGATTTAATTTGAGCCTCTTAGGAATAAGGGCTGGGGATGTAGCTCAATGGTAGAGAACATTTGAGGCCCTGCGTTCCATTCCCAGCACTTAAAAAAATAAAAAATAAAAAATGAAAAAGACATCCCTTACTAATCAGTTCCTATAAATGAAGCTCAGGATCCCTTCTGAAACAGAATAACACCTTCCTTCCCCCACATATTCCGGAATTCAACAGACTTCGAAGATCCCAGAACAATTTTATTTTCCCCTCATCAGGGGTTGGGAAATGTGGCGCTCACCTCCCTTCCTCCACTGGGCTTAGATTTGATTTTTGGGCAGACTCAAAGGTGGTGTTTTCAGATTTGGAGACACTTTAGAATCACCTGGGGTTTTCAAATCTCTGGGGTCTGCCCCTAGAGATTCTGAATTTTGTGGTCTGGGGTATATCCTGGCATCGGGATTTAGAAACCCTCCCACATATTTATAATGTGCTGTGATTGTATGAACAGATCAGGTCCAGGAAAAAAATAAGACTAAATTCAGCCTTTGTTTAAATTGGTTGTCATTGCTCTGAATTGACTTTCTATATGCCATTGAATATGAGTTTGTAATAAAGAAATTTGGGGAAATCTTTTGCTTGTGTTTTTGAATGTACTTAGGGAAAGTCAAAGTCTACATCTTGCCTGCTCTGTGGGATTGTTATGAACCTGCATAAGAGTCTAGGGAGGTGGTGGGAGAGGAGAGGGAGAACCTTCTAAACTAGGGTTTGCAACCTCACCCACCTGCCAGGGGCCAGGCAGGATACAGGATAACAAGCAGTAGGGCTGTGGCCAGGCATGAGTCCTAGCTCAACGGGAACACTGTCCCACCTCTGGCTGTGGTCGCCAAGTGAATCTTTCCTATTGTTGCTAGAACTTTCCTGACTTTTTCTTGTTTTAGGGAGTGGGTGGGGGTTGGGGAGAGATACATATTAGGGTTGGTCTGCAGAAAATCTAGATTTTAAGAATGTTGAATGCCAAGAAGCACACTTGAGGGTTAGACTCACAGACCATCGTTTTGTAAATTCTAAAACTGGATGGAGGTGAGACCGATTTAAAAATCAAGATTTTTTTTTTTCCCTTTAGTAAATCACTTGATTTCTACATCTTACTTTCATTCTCACTTTTTTATGGCTTGTCTCCCCTTGGCTGCTTTGCTAGAGGGAGAAGGGTTCTCTATCCTCAAAGAGACCATTTCAATTTATTTTTTGGACTTTCCTAAACTTCAAGGAGTTAAAAATGCCAGGTTGGGAAACAGCCTGGGAAAGCATTCTAAGCCTGAAGGAGCCTTATCTGCTTATTATGTATTTTGGAGTCTGGCAAAGTCTCTGAACTAAGCTGGCAGGCCAGGGTTGGAGCTGTGGGGTCTGTCTGGAGCCAGAACAGGGAAGGCAGTGTCATGGAATCCGGATGCTGACGGAGCTCCTGGCACACAATGGTCCTGTTTGTGTGGGGCGAGTGGTATCCAAGATGGCACAAAGGAGAGTGTTGAAGGCGAGAGGAGAAGGAGTGGGAGATGGATGTGCTGAGGATCAGGACAGGGTAAGGCAGCTTTTTAAAGAGGCTCCTAGAAGTTGCTAGATTTGAGGATGAAATTTTGGCTGTGGAACCAGTGGATACACTTGCTCTGCTGCTTCCTCATTCTTTTGACTTTAGAAAATGCCAAAGAAGAAGAACAAATATTACAGGAAGGGGAGAAAGGCCATTGTTTGGACACCAACTATCCTTAATAAAGTCCAGAAGCTATTAGAACACACAGGACGCTAAATGGATTCATGTGAATGTGGATGGGCTGTGTGAAGTTTGTCTTCTCACACTTCCTTGGAAAGAATCCTTAGTTCCTTCCCCTATTCCTTCTACAAGACAGCTTGTAATGTCCTCTCAAATGTGGAAAACAGAATTCTCCAAGTGAAAAAAAAAAAAAAAAGAAAAAGAAAAAGAAAAATCGAAAGGTTGCAAGTGCAATTTCTTCATACTTAACAACAGCACAAGCACCTTAGTATCTAGAAATAAATAGAAAACAGAAAAGAGAAATATGGTACATCTCTTTGCAAAGCTAATGTGGTAGGTATAGTCCTACTTAAGTTCATGTACTTTGTGGATCTGATTTTTGGGGGGTATCCTAAAGCAGGACACATCTGTATCCTATCAAGACCTCTCCCCCAAAGTGCAGCCACTTTGGAATGAATGACCATGAGTGATCACCACCGTCATCAATTTTCACTTCTTCCTCACACTACTTGGTTTCCCTGTTTTGTGCGAGGAGATGATAGACTCGTAGCATATTGGAGGAGGAAGGGAATGTTGATATCTTTGATTCTGATCTCTTCAATTTGCAAAGAACCAAGATTGAAAGACTGAGAGGGGGTATGTCCACAGCCACTTGGTCAAGTAGTGGCTATGATGACACTGTCTATCTCAACCAGTTTCTTTTTTTTTCCCATGGAATTCCAGTTAGGGTTCCATCCCTCCTGACTGTGACTCAGAAGCTGACCCCATTTGCAGCCCATACTGGATCCTGGTTAACCTATCACTGCGTGGCATTTTCCTACTGTTGATCCAGAGGTGAGCGCATGGCTCAAGATGGCCCAGACCATCAGCTCAAGATGGAAGGGGAGGCCTTGTGTTCCAGGCTTGGGGGAGAAGATTCTTTCTCTCTTGCTTGTTCTCACCAGCACTTTTGGGAGCCATCCTTTCACCAGCAGGGGTCTATCTGTGCCCAAGCACAGTAAGGACACAGTTCCATTCCTTCCAAGTGAAGCAGACATCTCATCCTGCTGCCCATCTGTGCCCAGCAGGCCAGGCTACTCCACTGCACAACTGGGCAAAGGAGAATTTTCTGGACTGCTACGTTGGTGATTAGCTGTAGATTGGCAGTGACGGAATTTCTGTGACTCAGTCTTTGGCTATTGGACTCTATGCGCCGCCCCCCCCCCCCCCCCCCCGCCCCCCGGTGCTGGAAACAGCATTGCCTGGTTAAGCACCGAGGTGTATGCAGGGAACCCCAACAACTTGGGAGACTGAGGCAGGAGGATGGTTTGGTTTAAGTCCACCTGGACAACTTAATAAGATCCTCCCTTGAAATAAAAAATAAAAAGGGCTGGGGCTGTAGCTCAGTGGTAGAGCAACTCTAAGTTCCATCCCCACTAACAAATTAAACAACAACAAAAAATAAACAAATAAGTGGCATTGCCTATATCAGTATATGACTGCTGAGACAGAAGAGGAAGAAATTACCTGAACCAGTGAAAATATTTTAGTTGCAAGAGATGGATGATTCAATTGAAGCTCCCTAAATAATAATAATAATGATAAAAAATTACTACAGGCTCTGGCTGGAGCTGAGTGGTAAAGTACATGTTTGGCGTGTGTGAGACCCTTCATGCCATCTCCAGCATAGGGCAGGATGTATGGACTAAGTAAATAAAAAGTATGCACAAATGTGACTCAGTCTGGAGATTTAAATAATGACACTAGGACCCTGACATTATTCATGTCTTGACTTCTCTGTCATCCACATTGGTTTTATTCTCACATCCACATGGGGTCAAGATAGTAGTCATAGCCAGACACAGTGGCTCATGCCTGTAATCCCAGAGACTTGGGAGACTGAGGAGGAGGATCACAAGTACGAGGTCAGCCTCAGCAACTTAGTGAGGCCCTAAGCAATGTAGTGAGGCCCTGTCTCAAAATCAAAAATAAAAGGACTGGGGATGTGACTCAGTGGTCACAGCTCCTTGTCCCCAGTTGGCTCCAGTTGGGTCATGGGCTCACTCCTGACATAGCAATATTCTGCCAGGTCCAAACTGCTTGTCTCTACCTGGGCTAGAGTGCAGGCTGAGACTGGCACCAGGTCCCCAGAGGAAAATCACAGTTCTGTTACCCAGGAGACAAGTGAATGGGTGCTATCTGCCAATTCAATACCTAGAAGCTCTTCTTTGTGTGTAGATTTTTAATTTTTAATTTTTTGGTACTGGGAATTTAACCCAGGGGCACTTTACCACTGAGATACATCCCCAGTCCTTTTTATTTCTATTTTGTGACAGAGTGTCACTAATTTGCTGAGGGTGACATTGAACTTGCAATCTTCCTGTCTCAGCCTTCTGAGTCACTGGGATTATATGAGTGCATCACCTGTCCAGCTTAATGTGTAGATTTTTAATGTAATTTAATTTTTTGATTTATATTATACAAAGACCAGAGAGTATGAAACCAGAAAACCAATATTTCAGTCTGAGCTCTTTGAGACTCAGCTACACGATTGTTAAGTGGAAGGCATACCTTTATCTAGCTGGACCTTGGTGTTGTTCTGAATGAGACTGTTTATAGGAAATGTGAAGGGCTAACCAAAAATAAGAGATTGGGAGGCTGCAACAGGAGGATCGTAAATTTGAGGCCACTTTGAACAACTTAGTGAGACCCTAACAAAACAAAACAAACAAACAAAAAGAGTGGGCTGGGGATGTAGCTCAGAGGTAGAATCCTCCTGGATTCCCTCCCCAGAACTGCAAGAAAAAAAATCATTGTTATTATTACTGTTATTATCTTTTCTAAATGCCTCCCACTCATGCTCTGACTATGGTGTGACGTTAGGCAAGGTATGAAGAATGAATGCACCATTAGCACCTGGAAAGAATTTGGGCAGGTTGTTATAGGCACATACAGCATCTTTGTTAGAATCAGAAATAGACCTTTCCTTCCATCTCTGGACAGTCCCTGGGGAACATGACTTAACAAGTGACCGCATCTTTGTGCAAAGAAAAAGCCTCTTCCTCTAGGCAGACTCCTGCATGCTAGGGCACACGGTATGTTGAATGGAGTGCATGCTGGGTTTTGACTCTTGCTGTCCCCGTAGCAGGAGAGTGGGGTGGTTGCCAGGGCTCTGCAGTGCACAACCTGCACTGATTTCTGGTGATGAACCATGGAGCAGGTTGAACTCTTGAAGTCTTGCACCTTGTTTTCCTGGCAAAGTCCGTCTAACACACTAGGACCATTTACCACTGTCCCCTTTTCTTTTTTCCCACCTGAGGGGCCCAGGGATTCGAACTGCGGCACTTGCGCATGCTGGGCGAGCGCTCTCCGAAACAAGCTATTTCTTTAGCTCCAACTGTCCCCTTTTCTGAGTCTTTTCACTTATGCTTAATGCAGCAGTGTGTGCTAGCTCTCTTACTTAACTACCCACCAGTGAGTGATCGGGCTTCCGTGGGCCTTTTCAGGTGCTTGCCTGCAAACCATTCCAACTGCAAAGAAGAGAATTCTTCCTTTTAAGCTGTGTTGATGAGCAATTATGCAGAGGGAGGCTAAGCCTTTAAAATGAACACAGTGCACTGGATCGCCACAGTTGACGATTGTTGGAAAGCCAGATAGATGCCGATTTCAGGAAAAGGCCATGACAAGCAGAGGCTGCTTCACCTAGATTGACCACCACTGTTTGCTATTCTAAATCCTCCTGGCAACAGCAGCTTGGGAAAGAAATCATTTGAACTAGATCCAGCCAGGCTCCAGGGAGCCAGGGATGTGACACAGTAGCCTTTATGTTACTACAACTGAAAGTTTTCCTATTCTTAAATGATTTTTCTGCTTTTTTGTGACTGATGGATAGGTAGAGCCAAAAGCCACTTGCAAAGTTGTGTGGTGACCAAGTCGCCCCTTTCACTTCATCCTTGGAATCTTTTGGGTCATCTGAAATGTGTAGCTATGACAGAAACTTTTCAGAATGATTATAGCCAGGATTAACTGGTCACCATGACATCAGTGGCAGCTTAAGAGAATTAGGTCTCAGTTTAAAGCACGCTCAGGTCTCTTCTGCCTAGAAAACACCTTTCCTCAACACAGCTATTGTTACCTAATCTTTCATTTTTACACAGAAAATGTTCTGCTGCCTTGACTGGCTTTCATTGCCTTACCCTCTACTTGCTTTTACTTCCTCCAGCGGGTTGTTTCTTTTTACCCTCCCACCAGCAGCCTCCCCCGCAGCCCCTGCCTAGACCTAGATCCTTTCCCAGTCCTTCTCTCCTCCCTGGATGAATCCCTGGTCCAGGGAGGACACAGCAGGAGACTGGAAGGTGATAGGGCAGCTTGTTCCCCACAACCCTCCATTGCAGGGAGACTGTTCCCCTGCAGCCATTCCCTGGTAGGGAGGGGTCCCCTAGGGTTCCAGAATCACACTCCTTCTCTTGTCCCTTCAGGCACAGAAATGGAAACAGCTTCTTGCCATCATGAGTCTCTGGGTGCCTCATTATCTCTTGCTGTTTCTCTTATTTCTTCCTACACTCTATAGAGTCCCTTCATCAAATTCTTTACAGTTCAAGCCTTTGGAGTGTCCATCTGTTTCCTGCCTGGATGGCAACTGGAGTAGCGCTCATCCTCACCTATTCTGAAAAAGTTCCCTGGAGGTTCAGCAGGGAGGTCCAAAACAGGTACCCAGGAAACTCAGCTCTTTTTCTCCTGAGCCATTCACACTCAAATTACTTCTTCTTCTGTATCTTCTCCTTTAGTCTCCTAGGTACTGTTCTGTCTCCCTTTTCACTCATTCTCTGACAACAACTATTATACATATACCGGTCCTTTTCTTTCCATTTCTTCCTGCCCCATTTAACACATGACCCATAAAAACACCATCATCCCCAAATACCTGGAACCAATTTATGGTGCAGTCTCGACTCAGGAGAGGTAGGTTCTAGACCATCTCAATTTGCCTCTCTTGATGAACTTCCATCCATCTCCACCATGCTCTGAGTCCTGGAAGACAGACTGCTATGCGTGAATCAAAGGGCTCCTTGATGTCTAGCTTCTTGTTAGGTCCAGTTAGTCAGAAAGTACTGACTAGGCCTGGCATGGTGGCACACAACTGTAATCCCAGCTACTTGGGAGGCTGAGGCAGGAGAATCACCAGTCGGAGGTCAGCTTCAGCAACTTTGTGAGACCTTGACTCAAAGTAAAAAATAAAAAGGGGTTGTAGCTCTGGGTTTAATTGGTGGGGGAGGGTGGGTGGGGGAGAGATTAGTGGCTCAATTGATTAGCATACAGTACTTAAAAGATAGCACTGTCTGGAGACCAGAGGGCCAGGAAGGTAGGTTACAGTATTACTCAAACAGATGGGCAGGGGATGGAACATGGTTGTGTTCCTGACTTGGAGACTCTGAACTCTGTCCTCTGGCTACAACTTTCCCCTTTCAGGTTAATGGATGCCAGGGCCTCCATTAACCAGTAGTCTGCCCACTACTTTCTCAACAGTCATATTCTTTTACACTATTCAAATTTACCTCCATTTGAATTGCTCTCTGCTTCTTTCTGGAACCTGACTGGCCCTGGGGCCCCAGTCACTGCTTTCAGTCGAGAACTGTAAATGTTGCCTTTCCTATAGCTAGGGGACTTGCTTTTCTTTCTACTCATTCCAATCTATTATAAATTGGTCTCGATGTGTGAAAAACTTAACCCGATATCTGATCTAATGCTCCTCTCCTCTCCTCTGCTCAGGAAGAAGGTCCCGAGGAGAAGAGCGCTGTACTCTTCCACGCCTGCTCCCCTGCTAGGCATGTCCTGAGTGCTGAGGCAACAGGAGGAAAAGGGGAAAGGGCACATTGTCTTTTTATAACCCGTGCCTGAAACAGTTTGGTCTGCATGTTTGCTAATGTCTGTCTAACACTGAGGGCCCATCAAAACTGCCATGGAGCCAGAGCCCAAATGCCGATTCTTCCAGGATGGGAGAGGAGATACTGGGGAAACAGATCACCCCCAAATTTTAATAACTTAGAGCAACAAAGGCTTACTTTTCTTTTATGTTACATGTCTGTTGCAGGTCAGCAGAAGCTCTCAGGGTCATGGGACAGACACCAGAGAACAAGAGTTCCCAGAAGACCTTGCAGCAGGACTTAAACTTTGGACTGGCTGTGACTTAATACTTGCATATCATTGGCCAGAAGTGTGTGTGTGTGTGTGTGTGTGTGTGTGGTGTGTAGGAGACGGGAGAGAGAAGGAGAGGGAGAGGCAGAGGCAGAGGCAAAATGGCCTCTGATGCCAGTCTGAAGACCTGGTCCCATCCTCTCACATTCCTGGAAGCCCTGTCTGTGCCATCTTGCTGCTGAAACTCCACTCCTTATAGGCAGTTTTTGAACAATGACTTACAAGATGACTAAAACCCAGCAACCATTCTTTTCTTTTCAAGAAAACAATTGTGGTAAAATACACTTAATGTAAAATTTACCAATTCAATCATTTTAAAGTATGCAATTCAGTGGTGTTTTGTATATTCGCAGTATTTTGCAGCTATCACCCCTATTTAGTTTCAGGTATTTTCATCACCCCAAGAGAAAACTCTACCTATTAAGTGTCATTTCTTCCTCTCCGCTCCCTCTCCCTCTACTCTTTGGCAACTATTAATCTGCTTTTTATCTCTATGAATCTGCCTATCCTGGATATTTCATATAAATGGAATCATATAATATGGCTACTGTCTGAGGTATCCTTGTGACCCACAGGAAGGCCACACAATGTTGTGCCAAATGGTGGCAGTGCTGATATTCCCCAGGAGCCTTCTCTCTCCACCTCTCTCTCTCCACCTGCTGTTCCTTTTTACTGGCTCAGCACCCTGCTGCCTAAGCAAGGAATGGGTTGCCTGTCTCCCTTTCCTGCAGACCTTCAGTCTCAGTGAGTGAGTCTCTTGAAGTTTCTTCCTGACACTGATGAGATTGGCCCAGGGAAGTGAGGGCCTCACCAGTGGGAAGAAAAATTGGGTGCTTGCCAGGTGTCCCTTGCACTTCCCTGAGCCAGTCCTCCCCTGCTCCCTCCCCAAACATGCTTCCACAGCTGGAAGTGGTAGCCATTATAGTGGAACCAAAGTTAGCAGGACCAGGAGAGTGTGGCGTCTGTCCCAGCCTGTATTGTGTGTGTGTGTGTGTGGTATGGGGGATTTAACTCAGGACTACTCTATCACTGAACTACATTCCCAGTCCTTTTTATTTATTTTTTGTAAAAGGGATTGAACCCAGGGGCACTTAACCACTGATCCACATCTCCAGTCCATTTTATTTTATTATTTTGAGACAGGATCTGGCTAAGTTGCTGAGGCTGGCTTTGAACTTGTGATCCTCTTGCCTCAGCCTCTTGAGTAGCTGGAATTATAGGCATGTGCCACCATGCCTGGTTGGCCAGTGCTCTTTACAAGTTCTTCATGTGCCTTGTTTTCAGTTGTGGGCCTGCCAATTGCGCTGCAGTAGAAAGGTCCTATTTGACAGGGCACAGTGGCCCTCACCCAGCAACTAGGGCAACTGAGACAGGAGGATCTCAAGTTCAGGGCCAGCCTGGGCAACTTAGCTAGAAAAGGATTTGTCTCAAAACAAAATAAATAATTAAATAAATAAAAACGGCTGGGGATGAAGTTTGATTGTAGAGTATCCTGGGTTCAATCCCCAGTACTGAAAAGAAAGGCCCTCTTCGATATTTTCTTATACTGCACATCATTTTTGATAATGGAAAGTCCTGCTCAATGACTTTCCTTGTCTCTATTTTGAATGAGATAAATTTCAAACTCTTATCCTGGCATTTGAGGCCCTCCACAAACCTGCTCCAACTTAACTTTCTAAAAGCTTTCTCGCTTACCATGCTTAGCACAGATTTCATTTCCTTCCAGGTTGGCCTGCATGCTCACTGCCCCACAAATGGCCTTGCTCAGTTTTGGTTGGGGTGCTTCATTCATCCGCCACTACTTGGAAGGCTGTTTCTCTCTTCTTGCCCATGCGGTCTTCCCCATTATTTCCTCCCACTCTCCCTGGTTCCCAGCCTTCCCTCCTGGCAGCGCTCTGCTGTCTAGTGTGCACCCATTGGACATGCATCCTGCTGCCTCCACTGGTTGGTGACCTCCTCACATGTTTATGTCCCCTATGCTGGGAGCAGGGTTAGTTGCCAAATGACTGACTGATTGATGGATAGGAGCCAGCTTGATTGGAGCCACACCCACTCCCCCATCCCTGATGTCCTCAGTAAAGGCCACTAGCTGAACCAGGCAGCAGGGACCTTAGCCAAGGCTAGGAATCCAATCTTTCCCTGATTGGTGAGTGGGGGAATTAGGAATCAACTCTGGGTAGCTCTGCCATTTCCCAGGATGCCTGTCCAGCTTTTCTTGGGGCTGGGGATCTGGAAGAGATGGCTGTGAATTGTTTGCTAGGGTTGACTCAAGGACCTTCTGTTGTTACCAAGTTTGTATGAGGGATGAGAAAAAGGGAGAGTAGGGAGGGAGCAAGAGAAAGGAACACTGGGAAAGGAAGGTGAGATAGAAATAAAGAGAAAAAGGCAAGCTGAGGCAGGAGAGTTGTTTGAGCTCAGGAGTTCAAGGCCGGGGCAAAATAGTAAGACCCCATTCTAAAAAAAAAAAAAGTCAATGTGGGCAAGAGAAGCAGGGATCCCAGACCTTGGATGAGAAGAGGCAGGATGCCACTGTTTTGAAGGGCAGAACTCTGTTGAGCGGCTTCCACTATTTCCCAATTTTTCTACAACCCCCCCACCCCCACCGCCAGGATACCCAGCTTCAGAGTTCCTCATGTTGTCTGCCTGCACAAATTAAAAACAGGGCAGAATGTATCTTCCTTGGTAATCTCACCTCTGTTTTGAGGTCCTGCCCTTGCCTTGTTTTGTGTTTCTGGTTTGGTTTGTCTCAGCAGGAGGGGCTACTTGTGCCTTGGAGGGACTATTCCAAGCGCTGGAGGAGCGCCCAGGGGGAAAGAGCTCCCGCCCCATTCCCAGTGCAGGCTGACCTTTCTCACAGTGGCCTAGAGCCACCCTTGACCAGAAGTTCTCCTCAGCTGTACAGGAAGAGGGCAGTCTCCTCCGAGATCACCCTAAACCAGGCCAGGCTGGCAGCTCTGTTTTGAGGCATTCTGACTTTGCACCTCTGAAAGTCTTATGTTACAGACACCAGGCAGAGAGAAAGTCGTGACACTTGTGCTTCTGTAAGGCCTGTGGTTTGGCTGCTCACCTGATGGTGGCTGGTGGCCAGCTCTATCCACACTATCTGTGCAAACATTCCTACTTCTGAACACTTCTCACTGGAACTTTCCAAGATGGGTCCTTGCCCCCAACTCTCCCTTCCCATGCACTCTATCTGTAGCTGCTGCATTAGTTTTGTTAAAAGTCATCTCTTATCTTGTCATTCCTCCACTTAGAAAGGATCAGTGCCAGGTAGGCCAGGCCTGGTGGCACATGTCTGTAATTCCAGTGTCAGGAGGCTAGCCTCAGCAACTTAGAAAGACCCTGTCTCTAGATAGAGATTTTTAAAAAAGGGCTGGGGGTGTAGTTTGGCAGAAGAGCACTTTGGGTTAAATCTCCAATACCACAAAACAAGCCGAACCAAAAAATCATGAGTAAAGTAGGAGTGAGGATGTGGCCAGGGTAGACTTATTGCCTAGTGTGCTCGAAGTTCTGTTTTATATCCACAGCAATGAAAAACAAACAAACAAACACAACAAACAAAAACAAAAAAACAAAAAACCTAAATCTATTGGCCATGGAATAAATAGCTAGTTTAGTTTCTGCAATCAAAGTGGTTTTTGTAATGTACAAAGCTGCTCTCCCCGCCCTTTCCGTTGCAGCCATTTCCCTGCCTCCCAACTACTGTCAGTCTGTGAACATCCTAGCTAGCTATTGGTTCATCAGTCAGCTTGCAAGTATCCTTCCCCGTTATTGGTCCCCTTTAGCCCGGCAGAATTCAACTGCTTGACGGTAGCTACCCCGCCATCTTTTCTCTCTTGCTTTTCTCTCTCCCTTACTTACTTTCTTTCTCCTCCTCACTTTCCACTCTCTCTAGTGCATGCCCTTTTCTTGTTCCCTTTCTTTTCCTCTCATTTTCTCTCTTACCCTGCAGGGAGACACTCTGTTTGCTTAAAAAACTTCCTTATGTGATTTCCTGTGTCCGGCGTGGTTTTCATGGGATCCCTTATAGTTTTGTTTTTGTGCTTAGCCTTACACAGTGATGCACAGCTATAATCCCAGCAACTCAGGAGGCTGAGTCAGGAGGATCACAAGTTCAAGGGCAGCCTTGGCAATTTAGTGAGACCCTGTCTCAAAATAAAAAATAAGAAGGATTGGGAATGTAGTTCAGTGGTAGAGTACCCCTGGGTTCAACACCCAGGAACAACAAAATTTAATTAATTAATTAATTAAAAAATATGCTGGGGTCTAGCTTAGAGGCAGAACACTTTTGGGTTCAATACCTAGTCTCTTCTCTCTCTCTCTTTCTCTCTCTCTGTCTTTCTCTCTTACACACAGTTATTGGGCTTACTCCAGAAGGTACAAACTCTCCTGTCCTTCCCTGAGGAAGGCCTGAGAGCTAGGGAGAATGGATGGACAGTATTCTGGGATTCAATAATTTGCCCTCAACCTATGGCCAGTTTTAGAGGATGTTGCTTGGAGAGGGGGTCCTGGGGTGAGCCTGCCTCAGCACCCCTTATACTCAGCGTTCCCTCTTTGGAGACTTGCCATCAGGTCCTCGAACAGTGTATACTTATGTGATCTGGAAAAAGAAGGTTCTAGATGAATCTCCGCGTCTGTGGAGAACAGTAGGCAGTGATGTCACTTCCTCGCATGATGTTGCCACTCCTCCTCCCATATCCATGGTGGATATGATGAATCCATTTCTGCCCACTGAGCCTAGCAGAGGCCTCAAAAAATCTTTTTAACACTACTCCAGGCAGCCAGCACCAATCAATTGATATAGCCAGTGAGATGAAATCTGTTTGCTATCCCTGTACGTGACTCAGGAGTGAAATGTTAAACCTTGCTGATACAGGATACCAGAAGATGGGAACAGGCCATTAAGGTGGATCCAAAGAGGCAGGGGAGCTGACTCACGTGAGATAATCCTGTTTAGGGATTTAACCAAAGTTTTCCTCCTCATTTCCTTTATAGCACTCCCCTGAGGCTAAGGACATTCTTTAAGAAATTATGATTAAAAATATTATTATTAACACATAGAACATTCTCTTGGCAAATGAATGACTCAGCAAAAATGCAGAGAGAAAGCAAAGAATTGAAAGAGACTATTGAAATCTCTGGCAGGGGCCTTGTGTCATTCTTTCTTGCCCACTCTGCTCTGCTTTACCTACTGTTACTTTCACTTGCATTTTCAATAAATCTACGCTTTGCCTGTTTAAAAGAAAGAAATTGCTGGCAGAGATGGTAATTTGAGGGGAGAAAAGTTTTCAAGGTTCAAAGCTGAAATTTGGATTTTCAAACCTAAGGTGACCCTGGGCCTACGGAGTATGTGACGAATAAAACACAGGACAAAAACAGAGCCGTGCGTGGTGAGCGCCTATAATCCCAGGGACTTGGAAGGCTGAGGCAGGACCATCTCAAGTTTGAGGGAGCCTCAGTAACTTAGTGAGACCCTGGCTCAAGCCAAAAAATAAAAAGAACTGGGGGTGAAGCTCAGTTGCAAAGCACCCTGAGCTTCATTCCTAGTATAGGGTCGGGGGAAGTACATATGGGACACATTTTAGCTGATATTTGTATACACTACATGTAGACGTTATCCAAACTATGATCATGAGGAGACACTTTCTAGATTTTCACTGTGGCTTAGGGAAAGAAGTTGGTGGTTTCTCCTAGGTGTAATACAAAGCTGCTCCCCGCCCTTTCCGCTACACCCACTTCCCCGCCTCCCAACTACTTGTCAGTCTGTGAACATCCTAGCTAGCTATTGCTTCATCAGTCAGCTTGCAAGTATCCTTCTCCATTATTGGTCCCCTGTTAGCCCTGTGGAACTCAACTGCTTAAGGGTAGCTACCTGCCATCTTTTCTCATGCTTTCTCTCCCCCGACTCACTTTCTTTCTCCTCCTCATTTTTCCACTCTCTCTAGCTCGCGCCCTTTCTCTTTCCTTTCTCTTTTCCTCTCATTTTCTCTCTTACCCTGCAGGGAGACACTCTGTTTGCTTAATAAACCCTCTTATGTGATTTCCTATGTCCGGCATGGTTTTCATGGGTTTTCTTACACTAGGAGGTTCCCAAAGGCAGGAGGTTGCTTGAGTGCTGGAGTTCCAGACTTGCAAGTGCCCAGCTCACTGCTGGGTCCCCTGCATCAGGAATGCTGGGGGTGGACCTGGTCACTGTCCTTCAGGAAGAAGAAGGTTCAGGGATGGCAGTACTAGGAGGCAAGTTGGCAGTGTGGCACTGACATTCAGTATGGCTGAGACACTAGATGGGCAAAGCTGGGGAGATTTGTGATCAGAGTTGGTGTCGGGGCTCAGAAAACAGTGCTCCTAACCCCAAAGAACGGTGATGTTAGCAACTCAGCAGTTTGTTTCCCTACTCATTACCATTACGGTTCTAGGAGCAGGAAGGAAATCTTATTCAAAGGCCAATAAATGGAGAAGGGATGCTTTTGCTCTAGGGCACTCTGTCCCTAGCAGGTGTTAGTGGGCCTGGGCATTGAGGGGAACCACATGCATGCTGTCATCAGAGCTTTCCAAGGGAAGGGGAGGAGATTCCCAGCTGTCAGAGTGCCACCTCTTTTCTTCCCTAATGTGGTCATGGCCAGATCTGTTATGGCACTGGTAGATATGTTTTTTTATTGTTGTTATAATGATATAATGAACTCAAGGTCCTCTGGATATCCAATATGACATCTGGACCAGATCAAGCCCAGTCTGGAGTCTGGGGCCTTCCTGCATGCAAACCCCCACCCTCACCCCCCTCCTTCACTCCCTTCCAGTAACTGGAACCGTGTGATAACTCAGTGATCAGCAGCTGAGAACATGTGGTTATCCAGACTTTAACTTTTGAAAGGAAGTGAGGTAACAACATGACAATGGGCTATCATTAATTTTGTGGTTCAGTGTGGTGACAGAGATTTTGAATTAAAGGAGCTACTTCAAGGTGTCTGATTTTCCCTGCACACAGCCCTAGACTCTTAACCACTTTGTCTCCCAAAGTATAAGGAGGAGTTCCCTCTGATGCTCTCTTCCCAGACAGTATGTAGTTATTAGGAAATCTCATTAACCAGGAAAGATTGACACCTGTCCAGCGGCGTCGATTTGGCACGGGGGGGGGGGGGGGGGGGGGGGGGACGACGACAAACGAGTAGACAAACGAATTCAAGAGCCTCGGCTCTTGAATTCGGAATGGTTTATTTTTGAATCAGGAAACCTGGGAAACTTGGCTCTCGAACCTGGAACTTGGGACCTCGAACCTCGAACTCCGGCGCTGGAGGAGAACCGGCTTATATCCCCTCCAGGAGGTGAAGGGTAGGGCTGACGCCAATTATGCGAAGATTAGGCGAGGAGCTAGCTGCCCAATCATGGCAAAGGTCAAAACGAGCAGGCATGATCAGGAGCACTTGGGAACACTTGTGCACATGTTGTGTGCATGGACTTAATTGAATACGGCCAATGATAAATCACCTGGGTGTGCTTATGTTAATCAACCTCCTCACTGCCCATGTGACCAAATCAACTTCTGGCTGGCTGCCAGGTGCCATCTCGGCGAGTCTGCATGGCATAGCCCCCAACAAAGATGAACCACCCAGAAATAAAAAGAAAAAGGTATCCACCTGCAGGACACACTGCACAGACAGACTTCTCATCTGTTCTGAAGGCAGCTCCTGAAATTGCCTGATGGACTTCATCTGCATAATCAGACAACCTCATTGGTGTGCATGCTTCCCCTCCCTTTTCTGCTGCACCTCTGGATGGTATTTACCCCTCAACCATCTGTCCTTCTGGGAGGCTCATACTTTGTGTGGAACCCCTGTGTGGACTGCATTTTTTCCCCCTGTGCATGATAATGTGTGTATCTTTTCTTCCTATTTAGTCTGTGGTTGGTTCATTTCTGAAAAGTTTCAGAGGAGCCAGGGGAAGTTACTCTTTTATCCCTGCCGTGGCAAGGATGAGGGTTGGGCTCTCTGGATTGTTCATAATGTCCTCAGGCACCATAGGCCTATAAACCAGGTCCAAGATGAATGGCATTGAAGGGAAGAAAGGATATTATGGCTCACCTGAGGTCGTAGATCTATGAATGGTTAACCTACAAATTATGTGTAACTGGAATCCTAGGCCAGAGGCCCATCTCTGGGCAATTCAACAAATTAGATCCAGTGACTTGATCCAAAAACCAATTGGAAAAATTATTCTGATGAAAAGCAGGAAAGGAACTTCAGTTGGTCTATCTACACCTGGAAGACAAGAGAATCCAAGTCCTTTTCTCTGTCGTTGAGGGACTGCCAAGGATTTTGAGGTTTTATAAAAAGTGAAATGAGGACAGGTGTTGGGGGTTTGCGTAGTTTTGCACAGCGGTCAAAGAAGGTGATCTTGATCAGGTGTGGTCTGTCCATCACTATTGCAAGATTGGTCAGGCGGGGTCTTGTGGGTTGCTGTCACCTGGAGGTAGTTTCGATTCATCGCAAGTTGTTTATTGATCAAACCTGTTGTTTCTGGAATCCAAGGTGACTCAGAGCAAGAGAGACGTGCAAAATGGAGGCAGAGATGCTCATCTTAATCCTGTTTTCCCCCACCCATTAAAGAGTTGATGTGCTATTACATGTGCAGGGTGGAAACATAAATATGTTTAAATGGGGTTAGTATGGAGTTTCTTAACCCTGATATGATTGACTTTTAGGTCACGTTCCCATAAATCTTTGTTGCACAGAACTGTCATGTGTGTTGTATGATGGTCAGAAGCATCCCTGGGTTCTGTGCATTAGGTGGTAGCATTTCATCCCTAGCCAGAATTCAGTTGTGATAACCAAATATGTGTTCATATATTGCCATACCAGGAGTGGTGAGCAAAATCACCCCTAATTGAGAACCATTGGGTTAATTTAATGTTCTCATGTGATGGGTCACAGAATAGGATCCTGCAAATGGAAAGGAGTCTGTAGTCAAATAGTCTGAAAGAGTCCTAAAAAAAAAAAAGCTAAGTGGAGCATCTTATTTTCTGGAATTATCAGATCTGTAATATGCCATTGCTATCAACGGAATACTTTTGTTCCCCCAAATTTGTTTGTCAAAGTCCTAATCCCCAAGGTGATGGTATTGGGAGGTATGGATTTTTGGAGATGATTAAGTTATGAGGGTAGAGGCCTAATGATGACTTTAATTAGTGCCCTTATAAGAGACCCCGTGGAGGGTTGGGGATATAACTCAGTAGCAGAACACTTGCCTAGCATGTGCAAGGTCCTGGGTTCAATCTCCAGGATGGGGGTGATCCCCAGGGGAACCCCACAGAGCTCACTTATTCCTTCCATAATGTGAGAGTGTATCAATGGTCCACTTTATGCTTTGAACATAGCCCTTGCTGCTCTGCCACTGCGACTTATTTTTTAAAAAGGACATGATTATTTCTCTTCCTCTCTCCCTGCTCCTCCATAATCTCTCCTCCTCCCTAATCTCAGGGGAAACAGGATTGCCTTTCTTCCCCATGTGAGGCAGATTTATCTGTCCCTGAATACACACCCACCATAGGAACAAAGTAATCCAGACTTTGGGGATGGTACCAGAAGATCTCAGAAATGACTATCTCCCAAATTAACAAGTGAATTACAGGTCCAGTCAGAGAACATGTGAAATTTAGCTTTGAATCCCTGTTTAAAATTCCTTTAAAAGCCCCCTGTTCCAGCTGATGGGCAGACCACAGCCTCTGGGACAGGAGTCCCCTGTGTTTCTCCTTTGTTAGCAAAGCAGTAAACCTTTTTCCTTTTCTTAAAACCGTGTCCTCATTATTGGATTGGCATTGGGGACAAGAATTGAGCTTTCGGTAGCAGAACTGTGAGAAATTAATTTCTCTTGTTTATAAGCCTGGGTAGTCTCTGGTATTTTTAAAAATATAGCCTGAACTGGCTAAAGAGCTGTCAAAGGACAAAATTCAATAATTTAGAGATCTTAATTGGCTTTTTAAAAATTCTAGAATTGGGTGACTATCATATAAATAAAATGAGAATTTGCATAAATAGAGCAGAGGAAGTTGACAAAAAAGGCTGAAGAAAGCAAACAAAAGCCAAAAGTGGATTGGCATATTTATTTATTTATTTATTTATTTATTAATTAAATAATTTATTTATTTTGAGGTACTGGAGATTGAACTTGGAACACTCTACCCCTGATCTGCACCCTGACCTTTTATTTTTTTATTTTGAGAAAGGGTCTCACTAAGTTTGCCAGGCTGACCTCAGACTTGCTATCTTCCTGCCTCAGTTTCCAGAGTGGCTAAGATTATAGGTGTGTACCACTGGGCTGGGCAAATTACTCTCCTTCTACAGAGGGCACAGAGAGACAGAACAATAGGAAAATAACTGATTAGTTAACATCAGGCTATTTCAGGTTACTTCTTTTGTGTAAGGATTAAAGCAGAGGGAACTTCAGCATGCAGATTAAAACTGTCCTGTTTGGAAAATTTGGCTGTTTTCTCTCTAATCCTGATTTCTCAGAAGGTCAGATAAACAGCTTAGTTGCAGTTTGATGACATGGAACTTTAGCACGCGTGACTCCATTTTGGCTTTTAGCCAGGTCTGTTGGGAGCCTAGTGCGGCAGCTTAGTCCAAAACAATACCCCCCTGTTATTTCTATTTAACACAATCAATATCTTTTTTTTTTTTTTCCCCATGTGCCAGGGATTCAACATGCTGAAGATATACTCTGCCACTGAGCTACAATTCTCAGGTTCTGATGTATGCTTCAAATTTCAGAGGCGACATGGAGGATTAGCATGCATTCAATATACATTGGACATTGCTACATTAGATACGTATGTATATTGTAAAACATTAGGGTTAATAATAATAAACAAGTTTTTAGTGTTTTACAGTGTCTGCCAAATATATTTGTTTTTCCCCTCTTAGATTTCCCCAAAGTAGATATAATTATTACTTTTTTCTCAGTGATTGGATTGAATCTAGGGTCTTGTGCATGCTAGGCAAGCACTCTAACACTGAGCAATATCTTCTTTTACATCTTTTTTCATTTCTTATTTTGTGACAGGATCTCACTAAATTGCCCAGGCTGGCCTTGAACTTGAACTTGGGATTCTCCTGCCTCAGCCTCCTACAGTCAAATCAATTTTGGATTCTCAGTTTGTTTGTTTTGGTACTGGAGGTAGAACCCAGGGCACTTTACTACGTGGCTGAATTCTTAGTTCTTTTTATTTTGAGATAGGGTCTTGCTAAGTTTCTGAGGGCCTCTTAAAAATTATTTATTTATTTGATTCTGGGGATTGAACCCAGTGGCACTTATGAAAGAATGGACATTTTTTTTAAGCTGTCTGTTTTATCTCAACTCCCTAAGGTCTCCCTCCCAGTGATGGGAACAAAGCCCTTAAAGCTGTTCCAGGAAACAGCCCCAAACAGAGAGTAAAAGAGTAAATTGAGCAAGATAGTGCTCAGACAGTTAAGATATATAGGATATTAGATTACCAGAAACTGTTGACCAGAATCTACGCCCTGTTGTAAAACATTGTGAAACATGTTGTATGTTATCAGCAAACCCAGACCCCCTTTGGAATTTCCCAGCAGCTTTGTTCCCCCTTTCCCTTCCGTGTGCGACCCCTCCCGATGTGTTTTCTGCCTTTATAAACTTGTAAGATTTTCTGCTAGGGACTCGACTCCTAGAGTTGGGTCCCAGCACGCTGGAATAAAAGCCTCTTGCGGTTTGCATCAAGTGACGCCTCCTGCGGTGGATTGGGGTTGCTGTCGATCGGTGGGACAGAGTTAGGGTCTCCTTTTTGGGGGTCTTACACTTAACCACTGAGCCACATTCCCATCCCCACCCTTTTTTTTTTTTTTTCTCTGTAAACCAGTATGAATTCCCAGCCCTTTTTAGTTTTTGAGACAGGGTCCCACTAAATTGTTTAGGGTCTCGCTAAGATGTTGAGGCTGACTTTTACTTTCAGATGAGATCTGGCAGATTCAGGTGGTATGGCCATAGACTGGCTTTGTACTTTCAATCCTCTTGCCTCAGCCTCCCAAGTAGCTGGAATTATAGGTGTGCACCACCACGCCTGGCCCTAGGCATTATCTTATGTGGCCTTGTCAGTTGTCTCTGAGTGCTGGAACAGGTATTACTAATTACTATTTTCATTTGATTAAACATGGGTAAATCCAGGTTCCAATATTTTAGGTGACTTGTTTTTGCTTTCTAATGACCGTCACAGACTAGCTAGTGGAAGAGTTTCAAAACTGATCTGAATCTTTTTCCTCTGGAGGGGAGGCTGGACCTGAGCAGGGAGGCAGATTTGTGACACAAAGGGTGATATGTTCTGTCCCTGCTTCCTCTCTCCAAAACACACTTGAGGGTCCGAGGGTGGCAGTAACAACCTGGATTGATCTAAGTTCTCTTTCCAACTGAGTTCAACCATAGGCAAAGTCTTCAACACAATGCCCCAGATGTACACCCACAATGTCATGTCACAATACATACTGGGAGGCTGGATGTGGTGGCACCTGCCTGTAATCCCCGCAAATTGGGAGACTGAGGGAGGAGGCTCGCAATTTCCAGGTCAGCCTCAGCAACTCAAAATAAAAAATTAAGGGTTGGGGTTGCAGATCAATGGTAAAATGCCTCTGGGTTCTATCCCCTTTCCCCTCTGCTAAAGTAAGACATACCAGGACTAGATTTTTTTTTTTTAAAGGATTCCGTTAAACTAAAAATTTTATACTAGTCGGGAAACCTGAGATCACTGAATGTGATGAATCTTGTCTGTAGCATCTGCCTGGCAATTTTAAAAGTAGCAGGTAGGTCATTTGGGGATAATCTTCATTCTCAAGATTCATTCCAGTTTGGATGGTACTAATTTTAAATCAGCCATTAGTAATGGATACTAAAAATAGAATACATAAAACACGTAGAGCAAATATTATACCTTAAAAAAAAATCTCCTGATGGCTTCAGCTGTATCAGCTACTTCTTAGCTGATATTTTGAGTTCTATACTCATAGTTAGTAGCTGTAGATATTGCTCTAGGTTCAAGATTTTAGTGTGGGTCAACATGATGGGATAGTAGATCCAGAGAGCTGTTGGGGAAAAGGAAAAAAGTCTCTTTTTCGCTTTAGAGAATGTCTCAAACAGAATACAGTTCTTTGTTTCAGGGTTTCAAAAAACATTTTTTTTTTTTTTTTTTTTTAGATCATTACTTTCTCCAAAGTCTTGCTTTTTTCTGGCTTACAGTAAAAATTAAGAGCAATTAAAATAAAAATCAACATTCTTCTCTCTGCATGGGATTGTTTACTATAAATTTGCTTCCTTTGATATCTGGTCATAGATAATACAAGCTCTCCTTCTATTACCGTCAGTGTATAAAGATGGTGAAATCCCTGTTTAGACTTCATCTAAGGATTTTTTTGTTATTTAAGGTCATACTCCCTTCTTTTTGATCTCATTTCTTTCCTTTTCCTTTTATTCTTCCTCTTTCTTTTTTTTTTTTTTTTTTTATTTTTTTTTATTTTGGTACTGAGGTTTGAACCCAGGGTTACTTAACTACTGAATCACATCCCCAGCCCTTTTTATTTCTTTTATCGAGGCAGGGTCTCACTAAGTTGCTTAGGACCTCACTAAATTTCTGAGGCTGACTTGGAGCTTGCGATCCTTCTGCCTCCTCCTCCCGAGCCACTGGGATTACAGGCACGCACCACCATACCGGGCTTTTGATCTCATTTGTTAATTTCATATGAATGTGCTAGAAAAATGGTCAAATGATAAAGGAATATTTGGACCATTGTTTGGCAATCGTGTTTTGAATCTCTTCTTTTAAGTCTAAGGAATCCTGAATCCTGCACGATGAAGCCACAAATGGAACTAAATTATGCTGAGCAAAAATAAAATTCTTTTACTGAGAATTTCCCAGGAGTTCTGATATTTTTGACTCCTGCTCACTAAATATGGAAAAGATTGAGACACTATGAGAGGCAGGGGAACTGTGCTGCCTTTTTTAGACCTTCTTTTAAGAAGTAGCTTCATCCCTTTTATGCTATATAACAATATATTTGAAGTCCTCTCCCTGTCAAAAGTCTTAGACCTCTGAGTGGTAAGTTTCTGAAGATATTTTCATACCTCCATTTTTATATAATGAACAAAGCTCTGAGAATTATCTTTTATTTTATTTTTTTATCTTTTATTTTTAATGAGACCATTAAATGAATGTTTTCTAACATATGGAAATGATAGAAATGGGCATATCATAATATTTTACCTTTTTACTTTATTCTATTTTATTTTGTTTTCTATGAGGTATTAAACCCAGAGGCACTTAACCACTGAGCCACACCCCAAACCTTTCTATTTTTTATTTTGAGACAGGGTCCTGCCAAGTTGCATAGGGCCTCCCTAGGTTGCTGAGGCTGGCTTCAAACTTGTGATCCTCCTGTCTCAGCCTCCCAAATCTCTGGGATTATAAACCTGTACCACTCTATGAACAGTAGTGGAATTGATCCAAGGGCAACCTGGGAATCTTCAGTACTCCCAATTGTTCCCCATCTTCACTTGGTACCATAGAACATGTTTTTCTGTCCCAGGTGACACATGCAAACTAGTAATTTGATTTAGGAGTTTGATCAGATTTTTTTTTTTTTTTTTTTACTGAGACTTTATCATTGACAGACATTGTGTTATTCATTCACTTGTCTCTTCTATAGGGTTGTGCCCAGCCATTGATATTTATTACCTAGATACAGTAACTCTTTAGACATTCTAATTTTACCATGCTTTATGTGCTGGCATGCATCTAGAAGAGAAACTTTCTCATATAAACTCATATAAACTATTTGGTTGCCTTGATATACAGGTTCTTTGGAAAATCCTCCAAAAGAAACCAATGATAGTGTTTTAAACAACAATCACTATGATGCAGAATTAAAGTTATCTTACTGTAGTGATACATGCATTCCCATGTTTATGGCAGCACAATTCACAACAGCCAAACTATGGAACCAGCCTGGGTGTCCATCAATGAATGAATGGATAAAGAAAATGTGGTATATATATGTAATGGAATTTTATTCAGCCATAAGGAAGAATGAAATTATGTTATTTGCAGGAAAATGAATGGAACTAGAGATCATTGTGTTAAGCAAAATAAGTCCAACTCAGAAGGTCAAGGATCATGTTTTCTCTCATGCAGAGAGGAAAAGAGAAAGGTGGGGGTGGATTTCCTAAAAATCAAAGTTAGATCAGTAAAGAAAAGGGATGAAGGGGTCGGAAGTAGGGAGGGAGGCGGGAAAAGCTGGGGAGTGATATTGGCCAAATTATATTGTTATATTATACCCATGTAGGAATTGGTAACTACAAACCCCATCGTTATTTTCAAGTATAATGCACCAATAAAAAATGTGGGAAAAACCAGTCACTGTGAACATTTAGATTAACATACTATGCTTTGCAGTTTTCTTTATCGACGGCCAAATTATCCCATTTTCAGACCAGTAAGTTGGTTCTTAAGTTATTTGGTGTTAAGTTATCCCGTGATCTTAAGTTGGTTCTTAAGTTATTTGGTGTTAAGTTATCCCGTGATCTTTGCTACCTTCTTTGCTATTTGATGATAAGATTTTCAGTGTGGCCTTCAGACCTAGAATCAGCCATTTCTCCAAGTAGAACTGCTTCCTTACAGTGGAAGATGATATTTAGCCCAATCAGGGTGCCAGAGGAGTTCACTGATACTGGGTTGGTCATTGTTTCTAGGTTCTTTCAGAAGACACATCTAAGAACATTTTAATTTACTGCACCCCCACCCTCAACCCCCAGCCCTAGGGCTCGAACCCAAGGCTCACACATATATGCATTCTACCACTGAGCTATATCCCCAGTCCCCAAAATTTTATTTACTTTTTACTTTTTATTGCGAAATAGGGTCTTGTTAAGTTGCTGAGGTTGGCCTCAAACTTGTGATCCTCCTGCCTCAGCCTTCTGTGTCTCTGAGATTACAGGTGTGCACCACTATGCCCAACAATATATTTTATCTTCAAAAAGTATATGAAATCTGGGCACAATGGTGCATACCTCCTGCAACTCAGGTGACTGAGGTAGGAGGATTCCAAGTTCGAGGCCAACCTCATTAACTTAGCAAAGTCCTAAGCAACATAGTGAGATCCTATCTTAAAATAAAAAGGGCTGGGGATGAAACTCAGTGGTAAAGTGCCTCTGGGTTCAATTCCTGGTACTTTCTGTCCTCCTCCCAAAGATAAAATATATTATGTGTTCGGAGCAAAACTTATATTTGTGTGTGTGTGTGTGTGTGTGTGATAATAAGGATTGATCCCACGGCCTTGCACATGCTAGGTGAGTGCTGTATCATTGAGCTACATTCCCACCCCTTTTTATTTTTATTTTTTTTAATTTTGTGTCAGGGTCTCACTAAATTGCCCAGCTGAACTTGAACTAGTGATTCTCTTGCCTCAGCCCCTGGAGTGCCTGGGGTTATAGGTGTGCACCGCCACACCAGGCTAAATTTCTTATTCTAAATTGTCTTATTCCACAACACACACATAACAGTCTCAGAAAAACAGTATCATGCCACAACCAATAATGTAATTACCAAATATATATTTTTTGCAGTTCTACATTTAAGATGATATGGAATGGCTCTCTGTGTGATTATACCACCACAACTGTACACACAGTTAGGTTCTTTTGACTTTTCCTTTTGGTCCTGGGGATTGAACCCAGGAGTGCTCTAGCACTGAGCTGCACCCCCAGACCTTTTTATTTTTTATTTTTGAGACAGGATCTCATTAAGTTACAGAGGCTGGCCTCCAACTTTCAATCTTACTGCCTCAGCCTCCTGAATTAGTCATGCTCTATTGTGCCTATTAGTTAGGTTTATTTGCTTTATTTTGGTTCTGACTTTTAAGGTTGTTTTGCTACTAAATAGATGTAGCTATAATTATGCAAAACATGAACAATTTCAGTTATGGTTTAGGTATGAAGTGTCCCCCAGAAGCTCATGTGCGTGTGACAATGCACAAAATTTCAGAGGTGAAGTGACAAGAGGTGTAACCTGATTAGTAGCTTAATCCACTGATATGGATTAACTGGGCAGTAACTGTAGGCGGGTAGGGTGTGCTTGGAGGAAGTAGGTCACTGCGGGTGTGCTTTGGGATTTATATTTTGTCCTTGGGAGGAATACGCTCTGCTTCCTGGTAGCCACGTCCTGTGGTGTTCTCCTCTACCATGCCCTTCCGCCATGATGTGCTGCCTCACCTTGGGCCCAGAGAGATGGAGTCAACCAACTGTGGACTAAACCTCTGAAACCATGAGTCAAAGTAAACTTTTCCTTCTCTACATCATTCTTGTCCGGTCTTTTGGTCACAGTGACAATGAGAAATCTAACTAAAACATTTTCCATAATTAAATCAACAACAACAAAAGACATTGCTCTTTCCCTATTCCCTGTACCTAATTCTTCCTTTATCTATAGACAATTTAAAAAAATGATGATTTACTATTCTATTAAAAAAAAAAAAACTTAGGGATTAGGAATGTGGCTCAGTGGTAGAGGGCTTGCTTAGCATGTGTGGGGCCCTGGGTTTGATCCCCAGTAATGCAATAAATAAATAAATAAGAATAAAATATATAAACAAATATGTGTCTATCTACTTATATTGTTCTTTCTTAGATAAATGATAGTATGTATGTCTTACACACTTTTCTCCCTCCTTGCTGTCTGTATTTAATCTCTATCTTGAAGATTACTCTGTAGTAGCATATACACACAAACATACTACTATTTTGAAATGTGCATGTTTTCAGCTCATGCACAGTACAGATCTCAACAGTTTTTAGGGACATAGAGAAAACCAAGACACTTTTTTTGAAGGATCACTCCACTATTGGTCCTTCAATGGAGTAACCACTTTGAAGGACAATTCAGTAAAATGTAGAAAGGATAAACGTGAGGGTTTTGTGTGTGTGTGTGTGTGTGTGTGTGTGTGTGTGTGTGCTAGTGATTGAATCCAAGGATGCTTAACCACTGAATTACATCCCTAAGCCTTTTTTATTTTTAATTTTGAGGTAGGGTCTTTAGCACTAAGTTGCTTAGACCCTCACTAAGCTGCTGAGGCTGGTCTCAAACGTGCTATCCTCCTGCGTCAGTTGCTGGGATTGACTTCCCAGTTGCTGGGATTATAGGTGTGAGCCACTGTGCCTGGCAACTTGTGTATTTACTACAACCCAGCACTTCTCTTACTGGAGAAACTTGTAATGTTGAAGTCCTACATCATAACAGTGAGAATTTTAAAAAACTTTTAATGTTCATCTAAAGAAGAATGGATAAATTAAATGGTGGCACATTTGAAGGATGAAAAACTATACATCAACTAAAATGAATGAATTAGATCACTGTACAGAAATGCCAGGTTGCAGAATAAATATAGCAACATATTTGTGTAAAATTAAGACCTACAGAACAATATCGTGTATTGCTTCTGGTTACATGAATTGACAGTTACCATATTAAGATATGAACAGGGTGGCTACCCATCAAAGGTCTATGAGCTTGTTGTGGTGGACTCGGAGAGTTGTACTTTGTAAATGAAGTGTTTTATAGCATTCTTTTTCCTGTCTCTCTGCTCATTATTCTGCTTTGTCTTTTGGTTTCCCCCTAGGATTTATTTATTTATTTCCATTCTGAGCTATCCTTTCCAAGAGATACAAAGAAGTAAGTTTTGAGGCTACTCGGCAGCTGCGTATCCTGGGGATCCAGAGTGGAGCCAGCGGTGTTAGACCAAGTAAGAGAGAAATCCAAGGCTGTAATTATTTGATCTCTGCCGCCTTTCAGAAAAAAGAATATTCTTGCATAAACATGTCAGATCTGCCAAAGTAGACTCGAAATTGGAGTCGGAAATGGTAAGATATCAGTTATAGCTCTGTGTGTTCTATGACAGTGTAGAATGTGTACTTTCATTATAGAAGATAAAAACACTGGAAAACCTGAGCCCTGGGCAATATAAAGCAGGAGCCAAGAGAAATGAGTTTGGGGGCTATAGGAGACAAATTGAGAGCTCAAAGACATTTTTGATGAAATTTTTTGAACATAACTTGTCAAAAAATAATTTTTTGTGTGTTACTGTAGATTTAACCAGGGATGCTCTACCACTGCGCTACACCCCCAACCTTAAAAATTTTTATTTTTATTTATATATTTGTTTTTGGTACTAGAGATTGAACCCAGGGGTGCCTAACCACAAAGCCACATCCCCAGCCCTTTTTATTTTTTATTTTGAGACAGGGTCTCACTAAGTTGCTTAGGGCCTCTTTTAGTTGCTGTGATTGATCTTAAACTTGTGAGCCTCCTGCGTCAGCCTCCTGAATAGCTGGGATTACAGGCATATGCCACCAGGCCTGGCTTTGTCAAATGTTTATTGACATTATTTGTGTGTGTGTGTGTGTGTGTGAATGTGTAAATATTTAAATATTGGGAGATTTCATATTTAAGAAATCCAGAGATTTTGGTTATCTTGAGAATCAGAAACTCTGGCCACCCTGGGAACTGTGCAGCCTGGAACCAGCTACTGGAGGTGCTGCCTTTGGGTGCAGTGTCCCTACCAGACAGTTTCACTTATTTGTGCTACCTGCCTACTTTTGGGTAGCAGATGGCAGCATTTGTTTTTCTTGCCACTATCAGCTTTCCTTTTCCCAAACATTTCAGTCATGTATTTCCAACTGTACCGAAATGAGCTCTGTTTTGTTTGGGGATTGGGCAGTATGATTCAATTAAAATCATGATTGGAAGTTCCTCGAAGACCTGCTGCCTGTGGCTTTAGTGCTTGTTCATGGTCCTATGTGGCCATAAAAGATGGCCAAGTCAGAAAACCAGTGTGTACTAGGCAGCCCAAATTAATTTTTGCAATTTCAAATTCAGACCACGCTCTATTATTTATAACACCCTCAGCAGCAATTCCCCAAGAACTAAGTCTAATTAAGAATTCCTGATCATTATCTAGCCCAAAAAAGAATTGGGATGAGCCCCGGATCCCCTATCCATGCCTGTGGCATGGGGTAGGGCTGGGAGGGGGAAGACTCCCCAGACAATCTCTGTCAGGAGGAGGAGGAGGAGGAGGAGGAGGAAGATCAACATCTGGTTCAAATAGGATGTTCAACCAAAAAGACTCATTTCTGCAGGGCCACCTCTCAGAGGGTTTCCTGTTCAATGATGGGCAGAGGTGGGTTCAGGTGAGCCGGTGAGGGTTGAAAGGCTCAGATACAATGGCTATTGCTGGAAGTAGGTATTGTACAAGCAGAACACATGCACCAGAGCTGGGATTTTTCCATAAAGTGGCCACATGCTTGGTGTGAACCATGCAGTTCTGGGAAGGCAAGATCCCTGAGATACTCATCACCACCAAAAGTTCTCACAATTCACTTCTGAAGTCTGCCTCCTAAGCTGCCTGGGATTCCATCAGTCATTGCTTTGTATCCTTGAAGTATTATCCTTAAACTTTTTCTATTTACACATAGATGTCTTTGAAATACGCTATAAAGAAGCTTTGAAAAATAACATTTACTGTCTGTGCTAGCCTATTTCTTATGCATTCCTTCATACCAGGGTCACATAGCTGGTAAGTGGTCTCCAGGATTTGTGATCCTTTTGATTCCAAGTTCATTGATCCTCTAGCATTTGTTTTCAATGAAGGATCATGGGATATCTTTCAGTGGGTCAGTGAAGTGAGAATTGTTCATAGAGTAGTATTTAGGCAGTATTTGCCATTTTAACTCTCAGTCTGTCATAAACGTGCAAGAGAGTTTTCCAGAGGCTACAAGATGTGTGATGTCTCAATGGATAGGAGGCAGAAGCAGAAATGAGAATCCAGCTGTCTTCTATTAAGCCCGGTGCTGAAGAGGTTTGCAAACATGTAACGCAATGCTATTCTTCTCACTAATTTTTGTTTATTTGGTTTGGAGCTCTTAGAGGTTCTCAATTTTGAAAAGTGTAAAGCATCTTGAGACTAAAATATTTTAGACCCATGGCTCTGCAGCTCAGCTTGCTGTTCTGCCTGTCCGTTTGCACTGGAGTGTAGTCTATACTTTTTTTTTTTTAAGTTATCTGGGGAACAGAGGCACTCAATGGAGTGGGAAGAAAGATGGTCTCTGCCCATGGCAAATGTACACTTAAGAAATAAAAGGTAGGCTGGGTTTGGTGGCACATACCTGTAATCACAGTGACTCAGGAGGCCGAGGCAGGAGGATCACAAGTTGGAGGTCAGCCTGGGAAATTTAGTGAGACCCTGCTTCAAAATAAAAAGAAAAAGGACTGGGAAGCAGCTCAGTGGGTCCAGTGGTACAGCATCTTGGGTTCAATCCTATCCTCAGTACCAGAAAAAAAGGAGGAGGAGAAGAAAGAAATAGAAGGTAGGAAGACTATATTCAGGTAAAGGAAAGGGAACCAAGAGGTCAGTTCAGGAGGGAGAAACTCAGAGCAAGTCTTTCTCCCTGCCCAGGATATGATGGATATTATGGAGTAGAAGAAAGAACCATGGTATGATTTTAAAGATCCGCTTTAGTAAAACCTCTTTAAAGTGGTGTGAACTGTGCAAATTGCTCACACTTATTGGACATGACTTTCCTTGACTGTGAAATAAAAAGATTGTATTACCAATATTTCATGATTTTTCATGCAATATTGTGATAAATAATAGATAATAAAACATATAACAGGAATCAAAGAAAAGTAGAAAAAAAGCATTTGAAAATATTTAATTAATAAGGATAACAAGGCAGATTTTGCATTGTCTCCTGTCATAATACCTCTTTACATGCTTGAGTTTTGATTTTCTTTTTTTTTTTTAAAGTTTATTGAAAATTACTTAAATTTTAAAAACCTTTTTTTGTAGTGCTCGGGATTGAACCCAGGGGCAAGTGCTCTGTCAGAGTTATGCCCCCAACCCCTCAAAAATCATTTTTAAAAAAATTATTTATTTATTTTAATTAAAAATCATAAATTTACATAGGGCAATATTGTTTGATTCATTCTGTTATTTTTTCCCTTCCCCCCACCCCTCCCACCCTTCTTTTCCCTCTATACAGTCCTTCTTTCCTCCATTCTTACCACCCTCCTTATCCCTAACCCTAAACCTAACCCTAACCCTAACGCTAACCTCTCCTACCCTCCCTTATATGTCCTCATCTGCTTAGCAGCGAGATCATTCGTCCTTTAGTTTTTTGAGATTGGCTTATCTCACTTAGCATGATACCCTCCAATTTCATCCATTTGCCTGCAAATGCCATAATTTTATCATTCTTCATGGCAGAGTAATATTCCATTATATATATATATATATGCCACAGTTTCTTTATCCATTCATAACTGAAGGGCATCTAGGTTGGTTCCACAATCTGGCTATAGTGAATTGAGCAGCTATGAACATTGATGTGGCTGTATCTCTGTAGTATGCTGATTTTAAGTCCTTTGGGTATAGGCCAAGGAGTGGGATACCTGGGTCAAATGGTGGTTCCATTCCAAGCTTTCTGAAGAATTTCCATACTGCTTTCCAGAGTGGCTGCACTAATTTGCAACCCCACCAGCAATGTATGAGTGTACCTTTTTCCCCACATCCTCGCCAACACCTATTGTTGCTTGTGTTCTTGATAATCACCATTCTAATTGGGGTGAGATGAAATCTTAGGGTAGTTTTGATTTGCATTTCTCTTATTACTAAAGATGTTGAACATTTTTTCATATATCTGTTGATTACTTGTACATCTTCTGTGAAGTGTCTGTTCATTTCCTTAGCCCATTTGTTGATTGGATTATTTGTATTCTTGGTGTAGAGTTTTTTGAGTTCTTTATAGATTCTGGAAATTAGCGCTCTATCTGAAGTATGAGTGGCAAAGATATTCTCCCACTCTGTAGGCTCTCTGTTCACATTACTGATAGTTTCCTTTGCTGAGAGAAAGCTTTTTAGTTTGAATCTATCCCAGTGGTTGATTCTAGCTTTTATTTCTTGTGCTGTGGGAGTCCTGTTAAGGAAGTCTGATCCTAAGCCAACAAGTTGAAGATTTGAACCTACTTTTTCTTCTATAAGATGCAGGGTCTCTGGTCTGATCCGAGGTCCTTGATCCATTTTGAGTTGAGTTTTGTGCAGGGTGAGAGATAGGGATTTAGTTTCATTCTGTTGCATATGGATTGCTAGTTTTCCCAGCACCATTTGTTGAAGAGGCTATTTTTTCTCCATTGCATTTTTTTGGCACCTTTGTCTAGTATGAGAAAATTGTATTTATTTGGGTTTGTGTCCATGTCCTCTATTCTGTACCATTGATCTACCTGTCTATTTTGGTACCAATACCATGCCATTTTTGTTACTGTTGCTTTGTAATAGAGTTGAAGATCTGGTATTGCAATACCCCCTGCTTCACTCTTTCTACTGAGGATTGCTTTAGCTATTCTGGGTTTCTTATTCTTCCAGATGAATTTCATAATTGCTTGCTCTATTTCTGTAAGGTATATCATTGGGATTTAAATTGGAATTGCATTGAATCTGTAGAGCACTTTTGGTAGTATGGCCATTTTGACAATATTAATTCTGCCTATCCAAGAACATGGGAGATCTTGCCATCTTCTAAGGTGTTCTTTAATTTCTTTCTTTAGTGTTCTGTAGTTCTCATTGTAGAGGTCTTTCACCTCTTTTGTGAGATTGATTCCCAAGTGTTTTATTTTTTTCGTTGCTATTGTGAATGGGGTAGTTTTCCTAATTTCTCTTTCTGAAGATTCATCACTTATGTATAAAAATGCGTTGGATTTATGAGCATTGATCTTGTAACCTGCTACTTTACTGAATTCACTTATGAGTTCTAAGATTTTTTGGTGGAATTTCTAGGTTCCTCTAAATATATAATCATGTCATCAGCGAACAGGGATAGTTTGAGTTCCTCTTTTCCAATTCGTATCCCTTTAATTTCTTTGGTTTGTCTAATTGCTCTGGCTAGACTCTCGAGAACGATGTTGAATAGAAGTGGTGAAAGAGGGCATCCCTGCCTTGTTCCAGTTTTTAGGGGGAATCCTTTCAGTTTTTCACCTTTTAGAATGCTATTGGCCATGGGCTAAGTGTAGATGGCCTTAACAATGTTAAGGAATGTTCCCACTACCCCAATTTTCTCTAGTGTTTTGAGCATGAAGGAATGCTGTATTTTATCAAATGCTTTTTCTGCATCTGTTGAAATAATCATTTGATTCTTAACTTTACGTCTGTTGATATGGTGAATGACGTTTATTGATTTCTGGATGTTGAACCAACCTTGCATCCCTGGGATAAAACCCACTTGATCGTGGTGCACTATCTTTTTAATATATTTTTGTTTGCGATTTGCTAAAATTTTGTTGAGAATTTTTGCATCGATGTTCATTAAGGATTTTGGTCTGAAATTTTCTTTCCTCGATGTGTCTCTGTCTGATTTAGTTATCAGGGTAATATTGACTTCATAGAATGAGTTTGGGAGGGTGCCCTCCTCTTCTATTTTATGGAATACTTTGAGAAGTATTGGAATGAGCTCTTCTTTAAAGGTTTTGTAGAACTCGGCTGAGAACCCATCTGGTCCCGGACTTTTCTTTGTTGGTAGGCTTTTGATGACTTCTTCTATTTCATTGCTTGAAATTTATTTATTTAAGTTGTGTATGTCCTCCTCGTTCAGTTTAGGTGATATGTCATATGTCTCTAGAAACATGTCATATGTCTCTAGAGACTTGTTGATGTCTTCGAGGTTTTCTGTTTTGTTGGAGTATAGATTTTCAAAATAGCTTCTAATTATGTTTTGTATTTCACTCGTGTCTGTTGTGATATTTCCTTGTTCATTCCAAATTTTAGTAATTTGGGTTTTCTCCCTCTTTCTCTTTGTTAGTGTGGCTAAGGTTTTATCAATTTTGTTTATTTTTTCAAAGGACCAACTATTTATTTTGTTAATTTTTCCGATTGTTTCTGTTGTTTCAATTTCGTTGATTTTGGCTCTGATTTTAACTATTTCCTGTCTTCTACTACTTTTGGTGTTGGTCTGCTCTTCTTTTTCTAGGGCTTTGAGCTGTAGTGTTAAGTCATTTATTTGTTGATTTCTACTTCTTTTGTTGAATGCGCCCCATGAAATAAATCTTCCTCTAAGTACTGCTTTCATAGTGTCTCAGAGATTTTGGTATGATGTGTCTTTGTTCTTGTTTACTTCTAAGAATTTTTTTATTTCCCTTCTGATGTCTTCTGTTATCCATTGATCATATAATAGTGTATTATTTAATCTCCAGGTATTGGAGAAGTTTCTGTTTTTTATTCTGTCATTTATTTCTAATTTCAATCCATTATGATCTGATAGAGTACAAGGTAGTGTCTCTATCTTCTTGTATTTGCTAACAGTAGCTTTGTGGCATAAGACATGGTCTATTTTAGAGAAGGATCCATGTGCTGCTGAGAAGGAAGTGTATTCGTTCTTTGTTGGATGGTATATTCTATATAAGTTGATTAAGTCTAAATTGTTGATTGTGTTATTGAGATCTATTGTTTCTTTATTCAATTTTTGTTTGGAAGATCTATCCAGCGGTGAGAGAGGTGTGTTAAAATCGCCTAATATTATTGTGTTGTGGTCTATTTGATTTGTGGAATTGAGAAGGATTTGTTTGACATACATGGATGAGCCAATGTTCTGGGCATAGATATTTATGATTGTTATGTCTTGCTGATTTATGCTTCCCTTAAGCAGTATGTAATGTCCTTCTTTATCCCTTCTGACTAGTTTTGGCTTGAAGTCCACATTATCTGAAATGAGGATGGATACTCCAGCTTTTTTGTTGTGTCCGTGTGCATGGTATGTTTTTTTCCCATCCTTTCGCCTTTAGTCTATGGGTATCTCTTTCTATGAGATGAGTCTCTTGCAGGCAGCAAATTGTTGGATTTTTCTTTTTAATCCATTCTGCTAGTCTATGTCTTTTGATTGGTGAGTTCAGGCTATTAACATTCAGGGTTATTATTGTGATATGATTTGTATTCCCAGTCATTTGACTCATTTTTGTTTTTTGACATGATTTGGTTTCCCCTTTATTTGGCTATTCCTTTAGGCTAGTTCCTCCCGTTGCTGATTTGCATCGTTGTTTTTCATCTCTTCCTCATGGAATATTTTGCTGAGAATGTTCTGCAATGCTGGCTTTCTTTTTGTAAATTCCTTTAGCTTTTGTTTATCATGGAAGGATCTTATTTTGTTGTCAAAACTGAATGTAAGTTTTGCTGGGTATAAGATTCTTGGTTGGCATCCATTTTCTTTCAGGGCTTGGTAAATGTTGTTCCAGGCCCCTCTAGCTTTTAGAGTCTGGATTGAAAAATCTGCTGATATTCTTATTGGTTTCCCCCTGAATGTAATTTGATTCTTTTCTCTTGTGGCCTTTAAAATTCTGTCTTTACTTTGTATGTTAGGTATTTTCATTATAATGTGCCTTGGTGTGGGTCTGTTGTAATTTTGTATATTTAGAGTCCTATAAGCCTCTTGTACTTGGTTTTCCATTTCATTCTTGAGATTTGGGAAATTTTCTGATATTATTTCATCGAATAGATTGTTCATTTCTTTGGTTTGTTTCTCTAAGCCTTCTTCAATCCCAATAATTCTTAAATTTGGCCTTTTCATGATATCCCATAATTCTTGTAGATTCTGTTCATGATTTCTTACCAGCTTTTCTGTTTGGTCAACTTTGTTTTCAAGATTAAATATTTTATCTTCAATATCTGAGGTTCTGTCTTCCAGGTGTTCTATCCTATTGGTTATGCTTTCTATGGAGTTTTTAACTTGGTTTATTGTTTCCTTCATTTCAAGGATTTCTGTTTGTTTTTTTTATCAATATCTCTAACTCTTTATTGAAATGATCTCTTGCTTCCCGTATTTGCTCCTTTAACTGTTGATTGGTGCGATCATTTAATGCCTGCATTTGCTCTTTCATCTCCTCCTTCAGTGCCTGCATTTGCTCTTTCATTTCCTCGTTTGCTTCCCTGATTGTTTTAATTATGTACATTCTGAACTCCCTTTCTGACATTTCTTCTGCTGTGCTGTCATTGGGTTTTATTGATATAGTATCTAGGTTTGTTTGGGACATTTTCTTCCCTTGTTTTCTCATATTGGTCAGATGTCAGTGGGACTTTGTGATATTGCAGAATTCTTCTATTGGCTTACAGTGTCCCTGTAGATTTCCAGTGTATCACCTTCCTGCCTTCAGTAGCCTGAGGTCTTGGAGTAACTTGATAATGCAGTGCTTCCAAGGAAAGCTGCCCCTAGCCTGCTACTGGTTTCAGGACTTGGAGCTGGCTCTGTGTGGAAAGGCTCTCACTGGGGGGCCTGCTCCGAGAAGCTAACCTGGAATGGTGCTTCCCGCCGGAGGGGGCTGGGCCATAGGCTGCTTGGGGAAGTCCCTGGCTGCCCTGTTCTGGTCCCTGAAGCAACCTGCAGACAGGAACTCGCTGCCTTGGTTCAGGGACTTGAAGCTTGGTTCTGTGCAGAAAGGCCCTCACTGGGGGGCCTGTTCCGAGATGCTGGAGAATCTGGCCCTGTGGGAGGAGCCCACCGCCAGAGTGCGCAGAGCTGCCTGGGGAAGACTCTAGCTGCTCTGCCCTACTCTAATAAGCCACCTGAATCCTGGCCTGCCACCCGGGCAGCGCTTTACCAGGTGGGGGAGACTCACCCTGTGGCTCCATTTTAGTCCGAGTCTCTCAATGCCTCCCCTTCTTGAATCCTGGGTTCTGGAGTGACTGGAGGAGCAGTCACCCTCTAGTCCGCCATTTTGGATCGCCACGTGGAAAAAAGAGTTTTGATTTTCTTTCTTTCTTCCTTTCTTTCTTTCTTTTTGGTCCTGAGGATTAAACCCAGGGATGCTCTATCATTGAACTACATCCCCAGCCCAGAACTTAGTCTCACTAAGTTGCTGAGACTGACCTTGAAATTTTGATCTTCCTGCCACAGCCTCCCAAGTTGCTGGGGTTACAGGTGCACACAGCTGCACCTGGATGATGTGCTTTGTTTTCTTAAGTGGGACTACTGTCAGCACTGAGAATGGCTTGGTCCAGGGAGAATAAGTCACTGTGGCTGGTAAGAGAGGTAAGGAGCCATTGGAAGAGGATGACTTGGTAAAGTCTCAAGAGGGATAAAATAATGCTTGGTTCCTAGCCTGTTGATAAATGGTCTCAAATGGAGGGTACTTGGAAGAAAGGTCAAGAGTTATCAGACTTTCCAGTCACATAGACCTGGGATTATTTCTCAACCCTGTCATCTGATTTTTGTGTGTGTGTGTGTGTGTGTGTGTGTGTGTGTGTGTGTCATCGAGCAAGAGATATAATCACTGTGTGAAAAAGGCATAATAATGCCCACTTCATAGGGTTATTGTAGCAGTTTAATGAGGACCCTGTGTCAGACTTGCTGGCTCATACTTGCTGCTGAGTAAATGTTTGTTGCATTTTCTTTTCTCAAAGTAGGCAAGTAGAGAACCAAAATACATAGGTGAAAGTTTTGTCTTTTTTGGGTCTCTCTCTCTTTTTAAATAATACCTTCATTTTATTTATTTATTTTTATGTGGTGCTGAGCATCAAATCCAGTGCTTCATGTGCTGGATGGATGGAGGCAAACGCTCCACCACTGAGCCACGATCCCAGACCCTTGGGTGTTTCTTGATGAGAGGGAGGATTGCCTCTCATAGGGTGAGGTTCCAGCACTGACTTGCTCAAAAGGGAGAAAGTAATTTGTGATTCCACAGCCTGAAGCCGAGGAGGTCTGGAGAAGTCATTTTGGTGGCCTGTTCCTTCCTGGTGGCCCCATGGACTTTCTTCTCACCTGTGTCTATGCCCCTGGGTCCCACCTCCTGGGAGACATGATGAATGCAGCCCAGCCGGTAGAAGCATACTTCTCCATCCATCATCTGCTGTCTCGCTTAGTGGAGCCATTTGCTTGCCAACAGGTGAGCTGGAGATGGATTACATGTTGTCAAGATGGTAAGTAATAGGATGTTGTGGTCATTCTTTTGTGATGTAGAAGTGAGAAACGTTTAAGCATTTCAACTTACAAGCTCAGGAAATAGACATTTATGGTTCTTGACTCTCCCTCCCCACCCATTTAACTAGTTTTAAAATTACCACCATAAAGTGCCTTATTCACCTTGTTACTATTTCCTTGGCACAAAATTATCTGGAGGGAAAAAAAAAAAAACTCACTCCATAAATTTAAACATTACTTTGAATAAAGAAATATGGTAGACAGAGATCTGAGAAGATGCTGTTGAGGTTCCTTGATTAGTTCTGTCAGATGAGCTCCAGTTGAAGAGCAACTCTTTGGCAGTTCAGAACCCTGAACCTGGGCCTTGCATGTATTGCAGAAGAGGAGTGTAAAAAGCATAGGCCCTGTGGCCCTGTGACTCAGGAGATCTGGGTTTGAATTTGAGTTCCACTTTTTGCTACATGTGTGACCTTGGATATGATTTTGAACCATGTGGAATCTTAGTTTTCTCATCAAGTTGGAGATAATAGAACTGGTTTTCTTTTTTCTGTTCTTTTCTTTTCTTTTTTTTGATACTGGGTATTAAACCCAGCAGAGATTTACTGTTGAACCACATCCCTTGCCCTTTTTATTTTTTATTTTGAAACAGGGTCTTGCCAAGTTGCCAAGGGTCTCACTTAAATTGCTAAGGTTGGCCTCAAACTTGTGATCCTCCTGCCTCAGCCTCCCAAATTGCTGGGATTATGAGCATTAGCCACTGTGCCTGGCAGGAGCAATTTTTTTTAAAGAATATGAAGAGCACCAATCATAAAAGGAAAGTTAAGGATGTTCATAAAAAGACACAGCATTTAAAAAGTGAAGTCACTGAATAGAAGAAGATATTGGCAATTCATGTAACTAAGAGAGGGCTCATATCTAAGTTATGTGAAAATACCTCCTACAAACCCATGGAAGAGAGGCAACAGGCAGTTCAGATGCAGAGAAAATTCAAATGACCAAAACAATAGATAATATGCTAATTAGTAATCAGAAAAATAAACTTTAAAACATTGAAATATCATGATGCATTCTCTACAAAGACTAATGTGAAGTGTGCTGACAATAACAAGTGATATCAGGAAGTGGAGCAAATGTCACCACAGTGGGAAGGGAGGTAATCTGTGTAAACTATTCTGGAACATATGGCATAATCCATTAAAGTTGAAGATACACAAAGCCTACTACTCAGAAATTCTAACCAGAAGTATAGACCCAACAGAATATTCATTATTCTTTTAAATTGCTTCAAACTGGAAAGAACACAAATGTCCAAGTGAGCTGGTGTAATTGCACACAGGCACCTCACACTGCCGTGAAAGTGTACAATCCTTCTTCCTTGAATGATCACACTGCGATTACCCTGAACAACATTAATGCTTTATACAATAATATTCAGCAAAACCACTCAATCTAATTCTAACTACCTAAAGAAAAGGGGATTCAATTAACCTTTAGGTTTTCTTTTTCTTTTCTTTTGTACTGGAGATTGAATTCAGGGGCATTTTACCACTGAGCTACATCCCTAGTTCTTTTTATTGTGAGATGGTGTCTTGCTAAATTGCTTAGGCTGACTTTGAATTTGTGATTCTCCTGCCTCAGCTTCTTGAGTCTCTAGGATTATTGGTGTGGACCTGACTTTTTCTTTTCTTT
Source organism: Sciurus vulgaris (assembly GCF_902686455.1). Taxonomy (NCBI): domain Eukaryota; kingdom Metazoa; phylum Chordata; class Mammalia; order Rodentia; family Sciuridae; genus Sciurus; species Sciurus vulgaris. The sequence continues at coordinate 17,349,211 of NC_136476.1, read as the reverse complement.
CTTTCTTTTTTTCTTTTGGTATCAGGGATTGAACCCAGGGACGCTTAACCACTGAGCAACATCCTCACCCTTTTTTGATTTTTTATTTTGAGAAAGGGTCTCACCAAGTTGCTGGGGTTGGTTTTGAACTTGGGATCCTCCTGCTTCAGCCTCCTGAGCTACTGAGATTACAAGTGTGTACCACCACACCTGGCTCTTTCTTTCTTGGTACTGGAGATTAACACTAAGCAAGTATTATTCTTTCTTTGCTTTTTCTCTTCCTCTTCCTCTTTCTTTGGAGAAAGAAGAAAGATTTACTATTCACAGTGAGTAAGGAGATCACCAGAGGAAATCTACAAAGTGATGCTCTCCCAGAACAAAGGAAGCGTGGAAGCATGGGGTGTATATTTATTTTTTCCTTTCTCCTCTATTTTCACATCTGGTCTATACTTTCCTAGACCTCTGGGGAGCATGGGGGTTTTATTCTGGGAGTCTATACATATTCATTTTAAGGGTAGGTGCAGTCCCAAGCATGCCAAGTCTAGGATGTACACTTTTTAAAATTAATTATTATTGGTAAATTATAATTAAACATAATAGTGGGATTAATTGTGACACATTTGAACATATACATAATATAATTTAGTCAATTTCATACCCCAGCACCTTCCCTCCTCCCTCCCCCTGGTCCCCTCGCTTTACTGGTCCCTCTTCTGTTTTCATGAGAATCTCCCTTTCCCCGTTTTTTCTCTCTGGCTTCCACATATGAGAGAAAATGTACACCCCTTGGCTTTCTGAGTTTACTTAACATAATTCTCCTAAGTTCTGTCCATTTTCCTGCAAACGACATAATTTAATTTTTCTCTATGGTTTAATAAAACTCCATTGTGTCTACATACCACGTTTCCACTCATCTGTTGAGGGACACCTAGGTTTTTTTCGTAACTTGGTTATTGTGAATTATACTGCTATACATATGGGTATGCATGAATGCTATAGAATGCTGACTTTAATTCTTTTGGATAAATCCTGAGGAGTGGTAGAGATGGTCATTTGGTGTTCCCTTTCCTAGTCTTCTGAGGACTCTATACCTCTAGCTGTTTAATTTTTTTTTGGCGGCGGGTGGGATGGGACTGGGCTTGGTGGTACGTGCCTGCAGTCCCAGCGGCTTGGGAGGCTGAGGCAGAAGGATCACAAGTTCAAAGCCAGTTTCAGCAACTTAATGAAGCCCTGTCTCAAAATCAAAAAATAAAAAAAATGATTGGGGTTTTGGCTCAGTGGCTAAGTGCCACTGGGTTCAATCCCTGGTATTAAAAAAATTTTTTTTGAAAGAGGATCTTGCTGTTTCTGAGGCTGGTCTTGAACTTGTGATCCTCCTGCTTCAGCCTCCCAAGGAGCTGAGATTATAGCAGTGTGCCACCACATCTGGCAGAGTTTAAGGATCTACGTTTAAGTAGTAAAAGCATGAAGAAGAGAAAGGCGGTGATTACCACAAGCAGTTTTCTGCTGGAGCTGGACAGTACTGCATCAGGCGAGCTGAGCGGGGCATCTCAATTTGAATCTCTGTTGGTGGTTTGGAATCAACTGTGGCCAGAATATTTACATCATGGAAATCAGAAAATTTTCAGCTGTCTCCGTCCCCTTTTCCCCTTGAAGAAAGAGCTGTTAAACATTAACCAGCACACCACTGCATAAAAATTATGACAATGTTACCTTTAGTGGACAGGGGAGGATAGGTATTGGGGACAAGCATATTTGGGTCTTCTCAGATGCTTGGTTTATTCACCAGAGATTTAGTTACAGAGATTTCCTATGTGTGTTGTATAGCCCAGTAATCTTTTTCTTTTCTTCAAAGATTTAATGTGAATTCAATAAGGCAGGAAAAATAAGTGAACAAATAAATAAAAAGTGCCTAAGGAAAGGTAGAACCATCGGACCCACCCTGTTTGCCTGCCTTGTAGTATGGGTCTTTGGGAAAAGAATGGAGTCAGTCCTGTCATCGGGCATATGAGGTGGAAGATGCTGGAACCAATTGTGGATCTGTATTCCTGGGGAGGACTGAGGTGGCCAGATGGGTCTGTGTTTGTGAACTAGAGAGCTGGAGGGGGCAGAGGGACACCCACAGCTCCACTTAGCATGGCTGGCTGGCCTGGACTCAGCATACTCAAGGTGGGGAGCACACCACCTTGTTCAGGGACCTGGATTGAAGTGGCATCATCCCAAGGTGGACCAGACTCATTAGGACTGTGCAGGGAGAGACTTCACGGTGACACTGTGCGACAACAAGAAGTAGGAGCAGTGGCAAATGGATCATGATGACATTCTCACCTCATTGAATGTGAGAGCAGAACTGATCCTTTTGGATTGAGTCGGTCCAGAGGGAGGAGGTGCATTCTATATGATTGATTCAGTCAGGGCTGTATCAATGGAAACCCAGTAGGTGCAAAGTTCTTGGGGAAACTTCATTTGTGTGACCTAAGGATCACCTCTCAGATTACTTTTGAATTGTAAAAGTAAAATGTATTTTTACATTGTTGAGCTCTGAGGTTCTCTACCTTAACCATGTGGTCAAATGTAGCATCACTACTATTGGAAACAACCAACATTATGTATCTCTTGGTGTGTCACAAAAGTATGCAGAATATTGTAAGTTGTTCTTGATGAATATTGTTAACCTGAGTCTGATAAAGACCTTAGGCCAAACTTCCAGGTTACAGAATACACAGGACAGAGGAGCATGAACAGAATAAGAAGAAACAAGTATACAAATTCAGAATGAGGGATAGTTAAGAAAACAGTTGGCTAAGCACTCTTTAAAAAGTCAATTTCCTGTAATACAGTTGACTCAGGAGGCTGAGGCAGGAGGATTTCAAGTTCCAGGCCTGCCTGTGCAAGTTAGCAAAAGAAAATAAATAAATAAAAAGGTCTGGGGATGTAGCTCACCAGTAGAGCACCCCTGAATTCAGTCCCTAGTAATCCCCCCAAAAGTCAGTATAATGAAAAGTGTGTGTTGTGTGGGTTGCTCTAGTCTAAACAGCTGAAGAATTATGTCAACCAAATGTGACAATTTGCAAAATAAAAGTATCCATAAAAGTAAATTTGAGGCCAGTCGTGGAGGCACATGCTTGTAATTCCAGCATCCCCGGAGGCTGAGACAGGAGGATTGCAAGTTCAAAGGCAGCCTTAGCAACCTCACTGAAACCCTGTCTCTAAATAAAATACAAAATAGGGCTGGGGATTTGGTTCAGTGGTTGAGTGCCCCAGAGTTCAATCTCTGATACCCCACCCCTGTAAAAAATAAATAAATAAATAAATAAATAAATAAATTTGGGCCAAGTTTGGTGGTGCAAACCTGTAATCCCAGCCACTAGGGAGGCTGAGGCCGGAGGATGACAAGTTTAAGGCTAGCCTGGGCAATCTCAAAATAACAATTAAAAAGGTCTGGGGATATAGTTCAGTGGTAAAGTGCCCCTGGGTTCAGTCCCTAGTACAAAAAAAAAAAAAAAAAAAGTAAATTTAGAAACAATTCTGGAATTAGAAGTTGTACTAGACATTATAGATATTAGATGGTATTAAGGATTATTGCTAATTCTCCTGTGCATGATATTATTACTGTGGTCATGGAAGATGATATCCTTATCTGCAGGAGATAGATGTTAAAGTCTACAGAAGTGAAACGCTTTGATTACTGTGGCTTACTGTCATGTAGTTTCAGAAGAAACTATTACACACAGAAAGAGTGAGGAAGCAAACAGACCAAAATGTCAACAAACTGTTGGATATAGATGAAGGGTATACAGGTGTTTGTTTTCTTATTCTTTCAATGCTTCTGTATGTTTGAAAATTTCATAATTAAGCAGTAGAAGGGAAGAAAGAAGGAATGGGGAGATTTGAGGTGTGATTTGACTTCCAGCTACAAGATGTGAGGTTTCAAAGATTTGCTGGTTTTGATTTCCATTTCTCTTATTACTAGAGATGTTGAACATTTTTTTCATATGTCTGTTGATTGTTTGTAGATCTTCTTCTGTGAAGTGTCTACTCAGCCATAAAGAATAATAAAATTATGGCATTTGCAGGCAAATGGATGAAATTGGAGAATATCATGCTAAGTGAGATAAGCCAATTTCAAAAATCCAAAGGACAAATGATCTCCCTGATCAGTGGATGATGACACACAAGGGGGTGGGTGGGTGGGAAGGAGGTAAGAATGGAGGAAAGAGGAACTGTGTAGAGGGAAAAGAGGGATGGGCGGGGTGGGGGGAGGGAAAAAATAACCGAATGAATCAAATACTATTATCCTATGTAAAAGTATGACTACACAAATGGTATGCCTTTACTTCATGTACAAACAGAGAAACAGTATGTATCCCATTTGTGTACAAGAAAAATAAATTTAAAAAATAAATAAAATAGAAAAAAGAGTAAAAAAAAAAAAAAAGATTTGCTGGAAAAACAAAGAGATGAGACAACAGTGGTACCCTGTGCTTGTGGAACAGCGTTCCTGGTTCAATAGATAGACGAATCCCGTTCACTTAGAATCTCGGGTGTGACAGAGGGTTATGCGTCAGCCCCATGGGGTCCTGAGGAGAAGGGCTACTTGCTTAAATGTGGGTGGCTTTCTCATTGGTGGTCAGTCCTTGGGGAAGTGGAGGTGGGGACACAGGTCTCCAGACAAACTGAGATGACTGACAAGACTCTTCATCTTCATTTGCAGGCAGAGCTCACCGTTGGAATCTTCCATTTGCAGGGCACGGGGAGGGTGCATTGTCCCTGCTGGATTCAGATCTGTCTCCACTTCAGCGCATGAGTTCAGCAGCTGTGGAGGAGGAGCTGCTTCAGACACCATGGTTCTTACAGCTGCCAGCCTCATTTCTTCTACAGACAGATGTTTCAAAACGACTGTGTGCCTCCCGTTTTGACAGCCCTGCATGGTGTCTCAGGGTTTTAGAGCTGGAAGGACAATTGGTTCTTAACCCCTTCTTTGCAGATTCTTCCCTTGGTGACTGTGGACGAGTTTCAGCATGAACCCCTTTAAACGCTCTTCCAGACATCAGTCATTCCCGACCCCCCAACCCCAGTCCAGGAAGGGATCTTAGCAGATCCTGGGAAGTGGTTATAACTCCAGAAATTTAGGAGCCACCGATCTAGTCCAACCTTTAAGCTCCACTTAAGAAAGAAACAAAGAGAGCGTATTAGGAAAAATAGTAGTTTTTGGAATGTCTGCATAGCATTGTGGAACTGACCTTGTTTTCTACCACTGCAGACTGAGCTAATGGCCCAGTAAAATTGGTTGAATGAAATAGAGCCACTAGGGAGCTTTTGTTGTCAGCATAGAAACCCCAAATAGCAGAGATGTGTCTGGATGAAATCCCTAAGAAGGGACTCAAATTCAGGAGCAGTCCCTCTGTCTCCAGAAGCTGGTTACCTGGGGGAGATCAGCTTGGATTACATCTGAGCTCTGAGAAAAAACAAAATCATTGCAAAATATCCATGTCCACATATTCTATTCCCTTACCCACTCTCTTCTTCCTTACCAAACCTTGCTACCCCCCGTTTTAAAAAAGACAAGGATGGAGGATCCTTTAAAAGAACCTACACAAAAGAGGTAGCTCAGTTTTCTTTCTGAAGCAGAGAAAATACTCTGATGAAGCTTTGTTGTGTTTACCAAATAGGACAGGTGGGCGTGATGGTGCACACCTGTCATCCCAGCGACTTGGGAGGCTGAGGCAGGAGGATTGCAAGTACCAGGCCAGCCTTAGCAATTTAGTGAGGCCCTAAGCAACTTTATGAGATCTTGTTCCAAAATAAAAAAAGAAAAAAGGGGATGGGGATGTGACTCAGTGGTAAAATGCCCCTGGGTTCAATCTCCAGTACCCTCCTCTTCCCTGCCACAAATAAAGATGAGACAGGACAGATCCTTTAAATTAGACTTGAGAATGATAAGGGTGAATGTGGGGGTGGGGGAGTGATTATAAGCAAGAACAATGCCATTTAAGTAAAGTTGGCCCAGAGGCTTCTCCAGCTCCCAGTGTTGAGCCCTCGTGGGTTGGGAGGTGTGCTGCCCTCTACCTGCAATCTCTCTCTCCCAGGTTTTCTTGCTGTCAGCAGGTTTTCTTGCTGTCAGTTCCTCAGGAGCATCTGGTGACTCAGGGGCCCTGCAGAGAGCACTGTACCCCAACATCTTCCCATGGTCAAGTTAGTTTTCATGACAAGTTTTAAATATCCCTTCGGGGACATCTGTTGGATTTTATATATACAGATATCTGTCCCTCCTAGATTGGGAAAGCACTAGGGGAATATTCAGACATAGCACACTGGGGGAAAAATAGTGTGGTGGCAAAGCACATATGGCCATGATTCCTAGAATGATTTTCAGGCCAGATCCATTTTTGGGTAAAAGGTCCTAGAAATTTTTTTTTTTTTTTTGGTGGCACTGGGAATTGAACCCAGGGAGCTATATCCCCAACGCTTTTTATTTTTTATTTTGAGACAGGGTCTCACTAAGGTGCTAAGGCTGGCCTCGAACTTAACCATCCTCTGGCCTCAGCCTCCTGAGTCTTTGGGATTACAGGCATGTACCACAGCACCAGGCTACCATTGCACTCTCATCAGACTATTTCTGGGATTCACATTTGAGACTCACAACCTTGGAGTCATCTTCAACTTTTCCTATTTCATTGGTTTGTGTCTCCTAAATCCTTATTGTGTTTATCTACCTCATTCTTGTATATTTAGCCTATTCTATGGGCCTTTTACCTCACTTGCAAGCCTGGTCTGTTTCCCACATTTCCTATTTTGGTTTCAACATCATTTCCCCTTTCAGGTCATCTTTAGTTCTCACCTTGATCAAATTTTCTGGACTCATCTCTTTCCACTTGACACATGTTGGCACGTCCTTCACCCATTTTCCAGTGCTGTGTTGTGTCTTCACGCCATTGCGACTTCTCTTGTTCATGTTATGCTTCTTTTCCTCGAATCCTTCCCCCTCTGCCTCTTTTTTTACATCTTGAAATTCCACTCATTCTTCAAGACTGAGATGTTCAAATATGCCTTCTGAGAAGCCCTCCCGAACTTCCCTTTGACCTTGTTCCCTAGTTATGGAAAATTCGAATGTACATTAAAGCACATCCTGTACTCTGGATAACTTTGCCTACATAATTTATTTATGGTGCTTTGAAAAGTCTGATTTGTATAGTGACATTTGTGCTTCTGCTAGGTGGGGAATTTGCTGAGGGCGGTACTGACCGTGCATTTCTTTCTACATGCAGGCACTGAGCTAGGTAGCAGGAATGTTGAGGCTCTCGGGGTCTGGCTGGGTGAACTTCCCAGTATCGTGCATTTGGTGATTGCTATGATGGAGGATACATGTGAGCCTTGAAGCATAGTCATTGTGGTGGGAGAATACATCACAGAGGCAGAGTTGGCTGTGTTGTGACTTGGAGACATTTTAATATAATTCTAAGCACTTGTCTTTTTTCACATCCTGAAACCAGGATATGTTTTTGATCAATGCATATATTTAATGTGGCAGTATTTCTCCTTCTACCCTGAGTTAGTGAGACCCTATCTCAAAATAAAAAATAAAAAGCGCTGTGGTTGTAGCTTAGTGGTAAAGCACTCCTGGGTTCAATCTGAGGTACCACCACCAACAACAAAATTGCTGAGGTTGGCCTCGAACTTGTGATCATCTTGCCTTAGCCTCCTGAGTCACTAGGATTACAGGCATGAGCCACTATGCCTGGCCAAGAGTCTGGAACCTTTCTGTTTCCTCCATTGTTCCCATCTCCTGTCTCTCTTTCTCTCTCCCTTGGCAAACTGACTTTCTCCGCAACTCAGCCAACACATAGGAGCATGATTCCTGAGATCTTAAGTTATGCTTTTGTTACTCAGAGATTACTTCTCTCTTCTCTAGTCCAAATTCCCAAGGGAAGGACTCTGGCACTCTTGGGTCAATGTCACCTTTGTACAGGGATATAGCCAAAGTTATATCTGTAACCAAAGGGCAGTGCCCTTCCACGTTGTATAAATGCTAGTGAGGGGGCATTTCAAGGGAAGTTCAGCTGAGCATACACTAAAAAGTAGTCCTCTATGAAGGATGATGACCTACCAGGAAATTGAATAAGAGGGTGACATTTCAGAGACAACATGCTAGTACTTAGTATTTTTCAGATAGTAGATATCCAAGATGTATTTCTTGAGCCGAGTGGTGAAGTTTCTTTAAAAAAATCACATATATAAGCTGGGCAGGGTGGCACATGCCTCTACTCCCAGCAGTGCAGGAGGCTGAGGCAGAAGGATCGCAAGGTCAAAGTTGCCTCAGCAAAAGCGGGGCACTAAGCGACTCAGTGAGACCCTGTCTCTAAATAAAATACAAAATAGGCTGGGGAATGTGGCTCAGTGGTCAAATGCCCCTGAATTCAATCCCCAGTAATGGTCCCCCCAAATCTCACACACACAAACATATATAGATAGGTATGTATATGTGTGTTTATGTGTGTGTGTATTTATTGTGTGTGTGTGTGTGTGTGTGTGTGTGTGTGTGTGTGTGTTGCTAGGGATTAAACCCCAGTCTTGTGTTTGCAAGTGTTTTACCAATGAAATATACCCTGCTGCCCATCCCCTCCTGCTATTTTAAAATTTTGAGATAGGGTTTCACTAAGTTGCCCAGGCTGGCCTAGAACCTGCGCTCCTCCTGCCTCAGCCTCCCACGGAATCAGGATTGGAGACATGCACTACTTCATCCAGCTTCTATGCCATATTTTTATATGCCATGTTCTCTTTGCCTAGAATTCAGTCACTGCCTTCTTAGCACAGAATCAAGTTTAAAATCTGACTTGGCACTGATGTACAAAATGATGAACCCCATTTCTCTGTCTGGGATATGATAAACAACAACATCAACAACAACAACAACAACAACCACTCACAAATGTGTTGAGAAGAATAAGTGAATACAGGGGATTGTTACACTTGCGAACACATCTCCAGGTGAGTCCTCTGCCCTGGTCAGGCTGTGCTCCTCAAACGTTTGTCTCAACCATTCTCATGGCTTGTTTTAGTTAGTTGTGACCAAAAGACCTGACAATAACAATTAGAGGAGGAAAAAATTATTTTGGGGCTCACAGTTTCAGAGGTCTCTGAGGTCCTTTGCTTTGGGCCTAAGGTGAGGCCAAACATCATGACAGAAGGGTGTAGTGGAGGAAAGTAGCTCAGAACATGGAACCAGAAAGGGGAGATGGTGCAGGGGGAGAGAGAGAGAGGCGTTATACTCACCAAGGACAAAATACATACCCCAAAGGCACAACCCCCAGGGACCCACCTCCTACAGCCACACCCTACCTGCATATATGGTCACCACCCAGTTAATTCCTATCAGGGGATTAATGCACTGCTTAGGTTAAGACTCCCATAACTAAATCATTTCACCGCTAAACTTTCTTGCATTGTCTCACGCATGAGCTTTTGGGGATACCTCACATCTAAACTGTAACATGGAAAAATGAAAAGTTGTGCTCCATTTGTGTACAGCGAATTAAAATGTATTCTGCTGTCATGTATAACTAAATAGAACAAACAATAAAAAAAAAAATCTGGAACACAGCTGAAGCTTTGTTTCCCTGGGAGTCTAGCCTTGGCCATAGCTGACTCTAGTCTTCCTTAGTCCCGCCTGTTCTGTTCTTTTGGCCCTGACGGGCTACACATGTTATCCTTTCCTCTTAACTCTATCACAATTTCTGGTCTGTTCAACAAGAAGGCTCAGAGTAGATTATTTAGTCCAATTTCGTACCCGAATGCGGGAAAGCATCCGCATACTGCCTTCCTAGTGACCATTTTGCTTCTCCTTGAACAGTTTCAATGTTGATGAGCTAAACTTAGGCTGCTCATTCCCATTTTTTCAACAGCTCTAATTAAATAACGAAAACATGCAATTATCTTTTTAGTCACGACTGTCTTGCCTTTTTAATAAAATTTTCAGTTCTTCCAGAGGAACAAAGCAGTGTTCGAAAGGCACTGATTATATTTATGCCTAAAATTATAATTTCATGACATTAGTAGTTAAACCATTTCTACCATTTTTCTTTTCTTTCATTTTAACTTTACTATTCCTCAGAGGAGACAACTTGCCATTACAAGGCTTAAGTTTATTGAGATGATGCTTACAAGAGGTTCCTTTCACTTTCTTTTTTATTGTAGTTAATAATATATCAATGGTGCAAAATAATGGGATTCACCAGGATATTTCTATACATACATATAGTGTGCATTAATCATGTCCATTTACTCTTCTCAATATTGTCCTTTCACTTTCTCTTCCCCCCAACTCCTTCCCAGTCCTTAATAGTCCCTTTTATGCTAAGTTTTCACATATGAGGGAAAACATGAGAAACTTGTTTCTTATGTGACTTATTTCACTTAACAAGACGTCCTCCAGTTCTATTTTCCTATAAACAACATGATTTTATTCTATTTATTTATTTTATTCTTATCGATGAGTAATATTCCATTGTATACATGTACTGTTTTCTTCATGCATTCATCCATTGATTGGCACTAGCCTGACTCCGTATCTTGGCTCTTGTGAATAGGGCTCCAATAAACTTGGACAAGCAGTTCTATTTGTATGCTGACTTTGTTTCCTTTGGGTATATACCTGGGAGTGGTGTAGCTGGATCATGTGGTAGTTCTACTTTTAGAGTTTTGAGGAACCTCCATACTATTTTCTATAGTGACTACTAAGTAGTAATTTACATTCCTACCGAGTGTGTGTTCTTTTTTTCTCTTCATGCTTGCCAGAATTATTATTTATTTAATTATATAAATAGACATTCTAACTGGGGTGAGATGAAATCTCACTGTAGTTTTGGTTTTTTTTTGGGGGGGGGGTCTGGCTTGATGGCACACGTCTATAATCCCAGAGGCTCCAGAGGCTGAAACAGGAGGATGGCAAGTTCAAGGCCAGCTTAGGCAATTTAGCAAGACCCTGTCTCAAAACAAAATTTTAAAAAGCTAGAGATATAGCTCAGATGTAGCTCATATCCAAAGATATTAAGTATTTTTTCATATATTAAATATATTTTCATGTATTTATTGGCTGTTTGTATTTCTACTTTTTGAGAATTCACTATTTAGATCATTTGCCCATTGTTGGATGGATTGCTTATTTTTTGGCAAGCTTTCAGAGTTCTTCCTATGTTCTGGGTGTTAGACCTCTGTCAGCTGAATGACTGGCAAAGATTTTCTTCCATTCTGCAGGTTGTCTCTTCACTTGGTTGTTTTCTTTGCTGTATGGAAGGTTTTTAATTTGATCTAATCCCTTTTGTCAATTCTTCCCTTTTTTCCCTTGAGCCATTAGAGTCCTATACAGGAAAACATTGCCTGTGCCAATATTTTGAAATGTTTCCCGTTTTGCTCTAATTGTTTTAGAGTTGTATGTGTTACATTAAGGTCTTCGATTGGTTTCGAGTTGATTTTTTTTTTTTTTGGTGACAGGGGTCTAGTTTTAATCTTCTACATGTGGATATCTAATTTTCTTGGCACAATTTGTTGAAGAGTTTGTGCTTTTTCCAGTGTTTATTTTTGGCCTCATTGTTGAGAATCAGTTGACTGAAGATGTGTGGATTTATTTGAGTCCTGTATTCTGTTCCATTGATCCATGTGTTGGTTTTAATGCCAATATCATGCTGTTTTGGTTACTGTGACTCCGTAGTATGCACTGATATCAAGTTTTGTGATACACCCAGCATTGCTGTTTTTGCTCAGGATTGCTTAGGCTATCCTGGGTTTTTATTCTTTCATATGAATTTTAGGATTTTTTTTTTCCTGTTCCTGTGAAGAATGTCATTGGTATTTTGTTGAGGATAACACTGAATCTCTAGGTCACTTTGGGTAGTATGACCATTTTAACAATATTAATTCTAGTCCCTGATCATGGCGAGGATCTTTCTACCTTTCAGTGTCTTCTTAAATTTCTTTTTTCAGTGATTTGTAATTTTTATTGTGGAGGTCTTTCACAGACTTAGGTTTTATTTCTAGTTTTTAATTGTTTTTGTGGCTATTGTAAATGGTATTTACTTTCCTGATTTCTTTCTTATTTTATGTTTGGTGTAGTAAAACTGTTGATTTTTGTATGTCAGTTTTGTATTCTGCTAACTTTACTGAATTTGTCAATTTTAATAGTCTTTTGGTGGAATCTTTTTTTTTTTCTATGTAAAGAATCATGTCATTGCAAACAGGAATTATCTTACTTCTTCCTTTTCTCTTTGTATGCTTTTTATTTAATTCTCTTGCCTAATTGCTCTAGCTAAAACTTATAGTACTGTATTGAATAAGGGTGGTGAAAGTGGATACCCTTGTCTTGTTCCTGATTTTAGAGGAAATGTTTTCTGTTTTTCTCTATCCAATATCATATTGACTATGAGTTTGTCATATATAGCCTTTATTATTTTGAAGTATGATCTTTATCTAATTTATTCAGAGCTTTTATCATGAAGGATGTCAAATTTTATCAAAAGCTTTTTCTGCATCTATTGAGATGTTCGTATGATTTTTATCCTTGATTCTATTTATGTGCCCTATTTACATTTATTGATTTGCATATGTTGATATATCCTTACATCCGTGGAATGAAACCAACTTAATTGTAATATATGATCTTTTTAATGTGCTGTTGAATTTGATGTGCAAGTATTCTGTTGGGGATTTTTACATCTATATTAGGGAAATTGGTCTTTTTTTTTTTCTTTTTAGTTGTGTCATTTTTTGTGTGTGTGGTACTGGGGATTGAATCCAGGAGTGCTACATCCCCAACCCTTTTTTATTTTATTTTATCTTATTTTATTTTATTTTTTTGGTACTGGGGAATGAACCTAGAGGGGTTTCACCACTGATCCACACCTCAGTCCTTTTTATTTTTTTATTTTGAGTTGCTTGGAACCTTGCTAAGTTGCTGAGGCTGGCCTTGAACTTGCGATCCTCCTGCTTTGGTCTGCCAAATTGCTGGGATTATAGGCATGCATTATGTTAGTTGTGTCCTTGTTAGGTTTTAGTAGCATAATTGCTGACTTTGTAGAATTAATTTGGAAGGAGTCCCTTCCTTTTCTATTTTTTGGAGCAGTTTGAGGAGTTTGGTTTTAGTTCTTTAAAAGTTTGGTAAAACTCAGCAGTGAATGTTTCCATTCCTGGGCTACAATTTTGTTGGGAGATTTCATTAATGATTCAATATCAAGACTTATTATTGATCTATTTAGGTTTTAAAAATCCTCTCGACTTACTTTTGGTCTAGAAAACTGTTTCTTCAAGATTTTCCAATTGATTGGCATGAAGTTTTCTGAAATATTCCCTAATGACACTTTGAATTTCAGTGGTGTCAGTTGTAATATCTCCTTTTTCAGCTCTCAATTTATTTATTTGGGTCTTCTCTCTTTTTCTTTGGGTCAGTTTAGCTAAAGTTCTGTCAGTTTTTTTTCTGTTCAAAGAACCAACTCCCTGTTTCGTCGATCCTTTGTGTTGTTCTTTTAGTTTCTGTTTTAATTCTCTCTTCTCTGATGTTTATTTTTTTTTTCTTCTGCTGATTTTTGGTTTGATTTGTTTTTGATTTTTTGAGACTTTGAGATACATCATTAGGTTATTTATTTCAGATCTTCTTTGGTCACATAGTCACTGATTGCTATACACTTTCTTTTCAATGCTGCTCCTGCTTTTGCTGTATCACACAGGTTTAGGTATGTAGTGTTCCTTCCTCCCCTCCCCTCCCCTCCCCTTCCCTTCCGCTTGTGTTTCCATTTTCATTTGATTCAAGGAATTTTAAAATTTCCCCTCTGACTTCTTCAATGACACACCATTTGTTCAAAAGTGAGTTGTTTAATCTCTTTGTCTTTGTGTAATTCATACAGTTTCACTGGCTGATGATTTCTAGTTTCATTCCATTGTGATAAGGGAAGATGTAAGGTACTCTTTCTTTCTGATTTTGGAATTTGTTAAGATTTGTTTTGTGGCCAAATATGTGGTCTACTTTAGAAAATGTCCCATGTGCTGATGAAAAGAATGTATATTCTGTAGCTGTTGGATGGAATAGACTGTCACTGTGTGCTAAGTCTAATTGATCTGTAGTATAATCTAACTCTGATATTTCTTCGTTGATTCTTTATGGGTCTAGATGATGTGATGGTGAAAGTGAGATATTGAAGTCACCAGTTGTTAATGTTTTGGAGCCTATCTCTCCCTTTATGTCTAGGAGCATTTTATAAAATTGGGTGCTCCAATATTTGGCACATACAAATTTATAATCATCATATATATATATGCATATATTTTTTTGTGTGTATATGTACATATACACATCTATTTATTAATTTTTAAATTTTTTTACAGTATTTGGGATTGAAACCAGAGCTACTTTACATTGTCTATGTCCCTATCAATTTTTATTTTTATTTTTGATACTGGGGACTGAACCCAGGAATGTTTTACCACTGAGTTATATAACACAGCTCTTTTTATTTCGAGACAGTGTCTCAGTGGATTGCTTAGGGCCTCACTAAATTGCTAAGGCTGCCCTTGAACAAGGCTACCCTGGAACTTGCAATCCTCCTGCCTCAGCCTCCTGAGTTGTTGGGATTAAAGGCATGCACCACCACACCTGAGCCTTTTTATTATGCAACATGGTCTTGTTAATTGCTGGGGCTGGCCTTAAACTTGTGATTCTCCTGCCTCAGTCTCTCAAGTTGTTGGTATTATGGGTAGGTACCCTTGTGCCTGGCTCATTATATATTTTTTATGAATTTTCCCCTTGATCAATATATGTCGACCTTATTTGTCTGTTCTGATTTTGTATTAAAGTCTATTTTCAGAAACAAGTGTAGCTATTACAGCCTCTTTTTAGATTCCATTTGCCTGAACTATCATTTTCCACATTTTCAGTTTCAGCTTGCTTATGTCTTTGCAGGTGAGGTGAGTTTCTGGTAGCAGCATATTGATGGGTCTGGTTTTTTAATCCATTCATTTAGTCTGTGCCTTTTAATTAGAGAATTAAGACCATTTACCTTCAAAGTTATTGACTGATATATATGTGTTCCTATAACTTTGATTGATTTTCTTCTGGTTGTTTAGAAGATTCTTTGTTCATTTCTTCCTCTCTCATTCATTTTTGTAGTTTGATGGTTTACTATACAATATTGTTTGATTCTTTTTTCTCATTTATGTATCTACTCTATTACTGTGATTCATTCTTTCATGCTCTCATGGTGGTGTTTACCTTTCTTCCTTTATGAATATAAGATTCCCTTAAATGTCTTTTGTGGGCTGGGGATGTAGTTGGTGGTAGAGTTCTTGCCTAGTATGTGCAAGGACTTCAGTTCATTTCCCAGTACTGGAAGAACAAACAAACAAACAGACAGACAGACAAAACAACCCAAAAGAAAATAAATGGCCCCCCCCTTGATGTAACATATCTTTTGTAAAGCTGGTCTAGTTGTTTTGAGTTCTTTCAGTTTATGCTTATCTTAGATGTTCTTTATTTCTTTCCTCAAATCTATAAAGGATAACCTTGTTGGATATAGTAATCTTGGTTAGTGATTATTTTCTTTCAGGACTTGAGATACATTATTCCCTGCCCTCCTGGCCTTTAGGGTTTATGATGAGAAATCTACTGTTAGTCAATTGGGGTTGCTTTTAAATGTGCATTGGTGCTGGGTGCAGTGGCATACTCCTGAAATTCCAATGACTTGGGAGGCTGAGGCAGGAGGATCACAAGTTTGAGGCCAGCTTCAGCAACTAATTGAGACCCTGTCTCAGAAAATGAAAAGGACTGGGGATGAGGCTCAGTTTTAGAGCATCTCTGGACCCAATCCCCAGTACTACAAAAAATACACACGTACATCGACTTGGCATTTATCTCTTACTGATTTTAATATTCATTCTTTGTCCTGTACTTTTCACAATTTAAACTACAATATGTTCCTTTCTGTTCATGTCCATTTGGGGTTCTAAATGCCCTCTGTGTCTGGATTTCAGTGTCTTTTTAAAGGTTGGGAAAATTTTTTACTATTATTTTAATGATTTTTTGTTTTAATGCTTTCAACATGTAGCTCTTCTCCCCTGGGTATACTGACAAGCTGGATGTTTGATATTTTAACAGTTTCTCAAAGATCTTATATGTTCTTTTCATTCTTTTTTATTTTTTCATTCTGTCTGAATAATATTTTGAAAGAATTGTCTTCAAGTTATGATATTCTTTCTTTTATTTGATTCTGTTTGTTGTAGAGGCTTTCAACTGAGTTTTTCAAATCTGACTTATTAAGTTTTAATTTCCTATATATATATATATTTTTTTTTTAAATTCCTATCTCTTTACTGAAATTCTCATTCATGTCCTGCACTGCATTGCTTTCTGTAATTAATTTAATTGTTTATTGTATTCTTTTGGATTTCATTGAGCTTTCTTTTTTCTTTCATTCATTTTTCTTCTTTTTGAAGTTCTTGGAATTGAATCTGGGGCCTTGCATATGCTAGGAAGCACTCTATGATTGAGCTATATACCCAACCCTTTTAATTTCATTTTGAGACAAGCCCTGGTTAAGTTGTCCATTTTGGCCTTGAACTTGTGATCCTCTTGCCTCAGCCTCCTGAGTAGCTGAGATTTTTAAGCATGTGCCCCCAAACCCAGCTTCACTGAGCCTTCTTAAAAACCATTATTTTGAATTCTTTATCTGGCATATCATCCACTTTCCTATCTTTGGAATCGATTACTAGGGAGTTATGAACATTAGGATATGCCATTCTACCTTGTTTTTTCCTTTTTACATGATCTTGTTTTTTGATTCTAGGTTGGGATTTGTGCATCTTTTAGGCTGAAAATCTCTTCCACTTTTTTTTTTTTTTTTTTTTTTTTGGTGCTGGGGATTGAACCCAGGACCTTGTGCTTGTGAGTCAAGCACTCTAACAACTGAGCTATCTCCTCTCTTCCACTTTTAAGGGATGGCCTTCTTAGCAAGTGGCTTTCTCTTTATGATGTATCTTGGGATTTGATCTGTTGTGCAATGTTGAGATTATTTTCATTTGGAATCCATAGTGTAATCTCTCTGTGGCTCCTTTGCTTGTGATTATGGGTTTTGGAATCTGAGGGACCCACTGTCTCTGTAGGCCTTGCAACAGTGGGGGCCCTTTGGTCATTCAGGCAGGTGTGGTGTAGACAACAGAGTATGTAGGGTATACCCTCTGTGGTTTCTCCTACAATGGGAGTACAGCCCCCTCTCAGGTGATGGGGTTTCCACAGGTACTTTTGATATTGACTCTGTTACTTGAAAGCAATTCTGATACTGGTTGTTCCAGTTATAAAGGACCAGGAGCTCTTATCCCTCTGTTAAGATGTTGGTGCAATTCCTGGTGATTCATGGAGAGGCAGGGTCCAGTATCATGATTTCTTCTCTGAGACACTCACATCCAGTCTGGTCAGCAATGTGTGATCTGACAGAGATGGTGTGACTGATTCAGAGGACCCCTCTAAGTATGGTGTCCCCACAGTTGTGCTGTTCCTTTCTGTTGAGGGGATGCCTGTCTAGGAGAAGGGATTCAGACCCCCTTGCTCTGTCTACCTGAGGAACTATCAGTGCTAGGAGCTTTCATTCCCCCTATTTAAATTTTTTTCTGTTAGTTGTAGATGACTACAATACCTTTGTTTTATTCACTTTTATGTGGTGCTGAGGATTGGACCCAGTAACTCACACATGCTAGGCAAGTGCTCTACCACTGAGCTACAACCCTAGTCCCTCCCCTTATTCGTTTTAAAAATGATTTTTATTAGTGCATTAAAGTGATACATAATATTGGGGTTCATTCTGACATAATCATACGTGCATGGGATATAATTTGCTCCACTTCAGTCTCAAGTATTTCCTCTTTTCCTCTCCTTCTCCCTCCCCCTGTTCCCCTTCCTCTACTCTACAGGTCTTTAATTTGAAGTACCTGTTAAAGTTCAAGCAGGACTGGGTTGTGGCTGAATCTGGGTACAATTCCTCTCAGCTGGACTGGTAGCGTATTTCAGGGCAGAGCACCTTTGAGGTGCTAGCATGATATGCACACACACAAAAACATAGGGGAAAAAAGGAAGCAACAACAGAAAAGGGGGAAATAATATGAAACAAAAGATAAAAGTAAAGTTAACAACAGCAACAAAAAAGCAAAAGAAAGCATTAAATAATATATATATATTTTTTGTACCAGGGATTTAACCTGGAGGTACTTAACCTTTGAGCTACACACCCAGAACTTTTTACTTCTTATTTTGAGACAGGGTCTTGCTAAGTTGCTAAGGCTGGCTTTGTACTTGAGATCCTCCTGCCTCAGCCTCGCAAGCTTCTGAGATTATAGGTGTGCACCACTGTGCCTGGCAACATTTTTTTAAAGGGGGAGGGACGGAAAGAGAAGAAAAATATTTTCTTCTTCACCAAGATGCTCAGATGAGGAGTTGAAGGCAAATGATTGTGACATATGCCAATCAAATCTCTCCAGGTCTTCTTAGACTGTACAACCCATAATGGAAGAGTGGCTAGGGTATTTCATACCCCTCCCCCGCCACCATCCTTTCAGTTACAGAGCCAGCCAGGTGATGAGCAAGAGTACTTTGTGGCTGAAGCTTACTTCTATTTCTCTCTGCTTCACTGCATACTGGGACGAGCTAGCAAAGACTGTGGAGTACAACAGACAAAGATTCTGTCCAGAGCTTTTTATGCTACACCCTCTAGGGATGGGGCAAAGGCTAGCATTCTTGTGTGTTTCCAGAAACCTCTGAGAGTGAGCAGGAGCAATGGAACAGCAAAGATCTGTGCAGGATGGGGAAGTGTGTGATCTGCAAGATCTGCTGGATTCTGGTGCTCTCAGAGTTGGCTCCCACAGCTGGTCTGGCTGTTCACTCCCCTCTTCTCGGAGGTCAGATCCCCTGCGCCACTAATTTTAGAGGGAAGTGCCTTCTACTCTCTCTGTGTTGCAGTGGTTTTGTGTCAGAGTTGCTTCCCTAAACCAAGTGTCTCATGAGGTGGTTATCCACTGAGGCAGTGTAGTGTAGTGACCTTGAAGTTTCTGGAATGGGAAACTGTAGGAGATTCTGACATCCTGAGCAGTATAAGCTCAGACAATAGAACGGTTCTCAAGATGACTCCTAATCATAGCGCTCTAAGAATTCTCTGGGAAATGCAAGGAATTCCTTCTTCAAAGCCAGCTTCCTGTGTAGATCCCATGTCTCTTATCTGTTTAGACAGTATGTGTGTCTGCAGGGTGCCAGATTCTGGGTTAATGAAGCTCCTGGGGAGTCCCTTTCAACTATACCCCTCCCCGGCCATGTTGCTCTACAGTCGGTGCTGGGGCACTCTTGTTTCTCTTGCAGTTCTATTATCCAAAGTCTGTGGGTGTCACTAGGTGTCCATCACTCTGCTGTTGGATGACAGGTCTCCTGCTGCCATCTACCTCACCACACTGCAACACACTTGTTGTTCTATCTTGTGGAGAAGCAGGCAAGTGTGGGGTGTTTCCATTCCGCCATCTTGTCCCCCTGGACTAACAATGAGTTTCTGAACACAAATGCAAAGAAAATCCTCCCGATTGGTGTCTCTTGACAGTTCATCCAACTTTATTTAGGTCACTTTAGGTTGCTCTTATGCAGCATTGGAATTTTTGAAAAAAACCTGGGTTGTAAAACTTTCACTCCTTTTTGGGATTTTCTTCCATTTTTAAAAAATTGTTCATGTACATACACATCTATATTTATATATCTGGTTTATCTGGTTTGGCTTTTTATAAAAGTTGGGATTAAATCATAGATAGTATGTTTTTATTTTTATTTTTTTTGGAACTGACAATTGAACCCAGAGGTGCTTTACCCCTGAGTCACATCCCCAGTTCTTTCTTTCTTTTATTTATTTTTTTTTAATTTTGAGACAAGGCCTTGCTAAGTTGCTGAAGTTGGTCTGGAACTTGCAATCCTCCTGATTAGTCACCTGAGTTGCTGGGATTGCAGGTGTGTGCCACTGCCTGGCACAATGATTTAATATTTTCCATGGCTCTGTGGTATGGTGTAATTGACTTTTTTTCTATTGATTAACACATGTTGTTTCTGATTGATTCTTGAATTAGAGTTCCTTTACTTTAAAAGATATTAAAAAGATAAATGACCACTATATTTCTGTTCACAAATTCACTGAGTGTTACGGGTTGATTTTTGTCTCCACAAAATTCGTATGTTGAAATTCTAGCCTCGAGTACCTAAGAATGAGATCTTATTTGGAAATAGGGTCATTATAGATGTAATTAATTAAAATGAGGTCAGACTAGAGTAGATAGACTCCTAATCTATGAGATGCTCTTATAAAAAGGGGAAATCTGGAGACAGAATGTGCACAGGGAGAACATAAGTGGAAATGAAGGCAGAGATTAGGATGATACTTCTACAAGCCAAGTAATGTCGATATAGTCAGAAAACACCACAGTCTGAGCAAGAGGATGAGGCAAATTTTCTCTCATAGCCCTAAGAAGGAGGCAAATTTGCAACACCTTGATCTTAGGCTTCTAACCTCCCAAACCATGAGATGACAAATTTCTATTGTTTAAACTATCCATGTTATAATACTTTGTTCAGGCAGTCCTAGCAAATTAATACACCTAGTTTTAAAAAAAAGTGACTGTTAAGTATGTGAGACAAAGAATACCAGAGCAGTAAGGTTACAGTTTTGAGTGAAAATCTTTCTAGGATGACTGTGTAGTGTCATATTATCTATTCCAACAATACATTGAAAGATAATGGCTGTGATAAAGCCCAAGGCTTTGAGGAAACACCTTAAACTATAAGAAAGCAGCATGCTAAATGGGGGTAAAGGTCCAATTAACAACTACAGATCAGAAAGGGTAAAAAATAAGTAATAACTGAGAATTGTAGTGATAAGAATGTTGTAATTCAGGACTCACAGGCTCGCAAACCATAGTGCATTTTTTTAACTGAGTGAGATAATATGAACAAATAAGTGATGATAAATTAGCTCTAGAGAATTTACACTTTCCCCTACCTCCATCAAGGGGGAAGACCTTCAAGGGAGACCTGTGTTTGCTTAAATCTGAGATTTTGGCAGCAAATGATGGTTGACTTGATTTTCTAAGGCACATCATTGAATGTTGCATGTGATACGTGAGTATGCATATGCATGGATATAGGCAAACTGCTTTCAGAAAACCGGGTCAGCCATTCCATTAAAAAATTGACTAGACAAAGCTAATGGGAGAGCTAAAGATAAAAGGAACAGGTTGGAGCCATGCCCCATTCTGAATAGTGGGATCCATGCTGGGGATGCAGCCCATGAATTCTAGACTCCAGGATGAAGCATTGTAACATTTGGGTGTTTATTAAAATAATATTCTCCTTACCTGAAGTGTCTTCCTTGCTGATTAGTTAATGCTTTTTCTTGTACTTCAGAGCACATTGCTGAATAGCCTCTTCCACAAAGCCCTCATTGTCACTGAGCATCTTCACTCCCCTGCACTTCTAAACCCATATTTTTTCATGCTTTATTCCTTAGGCAACTAGATGGTAGTGATAAGACTGTATAAGATTACATTTTCATTAAAGCTGGACTTTAAAAATGCAAGAGAGAAAGGACTTTGCTTACTTTATTCATCTTGGCACTTCACTAGACACATGGTAGTTACTTAAAATATTTTTTGAATAAAGAAATATCTCTCTCTATACAATTTCTCTTCCCATACTATTTGAAATTAAAATATTTGCTTTGTAAGGGCTGGGGTCATTGCTTATTTTTCTTATCAGGAACTGCAACCAGGATCACTTAATAGGAATGATATGTAGATCCCACCCCCATCCCTCAGCTTTTCCAAAGCCAATCCAATGAGAGGCAATCAATGTAAAATGGATAATGAAAGTATGCTTGCTGTATACCATTAGAGTGAAGACATGTTCACTATGTCTCTCTTATCCAAATTGTAGAGCTACTGTTGCAAAAATCTTTTAATACAGGAGTCCAAGGCTCCAGTGCAAATGGGAGCCTTCCAGGTAATGTTATTGAGTGGTGGAAACCAGAGGTGAGAGAGTAGGGAGTGGTGGGGACTGTGGTGTACCTTTCTTCTAAAGGGATATGTGAGATGCATGGCTTAGGTCTTATTTTACCAGAACTTCAGATTTTTCAAGAAACACCAAAAATGTTGAATTAGATGTGAATTTTATCAATTTTAAAATGGTCAAAGTTTTTAAAAACACTAGGCTAGCCTGTAACTCCCATTCTCTGCTGGTTAGATATGACCCATAGGCTACTGGTTTGTAACCTCTGCTTTGCATGGAGTGTGAGGAGGTTATTTCTATGAACCCAAAAGTTCTCTGCATGAGTATGATGGAGATCAGATGGAGACAAATAAATACACAAGGAAGTCTAAGTCATGTTTTGAACTACTGAGTTTTTTTTTTTTTTTATTGCAAAACATTTGTTACAGAAATTTCAGAAAGTTTTTCCTGTGGTATCTGCCAACTTCTGCTTTGAATTATATATCTACACAAACAAGCTCAAAGTGCAATGTGAATCCAATAATAGACCTTTAAAAAAGAACAATTCCTCTAAGGATTTATATATATTCATAGTGTCAATAGATATGCAAACCTCTTTCTATCCATATGCAAAGAAGGATGTATATATATATATATATGTGTATATATATATATTTAGTAAACCCAATTTCAAAATCATTTATAGGAATTCATTTAAAAATGATTTCTGAATAATTTCCCCCATTATAAACTATGGTTAGAACATATACAAATGAGAGAGTCTAAGTGCTATATTATGAAATGGCTATGAGTACAGTATACTGCACAGACTGTTATACACAGCAGTAGCAGCAATATAAACTCAGGTCAGATCCTGTAGTGACAGGAAGCAGGTAAGTCTTCATACAATGTTACGGTACCCTCTTCTGAATCTCCCTCACAACGATCCTGTGTTTGGGTCCAGAATGATGTGGCTAACAAGTACACATGCATATATCTTCCAGGGGAACCAGAAGAACTCCGAATAGAGAGAGTTCCTTTTCCCTGTGTATTTAGTTTTCAGTGTGTTCCATTTGTAGCTTTCTAAATTGGAATCAAGAAACTGATCCTGATTGGCTCTAAATCAGAAGTCTCCAGCCTTTGGGAACGCTGCTGGCGACATATTTGGGTGGCTAGCACAGAGACTGAAACCCTGAATTCGAGCGGAGTACAGTGGCACATGCCTGTACTCCCAGTTGCTAGAGAAGCTGAGGCAGGAGGATTTCTTGAGCCCAGGAGCTAGAAATCAGACTGGGCAACATAGGGAGACCCTATCTCAAAGAAGGGAAAGAAAAAAAAGAAAAAAAGAAAAAAGAAAGGAAACCTGACTTTAAACGTCTTTGTGGAGTGGTATGTATTTTCTCATGCCTTATGAATGCTACTTCTGTTGTCATTCATATTCTCTCTCTCTCTCTCTCTCTCTCTCTCTCTCTCTCTCTCTCTCTCTCTCCCTCTCTCTCTCCCTCTCTCCCCTCTCTATCTCTCTCTGTCTCTCTCCTATTTTTCCTCAAGATGGGTCTCACTATATTGCCCAGGCTCACTCATGGGCTCAAGTGATCCTCCTGCCTCAGCCCCCCCAGTAACTAGGACCACAGGTGTCTGGTCTCTGCTGTCTTTCACCAGGCCTATCCCCACCTTTGCATATCGAATCTGGCCCCCAGATTGAGTTCTCAGACCCTCAGCAGACCCTCAGTCTAGATGCAGATGGCAGGTCCTGATGATGTGTCAGAAGCTGGTGACGATGTAAGGGAGGCAAAAAACTGGATGAGGCAGATGCAAGTGCCAGCCAGTTAGGAGAGGCTGCGTTAGTGGGAAGTTGAGGCCTGGGCTGAAGTCTGAATGTTTGGCTTTTTCCAAGTAGTTGCTGTTTTGGCTTACTCTGTTGGGATCCACAGGGTACTGAGGAGATAGAAGCAACGGCCTGTTGGCCTCACAAAAAAGGAGCTAAAGTTGGACTCAGAAGAAAGGAGGAAGTAAAGGGGATGAAGAGAGCTGGACCCCCAGGCCCGAGGCTGAAAGCCCCCTGTGTGTCCCACAGTTCTTAGTAGCCTGCCTGTCTCTGAGGAAGGCTGGGGTCACGCTGGCACTGATGCTCTTCAGAAAGAAACTTCTAGATATCCTATCTTGTTCACTTTCCAGCACACACTGTGCAAATGGGCAAATGTGCAGTCCTAAGGTGGCTGGTTAGACGGAGTAGGTTAGGAAAAGGCACATTCACCTCACTTTTATTGCATCTTGATAACCTGGTCACCTAAATCCTCTCTTAGACGACACACAGAACTTGTTACACCTTCATTTTATTTGCAGAGATAGGAGCAAGGAAATCATCAGAGAAAAGGTAACACAAAACCCCTCTGAAATGAATTAAAAACCTGAAAAGACAAAGAAAAAAAAAGTCTTCTTTTTCTTCAATCGGAATCAACTCCTTTTCTGGTTGACTCCAATCTGAGAGTCAGCCAAATATTTGACTTGCCAAAAGAAGAGAAAGCTTAGGTCAAAGAAGGCTCAGAGAGAAGTTCTCCCTGCTCATTTTAGGAGCAGTTGCTTACAGGGCTGTGTACACGGGCTCTTCTCTTTTCCAGGTGTTAAAGAACTTCTCCTAATGAAATGGCAATTTCTTTAAGAAAGTAAACTCTTCAGAGTCATCCAGTGCTCTGTCTCATGCCTCCCACCCAGAGACCAGGCTCACCCACACAGGGAAGAAAGCAGAAAGCCACAAGATAAGGAGGGAGTCACATACTGCAGTGCAGGACCACTCATTCACGTGACCTGTGACCTTCTGCCCTGTCACGAATGGACCTTTCATGTTCATCTCTGGTGAAGCAATTTGCAGCCCTAAAAAATCTGAAGCATGCCTCTCATACCATGGCTGACCAACACCTTGGTAAATCCAAGAGGTGCTGGTTTGCCATCTCTGGGTCCCCTATCATGCAACCTGTGGTTAATACTTTATCTCATATTATTTGTTCAGAACTTTACAAAAAACAAACAAACAAACAAAACAAACAAAAAGATTGAAAAAACCCCCTCGATTCCTTGTTTTTAATTTAAAAAATTAAACATAATCCCTAGTGTAAGAAGCCTGACAATTTGAGTGAGTTCCTAACTGGTTTAAGCATTGGAGCAGGCAATAGTAAAATGTTAAGTGCCTTAGAAAAGTCAAAAGAAATGCATAAAGCAGTGCATGCATTTTGTTGACATAAAATTAAGACTGAGTTTGGAGAGCAAGTACTTCATTTAAGTCACACTGTTACTGTTAAAGGACAGTGAGTTATAAATGCAATATCTAGACCAAGTATATAAACCACCTACACACTAGCATCACTTTATCTAGAAATGACATAATGTCACTAAATGAACATATTTATAAAATACTGTACACTGCTTCTGCATTGGGTCAGCAGATGTAAACAAACAGCTAATTCAACTGGAGTTTAAAATATTATTTTAAGTTCATTTGTCATATACTCTTTTGCATAACATGCCAGTTCATCTTTCACAAAATCACAACTTGCCTACCACACCTTGCAGGACTTGGTAGAGGAAGTACATCAGCTTATACAAATATTTTACAGTGGTCTGAAGGAATAATGAAAACCAAAGTGGACTAGGAACAAAAATGCCCATTTCATGAGAAAGCTAAATAACATGGAATAGGGAACATAATTAATCCTTGCAACATGTGCTTCTTTATTGAATGTTACAGATTTATAAATGATTATAAAGCTGTCCTGTAACGTTCATTAATACAACCACATGCTACAACTATGCTGGGTTAAACACGGGTTACATATATGTTTACATGTTTTATAATACAGCATTACCCAACATATCATATGGTATAGCCATAGATATAGCATGATGGACGACTGGATAATATTTATTAAAGAAATTAAACAGCCCAAACAGTTAGGAAGATTAGACTGTAAAGCCTCCAAAAAAGAAAAAAAGTACTATCCAGTTATCTACCATATTATCTATAGAAACCATATTTTAGAATACATTTGCAACATTCAGAAGAAACACATTTTGTGTTTTTACATTTTTCCCATTTAATTATTCTTACATATATATTTTAAAAGGGGAACTTTCAAAGTGCTAAATATTGTCCTGGCCCCAGAAGCTTAGACTTAAAAAAATCCAGTTCTGTAAAGTGCTGTGTTCTGACTGCTAATACACCTTTTGGCTTGCAGAACTACACAAACTAGCCATGCCAAGTGCGCTCAGCTTTCCAGCTCCTTGTTCAAAGCCCTCAAGGAGGGGTTTCTAATGATAAATGTTAAAGTATGTTGGTTAATCAGGAAACCTCCACCGTCGTTTTCATAAAACATCCTTAATTTTTTTCCAAAAGGAACAAGCAATTTAGAACAAATCATTACATATAGTAGTATATAAAAATTGGCACCTCTGAAGCAGATGATTAAACAGAAGCTATTACTTCCTGGAGCTCTCTATGACTTTATTTACGGTCCTCAATAACTTGCTGCTCATGAGTTGCTTAATTCACATAGACAGGTAATTAATGCTCCCTCGATCAGGGACATGGTGGAATAAATGAGCTGAGCACAACCTGACGGTACAAGGCCACAGAATCGATGCCATGCTGGTGCACAGAGAACCCGGGAATGGAAAGAGATGGAGATCAAAAAATCACACACACGCACGTGCACAGGGAAGAGATGGCTTGTGAGGATTACACGGTTTGTGTCTAAAGTCCTTGAATTTGGCTTATACATCTCACACACTTCACCAAAGATGTTAACTTTTAATTTTCATGCACAACAAAAGAACCAGGTGTTTACAAGATCAGGACTGTTAAGTATTTAGTTTCCCAGGTCCTGTTCCTTTTCTTTCTGGAAATCATGATGAATGGAAACACATGCGCTCATCATTTCTTTCCCTTACTTCCAATCTGGTCCAGAAGGAGGTCCTGGAGGAGATTGATGTCCTGCTCTATGGTCAAAGAATAATGGCTTCACCTCCTTGGATTCCTCCACAGACTCCCACAGACAGCCTTCGACTTTGTGAGTGTGCTCACCACTTAAAACCATCAAAACATTAGGATGTAAGGGTATTGAACTAGCCACATCTAATCTCAGCAATGGAAATAATGAAACGGTGGTTCAAATCTGGTGCTGAGACTCGGCCTTCCTGAGAATCACAGGGAAATGGTCTTAAGATGTAAAGTGCCTATTGCAACTATACTGATTATGAGCAAATGTCATTCCTTTTCCTCGTTATCAACCAGTATAGGACCAGGAGGTTATGGATTCTTGAAAGTTATATTGCAGCTTCACATGTATGTACATTTTTAGGGGGTGGGGGAGAAGACTCAGCGTGTTCATCAGATCCTCATAGGGACTTATGACTCAAGGAAGTTGAGAGACAACTGATTTATTCTCAGACTGAAAGCAGGTCTACTGAGAGGGAAAACACCAATGTGGGGCCCAGTAAAGGGATAGTGTCTCCAGAACAATTATAAATGAAGGGCTTGGGTGTTTGTTACCGATTCCCCTAACTACCAAGGAGTACAAGGAATGCAGAAGGCATTCTTTACACGTGTGACCTTGTCACTCTATACGGAAAAACTTGTTCAGTTTTTTAAAAAATATTTAAAGGCTACAGGTTTTCTCAATGAATTTACTTGATTTCATGAAATGGGATCTTAGTGTTTACAATTATAATTAAACAAAATATCCAGGTAGGATCTTAGGCCAGGGACATGAAGTCATTTTTCTTAAAGATTTTATTCTTGGGCTGGGGATATGGCTCAGTTGGTAGAGTGCTTGCCTTGCAAGCACAAAAAAAATAAAAAAAAATAAAAAAAAAATAAAAAGATTTTATTCTTTTTAAAATTTCAGGGATCCAAATAGGAATCTGAAGATGTGGGGGTCAAGATTTCTTTATGTCACTTCAAATCCAGATTGTGACTTTAGAATAGAAGGTTATGCTTATGCTTCTATTCTAGAGTGCATTGCTCTAGTTGGTTTAGAATTGTACATCTATTCACATTGTACTTGGTGTAATAGCTCCGTGTGGGAGAAACCAGAATAAAGGCAATGTCATGAGAGTGAGTGCTTTTGGACAAAAAGGGGCAGAAGGCAGGGTGAGTCATTTTGACAAATGTTGTTTGGTACATGGAAAAGTTAAGATGATAAGAGGTTTAAAAAGTCATAGTTTCAACATTTGGTCTAATGGGTAGAATGAACTCTTTCAATGGAAAATCTTGAATATCAAAAAATCTTGGTTATACCTCCAGGAGATAGAAAAGTCCAAGCCTCTTAAGAAAGCTCTGTATGTCTGTTTATATACTATATATAAAGATGTGTTGCTGTGTAAATGCATATATATGTATATAAGCAGCATATACTAGAGAACTCTTTACATGGTTTATTTGCTTTCTATTTTGGCCTACTATATCTTTTTTTATAGCTCTGTATATAAGAAAAATATTCATGGCATGCCTGCAACTGATGGCTTTGGATTGATACCAAACTCCTAGTCAATTCTAAAGTTATTTATGGTTTTGAAACTTCCTTAAAAAGTACTTTGGAACATTTCCATAAAAAAGATACCAGCCCTTGAAAAATTCCAATTAAATTTATGCTGAGCTCAGATTAGATGGCAAAACTTTAGGTATGAAAATAGCCACATATAACCATGTTTTTGTATACAAAATGGCCATGTGATGAGGGGTGTGAAAAATTGGCAGTTTACACCTTGAGGTGTTCAGAGGATGCAGTGAGTGGAGTCATGCAAATGATGGAGGTCACACAGCGGTACTACACAGAACATGAATGGAGAGAATATAACAATATCCCATATGGCAATTTTAGGTTAGTTCTGCCCACTGTTTTTAAGTTCAATATTACATATTCAATGAATGAATTCACTGATGACAGGAGAGATACAAAATAAATTAAGAAATATAAAGTTATTTAATTACATTCATCCTGAGCTTGCTCGACTACACTTGAATGCCCACCATATATGATAAATCACGTGACTTTTGCTTCTAACATCAGCTCTTCTATCATTTCGATTGCAAGACCAAAAGGCATTTCTGTTCCCTTATTTTCTTCAAAAAAGATAAAACAGTTGTGGCACCAGAAGTGAATATATAAGAGACAGGTGAACTATGACTGTTACCTTGTTTTTTCTTTATAATGACCAATTACAGAAGTGTTGGCATGAGAAGGATGTGGGACGTTAGGTAGAACTGCTTGCTGCCGGCTTATACTGAATAAAAAGGATGCTCTTCATCAGTCACCAGTGATGGAGCCAATGCGAAAAGAAAACAGAATTGAAGTTTAGAATATCTCATTTTGTATGGTGATTATTTTATTTTATTTTGCAATTTAGCCCTGCATCCTAAAGCTCTTGATAATGGGTAGAAATCACAAGATGCCTCCTGGTGTGGAGAGTGCTTGAAGCCCCTTGGTTCCCCAGAGCTCACAGCTTTCTGCAGTGACTGGCGATACACCTTCATCTCTAACCCTTCTTCTCCCCGCATCCCCTCCCTACCCAGCAAGTGTGAACATGCCCCAACTACCCTGTGTTTGGCACTGGGTCAGATCAAATGCTTTCTTGATCTATGGCCCAGAAGTCACCTTTGAGTTAACATCTCCCAACGCATTGCTTGTTTTGCTCAGCTAAGAATAAACGGGTATGATTCAAGGAAGGGGGAAAAGGTAGAGTTTGGGAAGAATTTAGGGCTGGATTCTCGAGCCTCCTGCAACACATAGTAAGAAGAGTTAGTTGTGCTTGCTTTCAAAGCTGTGGAAAGCTGATGTTCTGGACAGTCTCCTCATGGACAGGCTGTCCCCTCGGCCTTCTGGCTTGGAAGACTTACTCCTCTGGAAGGGATTTCGCAGGCTTGCTGTGTTCCGCTGCCTGTCGAGCTTGTCACTGATGGAGAAGCTCTTCCTGGTGTGTGCATATGGTGCGCTTGGCTCCTCTGCTGAGTAGCTGTTGGCACGCTCTATCTTGGGAACCGTGATGTTGTTGGACAGGTTTCTGTCTGAGTTGTCACCCTCCTGGGAGGACATCGCGATGGCTGCTCTCCGGCCTCTGGCCTCATTCTCCTCACTGTCAGAGCTAGGGTGGCTCAGTTCTGCTTCTCGCTCGGGATGACAGCAAGATAAGTCCTCTACTTTATCTCCAAGACCTCCAGGGAAGGTGGCTCTGTCAGCAATCGCTTGAGGGGCATTGACACATCTCGTGTCGATGCAGTCCGTAATACTTGTATATTCTGCTGTTTTCACAGGCACCCCAAAGTTGGCATAATAACTCCTCGAAGGAGAAAACATAAAGCTATGAGATTTCACTATGGGGGCCTCTTCTAGAAGAAAGGGTGTGGCAGCTAGGTAGCGGCTACTCTTGGAACGCTCAATAGTGTGATACATTGGAGGGTCAGAGTCCCAGGGGTTTTGGCATTCTGGAATGTGAGTATAGTCTGAAGAAAAAGACCTAGTGTCCATGGAGGTGATGTCTTCAAAGTCGATGCTCCGGCTCGGAGGTCTGTCTGTGGGTGCAAGGGTTACATAGGCACTGCTTGAAGGGGCTGTGGAAGGTGCTGGAGCCGAAAAACTTGGCTCTCCCAACCCAAGGATGTTCATGGAATTGTCCAGAGGGTCAATGTCACAGTGAAGCTCATCCATGGCAGAAACATAGATGTCTATGCATGACGATGGTCTTCTAGAATCAGGAACAATGGCCAAGGTGTTTGCAGGGGCTGCAGGAGCTTTGGATTCTTTTGCTACTGAGTGGGAACTAGTAGCTCGGTGTAGGCTCAGGGACCTTTCTTTAAAAATACTTTCCAACTTTTCTATACCACCTTTGTCTTTCATATTGACTGAATAGAAAGAATGGCTTCGCATACGGGGCATTAAGGTTGGAGAGGTTGGGGACATGGTCTCCTCACCTGCAGGGTCTATACTCTCTTGGAGCTTAAAGGTGTTCCCCTCCTGGCTGTTGAAGCTGCTCTGGCGGACGATGTAGGCTGCATCTGTGCAGTCTGAGGATGTCCTCGAGCGGATCTTGTTGGACTCAGCTCGCTCCAGACCTGTCAGGCGCTCCAGAGCCGTGGCCATGCGCCCAATGAGGTCCTCAAGCTGTGCCAGTCGGATGTCCACGGTCTGGAGCGAAGCCTTCATGGAATGCTCTCTCTCATTGACTTCCTCCAGCCGCATGGACATGTTCTCTACCCTGTGCGAAAAGGAGAGAATGACAGTCACTTGGGTCAGGTTCCTCCAAGTAGCTGGGATAACAGGCATTTCCACCATGCCTGGTTGGAATGTAAGTGTGAATTGTGTCATCCATTTTCTTGCAGAACTCTGGGTGTTCTTGACCATGTAACCATCCAACTGTCTGAGACATTTAAGTCATGGGACTTGACTAATAGGGGTTTTTAAAAAATAAAAGGGGTAGTGATTTTTAAAAAAATGAAATGTCCTAGAGCCCAATTTACAAGTTTATTATGTAACTAGAGTACTTCCCTTACTCTTTTAAAATTTTTTCTTGAAAAGTTAAGTGTAAACAGGCATGTATCCCAGATAAATAGGCCTGAGAAGCCAAGCAGGGATCTTGCATGATTGGAACCACTAGTTGCTGATTTTGATCAAGTAACTCAGAATTTAAAATGGAGGCATAGATGATGAGAATTTGTGGATCAACAGGAATCCCCAAGGCAAGAGATACATCCAGTGAACAAGTAGAAAGAAAAAGAAGAAGCCCTTATGGAAAATAAGAGGTTCCATGCGAGGAGATCTTTATTTATCTTTCCCTCTCTTCCATCTCCAGAACTTGAGGGGCTCATTTTGGAATAATCACAACAGGGTCTACGAAAGACATGATGTGGCCAGTGACCAGGAGAGGGAGTAAGCTCTCAGTGTTTCTGATTTCAAATCTCTGTATTGGGGTTGTCTAACACAAAGGTGGAATTAGGAAATGTTCTATGTACTATGTAGAATGTGCGCGTGTAACTTAGAATAATCCGACCACGTGTATCTGTCCCAGTGTGTATGTACACAAGACCCAGTGTATCTGTCTCTGTCTCTACCAACAGAATGCAAAGAGGACAGGTGATGTCTGGTGCTGCTCCGACTTGGAAAGGGCACATCCTGGAGATGTACAAGATGGACAATATGGACCCACTCATTCTTTGGTCAATTTCTCTTCCCTCGGGCACCTGTTTCTGTCGTGCTGAGTACAGTTTCGGTGTTGAAAGATATTCCTTTTTTTTTTTTTTTTAATTTCTTCATTTATTTATTCACATTAGTCATGCTAATGGCGGGGAGAAAGATATTCCTTTTTCACATGCTTCCAAAGGCAAAACAAACAAACAAACAAAAACAAACTACAGCAACAGGAAACAATCAACAGGAAACAATGCAGACAAGCCCAGAAGAAGGCATGAAGCAGAATGAGTTTTGGTGCAAGGCTTGTGGGCTTGGTCATGAGGGCATGTTGATTCTCTGGGTCCTGTTACTCCGGGATGCAGGGAGGGTGTGTGTGGGGGTCTATACTCTGTCCTGGGTTTCTGGGAATTGTTCACCTTTCTCACCCTCTCTGAGAATGAGGCTCTGTATCCACCCAGACAGAACTGGGCCTTGGGGAAGGGTTTGCAGACACTGCGTGAGAGGCTCCCACATGGGCTGTAGTTCCCTCTCGTTTCTCTCCAGGAGTTGCTAACATGGTCGCAGCATGTTCACATGTGCTGATGTCTCGTTCCCCAGAGAGAAAAGGCTTCCTGGTTTCTTCTCCTCCTCCTCCTTTTTCTGTTACTTAGGATTGCACCGGGGGCACTACACTACTGAGCTACATCCTCAGACCTTTTCATTTTTTTATTTTCAGGCAGAGTCTTGCTAAATTGCCCAGGCTGGTCTTGAATTTGTGATTCCCCTCCCTGCCTCAGCCTTCTGAGTCTCTGGGATTACAGGTGTGCTCCGCTGCATTTGGTTTTCCTGGTATCTTAACACTCTTTCCTCCCTACCATTTCTTTTTTCCTTCAAGGTCTATGACTTTTCCAAATTCAAAAGGCATTTATTTCAAAGGCTTTTAGATAGAAGCCTGAGCAATGGTTATGTGCTTACATGGCATAATTTTCTGGAACCCACATGGCTATCTGTACATTAATAAATAGTTTTTTCAAGGCCACAGAATGGGAAAGACTTTCATATTTGCAGCTCTTTCCTCTGTTTTCCATTGCTTCACAGAATATCATCACAAAATGCTCTATTTTTCAGTGATAGATATGTATAAAATCTGTGCATGGTTTTAAACTTTCTTAATACTGGCTTGATACCTATGGATACAATCACTCAAAAAAAAAATATATATATATGTTCATTTAGATTGCATTCTCTAAGGAAATAAAGGGCCAGGAACAGAAAATAAATTCCATTTATGTAATTTCTACAGTCTGTAGGGAATGTTTGAAGTGGATAAGCGGATAAAAATGTCATTTTATGAAAGCTAGAAGTGACTGTCTTAAATCTTAGAATCCTGATTCATATTAGCTAAAGTCATCAATATCTTTTATCTTCCTACACTATTTATAAGTAGCTTCTGCCATTTTCTTACTGCAAATGGGTAAAAATGTAAAGTTATACCCATTTTTTTTTTTTGTGTGTGTGATATTCTGAGTGTTCTTGAGAACAGTAGTCCCCAAATGTGGGGCTTTAAATGCACTAGCCTGAAATGAAGTTTTTCTTAGTCTTCAATGAAACAAGAAGAACAAGACAATATAAGAGCATCCACATAAATCTGTTGTTATTAGCTTTAAAGGATCTTTTCATTTAGAGATTTTTTTTTTTTCCCCCTAATGGCTCTCAAATCTATTTGGTCAATGAGATCTAAAAGTATGTAACCACAGGGTAGAAAAATCTACTTTTTTTTGGTTTTATTTTGTTTTTATCTTGTCCTATAAAGAGCAAAAACCAAAACCAAACACTTTCTGTTTTGGAGGGGAGGGTGCCAGGGATTGAATTCAGGGGCACTAGACCACTAAGCCACATCCCCAGCCCTATTTTGAATTTTATTTAGGGACAGGATCTCACAGAGTTGCATAGAGCCTTGCTAAGTTGCTGAGGCTGGCTTTGAACTTTTAATCCTCCTGTCTCAACCTCTTGAGCCGCTGGGATTACAAGTGTGCACCACTGTCCCAGCTTTGGGGGGTGGGGGGGCAGGGGGGGCGGGAGAAACAAAACAAAACAAACAAACAAACAAATGAAACAATTCTGGGGAAAAACTCAATCATGATTCCCAATGATCCACAAGTCTCTTGCTGCTGTTTTTCTGGAAAGTACTGAGTACCCATAGAGCCAGATTCCAGTACCATTCTACTCTGCCAGAGAAGATGCTCAGTGCTGTATATGAGACTGTTGGAAAGTGCAGACTCAGGTTGAGTCTCTCTTGATTTGTGTCTGGGTCAGAACTTTCTAGTTACCAGTCTGATACAGTAATCCCAGCCCTAACTTGCCTATCTCTGCTGTCCAGGAGGGCCACTGCTACTGCCTACTGAAGAAGCCTAGGATCTGCAAGTCTGGATTTGATCAATAACACTTCATGCAATGTTCTGTTCTCTCAAAAACTCTATGCTTTCTTGGAAAATAAAAATAAACACAAGGGGTCTCTGGGGATCATAATGTGAATTAAATGGATAAAGCGTGCCATGCTATAAAGCATCTATAGGAGGCACATGCCCAGGAAACACACCTTTCTGAAGTCACCCGTATCCTCTCATCATTGGATGAGTTGAATCGATCATCCTTTTCTCTGAAATATTCCTCTATGCACTGCTCTTCAAAATCGTGTACTTTTTTGAGCTCATCATCAGTTATGAAGAGTTCTGTGGAAAAAAGGAGACTCGTGAGGTGGAGAAGGCCTAATGAAGTTCCCAAGGTGAATCAAGGTAGGGAAAGGGGCCTAGCGTCTAGTCTCAAATGAAATCAAAATCCAACTGCGTGACTTGCATCACTGCCTTCTGAATTATAGATTTGATCAGATGCAGCTATTCTGTGACCATGGAACAAGATAGCACAAAAGGAAGAGCTGAGCCTAACAACGGAAGAACTCTGGCTGTTGACTTCAGGAAGCCATTGTTAGTCTGGATTATGGGTCTCTTTTTTGTTATGTGAGAAAAGCAAAGTCATATTTATTTGTGCTATTGTTATTCTGGTTTTCTGTTTATAGCAGGTAATCTTATTCATAACTGATATGACATGAAAAGAGCCCAGTAAAGATCGAACCTTTAAATGGGTTTATGAATCAGAGTCTGGCTGGGAGAATTGTTTTGGAAGAACCATAAATGGGCAAGTCCTTCTTCTAATCCTATGCCCAAGAGATGCCACGGGGATCATCTCAAGTGTTTGGAGCTCTGAATCTTAGCTCCTCAGAAATTTTCTTTCTTCCTTGCTTTGAGGCTTTTGTTTGAACTTGCTGGGGACATGAAACATATGAATTTAAAAGCAGATGAGAGTAAAGAAAATACCAGAAGTCAGACTGCTTTCCTTAAATATGGCAAACTTCTTGAGGAGAGGGAGGGCTTTCTCAGAAGGGGACACTTGAGGTTCAGTGAGGAAATTACATAGAGCCTGAGGTGGGAGGAAGATGGATGAAAAGAGGCCAGGTATGGAGGCCTACAAAGTACAGACCCCTTTTCACTATTGCTGTATTTGAGCCCCAAAGAAGTGTTCTAAATTCTTACTCTGTTGGCACCTTAATAACACCTCCTCTGACTTCTTTGGCTAAATGTAATGCTCTTTCTTAAAAAATAAAATATTATTTAAAAAAAATCCATCAACATGTCAAATTTTACAATATAGCTTACATTTTATACTTCAGAGTGCTTTTATCTGAGGCTCTACAAGAACCTGGCAGTCCCCCGGGGATCTTTTAATTAAGACTACAGATTGACAGTGAAAAGTTCATATTCTCTCGATTAAGGGCTCTCCTGTCTCCTCTTCATTCTTTCTGACCCAGCCACGGCTTCAAAATCTTCCTTCTCTGAGAAAGCTCCCTTCCATGTAGCCAGAGACCTGGTGGAAGCTTTTATTGCTACTATGGATAATAGCAATGAGAAAACTGTGAGTTAGAGCTTTATGGAGTGGACTCCTACCTTCTCCAATGTCTGGCTGGCTCAGGTCCTCTGGTCTCTGAGGGTTGGGCCCTGGAGCATAAATAGGCCTAAGGCATGCTCCACTTTCTGTGTTTTATTTTACACCCGTTCCTAAGCTCTTTGGATAAGTGAGACTTTCCTTTTACGACAAATGACCCATGCTTTACTGTAAATGACTTTGGGACCTCCAGTTCTTCCTCATCTCAGTGTCCACTGCAGGGTATAATTCATTACAACATTTCTCTGCTCCTGATTTCACAACCCATAATCTTTCACACTGACCAAAGTTCTGAAGAGAAAAGTTCAGGGTTCAACTTGTATATCATTGTCCACCTCACCCCCAACTTTCTATTTGCCTAAATTTGTGTTTCAGATGGAAAGAGGGATTTTGGAACTTCCAGCTCTTTCCAACTCTCCAATTTCAGTGTCTAGAAAGAAGTAGGGCATTGCTGCTGTCAAGGAGATAGTTAAGAGCTTCAGACTTGGAGAAGGGGCTGCTTAAGGGGCTTTGGTTTTTAACCTTATCTATATACTGGCATCACATGGAGGGAAGAAGACATGATTCCAGAGCTCTCGTTCATAGATTTAATGTAGGTGGTTGACTCTGTGCACTTGGAGAAACCACAGTAGCTGGTCCGTATGGGGCTGGATTCCCAATGTTCTTAACTGAGAGTTGGTACCCAAAGGGCATTTAGGAATCTGCAGGAGCTACTGGCACTTAATATGTGGGGGTGGATATGCTAATTTCCTGCAATGTGTGGTGCAGTCTTACACAATGAGGAATTATTCCACCCCAGTGTCAACAGAACTTCCTTTAGAAACACTGGGCTAGAAGATGGATGGTGGAGTCTCCTGTTTTGTTCTTTGCATAATGTAAAGTAAGGCTTGTTTCTTCATGAGGTCATGTGGGCTCAACCCCTAAGGCTCAGGAAAATGCTTCAGACCTGAAAAAATTATAGAT
Source organism: Sciurus vulgaris (assembly GCF_902686455.1). Taxonomy (NCBI): domain Eukaryota; kingdom Metazoa; phylum Chordata; class Mammalia; order Rodentia; family Sciuridae; genus Sciurus; species Sciurus vulgaris. The sequence goes on along the minus strand of NC_136476.1, from coordinate 17,312,080 downwards.
TCAGAAATGACAATGGAGAATCAAACTGAGTCACTGAAACTCAACTCATGTCACAGTGTGTAAAAATGATACATAATGCAGTGTTGGATGCATATTAATACCATTGATGTATCTGGAGGTGGGAGTCCTGGGAAGTAAGAAGCTTAGGACCAATGAAGGTGCTAAAACAACCCTGCTGGAGTCTGATTTTATCTCACTAAGAAAGATGTGAGGCTAAGAACACTTAATTTCAGCTTCTACTATCTTCTTTTTAGCACAGTTTCTCCTGCAAGCAGATCTTCCTATGTGCCCCCTCCCTAGTCTTCAGAGGGGGAGGGACCAGGCAGGTCAGGATCCTGCATGGCTGCCTGTAGGAAGTGGGCATGGTTTCTGACTGTGGTTGTCTGGCTGTTGGGTTGTCTCTTGAGTCTTACTCAGGCCATAGTCCCTTTCATCTGGGTCGCTCTCGTGCTTCCTCCATCGACAGCACAGGTGCTGGAATATCATGGTCATGTGGCTGAAGATGATCAAAGGTGGGGGTAGAACTGGCCTTTCATGGAAAGTCATGATGAGCTGATACCTCTGAAACTTCCACACTTGGTTGGATATCGACTTTACCTCAAAAAATGTATTGCTGAAACAGACCAGAGAGAGTCGAATAAGAAAACCCACTGCTTTCTAGAGCATCAGTCCCCTCCCCACCTCATTCATCCCCCATGCCCTGGTAGAAAGGTCCACTCACTTGAAGACAGCAATGAGGAGATTGACCAGCAGGATGTTTGCCACTAAGAGGTAGCAGGCCATGATGGCCGGCACAATCCAAGCTCCTGTTTTGCAGGGAGGCAGCTGGATTATTTTGCCATCCTCTCGGGTCTCATTCTGTCCACAGGGAGCTGGAGGAAGCAACACAGACAAGAAATGAGAGACTTTGGCTACTTGATTTAAAAACAAAACAAAACTGATTTGAATGAGAGCTTTAGATGGAAGAAAAATACAGCCATCTCGAACAGAAAAAAAAGAAAAAGATTCCAAAAAAGCCAAAATCGAAAAATGAAAGCTGCATGAATATCACAAAGGCTGCTTCTCCAGAGGGGTGTCAGTTCCCCCTGCTTCCCTGGGCTGTCATCCTATTGGAAGAAGGTGACTGCTTGCTCACTCTGTCCCCTGGCCCCTGACACTCAGTGAGGGATGTTTGGTGTTCCTAGGATGCTTGGGGAGGGCAGAGAGTCCCACCTTCCCAGCAAGTTACTTTCAAAATGTGCTGTGGAGGCCATCAGCTGACAGCTTAAGAGCAGCACTTATTGAGGGGCTATTGATTGGGAATTAACACTGGGGCAGCTGTTAATTGCTGCAAGAAACAACCCAAGGACTCAGAACTAACGATTTGCTGTCCCAGTACGGAAGGAACAACACAGGGCAGTGCCTTGGGAAGTATTTAGAGGACTTGTCACTGGTTGCAACTTATGGGTGGGATTTCACCAGGGGGCACTGTGTGTGTGTGTGTGTGTGTGTGTGTGTGTGTGTGTTGGAATCATAGAGCCCACAGCCACTGCTTTTCTCCAGCAGCATTTTCATTCCAAAAATGTGCTTTTCAGGGCATGGAGAATAAAATCTAACTGCAGTTAAATAAATGGGCAAATAGGAAAAAGAGAGAAAAGATCTGGAGGTGGGGGTGAGGAGGAAGGTGATGTGTGGGACTGGGTGAGTAATGCGCTAATGAGAACTGCTTGGAGTTTCCAGGTAAATGCAGAAAAAAAAAATCCTTGATGAAGTTTTATAGTACCGCACTGACGACATGGCTCATGGAGTGAGAGATGCCCTCAGGAGCCCTGATGTTGGCCTTAGGACATGGTCCTTCAGCATCTACCTGTGGAAGGGACTTGGGGTGGAGGGAGGATGGGAGGGGCACCAACAGCAGCAGCCACAGGGTGCTTTTGGTGATCTGCCCAGAAGGTTTGCAAAGCCCACCCACAACCTATTTGGCTGGAGGACCTGGCAAAGGAAGTCCATTCCCTTCTCCAGAGTTCCTGTTGCTAGGCTGTGTTTTACAGTGATTCTCGACCCTGGTTTCCAGGGATCACATGGGGAGCCTGGAAAAACACCAATGCCCAGCTTTCCCATCCAATCGGATCAGAGTCTCCAGGGAGGCCTTGGGCAGTGACATTTCTTTCCAAACTTCCCAGGTGATTCCTAGCTGCTGCAACTCACTGAACTCGATTTAGGCTGGAAAGATGACATGATTTTTGATATGCTCTGAAGACCAAAATGCATGCTCTCAGTACAGAAGGGTTTAATGACATCAAGCCACCTACGCTCTGTCTTTATGGTAGGGACAAGATGGACAAAGTGCTTCCTTGGGTTCTTCCTACAGGATGATTGGATGTTGGAATTGAATGTTTTTGAGAAGCAGGAATATTTTTGTTATTGACAGTTGAGGTGCTGACCATCCAAGACAGCCCTTTAAGAGGTCCTCATCATCTCTTCCCTTGGAGGGAAAACCCAGTGATGGAGGCTGCACTGGCTTCAGGGTGAAGTCCAAACTCTGTGTGTGACTGGTCCAGTGCCATCTCCTGCCATTTCCCACCTTTCCCTCTGGGCATCAACTGAAGCAAGTTTCTTGCAGGTCCTGGAAATGCCATGCTCCGTCTTGCTTCCTGATTTTGAGCCATGTTGTTTCATCTACTTTGAAAGGTTTCTTGATCCCTACTCTCATGCTGGGTGGGTCCCATTCATTCCTTAGTGCTCATCCAGTGTTTTGAAGCCCACTGCAGCTAACTTTCTGCCCCCTTCTGGCCACGATGGTGGTAGGTATCTTCTTTGTGACCTCAGAGCATGCTCTGCTTATCTCTTGAGGGGGCTCTCACACTGTACTGCCATTGATAATTTACTCATCTATACCCCATGCAGGATTCCCAGTGGGAAAATAGCTCTTCCAGGTTTCCCATCACTTGGCTCAGTGCACACATGTAGCATATCCATATGCATCCAAACACGATCAATACTTGTAGAAAGATTAAAAGAAATCATGCTGACACAATTTGGTTTTTGAGATGTAACAGACATTTCCCACACCTGCACAGACCTACCCATGATGCATAGTCCTAGTTCTGGGGGGTTATCAGCTCCTTCCAAAGGTCCCTTATAGAAATCCTATCCAGCTTGGAAAGAAGAATGTGCATTGGCTTCTCACACTCGACAAACTCTGGGATCATTGTTACTCACTTGACCACAGATTCTGGAATTAGCACTGCTATTCTGTCCTCTGTGAAGCTTCCCTCACCTACTCCACCTGCTTCCTCCTGGCCTGACAGTTTGATGGGATGGTTGCTTCCCTGTTCTGCCCTTTCCTCTGGCTCCTGTTCAAATTCCTCTGGGGAAGGCAACAGAGAAGAGCAGAAATACTTGCCTGGGGAAAGTCATAAAGCTTATATAATATGTACAAATGCATCCTGGTCTCCATTTCTAACTCCATTCTGAGAGAACGTGAAAAACTTTTAAGAGGCAGAGTTCACCCATCCTGTGTGTGTGTGTGTGTGTGTGTGTGTGTGCATGCACGCATGTGTGTTTTGTACTTGGATTGAACCTAGGGCCTTGTGCATGCTAGACAAACACTCTAACGCTGAACTACATTCTTAGTCCTATGTATATTTTATTTTGAGACAGGGTCTCCTCATATTGCATAGACTGGCTTTGAACTTGTGATCCTCCTGCCTCAGCCTTCTGAGTAACTGGGATTATAGGTGTGCACTCTTATGTCTGGCCATCTTGTTAATTTTGACTTCATGTTTAGAGGAGGCCATGCAGACACTTTTTTAAAATATCCCAGCTGAGAGGGAAAACCAGTCAGAAGAGCAGATGCTTGCATTTCCACTGGCCTATGGACAGTGCCACAGATTCATCTCTAGTATCTTGTGCGTTCCTGTTTGATTCCTCAAATGTTCTCACTGGTTAAAACATGGACCAGCCTAATGTCTTTATATAAGATTTGATTTGATGTCAATGTGGTTGACTCTGGGAATTCCCTGCCAAGCCCTTGGTTATTAATTAATCCCAGCTTCCCCCACCTTTCTTCCATCTTGACTTTATAGAGGGAGCACTAATTTAGCGGCTAGGAACATGCATTGTAACATACATTGACTCCACCACTTTCGAGTGACCTGACTTCAGTTTACTCTGTGAATGTCACCTTCTTCACCTATGAAAGGTGGGTAGCAATACCACGTCAAGATCATTGTCAAGAACATTATGTGGCATAATGCATGCAAACCACATGGCTCAGTATCTAATACATAGCACTTGATGAACATCAGCTAATGTCATCATTAGTATTATTATTTTTGTAATTCATGGGCTATAGGCTTCTTGGGTTTAGGGACTATGTCTTATTTTTCTTAGTTTTCCAATCATTAGATGTAGCACTTATTAAATGGTTTTGATATACAGGGTACAGGGCATATTGGGAAGCAAAGAGAATTCCCGTTGTTGAAGAACCCACAATTTAGTAGGGGGCACACAGAAGGAACAGAACACTGCATTATTGTGTGGCATGAGTTAATATGGGGTTCTGAGGGGCCCCTCATGCTTGACTGCTGCAGTACTGCTGGCCTGGGTCACACAGTGTGAACTGGGAGTCAGGACTGGCCTGAGAAACATGATTTAGATTCTGCGGCAACAAGTGCAGTATAAATGAATTTGATGATCCTTGTGACAATGATCATGCTAATAAAAGTGAATCATTAAGAGATAGCCTTCATTTGGTAATACCAGCAAAGAGGCAGTGAACATTATATGCAGAACTTAGTGCAAAATAGTGCTTTATAATGAATCCTAATGATAGCTTTATTCCAGGTATTTATCTGCACAAGACATGACTCAAACTTACAGATGTCTATCACTCATGAGGATGAACTGGGTATCTTAAGCCCTAATGAGCAGCAGACTTCAGGATGGAGGATAAGTTATCTGGATTGTCATCTGGTACCAACCAGTATCTGGGGGCTCATGTTTCCAGGGAAATGCCCCAGACACATATACCTAAGACAGCCCATGGTTAGGGACTTGTGGGTTGTGGCTACCACTGTGCCTCCTTCTCTGCTTTCTAAACCTGACACTTGGGTGGTTTTTTTCCCCCAGTTATCTTGCAAAAGCAAATGTATTGTCACCACTGCCTTCATATCATGTGGCATATTATGGTCATCTTCTTTATTGCTGACAATCAGTGCAGAGTCTCCCTATAGTGTACCTCTGCAGATTCCACTTGCTTAGTATAAGTTGCCCTTTCCTCTAGTAAATGTACCCTGGTTTCCCCTTGAAGATTCATCCAACATCCACACTCAGTCGATGAAGTTTGGGTGAAATGAACTCCAATTCCATATCTAAAAGGAGATTAATCATCCTGCTTAATCCCTGACTTTAGTGATTGGTACAGAGATGGACATATGACCTAGCCTGACCAATCACAACCAAAAAGCATCAGCTTTGAGACTTTGGCTAAAATAGAATGTATCGGAAACTACCTTTTTATAGTGTGATTTCCTCATAGAGAAAAGAAACTGATTCTTGACCCAGTCATGGCTGAAACTAGCCCTCTACAGGTTACATGAGCCATACACCTCCTCCTTTCCTAAGTCAATTTGAATTGGGTTTCTATCACTTGCAATTAAGAGTCCTGCCTAATACGATCACCTCCACTTCTACCCCATCCACAGGCCAATAAAAGATGCTTATATTTTGAAATATATTTCTGAAAGGCTGCATTTGGTGTCGTGGGATAGTGTAGAAAGACTGGAAGGAGCAACCAGAGACAGAATCTGACCTGATACCTCGGTTGTACCAGTGTCAGAGTTTCAGGAGCTAGAGGCCACTGCTGTTTCCCTTTTTTTCCCAAAGCTTAAAATAACTTAAGAAGTTTGCACTGAGGAAGCTCAGTTTTTTTTTTTTTTTTTTTTTTTTTTTTTTTCTAGTTGGGTCCTTGGAGTCAGAAACTGGCAACACAGTTTTGATCTTTTACAAAATTAAGAGGGTAATACAGTTGGGAAACTTCAACCAAGCACATACCAGCTACCCCTAAAGTGAAGAAAATTTGTTCTAGAAACTGATTCTAGGTACAGTAAGCCACAGGAGCCTCAGAGTGGGTGCAGGCACAGAGAAGAAAGGTTACATCTATGCAGTTTAGATTAGAAAGGATCTAGCATTTGGAGATTTAGATTCTCTGTGGCTGATTTATGTGGGTCACACTGACATACTGCAGGGCAGAAATCTGGCAGCACAATTTCTGCTAGTTATGTATTAATAAGTAGAAATGGATAATTGGGTTTCAGAACACATGGATAGCTTATGTAGTCACAATTCATTCGGGGTGGACAATAAGGAGAAAATGCTCCCTTTCTGAGAATGTTATGGAGGTTTTGGAGCATAGCCTTACAGTGGTTGGATTTATTTTTTTTCTTGGTATTGGGGATTGCACATGCTAGGGAAGTTTTTTTACCACTGAATTACATCAATAGCCCTTTCTTTATTTTGAAGCAGGGTCTCACTTAATTGCCTAGGCTGGTCTTAAACTTGGATCCCCCTGCCTCAGCCTCCCACATACTTGGGATTACAGTTGTGTATCACCATACCCAACTTGCAGCTTTTTCCCCCCATAAAAAAGTTTTATAATAACTAAAGGGACTGGGGTATAACTCAGTAGTAGAACACTTGCCTAGCATACTACAGCAATACAACCACCTCAATATTTTACAGCAGTACAATTCACAATTGCTAAATTATGGAATCAAATCAGATGCTCATTAATTGATGAATGAATTAAGAAATTGTGTATATATAATGAAGTCTACTCAGCCAAAAAGAAAAAAAAAAAAAAAAAAAAAGAAATTATGGCATTTGCAGGTAAATGGATGGAAATGGAGAATAGCATGCTAAGTGAAATAAGCCAAGCTCAGAAACTCAAAGGTCAAGTGTTTCCTCTCATATGTAGAAGCTAGAAGAAAATAAAGGAAAGGTGGGGGGTGGAGAATAGGATAACATAAAGATAAAGGGAATATCAATAGTGTAGAAGGTGACTGAGAGCAGAGGGATGGGTAAGGGGGGCAATGTGGAATGAATTCTTAGAAAATCATGTTATGTGCATATGTAAATAAACCACAGGGAACCTCACCTTTATGCATAGGTAGAAAGAACCCATCAAATATAAATTAATACATAAGCAAAAGGAAGTCTAGTAGAACAGAGGAAGGAGAACTGGAGAGGGGAAGGAGGACAGGAAAGAAAAGGGGGGTCTACAAACCAAAATTGAATTCCATGCATATATGAATTTGTTGGAATGAACCCAAGTACTATGTTTAGCTATAAAGCTCTAATATAAAAAAAAAAAAATAAAGGAAGAACACCAGTAATAAATGTGAAGCCCTGGGTTCAATTCCCAGCCCCACCATAACAATAACAAATACTCCCCCAAATGAAAATTAAAATAGAATCAACAGCATCATTACTAGATTATAAGCACCAAGAGAGCAAGGATTTTGTCTCTTTTGTTCACTAAACACTAGAGCACAGCTTTTAGAACACTGCCTGGCATACGACAGGGCTCAGTAAACATTTATGGAACAGATGCAGCAGGAAGGGCATAGACTATACAACTGGCCTGCAGTACTAGGTCTCTGTTGAAGAGTTATGCCTGATGTGCTGGATGTGGTGGTGCATCCCTGTAATCCCAGCAACTCGGGAGGCTGAGGCAGGAGGATCACAAGTTCAAGGTCGTCTCAGCAATTTAGCAAAACCTTTAGCAACTTAGTAAGACCCAGTCTCAACATAAAAAAGGACTCAGGATGTAGCTCAGTTGTAGAGTTCCCTGAGTTCAATCCCCAGTGAGAGAGAGAGAGAGAGAGAGAGAGAGAGAGAGAGAGAAAGGGAAGGAGAGAGGTTTGAGGTGAAAGGTCACTTCTGTCCCCTGTCAGGATCCCCATGTCCACACACATTAGGGGACACCAGATCAGTGGCTCCTCACAGTTGCCCAGGAATGAAAAAGGAACAGTATGAGAATCCTGCTTATCTCAGATATTGACATTTCTGACAAGGTACCACTCACTGGAGAGCCCTGTGGATTTTATCCTGGGCCCCAGTATCCTACCCACTGCCTGTTTTAAAAGGGAACTTTAAAAAAGGGTGCTGCTCCAGAAAATGCTAATCCTAGTATTTTCTTGATCTAAGATCCTCAGAAATGAAGAACAGTGAAGATCTGGAATAAATATCTGTGGAAAGCATAGTAGGTGCCAGCTTCTCTGCTGGGCACTTCGCATCAGCCATTGCACTTACGCTTCCTAGCAGCTCCATAGGAACACATCGTCCTTGTTTTGACAGCTGAGGAAACACATGCCGAGGGGTGAAAGCCTTACCCAAGATCACAAAGCTAATCAGAGATAATGCCAGAATCACTGCGTTTGTCCAAAAAAATACCTAGTTCCTGCTAAGTGCCAGCAGCAATTGGCACTGAGATGCTATTACAAATACAACAGAAATGCAGAGACAGTTCATAGGCACTGGACTTTGACTTATTCCTGTTGACATAAACAATCGTGGCCTGAGCTATGCAGATGAAGTAACAAGGTGTATGGAACACTTTAAAGTCCAAAGTGCAGAGAAAGAATTCAGGTTCAGAAAATAGGTATCAGGCGTGGGTACTCATGTCCCCCAAATGGAAACAATTGCCATTTTCATTTCAATTGCCATTATCATTTCATCTTATAATTTGCAGGGAAAGGAAATGCTTATTTATTTCATGTGCTTATTTTACATTGTTCCCCAAAAGTAAGAGAAACTAAAAATGAAACACTGGCCAATGTTTGATATAATCAGCCTTATCCTTAAAAATAAGATGAAAGGATATTTCTTGAAGATTGTCCTTTTCTTTCCTGTCTGATGATATGCCCCAACAGCTTATTTCAAATTGCATGGAATGGAATAAAGAGCTTAGTTGAATATCTGACTACATTTATCCTATTTTATTTTTTAAAGAAAGGATTTTCAACTAAAAATCCATCTTGAAAGATAACGGGACAAAGAGGATTTATCCATCTCCTTTTGAAAATCCATATTTTGTTGTGGAGGATTTAGCATGCCATTAGCACGGCTCTGCTGGCTTACTCCAAGAGTGAATTTGATTTAGATAATGCTGGTCCTCGGCCTTTTCCTGATACAGTACTCTCCTTGGTGGGACAACTGGAGATGCTTCCCTCTGTGTGGTCACATCCTTCCAGAAGTTTCCTTATCTGAGGGCCTTGGATTGTGGTAGATTCAGGCAGAAGCCATCTCTGTGGACACATGGAGGCACTTCCTATTCCCTTAGTACATGACTGCCAATATCCCCTAGTCATGGAGATCTGGAAGAGTGGAGATTATCAAAAACAAGGTAAGCCCCAAGTCCGTAGAGTCTAAAACACCATCAACCAGCTCCCTGCATTTGCTTCTTTTGTGGTTTACATCTTTTCCCTTTTCCTAACTCAACTGCTAGGTAAGAAGCTGTCTGGTCATGATGTGGCACAAAGGCAACCATTGGAAATTAGCAGGAGACCTTGGATCCTCCATCTGTGGATGACATTCCCTACAGCATGGTACATACACAGCTCAGGAAGTCCAAGAGCAGTTTGGGACACAGGGAAGGGGGTTAAATAACACTGAATCAGATAGTAAGAAGGTGATATCCTTCTCAAGACTCTTCGGTTGGCCTGACCCCATCAGAAAGAAACTGTCAGTTTGAGAATGACTTTTTTTTTTTTTTTTTTTTAACACTTCCCTCACAGTTGCTAAACTCCATTTTTGGTGAAGTCTAGGTGGCCTGAAGATTCAAACCGCTGGCAAGAATCTCATACCAACATGGTGCTTTCATCCTGTTTCTTTCATGAGAATCTTCTATTTATGTCATATTATATGAATTTTTAACTTATGGCCATGTTATAAGTTTTTAAAGAGACTTTTAAAAAAACGAGTTGGTTTAAAAATTTCAAAGAATAGAACAGAAGTTATATAATAGTGAACAGGATATGTGAGCAATTAAGTGTTAAGAAATGCTGGATTGAAGGATTGCCAAACTCTATAGATGCCTAATATTCTATTACTCCATGATTTCATGAAGAGGAGCAAACATCTTTACTAATCCCTAAACTGGGGTCCAACACAGTCTAACTCTAACCCTTTAGGGCCATTGTGGCTTGGGGTCTATCTGCTATATTCACAGTTTTGGATTCGAGCTATTCAGAAAGCACCATTAGGTTAAAATATTTCTTTTTCAAATCCTAGTGAATTTGAAATCAGGACATCGTATGTTGTGCATGTGTTGGGGAGTCTTCTGGAGGAAAGAGGAAAGAAATTCCATCTTCTCTGTTTTCTCAGTTCGGCAATCTTGCTATCTATATACCTAGCTTTATCTAGAGACAAAAATTGCCATTTACTTGCTGTTACTTGAGAAAGCTTCAAAATTTCAACAACATTGGTAGTTGATTATTTTGTATTGGGAATTCCTATCAGAAAGATATTGTACAAATCTTGCTGGGGAAGCATATATGTGGATGCTAGTCTGCTGTACATGTTGATGAGTTTGCTACCATGATATAGCAGATTAACTACATTAACAGGCCAAGTTTCTCTTCCCTCCCTGTATTCAAGTTCCTTTGCCAAGTGATTTCAGTTTCTCTCACTGAATGGGTAGGATGTATCTCCTTGCCCGTTGATTCTGAATTTGGCCACATTGGTTGGTTTGGCCAATGGGATGTTAGCAAATGTAACCCATGCAGAAACTTGAAAAGACCTGTGAGTATTTCTATTTCTGCTGTTCTACTTCAGCCATGCCCAGGACAGACACAACTGAGGTAGCCAGCTGGAGGATGAGACACACAGAGCTTCTACTCCTAGTTGCTTCTTTTGTCTGAGTTGAGGTTGTTCTGGATCAGTTGATAGCCAGCTGACCTCCTTGGCATCTGAGGAGCCTAGCCAAGATCAGAAAAACCATCTACCCAACCCACAGGTTTATGAGCACAATAAATGTTTATGACTTTAAGCCACTGAATTTGGGGTGGTTTGCCCTATAGCATTATTGTGTTAATAGATACCAGATACAGGTACTCCACTTCCCTTGCCTTGCACACATCTGGACAAGGCAACCCTAGGTCCTCTAGGTGGATAGAGCCCTTTCCTCATTTCTCCACCCACACTTCATTCAGGTCACAGTTGATTGGAGCAAATCCCATCATTGCCCAAGGAGGGGTGAGTTCATTGAATGACTGGTAACAAATCAGAGTCCTTGTGTTTAGAAATAAATCTGCAGTGCAGAGACATTAGTTAAATAACAGTAGCCACTTAATTGAAAGGTCATATAGAGCCAGAGCACATTGGTTATATAAAAGTAAAATAAGCCATCTGAGAGAGGGAGAGGAAGGAACATAGGGAGAGAATGAAAGGGGGTGGGAAATGAGAGAGATGATTGACAGAGGCTGAAGAGAAGTAGAGGGGAAAGCAGATAAAGATTGGCTGAGGCTTCGGTTGCTGACTTTCCAAAGCCACTTTCAGGTTCATTTCCAGTCAGCTCACGTCATGCCTTGTTTCCTGTCTTTGGATGCCTCTGTGGTTTCCTCTTACATGCTTATAGTCAATCTTTCTTTAATCTAGTTTGAGTGGTTTTGTTTTCTTGCAATCAACATTTTCCTCTGGTGTGTGATTAGCACCTTCGAGAGAAACAGCTTCAGTCCAGTAGTTTGCAGAGGAGGCGAAGATCCAGGGTGCTGGGAACTCTGGGATTAGGGAGGAGGCCACTGAGATGGCAGAAGGGGGCTCACAGAGGGTTGGAAATAAAATCATTTAACTCACACTTTTATTTTACTAAGGGCGTGACTCCTCCTCCTCCTTACACTCCTTTAAAAATTTTAACTAAACAAAATAGGATTAGATTAGTTTTTTTCTTTGCTCCAAAATAACAACAAAAAATTCAGAAAACAATTTTTTTGTGTGTGTGCTGCTATCTACCTCCATCATAATTCTTGATTGTGATGTTCTCATGACAACTCAAGTCTCAAGTTGCACCAATACATCCTCCAGAGCTATGAGGGCAGGAGGAGGTTTCCCTTCCACCACAGGGGCAGCAGAGCGTGATGCTGCTTGCATCGTGCTGACCACGGAGGGCTTCCCCTGAGCGTCCACACCATCAGAGTCTCTGTGCCACACAGATGGGAAGGCACCTGTTTTGTTTAAAATGGGATCACACACTTTTTTCAGAAACTCATATGTCTTGATGATATTTGAAGAGGTAAAAGCCAGGGCTCTTTTCAAAAGAGGAGCTGTCTTATAAAGAAGAAACCAGCCATGTCGCATCAGGGCAGCCTGTGCCTAGAAAGATCAGTGCAGTGAGCCAGACGGCGCATCTCTGTGCAGATGCACCTCGGGGGACACGAGGCTGTACCAGCTCCATGGAAATGATTCATGGCTCCCAAAGATGTTCATCGGATTGTGCCCGAGGGGTTAAATGACATCTCCAGAAGCAATCGATATGGCCCCTAATATTCAGGAATGCCTTATATAAGCAAACACAAGTTCCTGCTGACATTATTTACAGTAATGACAATGTAAGAAATTGTGACAATGCGAGAAACCCATCTGTACTCACAGCTCACGCTCTTTGTTCTGACCTGCTGGCGTACTTCCCTCTCAACGCTGTCCTTCATTTATTGCCATCCAGCTCCTGAGCTCTGTTCTCCCTGCCTCCTCTTTGCTTATTCTTAAAACTTGAGCTTTTCACCCTGCAATTGATGATCCTCAAACAGCAAAGAATCCAGATAGCATGCAGTCCATATTCTACTTACAACCTGAACAGCTGTTGGCAGACTTAGATGCCAGTGCCCAGTGCTTACTATCATGTTGTGAATCCAAATGCAACGTATGCTGGATATAAACACCACTATTGTTATAATAAAATAAGTAGGTGACAATACACTCCTGTAGAGTGGACTAACATTGACATGTCAGTTAAAATAAAATAAGTGAGCATTTTTATCTTCATAGATTTATCTGTTCGAAACAATAAATTCAAATGCCAATCAAGTGGAGAAATGGGGTGAAGGGGCATAGGAAGAGGTAAAGGCACTCAGCTGTCCATCATAGTTTGGATATTTAAAACGATCATATTATTCCACGTTTCCTGTTTTGGTAGCGATCCACAACTGATTCACCTTACTAAAATCATTCCTTGAAGTCATGAGATAAGAGACACCAACTCAGGTTCAGTTTCAGACCTAGATCTGACATTTCTTCATCTGTGTACCATTGGGTAAGTCCATGTATGTGACTGAGCCTCAATTGCCTCATTGCTAAGCCTGATAAAATGATAATAGAAATAATATTAAATAATGATGCTGAAACACGCCCAGCTTCCCTCGTTGTTCATCCAGCAAGTATTTGTGGAGATCCTTCTAGGAATCAGGCACTGTTAGGTGCTCATAATAGACCAGAGAACAAGATACCAAGATCCCCACCTGCTGCAGGTTTCCCTGGGGAAGTGATGGTGGTGGATGGGGTGATGGTAATGGACAAGAAAGAAGCAACAGCTAAAAATGAACAAACTGACAGAGGTGTTAGGAGGTGATAAGAGAGATAGGAGGAAAGACAAAAGAGGACTCAGAGGGTACATCTAGGAGTCGGCGTGACGTGGTGGATAAAGAGTTGGTCAAGAGCCTGGGGGACAGGGTGCTCCAAGCAGCAGTCCCTGCTAAGCAAAGGCCCAGAGGGAAGCATGCCTATCGTGCTCTGTGAACACAAGAAGGTCCCTATATCTGAAGTCATGCTGAAGACACAGTGGAGGGGAGAGGAGAGAGTGTTAAGGGGCGGAGGGAGGAAGGTGTCACATGGAACCCTTGGAAGAGCCTTAGATTATTATTTTTTGTAAACCTTGCTAGATTCTTTATAGAAAGGAGTCATTCCCCTTCATCCACTCCAGCCGCCTCCTGATGGCTTCTATCTAGGAGGCAAGCCCCCTCTCCATTACGTCTGTTTTCCCCAATAGTTTGCAGTGCACTTAAATCAATCAGGAAACATCCTCTGCACCCAGGTGGAGCACCGGAGGCAGCTGCGTTTTGCGACCCTGCAGTCTGCAACAGTGATATCCACCTACAATAAGGAAGCGAAGGGCTAAGGAAGATGGGTGCCAGGGCTCTTGCAGGTTTCTCTCAATTCCACCCACACACAGCCCTTCTCCCTTTATTGGTCAAACAGCAGTCTGCCCAGGGAAAGCTGATTTCTAATCTGTTTGAGCAAAAGAAACTTTTATGGATAGACGATAACCTCACAGCATGAGGCTTGGGAGAGGGAATAGGTTCTTATTGATGGCATCAGGGCACAAACCCAGCGTTTTTCACTGTAGCTAAACTCCATTGTGGCTGCCTTTCAGCACACACTGTTCATTACACGGGCTGGGTCCAAGAACAATAAGCTTAGGTACAGGCAAAACCCCTCCATTCTTTAAGTACCCTAATCTTTCCAAAGGCAGGAAATTTAACCCAAAGCTGTAATCATGGGTGTCTGAAAAATTTCTAGACAGTTCTAAATGGTGAGCATATTAATCATAAAATATATTAGAAGGGTAGATTTAAATTCTCACTTTCCTTCTTCATGAAGACAGGAAGGTTTACTTCTTTTGTTATTGCTAAGTGTAAGAGATGGTTTGCAGAAAATCTATATTCTTCTGTTAGACCTGGAAACCCCTCTCTCCAAAATACCAACCTCGTTGATCACATTCATTAGAATATTTGAAAATAAGGTTGCTTCACTTTGCCATTGTACAAACACTCCAGAGTATGAGCTGATGACACATGAAAGCTGAACTACATTTATTTTTTTAAAAATGTAGCCATCACATTTTAAATAAGCACATGCTTCCTGCAGCTCTGCTCTGAACATAGTGTATGAGTGGCATTTTCTTTGGCCAAGCTGGTCTGAATAGACCTGTGGGAAAATCCTAAAACTAAACCACAGACAGGATAAAAATTGGCCAGTTTCTAGGTCCTATGTAGAAAGGAAACAAGTTGGTCTTTTTTTACTTATATCCCTTGCCTAATTGTAAAACAAAAGCCGTTCACTGGGCTGTGATAGATCTGTACTCGCAGAAGGCAAACTTGGGCAGTTTATAAAAGAATATTCTCTCTCTCTCTCTCTCTCTCTCTCTCTCTCTCTCTCTCTCTCCCTCTCTCCCTCCCTCCCTCCCTCCCACCCTCCCTCTCTCTCTCTCTCTCTCTCTCTCTCTCTTTCTCCCTGTCTTGTGTGACTATTTAGTAAAAGGAGGATGGTTAATATTCAGGGTTTGGGCTACATTCTTAATGATCATATAAATGCACAAAAACACACAGACTCACATAGGAGAGACGAAAGTGAGAAAGAAAGAAGAGTTGAAAGAAAGTTAAGAGGTCAAGTTCAACATGACTTCTAAGTTTGCTAACAAGATGTAGAGGAGTAGCCTGATGCACGCATGATTGCAGTAAGATCCCTGTGCAAGAATGCAATTTTATTTAAGGCCACATAAAACCAAGCTCAAGTGGAATGAGCACAGTGATTGTTCATTGGGGCCACAGTAGGATGTGCTAAGTTGTAAAGATAGAAAGCAGATGGCCAAGTTTTTCTCTACAGCTTTTCAGAGAGTAGGGTTGATATGGATCTGATAAAGCAAGTTTGAAATTCAAGTACAGCAAGCACTCATAATTATGTAGCAAGAAATTCTAGTTTCAACCATCCCAGAGAAGTCCTTCTCTAGAACTTATCAGGTTCTAGGTCAAGTGCTTTTTTTTTTTTTTACACATAGCACCTCACTGGATCACCACAATAACCAACACATTTCTACAAAGGTATTAAGATTAGAAAGGCTGATCATTAAGAAAAAATGGCATAAACTCTGCAAGAAACACTTTTAGAATTTCTGACTCATTCATTTACTTTTAACATTTTTTTTGTTTAAAAATACTTATTAAGCACTTGTTATAGTCTAGGCATTATTCTGCATGCTTTGTACATTTTGGCTCATAAAATATAGGAAGAAAAAATTATGTTCATTTTACAGATGAGTAAATTGAGGTACAAATAGGTGAGTAACTTGCTTAATGGTATAAAGCTGCCTGGATTCAAATCTAAGTTTCTACCATCTTAACTATGGCACTGTGCTATTTTTCCTGGTGAGGAGTTTGAGAGTCAGTTTAAGGGGTGGATAGTTTAATGCCCAGATATCTGCATTTAGACTTCCATTGTCCATCACTGTGTCTGGGTTAGTGGCTATCAAATAATGATGTTCACAAGTAATACTCTTGCCATGTTATAGTTTATAGTGACTTTTGAGAGTGAGTTTGACTATGAAGTATTTTGGCCAACATGCTTTCTTTTAAAACACATTGTGGTAGATAAACATTAAATGCAAGTAGAAAACTTATTACTACAAATATAATGAATGAAACTCAAAAGCCCAGTTTTCATTTTACTTATTGTCCAATAACTTCTTTGGAAATGAGTAAATTGATACTCTTTGGCAGGGACATAAAATTTTCAGTTTCAGAAATATTATTTATAGTGTATTAGACAAAGTGATTCCTTCCACAGGTTCAAAGACTCAGTGGAACACCTCTTCAGGTTTTGTTTATCCTATATCTGTTTTAAATTCATGGAAACAGAGACCTCTCCATTTCACTAGGTGGTGTGGATGGACCCAAGAATAAGCAATCTGCTCAAACATAGCTATTTGCACTTGTTTATTGACAGTTTCATTTGGCATAGTAGGTTTGGGTTTGTACTAGGCTCTCTGTCAAGAAGTGGTTAAAGACCAACTAATGAGGCTTATGTAAGCAATGAGCAAAGCAAAATCTTGTTTTGCTGCATGTCATGAAGACTATTCTATTATTTCATGTTACTAGGTGATTGAAGGAACTGGTTATACAGATGGTTGTCATGGATATGCACTGCTCCAACTGGTCCCAAATTATAATAGGATCCAGTAATGTGAAGTTTAGGAATCTCAGGCAAAAGGATTTGGCTTTGTGAACTGGTAGAAGCCTGTGTGTTGGCATCTGAGACCAACCAAGATGCTCACAATCATGTTTATAGGCTTCAAAGTCCAAGAGGTAGATTTGTTCTCCTAGAATACTACTGCAGTCACACACACACACACACACTTTTTTTTTTTGCGGTGCTGGGGATTGAACCCAGGGCCTCGTACTTGCGAGGTAAGCACTCTACCAACTGAGCTATCTCCCCAGCCCCCACACACGCTTTTTAATTTAAATTATTTCTCTTTGTTTCCAATCTAAGTTATGCTTCTGTGGGACTGACCCAGACTATTGACCCGTGAGCAATGGTTCATGTGACTTAATTCACTCTATTCTGAGATTTAAAGAGGCAAATTTAAGGATGTTTTTCATTTTGTGTGCACTTGGTGGTCTGTGCTCAAAATTAGGTTTACTTTGGATTCTGGGACTCTCTGTATACAATCTTCATCCAGCTATTCTTCCCTCTTTCCCTGAGAAAATCTTGTTGTAAATAAAGTCGATTGAAATATTGGACCATTATGAGATGACCCTAACTACTAGAGAAAACAGATAAAGCACCAAATATCCATTAATGGATCAATGAATCATTGAAGAATAGGGAGAAAGTTAGTTAATCCCAAATAAATTACTTGATTCCAAATATCTCTAGGATGGGGACACTTGGAATACCTCTGTAGTCTTATCTTGCAATTGTTCACATTCTCTTTATCTTTATCCCATTTTCTTTCATTCTCTTATTTCCTTGCTTATTTTGGAAGAGATTATAAGGTAAAATTTTGATTCCACCTGAGTAACATTATCAGTCATTTTGAATTGGCCAGAAAATATGTCTTCTTCCTGTGAATCCCATGAAATGGAAAGTCCTGAGCAGCTGGCTGCAGGTTGGACAGGAAAAGCCTCAGTTCTCTGAGCTATCCATCTACAATCGAAGCTTATCTTAGTCCAAATCCTGCCATATCTACAAACACACAAGAGACGGAGAACACAAGGCCTGGGGGTCAGGCGGTGCGGGTTCAAATCCCAGCTCTTCCAGCCATGTAGCTGTGGCTGGACACTTCAGCTTCTTGGGCCTCTGGTTCTTCAGCTCTCAATTGGGTGATAATGACAACTACCTCAAGAGGGCTGTTGAGTAGATGAATGGGTGGTTGGTGGCACAGGTAAAGTTTTAGCACAGGACCTGGCACACAGCACATGCTCAGTGAGTGCTGACTATTTCTGGGAGAGCTGCCAGAGCTAGATTTTCACAGCCTAGGCATCTGAGCCAAGTGCCAAGGTTTAAAGCCAAGCTCTGCCTCTTGAAAAGCCTTGTATCTTAGGCAAGTTGCTGATGAGGCAAATATGAGCCATAGGAACTTTTTAAGAGTAGACCATTTTGACCTGTAAAAAATGGCCATTTTCCAGGGTTTGACCAAATCCATAGGTAATAGTATCTGTGCCTCAGTGTCCTTACCCATTAAAAACAGGTGAAGTAATCATATTTCATAGGATTATTATGGGGATGAAATGAGTCAGCATTCATAAAACAAGCAGGGCAGAGTTTGATATATAGAAAGTGCTTTTTAAGTATTTGCTATTATTATTTTTATTACTCTCATATATCATTACTGCCTGACACAAGCTTTTCTCAAGAACAGCCTGCTTATTAATCCTTCTTTTTGCTTCTGTCAATCAGCCTTTCTGTGTTGCCTTCAATCCCCCTTGGCTCCTTCAAAGCTTGGTCTCAATCCTTCTGACTGACCCACCCACTCCATTCCTGTTTTCTCTTGGCATTTGTGAATTAACTAAGAACCTGAGGTCGCACTTTAGCCGGCAGTGGCTCCTGTGGATTTTTGAGGGCCTAGAGAAAATACAACATTTCTTCAGTTTTAATTCTGCCTTTTCACGTGATGGTTATTGTGTATCTTTTAAAAATTTCCTTTAGTTATATTTAAAGATAGGATCTCCACTGTTTTCCTTTACATTTTTAAACAAACTTAAAAAATACTAGAGCAATTTTAGGTTTATAGAAAAGTTTGCAAAGATAACACAAAGAATTAACTGTATCTCCCTTGCCCAGTCTTCATTAATAAAGTCTTGAATACTGATTGTATATTTGCCAAAACTAGGAAATTTAGATTCGTGTTACTATTTTACATTATTCCTTATATATATATATATATATGTATATATATAATTCCTTTTATATATATAATTCACATATATATATATATATATATATATATATATATATATATATATATATATATATATCCTTTTTTTTTTTTTTTGTTCTGGGATCCAACTCAGAAGGCCTAGAACATGCCAGGCAAGCATACCACTGAGCTACATCCCCAGTATGCTACTCTTAACCTGATGCAAATTCCACCAATTTTCCCCTGGTGTCCTTCCTCTCTTCCAAGATCCTTTCCCGGATGCCACAGCACATTCAATCATCATATCTCTTTAGCGATCTCTGGTTGGGGACAATTTCTCAGTCTTTCTTCCTTCTTCATGACCCAAAATACTCTTGAGAAGTACTAATGGAGTACTTAATACAGTTGAATAAAACTTGAGTGTGTTTAATTTTTTTCTTCTCATGATTAGGCTGGGATTATGAATTTTGGGGGAGAATATCACAAAGGAAAACTGGCTTTTTTTATCATATCATATTAGGGGCAAAAGATAGCAGGATGACATCTCACTAGTGGGTTTTTGGTTTGTTTTGGCTTTACTTGTTGCAGCGCTGGGGATGGAACCCAGGGCCTTGTATATGCCAGGCAAGCACTCTACCACTGAGTTACATCTCCAGTCCCTCACGGTGATGTGAACCTTACTAACTCTGTATCATTTAACAAAATACGATTTTTACATAGAATTCTCACATGCTAAAGTTACCAAGAGACTGTTGCAAGGTAGTAAGTAGCTAGATTCCTGAAACCACAGCATTTTGAAACACTAAACAGGCTTGTACAATTGTTAACTTTAATCAGATCTAACACCTCGTTTTTATAATACATATTTTCTACTGCCTCCTTGAATCTTCTAAAATGAAATATATAGATGGTATAATTTATCTGTATAATCACAGATAATCAACATATTATCCTAATTTTAATATAAATGAGAAATATAAGGAAAATTATTCATTATAAAGTAACATGTATCTCAATCTATAAAAGCTCAGGTATGATTATTCTAGAAGCCATCACAAAACGGTCAGATACATATATACATACATATATGAAGGATTTCCATAAATGGGACATACATGAATGTAGACAGATTTAAGACTCAAATACAATGAGCAGGTTTGTCAGTGGTGAGCTCATTTTCCAAAATGATGAACAACCCTTGGAAAAATTTCAAAGCAAACAAAACACCATCTTCCTTGATTGTTATGCTGGTTTCATTATTGGAAAAATTCATGACTTATTAAAAGCAGAAATATCATATATTTAAATATAAATGGAGTTAGGCTCAGATAATTATAAACAGGATTCTCTTTTTTAACCTACATAAATATCTACTGGGACACTAGAAAGCTGTGTGGATGGAGAACAATGCTTTATTGTGGGAGCCTAGCCACTAAATGCCAGTGGCATCCGCTAATCAGGAAAGGCAAACAAAACCCCCTTGAATTTCTAAAATAAAATTCCCAAAATATGGAGGCCATGCTGTCCTGGTAGAGAACACAACTGGCAAAGTCAAGTTCAATCACTTCATTTCACAGCTAGGAGTGGGGCTGTACTCCATGTAGTCAGCACAGTAGAGCAAAACCGAACCTAGAGAGCCAGGGGTGGTGGTGCATGCCTGTAATCCCAGCTATTCTGGAGATGGAGGCAAGAGGGTCACAAGTTCAAGACCAGTCTAGGCAACTCAGCAAGAACCTGTATCAAAGTAAAAAATAAGAGGTTCTGGGGAGGTAACTCAGTGGTAAAGTACTCAAGTGGCATGTGTGAAGCTCTGGTTTCAATCTGTAGTACTGCAAAAAGATATTAAAAAACCCACTGGGCTCAGTGGTTCATGCCTGATTCCAGTGACCTGTGACTCAGGAGGCTGAGGCAGGAGGATTACAAAATTGAGGCCAGCCTCAGCAATTTAGTGACACCCTATTTCAAAATAAAAAGGACTGGGGGTGTAGCTCAGTAGTAGAGTGCCATTGAGTTCAATCCCCAGTTCTACACACACACACACACACACACACACACACACACACACATGCAACAACAACAAAACCTCCAAACTGAATTTAGAAGTTATATTTGCCAGTTCCTAATCTTCAAGCTCTGATAATTTTTGAGTCTTCATAAACATCCACTGGGGGCTGGGATGTGGCTAAGTCGCAGAGTGCTTGCCTGGTATGTGCAAGACCAATCACTGCAAAACAAAATGAAACAACCCTGAATTGCTGCTGCAATGCAGATCAAATCATGCAATTCGTCACACACACACACACACGCACACACACACAATCCCCCATTATCACTATCATCACCTCCACCACCAACTCAGTTCCTGCACGCAACCTTTCACAGATTTCTCAGAGAATGGAGGCGAAATTTAAAATTCTTATGCTGGTCTGAAAGGCCCTGCACGACTTGGCCTTTGTCTATTTCTTCACCTTTATTTTGCACCATTTTCTCCCTTACACTTTCTTCTTTTGCCCTGCTGTCTGCTCCCTGTCACTGGCAGTGGTTACCCTCCTTCCTGCCTCAGGACCTTGGCACAGATGGTTCTTCTCCCTAACCTCCTCTACACTTTGCTTGGCACACTCCTTATTCTGTATAGCTTGGCTTCAAAGTCACTTCCTAGGGGAGACTTTCTCTGAGTCCCTAATACATCTCCTTGTTGAATGTTTTCATAGCACTCTTGTTTCTTGATCACACACTTACCAGATGCTTATGATTAAGTATTTATTTGTGTGATTCTGGGTTTGCTATCTGACACCTCCACAGGGCTGTGAGCTCCTGAGGACACAACAGCTTTGTCAGTTTCACTCATTCCCGGCACACAGCATAGTGCCTGGAACAGAGTAGCTTCCAAATATTTGCTGGATCCATGAATGGATGAATAATTGGGTTTGCTGCCCAGAATGACTTTCAGGCTGGCTGGAAGGCGGACACGATGGGGGAAACATAATCATGATTTTTTACGATGAGCAGCAGCATAACATTTTGCTTCTATTTTGCCTTGAAGAGGGAGAGGTCTGCTATTTGAGATTGCTTGTTTTGGCTTGTTTTCATAGTTTGGTTTTAAAAGAACACGGTGGAGTAGAGGCACCTACTCCATTGATGTGTCCAGGGTGAGGAACGGCTCTTGCATCTGCCTGGAGCTGGCTTTCCTGCTGGAAGGGACTGAACTTAATAGCATCTTTGCAAGCTTCAGATTTATACGACTTAACCCTATAAGTAGCCTTCTACTGTTACTAGCAACAACATCTTGTCTCTTAGGATTGTCTTTTGTTTCATTCCACCCCCACCCCCTCCAAACTTTGATCTTTAGGTATCACGTTCATTAATTTGGCACCTCTGTACATCACCAGGACTACTATTTATTGGTTTTTTTTTTTTTCCTTTGAGTACATCACATCCTGATTTCACTGCTGCTTTTACCCTCTTAAAAAATAATATTCCATTGTGTATATATACCACAGTTTCTTTATCCATTCATCTGTTGAAGGGCATCTAGGTTGGTTCCACAATCTAGCTGTTGTCAACTGAGCTGCTATGAACATTGATGTGGCTGCATTACTGTAGTATGCTGATTTTAAGTCCTCTGGGTATAAACCGAGGAGTGGGATAACTGGGTCAAAAGGTAGGTCCATTCCAAGTGTTCCGAGGATTCTCCACACTGCTTTCCAGAGTGACTGCACCAAATTGCAACAAAGAAGAATAATATTATGGCATTTGCAAATAAATGGATGGAATTAGAGAATATCAGGCTAAGTGAAATAAGCCAATCCCAAAAAACCAAAGGCCAAATGTTTTCCCTGATAAGTGGAGAATGATATATCATGGGGGTTGCGGGGTGGAGAGTGAGAGAAGAATGGAGGAACTTTAGAATATGTAGAAGGAAAAGAGAGGGAGGGGGGTATGAAAAAAGGTGGAATGAGACAGACATCATTACCCTATGTACATGTATGATTACACGAATGGTATGGATCTACATTGTGTGCAACCACGGAAAAGAAATGATGTACCCCATTTGTGTACAATGAGTCAAAATATCGTCTGTAAAAAATTAAAAAATAAATAATTAAAAAAAACAATAATATGCGTGAACTCCCAAGCTTACTGGGTTTATTGTATTCATGTGGGAAGGAACACTCTTTTTCTTAAGGGTGTTCCTGTGAAGGAGGCACACCAAGGCAGGCCTTCTTCCCGACCCCAATCTGTTACCAATATTGAAGAATGGTTTCAGCAATTTGCCCAGTGTCACAGAGTTGGTGGCGGTGATGGAACTAGGATTCAAAGTGTCTGGCTCCAGATTCTGTCCTGGGCTGTCCCTGTCCTACTAACACAAACCATTCATAATTGGGTTCTCTGCCCACACCAGGCTCTCCATAAATATGAATTGCTATGGGAAACTTCTCTGCAAGGTTTTGTTCCCTGAGCTACACTTTTTAGTTGCCTCTTCCCCATCATAATTTCCTGACTCCTCTGTGAGCCGGCTATTATCTACAAAGGCTACATTCTTGTTGGCAATACCAGAATGTTCAGTTTGAATGATGGATGCCATGTGCACACTTGTAGAGACAGGCAAGTCTCCTCTTGGGAGGTGCAATGTTTGCTTCATGCTAGTGTCTATTTCATCCATGAGGAGTGTTTCTCAGAGGATCCAAGGTGTCACTCTCCCAGTGCCAAGGCAACCCTTCTGGGAGGCCACAGTTTGGCTCCAAACTGGAGGCCTCTACCTTGCTGATTGTGGAAGCCACTGACTTCTAGGAGATTCTGCTTTCTCCCGACAGTTAGCATGATGGCAGAGTGCTGTTTCCTACTGGTTGCAGTTATGGCTCCAGTTCTTATATCTTGTCCCTTGTTTATAATTAAGCCACACACTTCAACACCATGGGATTCCACCATGACATGTTATCCCACTTTGAGCTTCTTTGAATCCTAAACTCCAGCCACACTGGCATTTCACTGAACATATCTAGGTCACTCCTTCCCACAACACTTCCACATGACTTTTGCCCTTGCCATTCCCTCTGTCTGGAATGTTCTTCTCCCATTTCTTGGCACACTAGTTTTGTCATTCACATTTTTCAACTTAGCTTTCTCTCTTCAAGGCCTTTTGTGGTCCATCCTACATAAAATGGTACTTCTAACTCCTCATCCCAGTGGATCTATTTTCTCCATGGAACTTAATACCACAAGGCATCTCGCTTATTTGTTAACTGATGGTCTGTCTTCCTCTTGCTCCTCAATAGAATGAAACTCCCATGAAGAGATTGCTGCAGCCTCAAGTTTACCACTTTCCAGTGTTGAGTAAGGTACCTGATTGTGATTGACAGGTACATAAATGCATGATATGATCCAGTCACTGCAGAGAGGTGCAGGGGAAGAAACAGGACTCTGGAAGAAATTAAGGTCAAGGTCTTAGGCGCTAGATAGCCTGGGGTCCATCTCAACCTTTGATACTGTGTGACTTGTGCCTCTGGCAAATTATTTAAACTCTGCTCTTTTTGTGTGTGTGTGTTGTTGTTATTTTTTTGTTTTTGTTTTGGTACTGGGGATTGAACCCAGGGACACTTTACCACCGAGCTACATCGCCAGCCCTTTTTATCATATGAGATAGGGTCTCACTAAGTTGCTGAAGCTGGCATGGAACTAGTGCACCTCCTGCCTCAGCCTTCCTAGTTGCTGGAATCACAGATGTGCACCACCATGGCTGGCATTACCTCTGTTCTTGATAGCAGGAGAGTAGCAATATATCATGTCCAGTGCCAGTCAGTGTAGTAGGATCTCAACCAGCATCAATTGACTCTCCTTTCCCTACAAATGTCAAAGAAACCCGCAAATCCCATGACACTGCCTTCCTAACACACTTGATGGAGAACACAGAACTCAGACATCCATATATTCAGTATAATCTACTTAAGCACAACTGCTGCACACTTTGCAAAAAACAGTGACATTTTTGACATTTGGTTATTTCATGTAGACTCCTGATAGAGTTTATAATCTTAAATTCACTGAAAGAATTGAGTCTTTCAGTGCAAGACCTGCTTGATAGGGGTGTTCCTGCCTCTGTATATTCAATTATTTTCTGTATAATAGAACCACATGCACCTTACATCGTTCCTTCGATAGTTGAACATTATGTTCCTCGGGTGGCATAAGTGACTTTGAAGTACTTGTCAGCAACTGGCTTTCCTGTACAGAGAGGTGACCATTCAGCTCACAGTGGCATTTTACTTCTGAAGCCCTTGTTCAGAATATTAAAAAGGGCATGAGACGGACTTCATGCCTTTGCTTCAAGGACTGTGCTTTTGCAAAGCTGGACCCCCTGGTCTACTTGGGAGGCTCCCGTGCATGTTTAAACGCTGTTTTGAATTTGATCTAGTGGTGTTAAGTTGACCAGTCAATATAAGTAGTAATTCTGATCATAAAAAGTGGGATTCTCCTCATTTTAAGTGATGCACTGGGTTGACTAAACTGGACAGCTCCATCCGGGCTTTTGAGATCATCCCAACTCCTTTTTCTGTTGGCACTTGAAGGTGCTTTTCTACCAAACACAAATCGCCTGGTTTCTCTCAGATACAAACTTGGGAAGGGAAACGTTGAGGTCGCCTAGACTTCACTGGGATTGAGAGTACTTGTGAATTCTGATTGATGGGCTAAAGTCTCTGGGTTCTTCTCATTTCTTCAAGGCAATGATTTATTCTACCCCAAACTAGTGCCCAAATGCAGGAGGCAGGACCTATTGGTTTTTTCCAAGAGTGGTTCATCATGTTGACCAGTCAGACACCGTAACAGTGGGATGTCCTAAATCAGTCTTTGATCCACAGATAAAGAGGTGAGTGGAGCAGAGGGAGATGCCAGGATAGTAACAGGGCCGGCAGCGCTCTGCCTGGCTGGGGTTTGTCAGGACGTAGGGACTTCCCCCCCAACACATTTCTTTATTAGTGCATTATAGTTGTACATAATGATGGGGTTTGTTGTTACACCTTCAAACACACACATAATACAACAATATAATTTGACCAACATCACTCCCCAATACTTCTCCCCTCCCTCCCTCCCTTGATGTGGGGACTTTTTAGATTAGTCTTGTAGGATTTTCCAGACGTTGGGGCAACTACATTACACCATTTTTCTTTGAAAAGCAACAATGAAAAAGTTGCATTTTGGATTCTGTTTCTTTTCTTTTTCTCTTTCTGTTTGCAGTACTGGGAATTGAACCCAGAGGTGCTGTACAACTGCGCTACATCCCTGGCCCCTTTATATTATTTCGAGACAGGGTCTCACCAAATTTCCCAGGCTGCCTTTGCAATTGTGATCCTCCTGCCTCAGCCTCCCCAGAGGCTGGAATCACAGGCGTGTACCACTCTACCCGGCTGAATTTTGGGTTCACATAATTCAGGCTTTCTCAACCTCAGCACTACTGACATTCTGGGTTGTAATTCTTTGGAGAGCTGTCCTGTGCACTGAACCATGTTGAGCCTCAGGCCTCTCCTGTAGATGTAAGGGCCACTCTCCAAGTTGTGACAACCAAAGTAGCTCCAGGCAAGGTCAAATGTCCCCTTGCTGGATGGGGTGGGGGTGGGCATAGTTGTCCCTGATAAAGGACCACTGAGGTGGAGCTTCACTGTGGGAGGTTATGAGCCTCATTAGTAGAAGCAATGGCAGAAATTTGTGTTGCTGGGGACTGAACCCAGGGCCTTGCACATGCTAGGCAAGTGCTCTACCACTGAGCTACACACCAGTCCCTGGGAGATTATTCTGGGGTCACAGGAGAGCCTCTTTGAATGTAACCCATCTTCTCTTGGCTGTCCTGGGGACTTTTTGAGCTCTGAGTTTCCTGGAGAATAGATCTGATTACTTGCAGGCAGGTGAAACAAGAACTAATAATAAAACAGAAAATGGTGAGAAAGAGAGGAACGTGGATGCCCGACTCTTCTCTTCTGCTTTCTACCTCTGTCCAGAAGGGCAGAGATGGGGTGTCCGGGAAGAGAAATCTGGCTGAACTGGAGAAGCTGCAACTGGGAAGCCCAGTACCTGAAGACAGAACTGGGGCTGGGGGCGGGGGTTGGGGAACTTCAAGTAACCCTTATATTTAAATTCAGGCATCAGCAGTTTGCTTGAGGCAGCACCTAAGAGGGTGTTTGGAGGCAAGTTGGGTGTTTGCTTGAGCCCTTGGCAAAAACCAAAATGTACGCAAAGTCGTTTTTGCCACCACCTCTGTTTTCTGAGCCTCCCCACCCCCTGCCTCTCTTTCCCTGCCCGGCAGACACAGTCGCCTCCTGCTGCCCTCTGGCTGCTCAAAGTCCACCTCATCTAGGCTGAGCCCTCTGCTGCTGCGTTACCTGCCCCCATTCCACAGTCCTTCCCTGAATGCTGGTTTCAGCTGTTGTGAGGGTTAAGAGTAAAGAGGCAAATCCTTCACACTGAGGGCAGAAGAGTCAGCAGGGTTGACTGATGGAGGAGACGTTCAGACTACTAAGAGAGAAGCTTGGTACTCCTCTTTTAGGAGATACTTTGGATGGAACAAAGGGCTTTCGCATGGCATATCTAGTGTCCCTGAACAAGCATCCTGGTTGTGTATTTTCCAGCTGCAATCTCTCCACTCCTCAATCACATGTATGAATTCAATAAATAAGAGATATCGCCAGGAAAGAGACCACACAAGGTGAGCTGTGAAACAACCCAAATTCCTTAATCTGGCATATAAACCCTTGACAACAATCTACCTTTCTAAGCTTTTCTCCATTCATTCACCCAATAATAGCGGAAAAGATGGACACAGATCCTGGACCAAACTCCCCTCTCCCCATATTGTCCAATGAGATACACACACGAAACCAGACAAAACAACATGGTGCAGTGTGTTAGCCCAGGGTAGGTACAGGTGGCTCGGGAGAACCTTGTGCATGTAACTAACCTGGAGGTTAGTTTCTGAGCGGTCCAGGGAGGACATCTCTGCTCTCTCCAGCCCCACCTTCCTATCTCTACCTGGCATGCTCTGTCATCCCTCTTTGGCTTTGGACAGGACAGCCCTTCTCTTTAGAATGGCTTCTCATTATCTGACAAATTCATACCCTTTCGGATCCAGCATGACTGTTACTTCCAAGAGAATTTCTCTGACCATTCTTTGCTCTCCACTGCTTTTTGCCATGTCCCCTCTGTCTTATCAACGAAATGTGCTCTTTCTTGCAAGTCTTTATACATCCCCTCTATGGAAATATATATCACACCAATTTGTAATGATTCATTTATGTGTCAATCTTTCCCATGAAACTTTCCTTAAAGAGGAAGGAAAGAAATATTTCTCATTTTAACCCCCAACCGCCAGCACAGGGCCTGACACACACAAGTACTTAGTAAATATCACTGAATTATGAACCTGACGAACACATTCAGACTATTGATGGCAGAAGCGTCCTGGAGTCTTTCTTGTAATTCTACCGTGAGATACATTATACATACAGAAGAGTCCATAAAATAAAATACAGCCGCCTAGTACCCCACATAACCACAGCCCAGGTCAAGAACTAGCCAGTCCCTCTATTCTTAATTCATCAGTGAATGTCATTGACTTGAATTGAGGATGTCACTAAGATGAAGATACCAAACTCTGTATTTGACCTGAAGTTATTGGCGTCTTCTTCCAAGCAAACGCTCATCTTGAACCTTAGGTCTGATATTCTTGATATCAAATATTGGGCTAAAAGCCAAGCAGTTCAGTTGAACATCACTTGGCCAACGTGGTCTGAAATCTAGTAGGAAGCTATTCGCTCCACTGAACAGTATCTTGCAAAAGACCTCTAGCACCTTCCTTCCCTTATTTTTGGAGATTGCAGACTCTTTTGGACTCCGTCACATTTGAGGAAAAACAATTCATATGTGAGCCTTGCTGGGATTATCTGCTAATAGTTAACTTGTGTGCAGATCAGTCTATTTGTTGATGGCTGTTAGTACAGATCAGTTAAACTCTTGCCAGGTTATTCAGAAGGGGTGTACTCAGCTCTGCTTTCCGTGGAAATCAACCATCTGCCTCGCTGCATTTGGTCAGAACATTGTGCCTTTGGAAAGGCGGTGGTTACAGGATGCATGACAACCAGCTCCGGTGTGGCACAGTGCGGAGCTGGCAGGACTCGCTGCCTGGGTCTCACCCGATCCCACTGCTGGGCTCACACAGTCCTCTCTTTCCTCTTCTGCTGCCCTCAACAGCCAAGCGCCACCCTCCCTCCTTCCCTCTCTTTCTCCCTTACCACTTTTCCTCATCTGCCCTTCTTCCTTAGCTGTCCAACAATTCATCTCTATGCATACACTCACAAGATGGCTTGTTCAATGGATATTTCTTGAACCTGACTTTAATTTTCTTAAATACAAGTTCGACTAAATTTTAGAACATTTATTGACTCTAGAATTCCCCTTAATTTTACTTTCCTTTACTCCTTCACCCCATGCATGGGTACCATGAATCCATGCTCATGTCCTTTAATTTAAGCCACATTTTAAATTCATTTATAACAAACTTAACCCCTTTTCGTTGTCTCCAATGACATTTCAGGCACTTTGGCTTTTCTAGTTCTTTTATAAGTAGTCACTGAAGGTTTTTTATTTGATTGATAGTTAAAAAGCAGATAACATCATTCTTCTTCTATGTTTTGCTTCAAGGAGTTCATTCACACACCAGCTATTTTCTGAGCACCTACTTTGTGCCAAATACAGTTTGAGAGGCTGAGGATTAAAGCAGTGAACAAAATGAATGCAGTTCTTCTCTCATGAAGCTGGCAGTCAAAGGGAGTTTTATATTCTAGAACAGAAGTGTCCAATAATGATGCCCACTAGAGACAGGCAACTATTTAAATTCAAATCTCAATTAATTAAAAATTCAGTTTTCATTCACGACGTCCACATTTCAAGCACCGAATAGCCCTGGGTGACTGGTAGCAATGGTATTGGACAGCACAGATCTCAACCAGCTCCATCACAGGAGAATCTGGACAGGGCTATGATGGAGGAATTTGCCAGAAATATCCCCAATCTGTGAGTCTAAGTCCCACGGAGCCATACTGTGAGATGATCTATGGTGACATCAGATCATAATCACTTCACATACAACTCTCCCTTTGAAACATGGAGATTGTGTTCAGTACGCCTGGGACCTGCCGGCTTATTTTTATTTAAGCATCCTGATTTTATTTACAAGATGGTTAAATTAGATGGGTGAGAAAAGTTTTTGAAATATAGTTGGCCCTCCGCTTCTGTGGGCCTCGTGTTAGCGAACTAAACCAACTATAGAAGGAAAATCAGTGAAAAAATATCTGCATCTGTACTAAACCTGCATAAGCCTTTTTTCTTATTATTTCCTCAACCATACAGTATAACTGTTTATGTAGTATTTACATTGTTTTAGGCATTGTTTAAGTAACCTAGAGATGATTTAAAGTATACAGGAGGAGGTACATAAGTTATTTGAGGTACTACTCCATTTTACATAAGGAACTTGAGCATGTGTGGATCTTAGGATCCACTGTGGTAAGGGTCTGGGCCCTGAAATCAATCCCTTGTGGCTACCAAGGAGGATTGAAGTCATTCATTCTCCCCTTCCCATTTTTCAAGCAAGAAGAGTCTCTGTACCCACCATTTCAGGGAAAGAAAGGTTATAGGGCAGAACCCAGAAGTAGCCTGTGAGTCTCTGCCTGCTTTTGTACAGGTTCTCAGGGACCTGGGAGTGTGTGTAGAAGGGACAACAGAGAGGAAGATTCAGAGCGTAGATTAAAGTGACCTTGCAGGAGCAGGGCGAGAATAAAGAAGAGAGAAACTGAGCCTCCACAAGCACGCATGTGAGGGTGTGCGAAAGTGAAGCCAGCTCACACATGCTTGGGGCTCAGGCTGTGTGGTCCTGGCAGTTCTGCCCTGTTCTGTTTCGTTCTGTTCTGTTCTGTTCTTCTAGCAGCATCCCTGAGAGAAAAGGACTGAGATACAGGCCTAAGAAAAGTCCTCGTAACTCCACTGGAACTGAAGCATCATGGCAACTGGAATGAGGGCCATTTCAGCAGCTGTTGCATGGACAGAGGCTCAACAACTGCATCCCAAGTATGATCCACCCTCAGGGAAGGCCGAGAGGGGAGTCTGAGTTGGTGATCTTCCCCCAGCTTAGCGGGTTGGGTGTTCACGTTAGAAATAAATGAAATTATAATTTAAAAAGTTGATTTTCTGGCAGCCTCTGCATTTGTGTTCTGGAGCCATACCCAATCCACAAGCCGTGTGGTTTCCTTCTATGCACACTGACTGAACAGGAATAGACATCATCTTCTCCTCTGGCCTATTTTCTTTGAGTTGGTAGAATAACACTTTTCTTGCGAAGAAAAAACACAAAGCAGTGTCATCTTATGTGTTTGGAGAAAACTTGAAATAGTTAGGAAATTGGTTCCATTCTGGTTTCACATTTTCCTCAACTGAACTACATAGGAATGAAGCCAATGCAGTAACATGACTGGGTGGCTTAGCTCAGGGACCAGCACACTGCAGTCTGTGGGACAAATCTGGCCTGCCTCCTGTTTTTGTAAATAAAGTTTTATTGGCACACAGCCACGCCCATTAGTTTACTTACTGTCTATGACTGCTTTTGTGGTACAAAGGCAACACTGCCTAGCTACAACAGAGACCATATGGCCCTGCAATAGCATAGCATCTGGTCCTTTGTAGAACAAGTTTGCTGACACCTGGCCTAGATTGGAAACTCCTTCAAGACAAGGACCACGTCTAAGGATATTCCTATTTCCTCACAGACCCTGCTGGGTGCAGAGCAGGAATTTGAGAAATGTAGTGGAATATAAGATGCTAAGACTAGCTGGGTGTGGTGGCCCATGCCTGCAATTCCAGTGGCATGGGAGGCTGAGGCAGGAGGATGACAAGTTCAAAGTTAGCCTCAGCAAATTAGCAAGCAGCCAAGCAACTCGGTGAGACTATGTCTCTAAATAAAATACAAAATAGACTGGGGAATGTGGCTCAGTAGTTGAGTGCTCCTGAGTTCAATGCCCAGTACCAAAAAAAAAAAAAAAAAAAAAAAAGTGCTAAGGTGTTATTAGGTCTCCAGCAACTTAATGCTATAGGTTTAGGGTTTAGTCCCTTGTGTGGTGATGTTGATATGGTAGAACCTTTAAGAGGAGCCCAGGTGAAGGTAATTCATTGGGGCACCACCCTCAGAGGGATTAATGCTGGGTCTTGTGGAGTTGGCTTTTATAAAATGAATGAGCTGGGCCCCTCCTCAGTCTCTTGCTTCTTGTCTTTCTACATGATATTTTCTGCATGTGTTCCTGCCACTGTGATGCCATCCACCATGAGGCCCTCACCAGAGTCAAGCAGATATCAACACCATGCTCTTGAATCTCCGGAACTGTTAGCTTAATAAACCTCTTTTCTTTATAAACTATCTAGTCTCAGGTATCTTGATACAGCAACACAAAACCAAGATTAAGACCTGCAAAGAGAGATAACTTTATCTTGTCAATTTGTTAATGCACATAACTTTATCAGTCATTTGCTTTATATATAATCTGGGGCTTCCTACTCGGTACTGCAAGGAGCCTCCAACACGAGTGATTTCAGGTTGAACCTGAGGAGACTTGGAGCCTGAGTGCCTATCTCAGGTTGGTTTCTTCAAGAAGCAACCCTAAGCAAAGTATTCAAATGAAAGAGATTTGTTAAGGAAACACTCCAAAGAGAAATTGGGTAGAAATTGGACAAGCAGAAAAAAAGAAATTAAAATAAAAGGGTGCAAATTCAGATGAAGTCTGAGCCTTAGCCTTTCCCACGGGGACCTCAGAGTAGGAAGTACACTTTACATTCAGGAAGGTATTCTGCAGTCCTGAGGGTTGTCATTTTTTCTACTTAAACAAGAGTCAAGGAAACCAGGCTTTTATGCTTCCTCCCTAACAGGCAGGAAGAAAGTGTGAAATGCCCCAGGGCCACAGAAGCGGTCAGGCTTCCTTAGACTCTCTGGGTGGTGGAGAGGCTCCAAGGGCCCCAGGGTATTATTGAGGTCACAGGTGAGTCTAGCCTTCAAGCACATAGAAACTGGAGGGTGGGTGCAAAACTTTGGTAAAGGGGGATGGGAGGTGTCTGGTCAGAGCACAAAGGGTGCCTGCCACAACACCAGCTGGAGTCTATGCTCATCCATGTGACCTGAGATTACATTCCATTTTGAATTATCCATGCCACTTCCACAGTATAGATCCTCCACTGTATGGCAGAATCTTCTTCCTCCTCTCTCTCTCTCTTTTTTTTTCCCCATCCTCTTTTCCCTCAAAAGTAAATTATTTCCCTGGGAGAAATAAAAAAGTGAACTTTTTTTTTTTGGGGGGGGGAATTTTCTTTTTTATGATTACAAAGATGGAATTTTCGAAATTCTCTTTGAGAATATATGATTTCTCCTGTAACATTCCTAGGGGAAATAAATTCCACAAGTTCTCCGTAGCACGGTATTACGGGGCTAGTCATTTTAAGTCTAACCTGTTCATACTTCAAGGAATTCTGGGCAGAAGTGCACTCAGGGGTGGGGCCCCAGGTCGTGCTCACTACATCCACAGAGATGAACTTTGGGCATTCAGACACTTCAAGCACATTCGCTTTTGTCTTTCCAGAGAGGAGAGTTCTCATACTCAGATTGTAGATTTTCATTCATTCCTTGATTAGTTCGGCTGCTCTCCTCTTGCTCAGTGTATCTATGTCCTCCTGGAGGGGCAGTGACTAGGTTTGTCTGTGGTGTCCCAGGCACAGATATGCCACAGCTTCAGGTTAGGTAAAGATAGCCTCTGTGTTTTGTTTTTAACACTACAGTAGATGATAAAGTGTTTGACAACATTTTGAATTGAGTTACATTCCATGCAGGTGTCTTTAGACTTTAACCTATAGACAGTACCTTACCTGGAGCCAAGGAAATATGGCCAGAGTATGGAATACTGGTTATTTGTTTATTTTGGTACTGGGGATTGAATCCAGGGGAGCTTAACCACATCCCCAGCCCTTTTAAAATATTTTTATTGGAGACAGGGTCTCGTTGAGTTGCTAAGTGCCTCGCTAAGTTGCTGAGACTGGCTTTGAACTTGCTATCCTCCTGCCTCAGCCTCCCATGCTGCTGGGATTACAGATGTGCACCACCACACCCAGTGGGATACTAGTGTCTTTTTTTTTTTGTAGATGGATGCAATACCTTTATTTTATTTACTTAATTTTTTTTAATGTGGTGCTGAGCATGGAACCCACTGCCTCACACAGGCAGGTCAAGAGCTCTGCCACTGAGCTACAGTCCCAGCCCAACTAGTGTCTTTTAAACAATCAATTTTATCCAGAATATTTTCTTAGTAAACCCCATCTGCTGGCACACACATAGTTTTTCTAAAGTCCCTCTCTGTGGGGTTTAGTATTTAGTTCTGCCATGGACTTCAGATTATTCTTCTCTTAATCTCGTGGACTCCTCCCCACCCTGTTTTAGATCCCTTTAGCGCATGTTAAAGAGGATAAGTTCCAACATAGTTTTTAAGGAAACCTACTGACTTGTCTATTCAGAGAGATAGACATTTTTCATGTCTTTTTTTTCCCCTAGTGTTGCTAAGTTAGCTCCTCATAGATGACAAAGACCTCCCAACATCCAGATGGGAGCTCAACTTTTCTCCCCGAGCACAATTTTTGGGGGAAGTGGTTTAGAGCTTTTTTGAGAAAGTTTCACGATTTTAAATATGTCACATCTGCTGATGCTTCATGTTCTACAGGATTACCTAGACTGCGTTGGAGTATTCATGGCAGAGTAGGAAAAGAACAGGTTTTGCAAAGGGTCAGGCAAACAGGCTGGATCAGAAGTGCTCTGTTGAAGGTAGAGTGATAGTAAGGGACTGAAAATGTCACAATGGGCCAGCACTAAATTTAATGATAGGCAAGGTAATAGCAAGTCTAGAGAAGGCTAAAGAAAAACGGAATAGTCCATGGTGACATTGAATTCATTTTTGTGGAAGGTGACAAATGATGCTTCTCTGGCATCGCAGGTCACCGCTGGTTTCAAAAGGAGAGCCTCCTTTGAGATGGAGACTTCCCCAGACCTTTGGGGAGATTCACCTTCACGGTCTGGTTACTCCTCACCATTATACAAAGCTTCCGGTTCCATCTTCTCAAGGCTAGGTATCATTAACCTTGTATGTTACTACTCTTCCGGTCTTTGCCTGCCTCAGAATTCCGGAGAAGCTGGGCGCAGTGGTGCACAACTTGTAATTCCAGCAACTGGGGAGGCTGAGTGAGGAAGATGGCCAGTTTGAGGCCAGCCTTAGCAACGTAGCAAGACCCTATCTCAAAATTAAATACAGAAGTAAAAAGGTCTGGGGATGTAGCTCCTCAGTGGTAGCTCAGTGGTAGAGTGCTTACCTCATCTGTGCAAGGCCCTGGCTTCAATTCTCAGTACTGCAAGCAAAAACAAAAACAAAGCCACAAGATTCCTCTCCACATTACTCCTGCCACACTCCTCCCTACCATCCTCTCTTCTTGCACACTTTTCTTCTCCAGTCACCTTCCTCCTCTTCTTTGATATTTTCCTCATGTGAAGCTGGGCTTTGTGCTCAATGAATATTCCCATCATCGTTCCTTTCGCTCCCCATTTCTAGGCGCCTTTTGGAACCCCTCAACATTGGGCAAAACTCCCCTTGATTTCCATACATTCATGAATCCACTTTCCTGTTTTTTTGACTCAAGTTTCCTTTGCAGAAAGGAAAGGACACAGGCCACTGGGGTTTCAGAGGTACTAGCTGTGTTCTCTTGCTCTTCACCTCTTCC
Source organism: Sciurus vulgaris (assembly GCF_902686455.1). Taxonomy (NCBI): domain Eukaryota; kingdom Metazoa; phylum Chordata; class Mammalia; order Rodentia; family Sciuridae; genus Sciurus; species Sciurus vulgaris. The sequence continues at coordinate 17,276,070 of NC_136476.1, read as the reverse complement.
CAACCACTGCTTCTCCTTCTTGTGCAAAAAGATCCTAGAGTTTCTGGTCATCCTGATCACAGTCCTCCTGTCATCCTCTCCTGTCTTGCTCCGGACAACTTCAACATCTATACTGGCATATACAGAAGAACCTAGCTTTGAGATGCTTGACCTCGATTCCAACTTATCATAGAAACCACTTTTTTCACCATCCCTTGACCTTGTAATTATTCTAAATGACTCCACTTCTTAATTCTGAAATTACCCTACTTTTTGTTTTGTTTTTGGTACCAGGAATTGAACCCAGGGGCACTTAACCACCAAACCACATCCTCAGCCCTTTTATATTTTATTTAGAGACAAGGTCTCACTGAGTTACTTAGAGCCTTGCTACATTTCTGAGACTGGTTTTGAACTCGTGAGCCTCCTGCCTCAGCCTCCCGAGCCACTGGGATTATAGTTGCGAGGCATTGGGCCCAGTTAAAATTACCCTACTTAATGGTAAGTGCCAATTTGTCACTCTTTGGCCACATCTTAGTATCGCAATTCTGGGATCCTTAGTTCTCAATGTGCTTGTGGCTCAGGTTAGATATATGGTCATATGATCATTGTTTTTCCTTCTAGGCTCTTACCAGTGTTATACCTTTACTTTCTTTTCCCTCTATCTAATATATAACCTAACCAAGCAAACAGGTGACCTCAACAATCTCAAGGTATGTGCCAAGTCGATGACATCTCTCTTTTTCCCTAGTAGCGTTACAGGTCATCACAGTTCTTTTGAAAACTCGTCTTCATTGACGCTTTCTCTGCCCCTCCTCCCCTGCCCAATAAATACAACACTTTCCTTCCTCTTCCCTAGTAAATGCATTTGTCCTGATGTTTATGTACTCTTAAATCACTGTGATGGGTTCTTGCACTCAACACTGAAGTGAAAATTCTTGGCAAAAAGTTGCTGGTGGTTTCCTAAAGGTCTAATTGAATGGATTCGTCTAAATATTCAACTCATTGAACGTTTTTTCTCTTGTATTTGATGTTGTTTGTTACTCTGTTCTCAGTGTTCTGCTCAGGCCTCCTTGTCTCTCTCTACTTATCTTCCCTGGTGGGCTCATCTGTCTTGGCTTTCATGATAGTTACATTCTTGATCCCCAATTCTGTTTCACCAGTCCAACTATTTCTACTGAGCTCTAGAGTTCTACGTACGAAATAGCCTTCTTCATGGTTTTCCTGGAATTCCACAGGAACCTCAAACTCCATCCAACCCCAATGGGACAAACTCCCACCATGAGTCCTTCTCCCAGGTTCTTCATTTCAGTTAATGACACTGACTTTTAGAATGAACCAGAAGTCTTGGAGTGACCCCCCGGCTCCTCCATTTTAAATCTTCTTCCACCTCCCCAGAGCCACGTTCAACACCATCTGATTTCTTCCCAGTTCCTGATGATGTTACCTTCCTCAAGTCTCATGCTGCCCGTGCTCTTCATTCCAGCCACTATTGCATTACAATGTCCCCTCATTTCTCACTTCCTGTCACAACCCCTCTAGAGGACCTTCCACAGTTTTGCTTGAGAGCTCTGATTAAAACGCATGTCTCATCATGGCACTACCCTCAGCACAGAGTCCTCCATGATCTGCTCTCCTGCCCCTCTCCTCAGATCCTCTATCCTGCCTCCTGCCTCTTGCCTCTCACCCTGCAGTCAGCCATGCTGCATTGTTTGCTGTTCCTGGAACTTTCCATATTAAGTCTTAGTTTGAAATGCCATTCTTCTTTCTTCACACCCCTGCTCCCATCTGCCTTGAGAACATCTGCTCATATTTCAAAGCTCTGCTCAGTCTTTCTTTTCTTTGCAAGGTCCCCCCCCCCTTTCTCTCTCTCTCTCTTTTCTTAAATTAAGACATTTATTTATTTATTTATTTGTTCTAATTAGTGATATTTGACAGTAGAATGTATTTTGACATACATATATGGAGTATAACTTCTCATTCTTCTGGTTGTACACGATGTAGAATTACATCGGTCATGTCATATATGTACATAGGATAGTAATGTCTGATTCATTCTACTATCTTTCCTATTCCCATTCCATCTCCCTTCCCTTCATTTCTTTTTTCTATTCCAAAGTACTTCTATTCTTCCCTACCCACCCCTGTTGCACCCCCCACTTTTGTGAATTAGCATCGCATATCAGAGAAAACATTTGGCCTTTGATTTTTTGGGGGGATGGCTTATTTCACTTAGCATGATATTCTCCAGTTATATCCATTTACCAGCAAATGCCATAATTTGTCCTTCTTAATGACTGAGTAATATTCTACTGTGTATATATGCCACATTTTCTTTATTCATTCATCTGTTGAAGGGCACCTAGGTTGGTTCCATAGTTTAGCTATTGTGAATTGAGCTGCTATAAACATTGATGTGACTGCTTTGAAGCACATATACTAAAATTGAAATGATACAGAGAAGATTAGCATGGCCCCCGAGCAAGGTCCTATCTCTATTGATATTTATTTATTTATTCTAACTAGCTATACATGACAGTAGAATGTATTTTGACATACATATATGGAGTATAACTTCTCATTCTCATCCCAGGTAGATCTGACTGCCTTCCTTTGGAACCCATTTCTACACATATATTATCAATGTCTTTCCTGAGATGTAGACACCTTGGAGAAAGTATCTCTGTAATGTGTATCTCTGTACCTTGCTTTCCAGTTCATAGTAAGAACAAAATAAAAATCCATCAAATGAAGAATGAATTAATCCAATATGGAGTCCGACCTGTGAGCAAATGCTAAGTGAATACCATGACAGCAGAACAAAAATAGATCACAACAGTATATTGAACCATCTCAGAGGCTTGTTGCAGATAGCTCTGTTGTTCGTAAATCCATTAAGCCTTAGTTTGCATTAGTAAACAAGTCAGGTTGGGTATTCCCTATAATGTGAGTTGACTTTCAGGAACAGAAAATAGGGGCGGTAGTGACTGATATTGGCTTGCTTCCTTAGCAATTTGCAAAATTAAAACCCAATAAAACAATTCCCTCTTCCCCCAAAGTTGGCAGTGGCTCAAGTTTTTCTTTTCCAGAATACTTTCTTTGGTCAGGCAACACTCCCTGAGCTATAGCTGTTAGGCATTTGTGTGCTCTGAATCCATTAGAGAAGGTCAGTCTGGAATACTAAACAGATGCACAGCACTGAGTTTTGAGAACTGGAGTCTAACGATGGAAACGCATAACAATTGCCATCATCTCCGTTCACACTCTTCTAGGTTTCCCCATAAGCAGGCATATTTTAAAGACTGACTCCGTGAGCTGTCCTAATTTCCACACCTGAAGTGAGAAACAATTAATTTGTAGCATAAAAGTAATTCAGGAGAGTGTTGTAGTTTCAGATGCACATACACGGTCCTCGTTTCCAGTCAACATCACAGGGACAACATGCATCCCAAAGAGCAAGGACTTTTTAAAAACTGAGCAAACCTTTGTGTTCAATCAATCAATCAAACAGAAACAAAACAAAACAAAACAAAAACATTATTACTACACATTGCCTATTAATTTCAGATGAAAAGCTCTAAGGAGTAGGACACGAAAATTGGCCCAGGCCTTAAGAAGATTGGGTAGTTAGTTTGGAGTGAGTGGAAGTGGCTAGATAATATTAAGTTGTCATGGTAGAAAGTAAGTTCTGGACATTCTGCTTTCACAGTACTATCTAAACTTGTAAAAATACTCAGAGAGGCAGAAAGAAGGACTAAATTTAGACCCTCATTTAATGCATTCAAGAGCATGATTCATTTTTCCCCCCCGCTTAGGTACAGCCTGGAGAATCTGAATAGACATCAGGCAGCACGTGGATACCCTGTAAATAAATTGAAGTCTCATTCATTTGGAGGCAAGAGAAAGCCAGAAATGCCCCATTTTCTCTTCCAACAAAGGTGCACTTCCAGGCACCCCACACACCAAACTGTAGAACCAGATTTCTGAGTTGGTGAGAATCCACCTAATTTTAACTTTGCTCTGGCCTTGGCAGGGATGCTACTGGAAATTTATTCTGTTGCCTCTCTAAGTGACTTTTACTGACTTTTACCCATCAAGCTCCAGTGGGATCCTGACCAACTCTCAGAGGCCATGCAACATGGGTCACCCTAATGAGATGGCCAAAAGAATGTCATCATTTGGTTTCAGTGCATTTAATAACCTGAAGCTCAACACTCAGAGTGACCTCACAGTAATAGGCCTTAGCTGGGTCTTAGAGAGTCAGTATTATGTATACTTATGTATAACATAAGTATCTGAAGACAATTTGGGGCTATTTGAAAAAACAAAACAAAACAAAATAAAAACCAAATACCAAACAACCAACCAAACAGTAGCAAGTTCAATTCCCATGAGTTGTTGTGACTATTATTATTATTATTGTGGTTCTGGGGCACTTTACCACTGAGCTACATCCTCAGTCCTTTTTATTTTAACACATGGTCTCACTAAGTTTCCCAGGATGGTTTTGAACTTGCAATCCTCCTCCCTCAGCCTTGTGAATTGCTGGGATTATAGGGGTGCACTACTATGCCTGGCAATCCCCATGAGTTAAATCAGAGTGTTAGGTATAGTTTCCAGGCTAAAGCAGACATCACTGTCCCCTTTCCTAGATTCATTATCTTCTGCTTCTGATCATGTTCTTCCACTCCTCTCTGCTTCCAACATCAAAGAAAATGTTTTGACTTCCACAGACAATTTAGATTAAGGCTAGACTATCATTTGGGTGAGTCCAACATGGTTTAGAGGTGAAACACACTTATTTAGTGATTTTATGTGATTCCATTTCTTTCTTTTGATTTTAGTTTCTAAGCACATTTGGAAAGTAACCTTACAAATCTAATATTTGGTTGTATTGGTAGTTCTGTGTTTAGGGTAAATGACAAGAAAAAAGATTAAATGCATATAAAAAAATCCTCAGGTAATATTGCCTCCCAGAAGAGAGGACATTTAAGCTGTCCTCCATTCTGAGGTGTAAAATTGGTGTTAATAACCCAGCCCAACGCTCCCATTGCACATCCACATATATTCATCCCAATAAAGAAAGATTATTTCCCAAACGTGAAATGGGTTCAGCAGTTTTGAAGTTAAAAAACAACAAGATTTAGATATGGAGCACGTGCATCACGTTAGGAATGAGTTGCCTGAGCTGTGTTTGAATGAGCAGCGCTTGGAGAGGCCCACACAGGGCACATCCACAGGATGGGATTGGTGGACCCTGCGCAGGGCTGTGGGTCCAGGTGGACATGAGATCCAATCAGCCTGAGTACATGCTTCACACACCAACCTGGACACGGCACAGAGAAGAGGCAGACACCATAGGGCAGCAGAAATGATCTGTACCTTTCTCAAACAGCTTGGTACCTGGGCCTCTTGGGCAGTTCTGAATAACCAGGTGGGGCAGTCATCCAATCCTCATTGAGTCCACCTGGTGCCATAATACGAATAGCAAATCACTGAGAGGACAGGGATTTTCAGTGACTTTGGCCAAACAGTGACAGATTTGGGGGCAGCCTTCTGTATCCATTTGAGAAAGGACGAATACTCTTTAGCACTCTAGACAGAAAACTGGCTGATTTAGCTTAGAACAGTGGCTACCGCTGTAGCCAATTTTAGAACATCACAGAAGGAGGTAAGTGGCTGGGGGAAGGGTGTCACCAAGGTTGCATCCATCCAAGGCTGGGTCAGTTACAGATGGGGATTTGGGGTAGAAATTTATTCTCACACACATAGAGCACCACAGGTCTAATTCACAGTGTGGGGGATCTATTTTCATACTTCATTCACACAAAACACCTCTCTTCCATCTCCAGGGACTGGGATTTTCAAGTTCTAAACTACAATCAGCCCTTCTTTTAAAATAGCAATAAAAAATCCTCTTATTCAGCCAGATGGTGGTGTTTGTTGCACTAGGCTGGGTTCATAGTACAACATCAATAAATGGCCACTTGTAGAGGGACAGACAGAATCCCATTCGTAAAATATAACTACACCTTCCTCCTTCTCCCATCCTTCATTGTTGAACAAACCCATAGGAGCTTCATCTCATTTGGGGGAAGAAAGAAAAACTAGAACAGATAAAATAGCATAACTAAGTGGAAAAGCAATTTCTAGGGGGAAAAAAGCATACTTAATCTCCAAGGACAATGATCACAGGTGGGCTTTTCAAGAGTTTTCCTTGAGGGGCCATTGAAAAGGATGGTCCCCACTGCCTGGGAAGCTGCCCTGGCAAAAGCCTGGACATTGTCCATCAATTATAACTGGGGGATGGAGTTAAGATTCTTCCTCAGTGAGTTGGCTAAGACTCATACACAAAAAAATACTTGTTCCAATTACATGTTCCAAAAAATCCTCATCTGCCTCAGATAATGCATTTTGAGAAGGAAAGGATATTTGTTCAAAATCCATCATGGAGGGGAAAATGACGTGCTGGTGTGGTCTGTTGCCAGTGTACACATGCTCTTCCCAGGACTGGAGGAACTCACTTTTGAGTGCTTTGTTTATGGTGTTGCTGGTTTGGCCCTACCTGGGATGGACAAGGGGAGAGGGATGCTGACTAATCTTGGTTCCTGCTCCTAATAAGCTATACTACCTGATTATGTAAGCCTAATCCACGTCCACAGTCTGGGCTCAGATGGTTGGCCTGTCAGCAAAAAATGTCTACAAAATGTTAATTCAACAGTGTTGGAGGGATGTTATTTCCAGAGCTAAACTCCTCAGGGAAAATGAGAGATAGCTGCTCCTGGGATTCAATTCCACTGAACTAAAGGTGTTTCTCTTTCCTGATGGTTTCTTCCCTAGTAATTTCCCAGTGCCTGGTGTGCCCTGACATTTGATTCAAATAAAATCCTGGAACAGACTCTTAGGTTACAACTATCTTCAAACTCCACACAAAAGGAGTGTTTACTAGGGAGAATCAGCATCTACTTGGGCTTGAAATGTTGGGGCCTGCTGGCCCTCAGTCCCCAAACTGAATCACTTCATGATACTGATACTATTTTTTCTTCTGGCACTTACAGCAAGCAAGTCAGTTTATGACCTAAGGCATTTTCCATACTTCCAGGCAATGAATGCTAACTTCCTATGAGTCTCAATAGCACATAATTTAAGACAGTGGGAAGGGGAATTGAAGAATATTTTCCAGTGCAAGGAAAACACCATACAGATGTTTGCTCTTACCCTTGAATTCTGATGATGAAATTGAGAATTGTTTATTTGGTCTAAAGTCAAACTCAAGGACTTTATATTTTTAAAGACTGGGGGTTAAGGGTTGGGGTAGGAGTGGGTAGTTGTGACATAATATATTCATGACACCAAAATGTCCAACACGTGACCCTAGAATTTTGAATCACAAGAAAAAAATTAGATCTTTTTAAATGATTCATTTTTGGATCCAATTTGGTATACCAGATGTCAATTTGTGTCACAGAAAGACATACCTGAAAATATACCCAAGGACTACTTTTGCTAAAATTGTATATTCACCTTCTGTAATTTTTTTTTCCACCAAGATAACAAGCTAGGAATCGGTCCTCTATCTTGAGCCATTTATTGAGAACAAACAGATGAACTTGGAAGAGACACGACCCAATTGAAGTTAAATACCTGACTTTGGTGTATGAGAATCATAAACTTGCTTACGGTCTATCTGGTCTGCAAACACTTCCCCATAAATCATCCAGTAGGGCATGTAGAAGATGTTCTTGGCCAGTTTCCATGATGGCTCCTCATTGGGAAAGAGGATGGCTTGCCTGGCGACCCCAAAGCTCATCAGCACCACCAGCATAATGATGACAAAGTACATCATGTCTATCATCTGGAAGGGTGAAGAAGCAGAGGAAGAGACAAAAGAAAACCTGTGTGATTGAATGTTCCTGTGAATGCTCATGTTGAGGAAAATCTGTCAAGGACAGTCACGTTCCAGACTGCTGGTAAGAGATGTTTTGATAGGGAATTATGTCCATATAAGAGGACAGCTGGCCTGTTGAGGCCAAAATCTACAGAATCTTGTCAGTAACTCAAAAAACATTTTTTTAAAAAAAGTACACACCTAATGGAGCACCTTTGCCTTTCATTGCTTTCTCTGGGACATAATTGAGTCTAGGTAAGGGAGTCATAGTTGTATCACAAAGAAGAAGGGTTTCTGTTAATTCTGTATGAACTTTTTCTCTGCTCTCTGGGGTTGGTGCAGGGTGGGGATGTCCTCTTTGGGTCTCTTAGCAAAATTGGAATTGAGGTAATCGAAGTCTTTCAAGAACTAATGCAATGTAGCAAATTCCCTTTCTCAGTTTTGAAAGGCTGACAAAGAGTTTGAAAGCTCACGAAAATAATTTCTTGTAAATAAAGCCAAGACAAACCAAATATCTATCATATTCTTGTGACCACATTCCATTGTGTGATATTTTAGCACAAACAAGTCTCTCAGAGAACAAGTTTTCCTATACTCCTCCTGCAGGTGCCTTACTAGTTATGGATGGTGTTTTCCTGGCATTAGAACCATATGGTCTAATGACCTAGACAGGTACCTACTGCTGAAATGATGCATTTTCTCTTTGATATGTTTAAAAAATCCTCCTACTGAATTTTAGTACAATGTTATCTCTCATTCTTCTTCCTTCCTTGTTTATTTCCGTGATATATGTTATTTGGGATCTGCTTCTTTCAAATGCCAAATTGCTTTCCTTTTATTACCCAAAACAGATGAGAATGCAATAACTATTGATTTGGCCAGGCGAGAACCCATTACCTCCTTCTTTTAGAAAAGTTTCCACGCATTTGTTTCCCAGGTGAGGTCAATCAAGATGCTTCACCTGCTGGCAATGTGATGGGAGATGGGAAGTAGGCCTGTGACATAAGATAGGCCAACCAATCCTTTTTTATTTTTTCTTTGGTGCTGAGGGTTGAACCTAGGGCCTAATGCATGCTAGGCAGGTGCTCTACCACTGAGTTATACCCTTTGCCTCTAAATGAGTTTGAAACTTTTGTTGTGAAAGAGTATATTCCTTGATACCTGTTGCTGGAATTCAAACATTCTTGTATGCCTTAGGACATTGGGGTCTCAGTATATTTTAGATCAATTAATCAACTTTCAAGGCAACTTCAAAAGCCAAAAGCCATCTCCCACTTTGAAACAAAATCAAAATCTCTCCAAATTTTGACATTCATTTTTAAATTTTTCATTGTCCTCATAGATATGTGCTAGTTAGTTATTCCTTCCATGGTTTAATGGACTCAGAGCTCTCTGTGTGAGCAAGCTGGCTGTGTTGAAACCATTTTAGAGGAAACCTGGGTCTGTTTTTCATCTACTCTATTTTGTAAAATTCTTTCATCACTTATTTATAAGAAGTTCTATCAATGAAAAAGCACACATGAGTCTTTTGTGTTATATTTATTTACATTAATTAAAAGGTGGGTGGGAGAGGATGGTGTGTACTCAGGAGATTTAGGAACTTGTTTGACCCAAGAAAACTCAGCCAGTAAATACAGAAACTGTACTAATTTAATTTCTCACTATTGTTTTCACTCAGATTGATTCTGATATCTCTCCAGAGGGTCAAAACAACCAGAGAAGACACATTCTTCTCAAATGCTTCATTTCCTATAGTTCAAAGTCTTCACATCCATACAAATATCAGAATCTGAGTACTATTAATGAGAGCAGGGATGACTTCTTGTGTTTGTAAAGCTAAATCATTCAATCATGTCAATGTTAAGATTTTGTACCTTTTTTTTTTTTTGATGGTGGTGCTGGGGATTGAACTCAGGGCCTCGTGCACCCTAGGCAAGCACTCTACCAACTGAGTTATATCCTCAGCTCGATTTTGTACTATTCTTTTTTTTTTTTTTTAATTTGCAAGAATATTTATTGGGCAATTTTGTACTATTCTTAAAAATATCTTTCAGCGTGCTCAACACAGGAAGGTATGTACTCCCATGATTCCACACATTTTCTCAGGTGACAGACAACCTGGGTTTTCACCTTGGCTTTATTAGTAAAAAATGCTAAGTGGATAAAAATACAACAAAAAGTTAAAGATGATTCCAGGAAAAGAAAATAAAAATTTTCTGGCCATTTTCCTGATCATTAAAAAAAAAAAAAAAATGAAGAAGAAAGAAGACAAAAAAGTATTGCTAAGTGGCCTGGTGCAAGTTGCTTAATCTTGTTTTTTAATTTTTAAAACGAGGACAGTAATAACACTAAAAATGTATATTATTGTTGCAAGAATTAAATATGATAACATGTGAACACAATGTGGTGAGTTCTCAGTTAGTATTAATGGATTATTATTAGGGATGGAAGGAAGTCAGGCAGTGGGGTCAAGAGCTGGAATCCTGTCATTGTCCCTTGCTGAATCTCAGTTTATTGTATTGCTAAAAATGAGAATACTAAGACTTATTTCTTGGGGTGTAATGATGAAGACATGTCTCACTTATCTGGCACATAGTAAAGGGTAGCTGCAAATGCTGTTTTTGTCTTGCATTATATAAGTGAGCTGAGACCTATTTTAGAGAATTGCCTTGATAAGTGGATTATGAAGGCAAGGAAGGGGTCAGGATTTCAAGCAATCCTGGACCTATAGATCATATGGAATTATACTGGAGATTGGGGTTTTCTGTGTTGTTAGCACTTGGTGCACTGGATTCTTCTACAATGCAAAGACAAACAGAACCAATTTCAAAATGGATACATGGTCATCCTGTGTCCAAGAATCTCATCAGATGTCTGTCTCTAATCCTCAGGGCACAGTGAGTACCTGGCTGTTTATTATTGAAAAGGGACTCTCTAATGTTGAGGGGCTTTCTGTGTAAACACCTTTGGGAATATTTTGTTCCACTTCCAGCCTGGCAGTCCATCTGGCTCCCTCATAAATTCTATAGCATATTTTATCTCCTTCTGGATCAATGACTCAATTATTGAACTAATTATCTTAAAATTTCCATGAAAGAGAAGCAAAGTCCCCAAATATTCTCATTTTCTACTTATTCTTGACTGATAAATGAAGTCATTCATAAGTTAGCAGTACATTCATAAGTTAGAGAAAATGCAGTACATTTCTCTTGCTCATTCCTTAGTAAGATTTCATTCTAGTCAAAACTGGGGATAATTATGCCATTATTAAAATGACAGATGAGGATTTTAACATAATCTTACTGCATTAGTATACCTTTAGTTATTTCAAGTCTTTAAACACCATCTAGACTTTTAGAAGTAATATATTTGGTCAGTTTGGGTTTTTGAAGATTTTAATTGTTAAGATAAGGTGACCATCAGAAAACCAACCAATCAGAATGAATAATCCCCTAGTGCAGTACTTCTCAGCATTGGGTAATTCTGTCCCTCAGGAGATGCTTGCCAATGTTTGGAAACACTTCTGTTGTTAGAACTCTGTGTGCTGGCATCTAATGAGCAGAGGCCACAGTTAGCGCTGGACCTGTGATATACAGGATGGTGCCCTAAAAGAAAGAATTACCTAGCCCAGAATATCAAGAGCATCAAGGTGGAGAAAACTTGGCCTCATTTTATAGCTGTTACAGTCCTTCACTCTCACTGGGCCCACGTAAGGATTCATTTGAGAATTCTGTAAAAGTTTGTCCTCTATGTCATGGAAATTGACCCACTCACCCATGTATAAATTGGGGGGGCGGATCCACAGGTCTGCTCTCCTAAGCCCCACCCGTAGAATCTGCCTTCAGACAGATATTCTCACCACAATCTCAAATTCATGGTTAAAGTACAAAAAAGGCAATAAAACAGGTGGAATAATTGAATAATATATAATTTTTTTTCTAGTCAAAAAATACTCAATTGAATTGGGGTTCAATTTTGAGTGAGTAACTCCAGTTTGAGAATTCAAAATTTTTCTCCCTAGAATGGTTTGTAGATATTTGCCCTAAATATGACTGATATTACAAATACCAAGCTTATGTACCAAAGTTAGATTTATAGCAGAATAATGATGCTCACTGATATTTCCTTTTTTCATTGTACTTTAAAAACACAATATAAACATTGTGATAGCAGATACAATTTATCAACCATCAAACTATGAGAGACACGATGGCCGCTTAACATGTACTTTTAACCGTCACAACAACCCTACAAGACGTGCATTCATTATTCATTACTATTTGAGAAATGAGTAAACTGAATCTCAAAGAGGTTAAGTACATTGCTTAAAGTCTCCTACTCAATTCATTTTGAATTCAAATTCTTGCAAGAGTTTGTAAGTGATTTTTGTTGGAAGAGCTTTGGTTATGTAAGACTCATTTTAGTAGAGTCACACACACAGATGTTTGATAAATATTGAGTTAGCAATGATGTATATAGTGAAACTTGAGTGGTAATGAAGAAGGATATCTATTGAAAAAGTACATCTATTAGCTGGGTGTGGTGGAACTTGCTTGTAATCCTATCAATTTTGGAAGCTGAGGCAGGAGGATGGCAATTTAAAAGCCAGCCTGGGCCATATAGTGAGACTTTATCTCAAAATAAAAAGTAAAAATTCTGGGAATGGGGCTTGGGTTGTAGCTCAGTGGTAGAGTGCTTGCCTAGCATGTGTGAGGCACTGGGATCAATTCTCAGCACTGCTTATAAGTAAATAAATTAAATAAAGATTCATCAAAAAAATAAAAGTTCAGGGACTGGGGATATAGCTCAGTTGGTAGAGTGCTTGCCTCACATGCACAAGGCCCTGGGTTCAATCCCAGCACCAAAAATAAATAAGTAAGTAAGTAAGTAAGTAAGTAAATAAATAAATAAATAAGAGTTCTGGGGATGTAGCTCAGTGGTAAAGTATCACCTCCTGGGTTCAAATCCAGTACCCACCCTCCCTCCCAAGAAAGAGAACTCTATTGACCACTTGATGGTTTCAATAGCTCATGCAATAAAAGTGAAGATTATTAGTAAAGAGGTTTCTCATTAAGAGGTGTCCACATAGGTAGGATGGATGTACTTAGCTTTCCCATGTATAGCCTATAAAAGGGAAACAGGATACACAGAAGTGGAGGAGCTTATAAAGTGCCTGGTGTCTCTGGGCTTCAGGTTCTGACTCTCCCTCTAGGGAGTGGGGAAGTAGCCAATTCACTCAGGCACTCCCAGATTTCCACCTCAGCATTGTGTGGCTCAGTCTTTGTGGAAAAAGTCTGGAAGCTGGTGTGTGGTTAGAAGTATGGGACCCAGTCCTTGGCTGTTTGTGAGGGAGCATATTAGTTTGTTCCATTTGGGATTCTTTCTTTAAAGATTTGTAATGATAAGTAGGTGAATCATTTTGGAGTCTTTTTTGTTTTTTGTTTTTAAACAGACATCATTTCCTAGCAGTGTAAGAAAACGCACAATACGTGATCTTCAATTTGAACTCAGATGAACTCAACTCAAACATGCTATTTTTTTACTCTGATGAACTCAACTCAAACACGCAATTTTTTCTTCCTTTTATGTAGAGAAAGGCATCTTTCTATAACTTTTTTAAAAAGCATTAAAAAATCTTAGAAAATCTGTGAAAAATTTGTGACTCAGCTACAACATAACTTTCATATGAATGCTTTTCTGACCTATATTCTTTTTGTACTTTATGCACATCTATTACAATATCCTCACACTGTGTATTAATTACTTCTCTTTCTCTCAATTTTAATTTCATAGAAAGAACCTCTTTGAACATTCAACTCCTAGGCTAGTATCTGGCACGACATAGATCATCTTGGTGTATTTCACAGTTTGTAAATGGCTGATAATTAAATCCCTCAGTTTTTGTATATAGATATAGTCAAACTTCCAAACACTTAACGGGAATTAAAAAACAATAAAACCCCAAAAACAAAGCAAAACAAAACAAAACAAAAAAACCACCCTGCCAGGCTTGGTGGTGCATGACTGTAATCCCAGTGACTCAGGAGGTTGAGACAAGAGAATCATAAGTTTGAGGCCAGTCTAGGCAACTTAATAAGACCCTGTCTCAAAATAAAAAATAAAAAGAGTTGGGAATATAGCTTCGTGGTAGAGCACTGGGTTCAACCCCCAGTACTGGGGAAAAAATTAAAGTAAAACACCCCTGGGGCCATGTCCTGCAGACCTTGATAGCAGGTCCAAAAGAATTATAGTCCTCTTCCTATTATTATAACTCTTACTCTGAGAACTTAAAACATGGAATTAGAGAGCCCTGCTTACCATTTTTCCAATCATCATTACATATGGGCCCAGATACTTGTTCACTCCAAAGATGTCTAGTAATCGGATATACCAATAAATGATGTTCACACAATAGATAACTCTTCCATCACTCCTGAAGGGCTGGTCTTGAAGACGAAGGATCATTCCAACAGAGAACAGAAGGATGGCTATGAGGTCCGTGACATTCCAGTATTCCTGCAGCCATACCTTCACTTTCTGCAGCAACTTGCCTGGCTCTGACATCAGAATCTACAAGGCAAAAGAAAGAGTGGAGTTAAGTGTGGTTTCTAAATTTCCAGCTCAGTTGGAACATGCTTGGTCTGTTAGCTAACATCAGCAGCTTGTTCTTTCTACCTGTGTCTACTTGAATGCTTGCATGCTATCAACGTACAACTGAGCTAAGCTTAAGCGATCCAGCTGCAAATAGTCCAGAAGCAGATATAAGCTGTAAGTTTAATCCTTTGGGGGTTTTGCTATAACATTATTTCTAGTACACCATAAATTATCCCTGCAAAATCTTCCTCCATCTTAGTAAACAGCTCCGCCATATTGAATCACTCAGGCTACTCTCTTAGGAGCACTCCTTCACTCTTCCTTTGCATCAACCAGTCCTGTCACTTCTCAGTACGACCTGACCATCCACTTCTCATTACTTCCATTTCCCATTACATCTAAGTCCCCTTACATCTCACACATGATCGTGGCAAGCTTCTAACTGGCATCCCTGTGGTCGTTATTGCCTACCGGACTGGAATCCATTCTCTGATCTTTAAAAACCTAAGCCATGATCTGAATGGTGATTACATGATTGCCTATTTGTGCAGGCAAAAAACTCATCAAGCTGCACCTTTGGTAGATGTAACAGGTTAATTATACCTTATTGTTTTTTTTTTAAAGGGGAGACTTGAGAAACAAATGAACAACAGAAACTAAAGCAAATTATGATAGTTGCATACTTAAAATTTTTGATGGCTTCCATTACATTACAGAAAATCCCAAACTCCTTACTGTGGCCTCATTTCATGTCCTGCCACATGCCCCCTCCTCTCTACCCTGCAGCTATACTGGCTTGCTCTTAAGCATAGAAGTTCCATCCCATATTCAGGACATTTGAACTTATTCCTTCTGTTGGGCACTTTCTTCACCCAAAATATTACATGTTTGGCTCCTCTTCATCCTCAAGGTCTCTCTTTAATGTCCCCTTCTTAGGAAGACTTTTTTATTGACCATTCTAACTGCAGTAGACTCTATGTCTCCAAGTCACTCTCTAATATATTGCCCTATTGAATTTTTCGAAGTCTTTCTCACTATGAAAATTATCTTCTCTGTGCCTGTATATATATGCTGAACATGTGTCTGCCCATCTATTCATCCATCCATCCATCTGCTCTTCACTAGATTGTAAGCTCTGAGAGTAGAGCCTTTGTATTCTAGGCCTGTTATATAACGGACACTCAACAAATATTTGTCAATAGACAGTTGCATCGGTACCTGGTAGCAATTCTCCCGTCTTTTACATATTTTATGTGCTGGGTAGAACTCTCAATTTACTTTAAGCTGAGAGAGACTGCCACACATGGGCTCTAGGAAATGCACACTGGGTCACTTTCATGATTCTCTTATGTTTACTACTGAGGTTTCCATCTCTTCACTATGACCTACTCTTTTTCCCACTCAGGACCTCTCAAAGGAGAGGAGAGAAAAGACTGGGGACAGTCAATATCCACAGTTATTTGCTTGAATCCTCATATCCACTATAATGGTTAACCCTGGTCTGAAATACTAAAAAAGGGATGTTTAATAAATCAAGGCTGGGGTTTGGAAGGCTGAACAAGATACCAAGAGTCACCTGGTAGCCTGGATCCTCCTTCTCTGTAGTGTTCCTTCTCCCATTCCTAGCCCAGGGATTCTTGAATTTTAGTGTGCCTCAAAATCACCTACAAGGCTGCTTGAAACACAGGTGGCTGGCTCCACCTCCAAGTTCTTGCTGCAGGAGGCTTGGGGTGGGACAGAGGATCTACCTTTCTAATATGTCCTACTGGTGACCATAGTCTGAGAGCCACTGTTGTACCCATCAGGATTGCTGCCATTGTCCTGGTTATTTCTCAACCTCAGCCCCATCTCAACTAGGCGAACATCTGTGTGTGTGTGTGTGTGTGTGTGTGTGTGTGTGTGTGAAGAAGAGGAGGAGAGAGGATAGGAAATGCCCTAGATTTTCTAACCTTTTGCTCAAACTGCTAAAAATGGAGTTATATAGTATAATTTTTAAGTAGGGAAAACATTTTTTTTTTTTTTCCTGGTGTCCTACAACATTAAAAAAAGAGGTAAAAACAAAACAGCTTGGGCTGAAGCAGGAGTGAAAAGTCAAGGTTCAAGAGTCTCCCCATCAGGGACCTTCCTTGGCATTCTTGGACCCTCCAGAGTAACGAGTCTTGAGATGGTCTGACACGTTTCAGACCTAGCCCTCCTCTCTAGTTATGGGATTAAAAAAAAAATCGCTTACTACCCCAAGCCTTGGTTCCCAGACCTGTGGAGTGGGGACGTCATCATAGCTGTGCCATTGACCTCACAGAGTTGTGGGGAGGAGGACCGGAATGAGATAATGTCTACAAAGCCGTGCCATAAACAGTGCCACTCTATTAAGGGATTACCATGGCTTGCCTGGTGACTACAGGCAGAAGTATGTGGTGTTGGGAATGGGCGGGCAGCATGTGAAACCACAGAGCTGTCCTTGTTTATCCCTTGGGAGGCACGGAAGTGCAAACTTTTCCACGTTTCCAGGATCTTGCGTCTGAGCTCCCCAGGCGGGTGTCTGGGGGGTCCTCTTCCCCTTGGTTAGTGGAACATCTCTTTATTGAGTTCAGGACAGGGACAAGGGGTGAGGGGCAACCTCACCGGGCTGCAGAGGGAAAGGTCAGACAGTAAGATGGTCACTGCCTGGCTCCCCACAGCTTCCTCAGGAGCCACGACTCTTCCGCTGACCCCCTCCCGACCTCAGCTCGGAAACCCTGCCCTCCTGCCATGACACGCTGCCTGGGGAGAAATGGAGAGCCAGGCCCAGAAGGTCCTGGCAGGCCGCCTGCTTGGCAGTCTCTACCCGAACAGTCCATGGAGTACAGACTGCTCCCTGTCTTCTTCCAGCCTAGTCCCTGGAGAGACTCCAAACTCCAGGCTCCAGTCTCTCCCGCTTCTGCCTGTGGTGGGGAAGGAATATGTGTTAAGTTGCAAGAGTGCCAGCTGGCACTGCACAGCCACTGGGTCCCCCGAAGTGGCAGCTCAGTTCTCAGAGCCACACAAAGATCTGAGCAAACTTATTGCTGCTCTTCAGTTTAAATGGGAAATCCACAACATTTGTCAAGAAACAGAAGACTGTGAACTGAAGGACCTCAGTATGGACAACTGGCCGGAACAAGACAGGGCACTCCATGACTTTTGTTTGTTTTTAACTTAATCCAGTCCTATATAAAATGCAACTAATACACCTTGCCCTAGGTTCTCGGGATGGGGAAATTTTAGTTACAATTAGATTGTCTCCCAGTTTAAAAACCCAAAAGAAAGCTTCTGAATACAGAGAAAAAACTTTTTATGACCCCAATACAAATTCATCTAATAGACACTGCATGCTTTCTCTGGAGGAGAACATTCTTGTGCTGAAATTCAAGAAGGCAAGTCCTTTTGAACCTGTTTTGGTGAGGAAAGCCAGGGCGGGTCTGTGGATTGTAGGAATCCTTTTTTCAGGGGTGTCCATCCATCCACTGAAGTACAGAAACCAGGATTGTTTTTGAGCTCACGGAGGTGTGATGGATGCGACAGGAGCCTTTCTCTAGAAAAGTACCCCTGTGTATCACCTCACAAGCCTGCATCACCTCACAAGCCTGCCTTCCCTGTGGCTCCTTCTGGTGAAACAGGAGTTTGCTGAGCAGGGCTGCAGAGCCCTCTTGTGGACTTTTGCTTGACCACATGTATTTTGGAAGCATTTGGAATCTAGAGCTTTATTTATTTATTTTTTTAATGAAATACATTATTTTTTAGAGCAACAAAATTGAGAGCACGGTAGAGAGATTTCCCATGGACGCCCTCTCCCTACACACACATAGCTTCCTCTACTATCGACACCCCCCACCAGAGGAGAGCTTGTGCTGTAACAGATGAACTGAGAGTGACACATGACGTCACCGGGAGTCTGTTCCTTCCACTAGGGCTCTCCCTAGGTGTTGTACATTCTATGGATTTGGACCAATGTATAATGACATGCCTCTACCATGACAGTATCATCACACAGACTATTTTTACTGCCCTAAACAGCCTGGGTGCTTCACCTTTTCATTCCCCTCCTTGCAAACCCTGGCAACCACTGATGTTTTTACTGTCTCCATGGTTTTGCCTTTTCCAGAATGTCATGTAGTTGGAAACATGTAGCCTTTTTTCCCCACTTAGTAATATGCATCTAAGTTTCCTCCATGCTCTCTCATGGCTTCATTTATCATTTTTGGGTAGCATCCATTGTCTGATAGGTTGTCTTTCGAGTTCAAAAACATCATATAAGTGTGGCATTTCAACAACTCCCTTTAGGTCATAAGGATGTGGGGATAAAAAAGGGACCAAAACTATGTGCAGTTGGCTTTGGTGATCCCTAGGGGTGGTAGAAAGGCTGGTGTCCAGCAGGTCCATGACAAATGTTGACAAGGAGTCAACTGGAGACTAAATTAAATAAATGAACGAGAGCAGAGCCCCTCCTAGAGCTGCTGAAGCACATTTGGAGAAATGACAGTGGTATGGGTGGACTGTGTCCAAAGAGCCTGGAAGAAAGTGATTGAAATGGGAATTAAAAAGAGCCAAATATGAAAAGTCATGTTCAGAGGTATAAGTAAAGAGAGGTGTAAATGATGTGGAAGACAACTAGAGGATTCCTTGGGACAAAAGCTTCACGAGCAGAAAAGAGACTACATCCAAAGCAGTCATGGAGTGACAACCCTGTAAACATCAGCCAGTGAAGCCTCCCTAGATGTGTCACAGGTGGCAAGAAACAGCCCTTAGCAGCACTAGAAGATAGATTCTGGCTTAATTTGGATCCCCAGCATCCCCTTCTCCCCTCCATCCACAAATATAACTAACCACCATCCTGCTCTTATGTTTTCTTTTATGAAAGCAGTTACCTCTCTCATCTTTTCTATTCCCAGGGTGAAAATATAGGAAATGACGATCCATTCCTGGGTTGAAGGCCAGCGCTCCATCTTCACTAACACGATATAGTTGAAGAGCATCAGGTAACCGATATACGCCAGCTGCAAGGAAATACAATACAGTGCTCTGGCCACTGAGGCCCAGGAGCCCTGGACTCGGGCAAGGGCACCAGACAGCAGGACAGAACAAGGTCAGAAAACAGGACAGAGGATTCATGAAAATGAACTTAAAAACTTTAAACGAGCAAAAGAATTTTTAAAAAGACTACAGTATTTGAAATAACTTTAATATGAGTCTTCTTCCTGACCCTTCCATGTGTCTCTGGGGACTCAGTACTGGTATGTGTATGTCACTATGCACCATTTTTGTTTTGCAATGACCTGGTTTCTCATGTCTTCCTAGAAAAAAAAAAAAAAGGGAACCTTGTCTATGAGGATTGCTCTTGCTCAGGCTCAGAACTTAGGTTCCTGAACTATGCTGCATAGTGGAGTTTTGCCTACACTAGGCAATTAAATAATGTCCATGAGAAGGAAAGGAAGACACACATCATACCTGCAAATTGGTCAAACCAACATGAAACTAGTCCAGACTTTATCTCAAGACCCCACTTCAATTCTCTTGAGTTAACATTTTCCTTTTTTCTCATACTTTAAAGTATTCAGCTTGTCAGTGACCTGGGAAGGTTTTTCCTGTTTTCCATTGTACTATCACCCTGCTCTATCCCAGTTGAAATATTTCAGCTTGTTTGTTTGTTTGTTTTTGAAACAGGGCCTTGCTATGTTGCTTAGGAGGGTCTTGAACTCCTGGGTTTGAGTGATCCTCCTGCTTCAGGTTCCAGAGTGTTGAACTGCAGGCATGTGCCACTGTGCCCAGCTGGAATGTTTGTTTTTGGTGTCTACTTCTTTGAAACGAGGTGAGAGAAGACAATGCACAGAAAGGCGTGGGTCTGTGTGGCCTGCTGTGGACTAGAGAGAGATTTCATCCTGGGCTCTCACACCTTGAGGGTGAATTCTGATGTAACTGACTGGATTGATGAATATCAGGAAAAACTCCTCAGGGTTCAAGATGGTACCTGTCCCTGGAGGATTCAGCAGTGTCAAGGTGCATGGAGTGATAGAAAGCTGCTGGGGGCCTTGCAAGAGAAAACTCACCCTAAGGGAAATGGCAAGGAAGCAAAACCTTAATAGGCAAGGCCTCAAGTCAAACAAGGCACTTACTGGCCTCAGGGGCTGTGAGTAGGAACTCAGAGCTCCTTAGTTCACAGGCCTCACACTCTTCCAAGACCACCATAGAGCAAAGAATAGGACACAGTGTGGGCAAGAGGATTGGGGCCTCCAGAGTTCTGGAGAGAGTGTGTAACTTTGGGACATGGAGGGAGCTTGGAAGGTGGAGGAAGCTGCAGCCTGGTTGGGAGGTATACTGGGGAACTGGGGAGATGCTGCCTTATCTACCCAAAGGGTCTCTTCCTCTTTCTCTCTCTCTCTCTCTTTCTCTGTCTCTTTCTGGTAAGTGAATAAATAGATTCTTAATATGAATCAAGGGTATTTCTGATATCCTATTAGATTGACCAAACATTTGCAAACATACCTCTCTGTGTGTCTAGGTGTGTGTGAATGTGTGTGTGGTGCTGGGGATTGAACCCTGGGCCTTGAGCATGCTAGGCAAGCGCTCTACATACTCGGCGGCCCTCCAATCCCCACTTGCATATCTTAAAGGAGAAAATATGTCAGAGTTACACAATATCATGAATGAAAGCAATGTGATTACCACGGATAGTTATGCAGATGCCAAGTGTCCTCTGAGCTTACTTTCCACCCAAGTGATTTACTTTTCACCCCTGACACTGTGACTGTCATCTTTATCCATGACTAGGTCTCTATGCCTTACCACCTTCAGGATCATTAGCAAATTATGAAAATTTTTCAGAAAGTTTCTTAAAATCATGTAGGCTGCTGTTGAAAAATTAGTTCAAGGGACGAGGTACAGTTTAGTGGTTGCCTAGCATGTGAGAAGCACTGGGCTCAATACCCAGTCCTGAAAAAAAATTAGTTCACGATCTGACTTAGTTCACAATCTGACTTAGTTCACATGATTTTGATTTACCATCATAATGCACTGGCATTCATTCCACAGTTTCTGTGAGTATGTATTTTACACAATGCAAAGAAAGAAATTCAGTGGTTAAAATTCTGTAAGACACTCTTGACACCTTCTGACTTGAAATCCTTCTCTCTTCCTGGTTGCTTCCTTCTCTTTGTTGAATCAAATTTTATTGCTTCTCAGTGAAATGAATTTTGTTAACTTCCCTGGCTTCATCATTTTACCCAATTTGCTGTAAAACATTCCAAGGGGTTATCTTCTTTTGTCACTTGTAGGTCCAGTTACACAATGCACCCACTCCTACCTGCAGCTTAGTACTTAAGTGACTTTGTGTGTATCCTCTGAAAACATGGCTAGTGTCTCTGGTGCAAGGTAGGTGGACAGCAAAGTCACCAAGACTTAGATTTAAATCCCAGCTCATGTTCTTCATCTTGTCTAAATCACCCAACCTGCCTGCCCTCCAGGACACAGCCTGTCACTGCGGGAGAGACTTTGGGTGCATGTCGTGTCCACTGACCTGTGGTCACCGCACACCTTGGATTTGAATCCTCTTTAGCTGGATCTTTCAAACAGGCTATCAACCAAGACATGGTCTGGGAGCCAGATGGGTCCCTGGCTCCCTTTGTTTTGTAACAGAAGAGGACCTAAGCTGCTCCTTGGGAATTGTGTGTGACAAGCAAATGGGGTTGTGGGGAAGTAAGATATGTCCTTCCTTTCAGCACCTTGGGAGAGTAGGAAGGGAAGCTTTTAGAAATCAAAGTGAGAAATACTCTTATAGAGAACCCAGCCCAAAGCCAATGGGACCTTTAATCTGAAGCTGAATTTTATTGTGAAGCATCCCTGGGGACTTAAAAAACTGGCACACCTCTCTCCATTCACTTTCTTGAGACCTGGCCTTTGTCAACACATGGACATAGATTCCTGTCAATTGTATAAACACAACTGGACACAACTGGGGAATCCAGTTTGATAGGTTTGCTGAGGCTAACCCAGTCAGCCATGTACAAGGGAGATGGGTGCTCAGGTCCCACCCTTCAAAAGAGTTATCTTCCCTGGGTGCTGCAAAGGAAGTAGGGAAAGCAGTGTGTCTCGAGCTTCCCTAAGCATTAATGCACCTGCAGCATTCACTAAACACAGGTAGCCTCTCAGGGTCTTGCTTGGAGAGCTGATTTGGTAGGTCTATGATGGGGTGAGGTGTTGGCATTTCTAACAAAATCCCTTCTCATCATGGATATTTTAGAAATGTGTTTAGTTTAAAACACTAACTCTTCATTGTCTGGGTCAGCGGTTCTCAGCCCCTGCTGACCATGACAATCACTTGGGAGCTCTGTAATATCCCAGTGACCAGGCTGTACCCAACACCAATGGTGCCAAAGCTCCGAAGACCAGTGTTTTAAAATCTCTCCAGGTGGTCCCAAGTGAGGCCACGCTAGGATAGTTGTAATTCAAAAGTATTCTTGGCTAACAATTGCCTGACGTGAGTGAGTAGGGACTAGGGGGATCACAAAACTAAAATTACTATAAAATAGGATGCAGATCAAGAAAGAGAAAAAGATCCCTTGGAAGGATAAGAGAGGTACATTCATACAAGCGATAGAACGTTCCTGACACAATTATTTCTACTGATTTCTTTTGTGCTCTAGATCAGGAGTCTGCAAACATTTTCGACAAAGAGTCAGACAGGTAACTCTTATGGCTTCGCTGGTCAAAAGGCTTTTATCATCAGTAATCAATTTTATTGTTAGAGCATAAGAGCAGCTAGGCTCTACAGGTAAATAGGTGACTTTGGGTTTCAATAAATCTTTGTGGACACTGACATTTGAATTTCATATAACTTTCAAGTTTCATAATGTATTCTTATTTCAACCCTTTAAAAATGTAAAAAACAAACCAAAACAAAACAGGGACATGAGTGTAGCTCAGGGGTGGAATAGCTGCTGAGTATGCACAAGGTTCTGGGTTCCATCCTCAGCACCATAAAATAATTAAAAAAGATGTAGAACAACTGTTAGCTTGCAGGCTACAATAAGGGGCAGTGGGCTGGACTTGGCCCAAGAGCTGTAGCTTGCCAAACCCTGTCCTATGTTGTGAAAATTGATGAAGCATAATGTAAGAGCAAGGACGGACATGTGTATGAGATGATGGTGCAAATTATATCTTGATGAAATTGTATGGATTAGGGAGGCTATTTAGAAAGCAATGGAAACATTGCCTCATACATAGTAAGTGCTCAACAAAAGATACTGTCATTATTGTTGATGGATAGATGACTACAATGTTGATCGTCTATCACTTTGGAATGTGGCTAGTTTAGGAATAACAGTAGTCACATTGGCGTGGTTCTTTCAGGTCCAGGCACTGTTCTAAGCACTTCCCCTACTGCAACACATTTCATCTTCATTAAACCCTACAAAGTAAGTATATTATTATCTCCGTCTTAAGGAAACTGTGGACAGAATGGGAAAGTAACTTGTTTGATGTTACACAATACAAAGAGGCACAGATGGGATTCCCACCCAGGCTGTCTCACTCCAAGGTCCGTGCTTGTCACCACTATGCTGTTTTCTGCAAGGTAAAAATAATGTAGATCTGTATAAAATGTAGAAATAGAAGTGAGTTTGGCATGTTTCCGTTGAGGGGTGGTGGAACATTTTTTTTTTTCTTTTAGTAGGCTATATTATCCCATACATTCTCTTTTTTTTTTTTGAAACATTAATACATTTGAAGTTTTACTTTACTAAATATAAATGTAATATTTATATTTTCATAACACTGATCCTCTTTTGAGACTATACTTTAAAGTAGTGGCTTTTAAACTAGTGGCTTTTTTATCTTATAAGGGGATGTTAAGCAACATCTGGGAACATTTTAGTTGTCATACCTGGAGGAAGAATACTACAGGCATCCAGAAGGTGGAGGCCAGGGATGATGGTAAACATACTACATGTCAGGGACAGCACCCCATGACAAAGTATTACCCTGCCCAAAATGCTGATATTGCTGAGGTTGAGAGTCTCAGCTACAAAGCCAGTGCCAGGTGTTAGCACACAGGACCACACAAAAAACAGCTCATCTAGACATTTGAGTCATCTCAGCTTCAGATTTAGATTATCCTGTTGCTGACTCAAACGACTGCTCTGTAGCTGGTTATCAAAAAGGCTTAAAATACAGATACACTTGCCTTTGTCTTTGCACAGTTCCAATGTGTCGGGGGAGAATCAGAGATGACCTGGGCCAAAGCTCATCTTAAAATATCATTGAGAAGTAAAAGTGGAAAACCAGCAGCTCAGTCCTTCCTACCACATCAGGAGGCCTTTTCAGGAACCCACGGTTCAGTAGGCAGATGATGTTGGTAGGATGTGCATACTGAATAATGAATAATAATAATAGGACTGTTGGTTGCTTTGGCAGTTTTTGCTTCTTTGGCTTGTTTGTTGTTTATTGTGTCTGAGCAAGAAAATCTGTTTGCTGGCACTTCCAGAATGGGAGTAGCTATGTGTGTGCGCGACCTGTGTCTAGTCATGACATGTCCACACTGTGCTTAACTCTTATTCACTAAATGTACCTCTACCCCTAATCCTACCCCCCAACCAAATCCCAGGATTGGCATCTAAAATAGGCAACTCTGCTCTTATCCTCATCCATCCAGAAGAGGAAAGAGTTTTGAAAGTGAACATCTACTTCCTAATAGATTGAACTCATACTCCACCTCACCTCTATTTCTATTAGTTCTCCCTTTTATTATTTCCATAAGCTTTGTAAAGAGAAGATATTTAGCCTGTGGGAGCTGCCCAACAAACTTCACAATTCTTGCACAACTATTGGAAAAGCAAGGTCATAGAGCTTTCTTTCCTGCATGGGTGGTAGGACTCACAGAGAAAACCACACGGGTGTGTGAGACGTGAATGTTGGTTCCTGTGGTCATCCGTTAGGAAGGATGTAGACTACTTACAGTGTAGAACCAGAACTTCACAATGGGTGCATTGTAGAATTCATAGATTTTTCTGCCCAGGGGGATTAACCGGTGCCTGCTCTGAACTTCCTCTTCATCCTTCTTCCTGGATGACTCCCCATTGTTTCGCCCCAACATTGCCTAGAGAGGGAGAGAATGGAAACTGTCATGGTAGGGCTCTGCAGAGCACAACTTTAACATGCTTATTTTACTCTTTAGAACTCACTGAACATAAGAACCTGAGGCCCCCTAGGTACATGCTTGCATTCTTGTTTAATCTGTGTATTTTCTTTGTTTGGGATGGAAAGTCTTGGGGATAGCTCTTGATCGTTCTCTTCTACCCTGAACCCTCTGGAAGAGGCAGGCAAGAGAAGAAAACGTAGTATTCTGAAAGGGAGGAAGAGTGTGGCTGGGAAGGCCAGGTTGGAGAAATCTGTCCCCTCATCCTACACTCATATATTGAGAGACAGGGTACCTCTAGGTTCAAATCCTCTCTCCACTCATACTAATGACTCTTAAGTCAAAGGTAAATTGGACCAGAGATCATGAGTGTTCAAGAGGCAAGTTATCTGAAGTACCTGGAGTTAGGTTAGGGCCACCTCCTCAACCTGTAGGCATGTGCCTTGGTTCCCTGATTCAGTCCTGGTAAAATCTGAGCTACTGCTGGCATTAGTTTTATCACAAGTCCTGGGCATGCTGCCTTTCTTTGCGGTCAGTGAGAATAGGAGAATCCTAGTCAGGCTTGGTTGCAGAGGTCTTCATCTCCAAGCTGTTGGAGATCTTCCCAAAGAATCCATTATTCCCTTATCGTTCATAACAACAGCAGCAGTATCAACAATATTGTATTTTTAACATCTCTGAAACTCCGTTTCTCATTGTTTGATTTTTTGTTGTTGTTGTTGTCGTTTTTCACAGTGCTGGGATTTGAACCCAGGGCCTCAAGCATGCCAGGCAAGTACTCTATCACTGAGATACATCCCCAGCCCTGAGACTTAGTTTCTTTAACTGTAAAATGGGGGTAATAAGAGCTCTTAATACAGGGTTGATCTACCAATGAGTTAGCATCTGGCACATAATAGATGCTCGGTAACTATTAACTAGTTAAATAAACTGAGACCTTGGCTACTCTTCACTGAAATGATCTAGTTGGGATCATGTACACAAAAAGTATGTTATTAGAATATATAATAGCATAATTGTTTTTACTTTAATTCTTCAATATTGTTCTAAGATAAGGTTAGTTCCACACTATTGGGAAATGAGATTTTTATTAAATACAAGAATGGGATAAGATGTTATAACTGCTGAGGACTAAAAAGGATTTGAGACAAGAGTACTGGGCATAAGAATTTCAAGTTGAGAGAGCTCATTATAGCTCTTTCAAGACTAGAAATAAGACTAGAAATAAGCCATAAGTTGAGACTAGAAATAACCACTACATAAATCTCTTTTCAAATAATCTGACCTAAAATATGAAATATTAGTTTCAACTACTTCAACCATTGCCTCAAAAAAAAAAAAAAATCACTTCTCTCAAGTATGTGATAATCACAACTGATTTCTCCCTAATCAATAGAATTTCTGAAAAGGTAACTTCCATCCCTTTGTGGACACTCTGGCTAGAAAAGGACCTTGAGTTAATTAATAGAGCAGATTTTCCTCCAAGGCTGGTCTACGTGTTTATTGTTAGTGAGCTGTCAATCTTCATGACGGATAGCACACTAGACCCCCACAGAATTCTATAAGTATTGATCACTGACCTCAAGAAACTCCAGAGGTACATGATATTTGTCCTTATATAATTCATAATTTATGTAACATAATTATCCTGCTCCTGTTCTGCTTATGTCTATGCTTGACAATGCAATGCCTCTCGGAGACATAATGAGATAGAGGTAAAGGTAGACTGGAGATCTTTAGGCACCTTGGAGAGGGGCAGCTTGAGGGTAATCTCTGGGGACACTGGATTTCCCAACATAGCTATCTCTAAGACTGTGGACATGTTGGCACTTTATTAGGCAAAGTGTAAGGTGAAGACACCCACATGGCCAGACCCATAAAACACAAAGAAAAACAAATAACTTGTTTTGTCTTTATGATTCGAATGCAAATTCCAGTCTGAGTGTGTTTATAAAAGGTTGGTCTTTTTTAAGTAAAGCATTTTTGGCCTTTCATCAGTTCCAGCCTCAGCAGCTTCATGTGCTGATTTGGTGATTTCTTCCCCCTATGGTCAAACATTTCCTTTGACATTCCTTAAAGCAGAATTTAAGGATCAAATTCAGATATACCATACAGTGTGGATTTTAAATCTCTGCTGCCTGGACACAAGTGTTAATGGAGAAAATAATCCTTTGAGGTCAACTACAGATCCTGAACTATTAAATGTTCTGAAATGGAGTGAACCAAGGTGAATATTTTGGGTTTTGGAAGGACAAAGGATGTTCCATTACAAGAGGAGATACATTGGTTTAACAAAGAACCTCAAACGTCAATCCTATGAAAGAAGGAGAGGCATCATCAACCTTCAATCCTGCCTGGGGTGAGCCTACTGATGGGCGCTCTAGTAGGGATAGAATTTGCCATCAGGGTCTGAGCTTGATGCCCCTAAATCCCTTCCCGCTTCCTTGTTTCCTTTCCCTCCCCCTGGGGAGAACAAGCCCAGGCAGCAAGGCTAACCCTGTGTCTCCCACTCAGGTTCTTAGTAAACAGCACTGGGGGCTGTTCTTTGACCAGACGACTTTGTTCTCAGTCTAGAGATACATCCTTTATTGTGGCTTCCTGAAGGATAAGGTCCTCAAACGTCTGGCCTGCGCAGGGGAAGCTCCTCCCTTTGCTTTCTTCCTGGAGAGCCAAGCAGGCAGAAGTCTGAGTCAGCTCCTGGCTGACTTCCTAGGATGTGTGTCTACCTCAAGGTCACCCGACACTTGACTTAGGAAGCCTGCGTGTTGCTTTTGAATTCTCTACTGTGTGTTCACCCAAAGCAGCTGAGGCTAGGAAGAAATTCTCCCTTTTCCTTAATTAAAAAAGTGGACAATGGAGTCTGTTTGCCTGGGTTCTAATCCCGGATTTGCAACTGGGTAAACTTGGGCAGTTTGAGCTCCTTGAGTCCCATCTTCCTCACCTGTAAAATGGGATTAATAATAACAGTGCCTATTTGTGAGTCTGATGTGAGGATTCCATGAGTAAGTATACAAAGAGTGCTTAGTGTGCATTAGTAAGCATTTATCAACCTTTATGGTGTGACAGCTACCAGTCTAAGCAGTTTAAATGTATATGTTTTAAACCACACAGCTTCCTGTGGGGCACATAAAGTCATTATTCCCATACTAGAGATTATGAAAGTGTGCTCAAAATCATACAGCAAGAGGTGATGGTGTAGAATCCTGACCCGAGAGAATACCCTCCCTTGTCACCACTGATGATTAAAATAACATTTCCTATTCATCATGGGGCTTAGAAGCCAAAATTATGGGAAGATCTTCGGGGAAGACCATCTGTATTCCTATAGAGGTGAGCAGACTCCTATGTGGATATTTGTAAAGATCCTGAAACTGAAACAAAAGTTGGCTTTTCAGTCAATGAGTTAGGGATTGTATCTGCAAACAGATGTTGAGGAGGGGCCCACTGCAAGGAAATGTTCTTTGTCTGGAGGAAGAACAGTCCTTGGTGGCCCCACCAGGATGATAATGCAAAAGCCTTCTGTCACCTGAGCAAAACCAATTTTCGTTTTCTCCTCTCACAGTTCCTTTTGGGTGATTAAGGCAGCAGTCGCTAGCCAGGGTGGTAAGGGAGGGTGAGGCCTATCAAGAAAGTCCTTAGGGAGTTGTTGCTTGATGTTTCCTGAGCTATGAAGCCTTGTGTGTCCCTTTAATAGCATGGGATATTTTTAGTGTTTGGCTACCAGCCAGTGACAGTCACGCTGCTCAAGCGGGGGCTGTGGGAAGCCGTCCCATGCGCAGCTGCCCCGTTCCCTCTGCAGAACAAAGCATCCATGTTCTATAATTACACTGGGGAGAGCTAATAAAAGCTTTTCATACAAACCTCAAAATTCAATTAGTGCTGTCTTTGTGAGCCTGACCCTGAAGACAGATACAGGCTTAGCTTCTGATCAGCAGAATGGTTCCAGTTCAGGGAAGTTGGCTGCTCCCAAATCATGGCTCTCCTTTCTTGTTTTGTGCGCTAAGACCACCACATCGCCTGGTTGTTTATAAACCTTTGCTTGCCTGGGAAATTTGAGGGTGCCTTGCTTTGAATTTCATTGGATTTTCCTGCTCCATTGGACTGAAGGGCTTCACATTTAGAATCAAACCAAACAGTCATGCTATTTGTGCATAAAGAGGACATTTTTATAATACCCTGGTGATAATACTTAAATGGAAGCACCCATGACTAACTTGGCAGTGAGGATGGGGACAGCTGTCTGACCTCAAGAGTGACTGAACCTGAAGTCACATCAATGCATTTGGGATTTTCCTCAGGGAAAATAACTGCTTTTTTTTTTTTTTTTTCCTTACAGTCAGTTCCATGTCCTCCTCATCTTTTTCCTTCGTGGGTTTCTCTGGTTCTTCTGGCTCCTTCTCTTGGAGATGGATTTCTTGGGCCTGAGTCATATAGGGCATGTCATCTTTGTTCTTGAACTCCAAGCTGAGAATTGAAGGAGGAAGTAGAATTCCCAGAATTACCTAAAGTAATAATAATGATAATAATAATAATCACATTTAAAGGATTAAGATTAGGTGGTTGTTTAGAATCAGAGGGCCTGGGGTGTGGTGTTGAAGTGTGTGTTTGTGTATATGTGCATGTGCACCCATGCACGCCCATGTAAGAGCGTTGTATACCCTGTGTGTGGACCTGAACATCTGAATCTCTGAAGCTCACTATGTGAAGAAGGTCACTTTGTCCCATCAGAGAAATATTTTGCATAGTATCTCAGTCTAGTTTTTGAAGAAACAAAGGGTCAGTAAAAATGAAGCTCAAGTTGCAAGGCAGGACGGTCCAGGGCTGAATGGCCATGAGGACTGGAGAGCAGTCAGGGGAGAAAGAATGGTGATGACCCTGGATTCTGGGTGCCCGGCAGGTCTGGTCTCAGGTGGCATGCTGGTGTGCTCAGCCTTCAGGGGACATGGCACATTGTCCTCAGAGCTCGAAACTGAGTTGGCTCCCCGCGAGCTCAGGCTCAGCAGTCACTAGTAATGTGGCTAGGGAAACGTCCATGTTCTGCTTCATGGAACCGTCTATGACTCTGGGCCAAGAGCCACGGGGAGGGAGGAATGGGACAGGGACTGCCAGTCCAGTAAACCGTGGGCAAAGGGCACAAAGTCGCAAGTGTGCAGGATGAGTAAATCCAGGGATCTGATGAGAAACACAGTTCTAATATCACATTGCACACTGGAAATTTGCTAAGAAAGATTTTAGGGGCTCTGATCATATTAAAAAAAGAGGCTAACTATCAAGATGATGGATTTGTTAATTTGCTTAACTCTAAGAACCATCTCACTATGTATATCAAAACATCATCTTGTACACTTTGCATGTATAAATTAAAAAACGGCCATCATACAAATTAAGGCCAAAACAAAAAGCAAACAACAAAAAA
The DNA here is from genome assembly GCF_902686455.1 of Sciurus vulgaris. Classification (NCBI taxonomy): domain Eukaryota; kingdom Metazoa; phylum Chordata; class Mammalia; order Rodentia; family Sciuridae; genus Sciurus; species Sciurus vulgaris. The sequence goes on along the minus strand of NC_136476.1, from coordinate 17,245,050 downwards.
CCCCATTTTCTTTTGATCTTCCACCTTTCATTTTTTTTTTTTCAGTTTAATGTTTCCTTTGAAAAACATTGAAAAAATTCAAAAAGCAAGTCCTACATACCATCCTACTTCTCATAAAAATGATAAAATTCCAAACATGGTTCATTCAACCTCAGGAATAACCTCTGCATATAGTTTATTCTGTGTTCTTTTTTTTTTTTTAATGAATTTATATTGCTGTAACTCTGTACATATACATTTTGTAAAAGGGACTCGAGTTATTCAATCTAGTCTGAAAATTGTTTTTCTTCATTTAAGAGTATGATCAGGGGGTTGGGGATGTAGCATAGTGGTACAGTATGTGTGCAAGGCCCTGACTTCAATCTCTAACACCAAAAAAGAAAACAGTGATCAGAATCATGAAGCAATGTCTTAATATATACATCTACCGTGTTTTTAGTTCAGTTTAAAAAATTTCTCTCAGGGCATGGTAGTGCATGCTTGTAACTCCAGACACTCAGGAGATTGAGGCAGAAGGATCTCAAGTTTGAGATTAGCCTAGGTAACTTAGTAAGACCTTGTCTCAAAATAAAAAATAAAAAATGTAGTTCAGTGGTAAAACACCCCAGAATTCAGTCCCCAGTACCACTACCTACACACACATACACAAAAATCCTGAAGCACATTGGGTAAGATCCAATATCTCTATGATCAGCATGTAAATAACATATGTGGGGGATGGGAGAGGGTAGGCTCCCACAGTGGAGAAGGGTTGCCTAGGTGAGGACTCCTGGTACAGCCTGGCTTGTGCCAGAGTAAAAGGTGACTCCTATGGAACCTGTGACCACTGCCTTTGGATCTTTTGAAAAACATTAATGTCAAGTGCTACCTTAAGAGATTCTGATTCAGAAGGACTCAGGGGAGGCCCTAGCCTCTATATGAAAATCAAAACACTGTACAGGAGATTCTGGTGAACAGCTGGGGTTTAGCGGCAGTCTCTTGAGATAAGAGAATACCTAATCCCACCACAGATATGGCTTTGAAAACTACAACCAACCCTCTGGCCCTTATAACACACAGGGCCTCCTTGGGCGTGCTGACCTTGAGGCCTGAGTTCTTGCGCATGCGGAGCCGACCCATCCACATGTCAGTGAGCAGCATCTGGCTGCACGTGTGCGCAATGAAGTCGCGGTGCTTGGCGGCCACAGCCAGCTGCAGGCATGTGGCGTTGCTCCAATTCTTTAGTTCGTACGTCAAGAGTTTCATGGCCAGTTGCTCATCCTGCTTGTAGGATTGGTCCAAGAGCTCCACAGCCAGCTGGCCAAAGTCCCTGAAAGAGAGAATGTACAAAGGTGCCTCAGGCCTGCTTGGAGACATATATGACAAAAGTGGGAATGGAGCCTATTATGGTTTAAATATGAAGTTTCCTCCAAAAGTTCATATGTGAGACAATGCAAGAATTTTCAGAGGTGAAATTTTCATGTGTGTAACCTGATCCGTGAATTAATCCACTGATATGGATTAACTGGGTGGTAAGTGTAGGCAGGTAGGGTGTGGCCGGAGGAAGTAGGTTACTTGGGGTGTGCCTTTGGGGTTTATATTTGTTCCTTGGTGAGTAAAGATCTCTCTGGTTCCTGATGGCCTTGTCCTGAGTTACTTTCCTCTACCACTTCTTCTACCATGATGTTCTGCTTGTTAGGCCCACAGCTATGGAGTTGGCTGACCGTGGGTTGAACCTCTGAAACCATAAGCCAAGATAAACTTCTCTTCTTCTACATTGTTCTTGTCAGGTCCTTTGGTCACAGCAATGAAAAAGCCAGCTAAAATAGATTCACTGGCAAACCACAAAATGTAGTTGCTGTGTGGAGCAATTGCTTTGTGTGAGGTCTTGTCTCTTCATAAATTCATCCAGACAACATCCATGAAGCATCCAGCACATGCCAGATACCATGTTTGGAGCCGAGGATGTAAGTCCAACAAGGTATGATGTCCGCACTCAAGCCCCAAATTTAAGGCATATTTATGGGGGAGGTTAACCAAACAATGATTAGAATGCAGTGTGTCTTCCTAAATGTAACAGAACTCAAGTTCAAATCCCAGTCTTGCCAATCATAAATATGTGAACTTGGACAAGTTACCTAAGTTCTGAATCTCACTGTCCTCAGCTCAGAGAAGTGCATAACAAAAGGACCTACCTCTTGGGGAAGCTGAGGGGATGACATGAAATCTGTGCATTGGTGTGGCATCACTGTGCACCACAAAGGTTCATTATTCATGTCCATGCTCTGTGCACACTACTGGGGTGATACCACTTCCCCTTAATGACATGTGTTTCTCAGACCTTCTAGTCTTTGGAGGCTACCTTCCCTTCTCTCCCCCGACCTCCCCGTTTGCTGGGCTGGCCAACCTGGAGTTGTGGTTCAGCTCTTGGGAAATGTCGTCAACCATGTCATTCTCAGAGGCTTCATGAGCCATGGCTTTGCAGAGCTTACAGGCCACCAGGGCCTTGGCCATGGCCTCCTCTCCATGCTGCCAGAAGAACAGAGCCATCTTCTGCCTCTTCATGAGGACGGCCCACACCATCAGCTCATGGAAAGGGAAAGGGAAGTGGTTGATTTCAGGGTCATCCAAGTCGATGTCCACCTCCTCCTCACGCTTTTTGGTTGTCTTTCTTCCTCGCCTCAGGGGAATATCATCCTGTAATTTTAGATAAAACACATATAGGCCAAGTGAGAAATGAATCAGTTCAATTCATTGCATAGTTATATCTTCCACGGACTCAGCTCTGGGATCAATACTGAAATGTAGTAGGCCAACTCTTATCTGAAAAGAACTCACAATCTCATTTGTGGGTAATTTAAAAATAAGTTATGCTTATTTTAAAATAAGCAGGGTCCCATGGAAACATGTCAATTTTATACTTCCAAGAATTATTTTAACAGGCATTTTTCTTATTCTATTTACTTTTGGTCATTTTTTCTATGATTAGTAAGTTTTGTACCTTATGATGGACAGCACTACCCTTTTTTTGTTGAAAGGACAAGGTTATTTTATACTTGTGTTTGCATAAATTACAATAACCATTTGAACAAAAGATGGGAAACATAATGAATGTGTCTCTCATTTCTGCAAAATATCTACTGGTTGCATCTGTGAAGTAGTTCAGGCTGTTGAATCTGTTGTCATTTGCAAACACCCATGAACAGATTTCGCTTACGGGAATTTGTATGCTTCCTTGGTTTTCAAGTTAGTATTTCAAATCGGATTTACTTATTTATTTTTTATTTGCAATGCTAACATAACCTCATGGTGGAATTTTCAAAGCCATTGTGAACTGCCCCCATGACACTTGGAAACGTCATTTTCTTATTCTAGAAACATATGCTAAGCTCTATCACTGTATTTTTTTAAATGTGTAATAAAGAGAATAACTGACACTAATAATTTGAACAAATATTTACCTCCATTCCCAGAAGTTTCAGGGCTTTGGGCTGTTAAAAAGAAATGTAAACAAAGTTAGGTCGTTCTTTCACAGAGGTAAGAAAAGAATCCTACTACATCATAAACAAGTAAGTAATCAAGAACTTTATTGTGCCATATAGCATTTATTTTATTTCTCTGAATAAACACCATAAGGGGAACTGAATTTATAGAAATTTTAGGAGAATTAGAGATTTCATGATTTTGGTGAATCACAGAAAATTAGGAAACTGAAGAGATGTGATTGCCCACAGGTACAGCCTGAAGGACCAAGATTTATTTCACTTTCCTATAACCATCCTTCTTGGGGATAATGTCAAGATTTCCAGTACTTGAGTGAGTGTTATGATCTGAGGGTTTTTTCCTCCCCAAATTTATATGTTGAAATTCTAACTCCAGGGTGATGACATTGGAGTAGGTATTTTGGGAAGGTCAAGAGAGAAGAGCCCTCTTGAATGAGATTAGTGTCCCTATAAAAGAGGCCCAGGGGGACTCATTCGCCTTTCCATTGTGTGAGGACACACGAGAAGGTGCCATCTGTGAACCAGAAAGTGGGCCCTCACTAGACACTGAATCTGTTGGTGCCTTGATCTTGAACGTCTGGCTTCCAGAACTGTGAGAAATAGATTTATGTTCATAAGCCACCCAGTTTGTGGTATTTTGTTATAGCAGCCTGAACTAATCCGAGCAATGAAATGACCGAACAGATGAAATCCCATACTTCTCTAACCTGCAAAATACCTCTATTGTTTGGAGATTTATGGGATATCATTCATAAATACATGTTTTCATGCCTCCTGCTGACCATCTCCCTGTGCTGCACAGTAGAGCAAGGGTGAGAGGGCCAGCGGCATGTGCTGAGGGTGGCAAGAGGCCCTCAAGACACAGATAGAGTCGGCTGCCGGAAATGTGCACAAAAGGCACAGACTGCAGCTGGCAGAGAGGGCAGCTCGCCAAATCTCAGAACCTGATTTATATTAAACAAGGGAAGATACTGAACTACTTCAGGGGGCAGAAGCACCAATTCTGTGCTTCTAAGGAGTACAGAACGGTTGGGTGCCATCTTGGAAATTATCTGAGTAGACTGGAGGTTTCCAGACCTCACAAGTCCTCCAAATTTTATGTGACGAGTTGAGTGGGAATAGCTTGAGCCTAGTCTCTGTTTCTCTTTCAGTTTCTGAAATGACCACTAGTCTAACACCTGTGCTATTATTTTTTCTTGTTTATGCTTTTTGGTGTTTTCAAAGTTTTCTATTAGTCCCACAAAATACTTTTACAGTCAGAAAAGAGCTTTGTTAAAAATAATAATCAACAAAATTTTTTTTAAAAATGCAAAAATAGGACTGGGGTTGTGGTTCAGTGGTAGAGCGCCTGCCTAGCATGTGTGAGGCACTGGGTTCAATTCTCAGCACCACATATAAATAAGTAAAATAAAGGTCCATCAACAACTAAAAAAAAAATCTTTAAAAAAATACAAAAATAGAGTGAAAAAATACATTTAAAAAAAATTTGAAAGTGAGGAAAACAGAAAGAAAAATTATGTCCACTACCAGCTAAAGCAGCAGCTCTCAAAATGTCATCCATGGGTCATGAGGGACCCTGAGACCCTTTCAGAGGGTGCAAGAAGTCCAAGCTATGTTCATGATAATACTGAGTTTGGATATTGTGTTTATATTAGTTCAGATGGCACAAAGCTGTGGGGAGTAAAACTGCTGGGTGCTTAGCAAGACTGTGAAGCCTGTATGGGCAAAGAAGGCCTATAATTCCAGCAACTCCAGAGGCTAAGGCCGGAGGATTGCAAATTTGAGGCCAGTCTCATCAATTTAGTGAGACCGTCTCAAAATAAAAAATACACCCAACCCCAACAGGATGTAGCTCAGAGGTAGAGCAACCTGGGTCCAATCCTCAGTAACCGCCCCACCCCCCCAAAAAGGATAAAGGTAGTGATATTAAAGTTCACTATTGTCATGAGTTTCCACTGCAGAAAACAAAAACAGGTGAACAAAGACCCAAACAATTTTGCTTGAGAAGGATCTCAAAGTCCTCAATAATTACCATGTTCCTTAAATCTCTGTCTGATTGTGTTATCACCATCCCTTGGGATAAATTGGGAGGCCTGCCCCTGACACATTTGTGCTACCGACTGATCTAGACGGCTGTTCTGAGGAAAAGCATTTTGGCATTCTTTGGGTTAAATCACAATCCCTTTGTTTACATGGAATATCACTTTTACCTGAAGGAGTGGCTGGTAGACAAAACTGTGGCAGACCCACTGGTTATTTAGAGTTGGATGTTGGGCAGGTATATTTGGAATGACCAAAGCAAGGTTGTCACTTCGAGGAAAACTACTGACTGTATTGGTTGCCAAATTAAAATAATAATAACAACAACAACAACAACAACAACAACAACGGCTTGGATGGAAGAGGGAAGAGGAGGAGCAGTTACCGCCTTCCCAATGGGTCTCCCTCTAGGAGACAAAAAAGCCACACCCTGAATCTCTCCCACCCTACTGCTCCCAGAGGCCACCTAGGTGTGGAGAACTCACCCTCTTGGGGCCGAAGAGGTTGTGGTAGAGGGTCCTGAAGCGCTTGCGCGTGTAGTTGCAGCGGTAAGCTCCGCCCATCAGGTACTCAATCACCAGGCCGATGTCAATCAGGCTGATTCTGTAATCTGGGGGCAGGTTCCCCTGTCAGACAAGAAAGAAAGAAACAAACAAATCCAAAAGACAGCGTGGTTTACTAGGGATTCTATTGCACTTGTTCTGTAACTATTTTAGAGTAAAATATAATGAAAAAAGAAACATGAATGTATTATTATGCTGGTTAATTAATTCACCTTAAAATAGATCCAACCGAAACCTGGATATTCTCGCTTGGAAAGAAGACATAAGTTAAATAAGAAGATGCAGTAATCGTCGGCAATAACAGAAAATCAAAATATTTATTCAAGTCTTCAGCTGGGGAGAAAAAAACACCAGTGTAGCAAAAAGAAACACAAGGCTAGACATGGCAAATGCTGGCATTCCCAGTCACCAGGAGCAAGGTCCCCCAGGTTCCCCAACCCCCTCTCTGTTTCTGACCCAGGCCTGTCACCACTCTCTAGCGGATGATTTATCTTCTTCCCACTAAAGAAAGACTCCGCCCAGAGGATGAGGGTCATTACCAGGACTTGCACGGGGTGGGGCCTGCTTAGAGCCAAGTTATCCTTTAAAACAAAACCTCTATTGACCATTTTAAAGAACGGATAATTTTTCATAAAAGAACAGTGTGTAGGGAGGGGACTTGGGATGTCAGGATGGAGTTGTATATGAAGAGCCCTTCTGTTTAAAGAGAAGTGGAGGAGGAATAGGGGGAGAAATTTTATCAATGGAATATTTTCCCAGAATCAAGGAGACTTTTCACCTTTTCTTTCAAAGAGAGTAGCATTTCTCAAAGACCTGGAGCTGGAGTTAAGGCATATCTTTTAATTTATGTTTTTGAGATGCTGGGGATTGAACCGAGGGCCTCACACCTGGTGTGTCTCTGAGCTGCAAGTCATAAATAGATGCAGAAATAGAAAAGCTTTTGTTGTTTCTACTTCAAAAGGGGGCTTTCTAGGGTCTAAGAAAAATCCTGTTCTGTAAGTGAAGGGAGAGATAGTTTGGCTTCTGGGCAATTCTGAGTGTACTGTGAATTCCAGGGGCACCACCGATTAGCTCTGAGCAGCTGAGTCCTTCGTGAAGGAGGGCATTTGGTACCAGGAGTGGTGGGGACGGTACACTGGAGGAAGCCTGGTGTGCAAGTCCTTAGATTTCAGAGGCAGGAGTGTTTGGGTGTGCTTTTTCTTGAGTGGATGACCCACCCAGGATGCTGTGTGAGATTTCTGTCACTTCAAGAAGAGCCTCCTAATCTACACTGGGTTTTCGGACTTCAGTGGTATCAGAATCACAGGGTGACAGTACAGAGGCCTGGGCCTTGTCCTATTACTTCATCATATTGTGCCTCATTAGCTCCTCTGGGTGATTCGGATGTACACCAAAGTTTGTGAAGCCACTTCTTACCAAATGAGTTTCAGGGAGGTGATAGAAGTCTGAACAGCAGAACAGGGACATTCAAGTGCAACACAGGGAACACTGGCAGTGGGAAATTCACTTTATTTTTTTTGCTGAGCTGGTTGTAGGTTTCAGTTATCCTTGCTCAGCTTTCCTTTGGCCAACCACATCCCTGCCAAGGTTTTGGGATTCAGAGTTAGAGGTGACCCACTGTAGACTACCCTTCCCTTAAACCTTTAGTGTTAGATATTTCTTAAATATTTAGAATCTTTATATTCCCAGTGCTTTTTTCCCCCGAGTTTTAAAAAATCTATGTATTTCCAGTGTATTTTGTAGTGCTTGTGGTATGGTTGGCACTGAGCAATTTTTTTCCATTGAATATGTAAACTAGTAAAGCAGTGAAATGCACTGATGTGGTTTGGATCGAGTTTGGGTTTGGGCCTTTGGTATTAGAGTGTAATACACTAACTGGTTGCAGTCTGGTAGTCACTGCTGGTTGGAACACCTCTAATTTAAAGGGAAATTTAACTTGAAGTACCTGTGCATCACTGTATATAAATTCAGTGGCAATTCTCAGTGTGGTAAGAATGAAGGGAAAGCCCCGGAAGGACCAGCCTTAGGTGTGTGATTTCACTGCTGCTCTTTAGATTCTCTTGCTGTCCCCAGATTTAGGTCCCAACTTCACCCACTGGGTTCTGCCTCTTCCTTGGCTTAAGGATCTAATGTGAGACAGACAGGCAGAATGGTACTATATGAAGCGGAAGTACACCGAGGCATGGGATGTCTCCCACCCTTGACCTTGGCCCAATGAGGTCAGTCTGAGATCCATTGCATTAGTTGAATGATCCCCTCACAAAAATGGTCTCTGCTGTCCTCCCCACTCTTCTCGGAATTTCAGTCTCCTTTGAAGATGATTTAATCAATCTAACTAGTTTGGTAAGTTAAGCTGTCTTCAGGCTATGAACAAAACTGAATTGTCTGACTTTATTATGCAAAGTATGGCAAAAAAATATTAAAAAGAGAACAAAGAGAAAGTTTTAAGAGGGTCACTCTTTATGTATTACCCTTTCCATAAAAATTTGAGTTTTAAAATATAATGAGGCCACAGTTTTTCTGTACCCTCCAGCTCTATTGGACATGAGGCAAGGCTGTTACTTAAAGAATAGAAGAGTCCAGGAGCCAGGCCATGCCTGGGTCAGTCTCTTCTCATGCACATTTGGCACTGATAAGAATGACCTTCTGAGGATGCCCACCCATCTGTTATTTTCCTTGGCATTGGGAGGCGCAGTATAAAACACACTGGCTTCCAGTCCTGGGCTTCTCTCTCCCGGTCATGAACCAGCAACTTTCCCCTGGGGCCTTTTCCCAAGTAACAGGGGCTGAACACCATGGGTGCTTTGCTTACGTACCAGATTTTGGGAAAGTCCCCAAAGAATTTATTGTGTTGCTATTGAAAAGCAATCAGAAAAAAAATCTATGAACTTGTGCCTACTTTTCTTTCTTTTTGTGGTGCTGGAGATTAAACCCAGGGCCTTGCACATACAAGGCATGTGCTCCACCACTGAGCAACACCCCCCGCCCTCCTCCTTTTCAAGCTATAAGAATTTTCTAAATTTAAAAGCTGGGTAATAGTGAGTCTGACACCTAGGTATTTTGTTTTGAGAAACCTATGTGTGAGCGTCACCTTGAATTCTAAGAATGAGACACCAATATTGCCTGAAGATCAATAACTGAATGGTAATATTTATGCTTTTGGAGTGTCTTTAAGACTGGAGATTGTTATGAAAGTGGCAATAGTAGTAAAATTCAAAGTAAATAAAAATTTAAGGGCAAATACAATACTTTTACTAAATGATTTTATTAATGAAAAGCTGTTAGGGGCATAAACTGCCAAGGAAGGTGCTAGGATATTCTCAAGAAAGGTTGATTACTGTAGAATGATTTCTGTGTGGTCAGATCTGAAACAGGAGAAAGGACTCTGTGATTATTGGGTGTGGCTGAGTGAAGGTGAAAGGAACTGGCTTGAATTCCATTTGATCACAAGGGGGCGATGTTCACCCGCCAGATGCCTACAAGCATTCCTGGCTCTGTTACCTGCCTGTTCTGATCTGTGTGGTAAGGTGACGTGAAGGAATTTAGAGTATGTACAGGATTGGAGGATAAGGAGAGAGTCAGATGTTCCTGTTGAAGTGATATCCAGAGGAGGGCAAGTTTACTTTAGCCAAGAATGAGTTTGAACTCTGCCTGCAAGGCTGATAGCATCTATTTCCTTCCAGTGACTTGTGGGAACAGAGAAGAGGGAAATCAGCTTTACATTTCTTATTAGAAGAATGGAAACCCTTTTGGGAAGAAGAAACAAATTTCATAAAAAGAATAAAATTGGGTGCAATTCAGACCTCTGGGGATTACTGTGTCCTGGATGGACTCTAAAGGGGATAGCAGCATTGGTGCATGGTGAGATGCTAGGCTGGTGGCCTGGATCACCTGTGACTTGTAGATGTCTCAGATGATGCATTTTCATTACTTCTTCTAGGATGGCCACTGCTGGGAAGCAGGGGACTTTCTGGGTCTTCTGGCAGAGGACAGTCAGAGGCCAGAGATGTGGTAGTGCAAACAGGAGTAGGCTGGGTTGTAATCTTGCCCCTGTCCTCTTGTGCCTCTGTACAGATCACTTTCTTTCTCTGTACTTCAGTTTATGCTCTGAAAATAGGTGGTTTGGACATAGTTATTTCTAAAGCCATGCCTATGTCTGAAAGTTCAGTTGTATGGTCAGTACCTGGCAGCTACTCTTATTTATATGCTGCCAGGCCATTGGACAAAGACCCCTGTCCAGAGCTTCCAGGGTTGATGTAGTCTCCAGTTTTCCCCTGGAATATAGCTAGTGAAACTGGAGGCTCAGAAACAGGGATGGTGAAGGCATAGACAGGGATGACTGTGTTCATCCCATCCACCACCTCTGGAGAAGGCAGAGAAGGCGAGCAACCTGTTACATGCCAACAGGTAATGTCCCCAAACCTTCTGGAGGAGTCTTCCTTTGCTCAGGGCCTTTTCAGATTGGAAGTTTTTAACTGCCTTAATCCTGGAATAATACATATTCTGCCTGCTCTTTCTGTTACCCTCCCCCACCCTTTTGATTATATCTTCTTTAAAATATTTTTCTTGGAGTTGAGGATTGAATCCAGGTACTTGCACATGCTAGACAAGAGCTCTACCACAGAGCCCATCCCCAGCCCTCCTCACTCTTTTGATCATGACTGGTCATTGGAGGAGTCTGGACAATGATTTTCCATTTTCTGCCTTAATATCACATGCTGGGCCATGTGGTTTGAATGATTTGCTAGAGAGTCTGGTCATGTGGGAAGGTACAATTTGGCAACTCCTGTTTTCAGACTGTGGATGACTATTCTGAAGGCAAGTTTTAATCCATGCCATGCTTAAGGATATCTTAATGAAAGAAGAACTGGAGTTCACTTATTAAACCTGTTTTTCAAAATGAACTGTTTTTCAGAGATTGCCTTATGATATTGCTATCAGATTTCCACTATTCAGGAACATTTATTTTTCTTTGAAACTCTTAGCAAGACTTCCAAACAAAATTATTTCCTTCCGATGTGTGAACAGTGTAAAATGATTGCTGGTTTTCAGTTTTGCCAATGGTAAGCAAGGAAGACTGTCCTGGGACAGTTATTATAATTAGGAAACAAAGATTGAGTTCCTTTGAGTAATTACTGGGTAATTCGGTTTGAGCTCTGAGAAAAAGAGGACATTATCCTGGTGTTTGGTAAGTTAGGAAGGTAATAGACTAGGTAGTCAATCTTTTAAAAAGTAGGAATACTTTAGCAAATATGCCTGAATGAAACAGACAGGCTTATGAAAATGTCCTTTCTTCACCCCAAGTTTTGGAAATACCTTGTTTCTTCTTCTCTCTTTTTGCATTCTGCTAAGCTCTGGGTCTTACTTCCCATGTAAATGAACTTATCATAATTTCACCACTACTTCTATATAATAGTCAAGTGTCATCCTCCTTTGGGGAGGGAGAGTATAGGTAATCTGAAATATTAGCACACTTAATTTAAGAAAGAAAAACTACTATTTGAGAACATACAGAGGCACAAATTAAGCAGACACTTACTAAAATAGCAGGTTATATTTCACAGAAAAGCAGACAGACTTAGGCCACTCTGGTTTCAAAGAAGAGCACTGGTACAGTCAATGGATTTATGCATGAATATAGTTGAGGGAACCGGATTGACATATCAGTTCAAATTTCTGATTGATGGGGAACAGCAACTCTTCATCTCATTGCTCTAGATTGCTCCCTTGATATAAATAATTTGAGATCTTGAAACCAGTTTGGGAGCACATCTGCACATTTTTTTTTTTTTTTTTTTTTTTTGGTTTCAAAGAATACAAAGACTAGTTGGATTTGAAGATGTCACCCTTAGGATGTGACTTAGGATGGTCAGATCATTTCTAAATGCACTTCCCAGGTTTGTAGCAATTATTTACATTAAACTGAACAGACACATTATCAAATGCTATGTATTAAGGTCCAGAGCTGTGTTTTCTAACTCATGAACAGCATGTTGTACTGGAGTTTATAACTTGCTAGTTAATTTTTTCATAGCTAAAATGTGTATATATGTTTCCCCTGCTATTGTAAAGAGCGCTCATGCTGCTTATTATCATATTCTCTGATTTTGAAAACTGATTAAACTTCCAAAGACTTTCTTAGCATTTTAAGCCTAGTTATTGTAGCTCTGAGTATCTTTCTGGACTACGTTGCTGGAAATAATCTGGAACCATGTGAGAAAGTTGTGCACAGATGTTCATTTTCTCTTGTTCATATTTTGGAAAAAACAACCGAGAGCCGCAGTGCAGTTCCCCGCATCCACACGACATCAACCGCAGTCGTTTCAGGTACCTTCGACTACCATGGCTATTCCTTCGGGCTCCTCAGGAGTCCGACACTCACCTTGACCATAGAAACCACTGGAGGCTGCACTTCCTGCCCCGACTTCTTCAAAGGGAAGAATCTAAACAAGGACTTTAAACGCCCGCCCCATTCCCACGCCCCCACCCCGGCCTTTTTTCCCAGGTGGAAGGATACATTGTTCTTAAGTCGATTCAGTTCCTTCCTGGGTGATTTTTTTAAAAAAAGTTATTTCTTTCCAGTTACTAAATTAGTAAGTAAATGAAATGTTTACATAACTATCTTCTTGTGCCAATACTCGCTTGGATCACACTTCAAAAAAAAAAAAAAAAAATTTCTTAGCTAAACTCCTTCCTTCCAAGTTCTTACCATTCTGCTCTTTCTTTTCTTTTTTGGTACCAGGGATTGTTTAACCACTGAGCCACAGCCTCAGCCCTTTTAATATTTTATATAGAGACAGGGTCTCCATAAGTTGTTTTGAACTCAGAACCTCCTGCCTCAGCCTCCCCAGCTGCTGGGATTACAGGTGTGTGCCACCATGCCTGGCTTCATTATATTATTTTTTGATGCATATTTTTTAGCCAAGAAGTTGGACAAACAAAAATAAATAAATAAAAAGAAAGAAAAATTCTAAAGATAGTTTATATGCCTTCTAATAATACAGGCGACGTGAGCAAATACAGGAGGCAGCTCGAGGGATTTCAGAAAAGAGAAATTAATCTTGCAAAGCAGAGTCCTATTGGGAAGAGAAGGTAATAAGAGGGATTTTGATCATCTGTAGTCAGTGAGATCTAATTGCATAAGTCCCCTTGAAAATCAGGCAAGACGCTGCTGCTGGGAACGTGGTGGTGGAAGTGGATTAGTGACTTGTTTGAAGGTGTGGGTTGGCCAGTAGCTGGGACCCAGGGACCGAGGCATGGCTGCCTCATCAGAAAACCCCACGGAGCAGTCTGAGGTGAGGGGATTATACTGTGTTTATTATTTTAGAAAATCTCAAAACATTTTATTGAATGTGAGCAACAAAGAACTTCTGGGAGAAAATATTGAATGAGTACACTTCTGAGTTTAGCTTCCAGGCAGTTTTAAGCCTGGATCCATTAAATGAAACTGGAAGGGTAGAAGGAAGAGAAATGGATTTGCATCTGTTTTCCTTGCTTTGAAAGAGCTACAGGTTTTACTCCCTGGCACAGATGCAAATCCTTCATTAAGGTAATATGGAGATGGGAGAAAACTTTGCAATGGTCAAAAAAAAAGGCTTTTGTTTTTATATCCTTCACTTATTACTCTCAAAGGTCTGGAAGGTTCAAATAGATGGATTATAAACAGCCCCAGGGCCTTTGCTTGACCTGTTGAAGAAATCAATTAAAAAATTGCTACAGGGCACCTACAGGTCAGTTCTGGCCAATGACTTTAAGATGGAGAAATTGTACTCCATTTTTAAACTTCACCTTGTAGCTTTCTCTAAGTATGTTCTGTAGACTTTGGTGAAGAATTGCTACAAAGTAGTGATAGCAGGCATATGTGTGCATGTGTACACATGTGTGAGTGTGTCTAAGGTAGGGGAGTGCCATCAGCTACATTGACCTTTGGAGTTAAGGGTTCAGAACCCAAGCTGTCCCTGAAGGCAATTCTGTAGGGCAAAGGATGAGACTGTTGCTAGCATTAAGCATAAACTTCCTATGTCTTATTTTCATCTTTAAATGAAGATACTACCTAATAATAAGAAAATAATAATAATTCTACTTCATAAAATTGTTGTGCAGATTAAACGTGCTAAGGTTCATGGAAAGCTCATCACTACATTGTAGTTATTATTATTTTATTATTAATTAAAAGACTTGAGCTTTAATCCTAATGCTGCACTGACCACCCAAAAACAGTTATCTGTAAAATGTGAATAGTTGTATATGACCCATATCTGCCAGTTTGTGTGTGTGTGTGTGTTGTTGTTGTTGTTGTTGTTGTTGTAGTACTGGGGATTGAACCCAGGGGTGATCTACCATTCAGCTTACACCTCCAACCCTTTATTTATTTGTTTGTTTGTTGTTAAGCCTTGAGAGAGCCTTGCTAAGTTGCTGAAGCTGGCCTCAAACCAGCAATCCCTCCTGCCTCAGCCTCCCAAGTTGCTGGAATTACAATTACTCGGGTGTGTGCCACCCGAGCAGCTCTACCAGCCTCTTCTTTTTTCTAATCAAATGAGATGATTAACAATATGTTCTGAAAAACAAAGTGTCAGAAGAATGCCACGTATATACTTGTTTCCCTGCCTGTTCTTAGGAGCTGTTCTTACTGTACTTCATGTCGTGTTGGAAGTGGCACTAGATCAGGAGCCAGCAAGTAGACACTCCTGTCACTTCTCTCCCCAGATAGTGAGGGGCGTATGGAAAAGTACAGGGAATGGCATAAATCCACCGGGCGCGGGGAAAGCCTAGAGTTCCACTATTCAGAAGCGTTATGTTCAAGGAAAGCATCTAAAACCATAGCGACTGGAGATAAAACCACAGCTGCGTCATCAGCAGAGGGATCAGTCAGACAGACGCGCGCGCACACTGTTCTGGTTAGGGGTCGGCAGGCACAGGAACGCTCTGGCAGCTCATGCAAAACAGTCGCTTTCTAATCACAGGAAGCGGTCAAGACAGGGCCTCCGACCAGGGGTCGAGAGGATTCTTACCTTTTTGACATCCCTGACCAAGTGGTACAATGTGTTTGAGGGCCCATGTCTCTGAAAACAATAAAGAAGAATCAAACAGTTTTGCTAGTCAGGGGCTCTAACTGGCAAGGCAAGAAGGTTCTGGAAGGAAGGGTTCTGACTGGTGGAGGGCAGTTCGTTTTGATGGACCTTGTTTTAGTTGCTCAGTTTTGTCTGTCTTTTCTAAACAAATACTCGCAGAATTCTGGATTGTATTTTCGCAAGTAAATGTGTTTGAGGTCCTAGGTTCAAAGTTTGTAAGGCAGGTTGTCAGTTCTGTTGACAGATGGGCCCAGACGTCATTGAAGGAGTTAGTTTTGCAGCAGGGGAAACATAAGGCCAATTTACCAACTGGAAAAATACTTGGGCACATTATCATTGAAACTTCTTTATTTTCTATAATGGATTAGAAATTATCTCAAAAAAATTATCTAAAAAATTACCTCAAAAATATTGGCAAATATTTTCTGTGAAAGGCCAGGAAGCACATATTTGAGACTTTGTGGACTAGACAGTCTTTATCAAGTCAGTTAACTGTTATTGTACTGTGAAAGCAGCCATAGACTTTGTTGTTGTTTTATTATCTTCTTTTTTTTGTAGTTCTGGGGATGGAACTCAGTGCCTTGCACATGTTAGGCAAGGGCTCTACCACTAAGCTACATCCTCAGCCCTACCATCCATTTTATATATAAACAATTAAGCTTTGTTGTGTTCCAATAAAACTTTATTCATGGACACAGAAATAGAATTTCCTATAATTTAAATATGTTATAGTGTATCCTTTCGACTGCTTCAATCATAAAAAAATGTATAAAAAGTCATCATTAGCTTGCAGGCTATATAGAAACAGGCTGTGGGCTGGATCTGAAATTTGGGTAATTTAAAGATTTAAAGAAGTCATAGGCTGTTTGGGGAAAAGAGAGAGTTGATGAAAAGATGTATTTGTATTCGAGGTAAGAATAAAGTGAAATGAGTTGCTATTCTCTTGTCTCTCAGGAACAGAGATGCTCGATAAAATATAGAATGCCTAATTAAATTTGAATTTCATATAAATAATGAAAAAGTCTAACATCGTATGTCCCATGAAATACTTGGGATATACAGGTGGTCCTCTATATACATTCATACAGAATGAAAATATTCGGAAAAAATTGCGTTCTTGTTGGTCATAAAAATACCTTTTTCTTGCCATTATTCACTAAACAATACAGTATAATAACTATTTACACAGAATTGATATGGTATTAGATACTACAAGTAATCTAGAAATAAGTTAAAGTATATCAGAGGAGGTGTGGGGACTCCTGGAACCAATTCCTGGCAGCTGTAGAGGTACAACTCTACTCATACTAAAAACACTCTTTATTGTTTATCTAAAATTTATATTTAGCTGTTCTGTATTTTTATTTGCTAAATGTGGCAACTTTCTTGTAGGATCTAAAATTGTAATGTCAAATCCTTGAGCAAATGTGTTGTAACACGTTTAAGTACTGAGGCAATGCCTGTGTACTGCTTCAATCCCTGACCATTCATGTGGACACAGAACCTGCCAGAACCTTGATTTTAGACTTCCAGCCTCCAGAATGGTGAGAAATAAATGTCTGTTCTTTATAAATCACCCAATCTTGGGTATTCCGTTATAGCAGCACAAATAGACTAGTAAGACAGTCTCAGTTTTCTTATATATAAAACAGTGAAAAACAGTATCTGCTCTTAAACTTCATTGGCCTTTAGTGAACTGGCTCTAAAAAAAATAAAAAAGCAAATGAAAACCTCTTTTGGGGTAATTCCTAATAAGAGGTATTTTACATCTTATTCCACTGTTGTAGGTAAGGAACGAACTTCATAGCTTTGAAGGTTACAAAATGGCACAAGGTACTTAACTGTCCTCCTTTGATGCTCAAAGCTAAATCAATCTTCCCTGCCAATTGCCACAAATACCCTTTGGATTAGAGAATAAACTGTGTTCCAATTTCCAGCCTTGTTTTGTCTAAAGGCATGAGAACAATCCCTTCAGGTGATGACCTAACCTTTTGCCTTGCATGCTGACCACTGAGCAGATAAAACAAGTGGTGTCTTGGTGTTTGTTGTCTACAAAGGTCTAGGGGAGTATTGTGAAGAATGATGCATGCATTTAGTGGGGAGAGGGGAAGAGAATCACAGGCATGTGTGGGGCAGGAGAAGGTCAACAACAACAACAACAACAACAACAAAAAAAAAATAGAGAAAACAACAAGTGCCTTAGCTTGGCCCTACCGTATTGTACAATTCCTCTAGTCTGGAGATGGTGAGAAAACGGTGCATGCTTACTCCATTCTCTATGAGTAATTTCACAAAATCCACTCTGTCCAAAACTAAGGCATCCAACATGGCTTGTTCCAGAGACCCCACCTGCAAATCAAGTCACTGAGTTAGTCTGCCCTGGGGTCGATGGATGCAGTTCCTTGGCATTTGCCTGAAAAGCTTCAAAATGGATGGTTTGACATTTGGTAAACCTTCAGGACATCCAAGAACATGCTAGAGAGACTGTTCCCGGCTCCACTTTTGGGACAAGCACATCCTTTCCTGTGTTTGGGGGCTTGACTTTGGAAATAGAAGTCAGGGATTTCTAGGTCCAAAAGTCATTTCTTCCTTGAACCACTTTCTTGTTCTGGATCCTGAGAAGGTGCAAGAGTTTACAGGGCTTTTTGCCTTGCCATTCTCTGACCAGATTTCTGCATGCAATGCCAGAGAAGAGCCAAAGTGAGTACTTTACTGTCTTCATTTTTACCTTCTCTGACCTCTGAATAAGACTCCTGCTTGACTTGAGAAGATGAACCCAAGGATACAGACCAAAGGGTCTAAATAGATGCTGGAGGTGTAGAAATGGGTGAGACAGAGGCAAGCTGGTGTCACTCAACTAAAAAAAGAGCAATCAATATCTGGATTTGCTACTGGCTAGGATTCCTTTTTTCTTATCTGCTTTTTTGTGGTGCCAGGAATCAAACCTAGGGTCTTCTGCATGCTAGGCAGGCACTCTACCACTTAGCTTCGACCCCAAGCCCAGCTAGCTAAGATTTTTATTTAATTCCTTTCATAAAAAATTCCCAGATTCCTTGACAAGTGTTTCCTTGCTAACATTTCACTAGCTCTACATGAAGGCAACTGCTAAGCTCAGCCAGAGGCTCTTGAGGGAAAGAAAGGGTTAAGAGAAACCTGCCCATGAGTGGTATGATTCCATGCACAGAAATGAAATTTTGGGCTGCCGGGTTACCTCCTGTGGATGCATGTGTATACCACCCATTGGGCAATTTCGCAAGTTTTTATTTTTGGTAGAGTCAATTGAGGGAAACAAACCAAGAACAGTTATATAAAGCTTTGGTTCTTCGTGTTGTTCTTTGTGAGTGGGGAGGACCTGTGCTCAGCCACCAGGACCAGATGGCACCTGCAGAAGGAAGGAGGCTTCTAATTCTGCATCCTGAGGCGTGACCCAGCCACAGACCAGCAGGGGGCGCCTCCACTTGGAAGCAGCAACCTCTTTCGTTTGGCGGCCTCAAAGGCAATCAGAAACAAACTAAATTCCATTTTTTAACGTTTTAGCTTATACGAATTTGTGTTATATGTCTTTAAAGACACACTCAAATATACTGTAATTTGTAGCTCTCAAAGGTCACCCAGAGATTGAAATGTATGGATATTAGGTGATGTGCTTAGTTATAACTTCCACCAGGTGGCAGCATTTCCTCAAACATGAGTAGAGTGCCCAGGCCAGGGACTCCTACACAAGCAAGAGTTTTTTTTATCCTTAAGAAAGAAAAGAAAAAAAAAAAAAAAAAAAAAAAAAAAAAAAAAAAAAAAGAGGCAGTAGTTTACTGAGGCACTCTCAAAAACTCCTTAAACAAATACCCTTGCCCAAGCAAGTGGGCTTTCCAGGGGTGACGATATATACTCTACCGGCCACTGTTGCCCATAAATAAAGATCTGGCTTCGAGCGATGTCCACTCTGTTCCAGGCTAAAGCTAAGCTCAGTTGGTCTGGGGCCGAGGCATTGGCTCCTGTGTGTAGACAAATAGGAGAAAAGAGCAGGAGAGAGAAAACAATAATCAGTTATTATAACAAAAAGACCCATTTTGTCACTGCCACTGACCCCCTCGTCCTGAAGAGCAGGCTCAGGGTTTCTCCAACTTGGCACCATTGACATTTTGGGGAGGATAAGTCTTTGTTATGAGTTGTCCTATATACTGTAGATTATTTATTAGCATCCCTGGATTCAATCTCCTGAGTGTCAGTTGGCACTTTCCATGCCCGCCCCTCCATTCACCTGGCTATGACAATCAAAAATGTCTCCAGATATTGCCAAGTGCCCTGAAGTATGGAGGGAAACACAAGCAGCCTGTTGAGAACCACTGCTCTACAGCCTGGCTGGTCAGAGTGGTCCCCTGGACAGCAGCATTGCATTGCCGGAACACTCGCTAGAAATGCAAACGCCAGACCCTATCCCAGACCCACTCGGTCAGAGGCTGACGTTTTTTGAGATGTGGTCCAGCTATATTACACAGACAGCCTTCAACTCACAATCCTCCTGCCTCAGCCTCCAGAGTAGTTGGGATTACAGGTAGGAATCTGCTTTTTAACAATTTTAAGATGATTCCCTGTTCGTGCTGCGGTTTGCGAAGTGCTTTTCTAGAACACGTTTTGCCCCTGCTGGTCAATGTGATTTCAAGCATCTTTGGAATTGTCTTTTGCATGGGGTGGGTGCCCTCATCAGCTAGTGGGCCAGTGTTGGCACTCTAGTGAGAGAGAGAGCTGAGTTCTCTTAAGAGAAACCACACACGATGGCTTAGGTCTACTTTGATTTGTGGGTAGAAACCATGGAATGATTTTCTGGTTTCTCATTGTACTCCAGACTCGGCCTCTAGATCTGTGCTGTTCATATGCAGCTATTAAATTTAAATTAATTAGAATCAAATAAAATTAGAACTTCAATTCTTCAGCCACATCAGCTATATTTCAGGGCTCAAGAGCTGCGTATGGCTAGTGGTTTGGAGAGTACAGACAGGACACTGCTATCTTCACAGAAGTTTCCACTGGGACAGAGCAGGTCAATGCAGCTGCCCATGAATGCAGGCTACAAGGTGGTGGATGTGAGGCTGAGAGTGGGAGGCAGCGCAGTAGGTAGAGGGAACATGGGGCTTCCTGAGTCTGCCTTTTTGTGACTGTGTGCATGACTCTGGCCTTCTCTACATCCCTGTTCGTCATCTGTGAAGTGGGGACAACATAAATCTGTTTTACCTGGCTGAGGTGCTGTGAGACTGAATATCCTATGCATGAATTCACAAGAGAACAGGTTTTTCACAATTCAACACCCTTGATGCACTGAGGAAAAGATTTCCCTTGATATTTGCTCAAATTCATGCTGCTGAATATCCCATAGTAGGGGAGGAGGGTGAAGAGCAAACAATCATCCCCGGCTCAGATATTTTGAAGAATCTTATGTGTTAAGCAAAAGTATGAGGCATTTCCATGTGTCGTATGTAGTGTCCTAAATAATCCTGGGAATTGAGTCTTACTGTCTGGTTTGGACAGAGGAAGATACCAAGGTCCAGAGAGGTTGGAGTGAAGTGCCGAGGATCCAACAGCTACTATCAGAGGGTGAACAGAACAAGTGTTCATATGCAGAGGTGAGCCTCACACCAGGGGGCCCCCACCACTGCTGCTTCTGATGTCGGTGAAGGAGGGAAGGACAGTCAGTGTGTAGACTGCCCATTCCTCTTGGGGACCAGCAGCAGAGACTAGAAGCAGCAAGGTGGGAACAGGGCTCCTGCTGATGAAGCTCCCAAACTCTCCCCCCACCCCACCCCCGTGGCCTCACCTGGGAGCTTCTAACCACCCTTGTGCTCAGGTTGTACCTCAGACCAATTAAATCACACACATTTCCTATGTGCAGCAGAGGCTGGGCATCTATGCCTCTTTCTCTGATTATCCTCACGTCTTCCCTCTGGGAAGAATTAGAAAACAGTGTTTGCTAGATGAGCTCTTCTCAGATTGTAGTGTGCATAAGAATAACCTGGAGAATTTTGGGGGGCACAGATTCTTGTGTTCCACCTGCTAATATTCCGATTCAGTAGCTTTGGGTGGGAGCTTGAGTTTCTGTGTTTCTAGCAGGCTCCCAGATGCTGCTGCTGTGGATCTGGAACCACACTTTGAATAAGTTGGCCCTAGAGAGCTCTAGGATCATGTTCCTTTCATGGGTGGAAGAACATTTCCAAGCCTAGTGTCCACATGTCAATGGGTTTAGTATAAACCATAATCTTGAAGTAGATTGATGAGTGTTTGGAATGATGAATATTAATTCAGTTTGCACAGGGAATTTTCCATTAAGAGAATTAGTTTTCAGATAACAACAGTGACTGCAAATTCATACTAGGGTAACTGGCATAGATAGTGATGAATAGGAATATGTCAAAATGTAGTGTCAACCATTTAGACAGAAAATAAAAGTGAAGGCTCATTGGAATTGCATTTGGAAGGATGGCACTTTACATTTTCTTTTGCTTATTGTTTTCCTTTTTAAACATATATTTTTATTTGAATTGACACAGTAATTGTACATATTTATGGGGACATAGCGAGACATTTAGATACGTGTAGGTGTAATGATTAGACAGGATAACTGGCATATCCATCGTCTTTAACATACATCAATTTTTTTTTTGTTTTGAGACCATTCAAAATCCTCTCGACTAGCTATTTTGAAATATTTAGTTAATTGTCAATCATAGTTATGCTGTGATACTGCAGAGCATTAGAAGGTATCCTCCTTTGCAGCCCCACCCCTGTATCCAGTAACCATTCCTTGTCATCACCTCCCCACCATGTCCTTTCCAGGTTCTGGCAACCATTTTTCTATTCTCTACTTCTCTGACATCAACTTTTTAACTTCCACACAGAAATGAGAACTTGCCCTATTTGTCTTCCTATTCCTGACTTATTTCACTTAGCGTAATGTCTTCAGTTCCATTCACATTGCTGCAAATGACAGGATTTCATTATTTTTGTGGCTGAGTTCTATCCACATATATAGACCACATTTTCTTTATCCGTTCATCCTGTTGATTGACAACTAGGCTGATTCTGTATCTTCACCCTTGTGAATAGTGCTGCAGTAAACGTGAGAGCAGAAATTTTTTGACATACTGATTTTATTTCCTTTTGATACTTAGTGATTTCATTTCCTTTGGATCCAGCATTACTGGATTGTATGGTGGTAGTATTTCCAAGATTTCTTGGAGACTCCATCCCGTTTTCCAAGTGGCTGCTCATTTGCATTCCCACAACAGTGTAGGTAGGAGAGACCTTTTGTTTCTTCAGTTGGTCTGTTGGTCATTGCTGACTTACTGTAATGGTTTGTTCATCCCCTTTCCATTGGTATATCACAAATTTGCATACTACCCCTGTCAATAATTGCACCCACCTGAGCAAGAACACAGAAAGAAGCAGTGATTGAGGTCAAGGTGAGCTACAGGCTTGAGTGTCATCAGAAAAGTATCGAATGAAAACATAAAGCCAATGAGTTTTGACTTTTCAAAAATGGAAAACACATCACTCAGGGATGGTCCTGGGTGGCAGTTTGGATTAGTGCAGGGTGATGAACTTCCTGGTTTACCTAGGACAGTTGCAATTTTAGCACTGCATTGTTGGAGAAGTTTCACTCCTGAGGAAACCTGAATAGCTGGTCACCTGACTGGTTCAGCTTGCTGAATACTGGGACTTTCAGTAGCACTTTAAACATACTCATCCTGGGATACACCTCTAGACATTCTGGTTTAATTGGTCTGGGACCTTTCAGGTTTGGGAACTTCCCAGGTGATTCTAACTGGACGACAAGATTATGAACCTCAAGAGGAGACACATTCATTCATTGCTCACTCTTCTGGTCACTCATTCATCTACTTATGTATTCAAAGATATTGGTTTCACACACTCTCATATGACAGGCATTATGTCAACATAAGGGTCAAGATGAATGAGACAGAATACTTTGTCTTGAAAGTTTTCAGTTTAGAGGAACGAACTCTGTAATTCAGTATAATCTCATACAATAATTCTGTACTAAGTCAATAGTCATGGATTGAAGACCTTCTGTTCACGGAACTGCTTGGACATTGAACATCTAACAGTGAACAAGATACCTCTGGTCACCCTCTTTACAGTGTCTATGTTCTACATGTGAAGTGTCAGCACTTAGAAAATAAACGAATAGGTAGGGTGCCTCAGACTGTGTCAGTGCTGTGTGCAGGGCCACCCCAGAGTATGTGTGACCTGTGTCTACATAATCAAATCAGTGCAGCAGCACTGTTCTGGCCACCAGATCATGCATGTTTCCATGGCAGATACTTTGCTAGCTAGCTGGAGCAATCCATTGGCCAGTCTGCCTCCCTGAAATGAAAGCTAGAAATGGAATCACTGGACAGACCCAAAGGCACATGTATCTGTAACCTTTGGGGTATCTGGTTGGAAGATGCCCTGAGGTACTGAAAAGGGTCTGGACTCCACATGGTTCCTGGTTTGTGCTCAGGACCCCCACCCCTACCCTGCCTCATGTCACTGCCTCTCAGGGTGATGAGAGCAACGTTTGAATGGAGACCCAATTGACTAGAAAAGCTAATAAGTGAAAAACTTTGGGAAGAACATTCCAGGAAGAGGAAGCATTAGTGAAAAGGCTTTAATGTAGGAATAAATAATGTAGGTATAAGACAAAAAATTTATTATTTTCTCATTCATAGGATCCCAAGGATGATCTAAGTGCATAAATAATGACCTTACAGGATTTGAAGGAATTAATATGCTGGGTGAATGAGATGGATGAAGAACAAAGTCATTCCAGCAAAGGGAATGGGGTATGCAGGCAGTGAAATGGTGAAGCATATTTGGGGAATTCTAGGTAAGATGTTGGATATATATGCTTGGAGAGAGAGAGAGAGAGAGAGAGAGAGAGAGAGAGAGAGAGAGAGAGAGAGAGAGAGAGAGAGAGAGAGAGAGAGAGAGAAAGATATGAAGCTAGCACTGGAGGATTTGTAAAGGATGTAAAAGAGTTTCCCCTTATCCTGAAGGTATGGAGAGAGTACTAAGACACTGTCTTAGGATCAGTACAGTCAGATTTTATTAGAAAATTCGTTTTGGCAGTACCTTTTGGAGGATGGGTTGGAGGGACCCTGGACTGGAACAGTCATTAGGAATATTCTAGTAGGAGGGTAATGGAGTCCTGAAGGAACAGATAGAATGGAGGGATATTTAGAAAGCAAAATAGACAGTCTTGGGTGAGGAAGAGAGCAAGGGAGAAAGAGAAGTAAAAACTGATCCCTCAGTACACAATGACCAGCTGAGATTGGCAATGCAAGATGAAGCCAAGCTTTTTGGAGCAGAAAAATTTTATTCTTGACTACATTGGGACTGAGGTTCTCATGGTATGTCCATGGTACATGCTTGGGAACCAGGGTCTGGAGCAGTGGTGTAGTCAGGTCTGGGGATGGAAATTTGAAAACTATTAGCATGAAGGTGACAGGAAGAGGACAAAGGATGGATAACTGAGTAACACCAATATCTAAAAGGTGTAGAATGAAAATATCGTTAGAAAGGGATCACCAAAATAGAGATGGGAGGAGAACCCAAGATCATGGTGCCCTAAATTATGCGACGAGAGATTTTCACAGAGGACGGAGTGGTTAATGGGGCAACGTGCTGCACTTTGGACATGGAGTGTCCTGCATGTGTTAAAGGCGTGGTCCACAGGGTGGTGCTATTGGGAGGCACTTTAGGAGGTGGGACGTTATGGGAGTCCTTGGGTCATTGGGGGTGTGCCCTTGAAGAGGATTTTGGGATCTTGGTCTCTTCCTCTTTTGTTTGCTGAACCTGGGGCGAGAAGTTTGTTCCGCCACATGTTCCCTGTCATTGCACCCCTCCAGGGACCTATAAGCAATGAATCTGCCAGATCATGGCCTGGAACCTCCAAAATTATGGACCAAAGCAAACCTTTTCTTTTCATAATTTATTTATTTTAGATATTTTGGTACAGTAATGGAAAGCTGACCAACATAGCAAGTAAAAAGGTTGTTATTCCTTCTTTACAACTCCATGCATTACCTGCCACAAGCTCGTGCATCTATTATTCATTTTTTTCCCCTCTTACTAGACTGTGACTTTAGGAGGTTAGGGATTTAGTCTACCTTATCCACTGTTGTATTCTTAGAAGCCAGAACAGAGCTTGATATATAATATGTGTCTTAGTCTATTTGGGTACTACAAGAAACTACATAATGAGGTAACCTTTAAAGAAGAGAAACTTATTTCTAACAGTTCTGGAGACCGGGAAGTCCAAGATCAAGGTGCTGGGAGATTTAAAGTCTGTTTTCTGGTTCTTAGATAATGCTTCTCACCGTGTCTTCAATATTGTTGACAAGGGATATATATTGGGACTCTTGTATAAGGGCACTAAAGCCATTCACGAGGACCCTGCCGTAAGGACCTAATTACCTTCCAAAAGCCTCACTCCCTAATATCATCACATTGGCAATTAAGATCTCAACCTATGAATTGGGGGTGGGATGAAAACTCTGACCATAGCATTCAAATGTTAGTTGGATGAATAAATACACCTGAAGTGTGATTTGGATTTAGCAATTGAGCATCTTTGATGACTTTAGTGTGTGAACCTTTGGTAGAGTATGGGATTGGAAGTATATCTGCAATCTCTTCCTTCAGATCCCATGGAGTGGGGAGGGGATGATGGGAATGATATGGCAAGTATATATATAACCATATTTCACAAAGAACAAAGTCGAGTGATAGAAAAACTGTACAAGTAAGAAGTTCAGAGTACTTCCTTATTAGTTAGACCAGAACAATTTTAAGGAGAAACTAGAATTTGACCAGAGTGGGGAGAGATGGTGGATATTTGAAACAAAATGGAGTTTGTGGTAGGTGGAAAGCGGGTCCCCCCAAACATGCCATGTTCTATTCCTGGGAACCATGTTCTATTCATGTTCTATTCTTATATGGTAAAAGGGACTTTCCAAATGTGATTAGGTTAAATATCAAGATGGAGAGATTATCTTTGAGCAGCTCGTTGGCCCAATCCAGTGTAATCATAAGGGTCCTTATAAAGTGGAGGCAGAGGATCCAAGTAATAGTACATGTGATGATGAAAACAAGAAATCGAATCAGCAACAGGAAAGAACTATGAGCCAAGGACAACAGTCAGCCTCTAGAAACTCAACAGCAAGGAAATGATTCTCCCCCAGCTTCAGAGGGAACACAGTCCTGCGGACACCATCATTTTCAATTTCTGACCCCTATAACTATAAGCTAATAATTTTTTATTGTTTTAAGCTATTAAACTTGTAGCAATTTGTTATAGTAGTGATAGGAAAACTAATATAGAGCTATTAAAATATTTTAGGCAGACAAACTATCAAGGAAAAGCACGAGAATGGAAATAGGAAGCAAACATCTCTATGATTTGGCTGTGGCATAGAGAAAGATTCAAAATTTAATGTTTCACTGTCTGTTATTTAAATGGTGGTTCTGATGCAATTGCTCTGGGGATTTACTGTGTATGACCCCTTTCACCTTTCTGCTCCTCCACCACTCAAGTTTAGAATGTAAGATTATATTTTTGGTGTTTTACTTTGTGCTGTTAAATATGTTCATATTTCTACTACCAGTATTTTATTCAGAGGTCTTAAATAATGTTCCTGATTATAGCAGGCAAAGGGTGCAGACATTATTGCGAGGCAAAAAGCCTACCAGTTCTACCTCCACCCTTCTTTCTTTATCCTCTAAATTCCTTGACTGTTTAATTAATTCCACATTGTTATGACAAGCAACATTTAAATTTCCATCAATCAAATTACCATTGTTTTTATCATAGTTCTATTATATTCTAGAATCAGTGATCACAATTAGTCCTTTTGCCAGATTGTACTCATGTATCTCTTGGTTGACAGGTTGAATGTTTGGAGTAGTTTTTTTTCAAGAAGAATATGCAGGAACAATATTGCCAGAATTCTAGCATGTTTTCAACTGTTTTTTTTTTTTTTTTTTTTTTTTTTTTTGGTGTGTGTATGTCCTTATATTTGAATAACTAGCTCAAAATAAAATCTGTTGTTTTATTATCTCCTGGTACTAAATGATATTGTAAAAATATCTAAGCCCAGCTTTATTTCCCTCCCCATAAGAGACCTAATCGTTTTGCCTGGGGGGGTCCAATTATCCTTTATTTATTTATTTGAAATTCAGTAATTTTATTAGTATATGTGTGGGCATTAATGATTTTGGGTCAATTTTTCTTGGCATAAGGGGGTTCTTTGAATATCTTGATAAAGTTAAAAAGTTTTAAATGAAAATGTTCCTAAATTACATTTTTAAATTATTCTAAATTACATTTTTAAATTATGCACTCATATTTAAATGTGATATAGGAATGTTTTCATTAAAATTTTTGTTCTGATCCATTATTTTGATTTTCTTCTTTGGAGACACCAAATATGCTTCTGTTGAATCTCTTTTTTCTATCATATAATTTCTTTTTAATCCAAATTAGCTTTTTTTTTCCATTTTATTTCATTTTTGTTTACATTACTCAGTTTGTGCTGTGTCCTGCACTCAATTTTTTGCAGTTATATTTGATTTTGCATCATTCTTATTTCATCTGCAATTCTGTGATGATTTTATTTTTCTCCTCTACTTCGTTCCTGAATGCTATTCACATTTTATCTCTTTTTTGCCTCACCTACTGTTATCTGAATTTTGGTATTGTAAATTTGAACTGTTTCTTCATAGATAAGTGCTTCATTGAGATTTAAAATTTTATAATAAAATATTCAGTTGTCCCTCCTTATCTATGATTTTGCTTTCTGAAGTTTCAGTTACTTGTGTCAATCTTGGTCCAAAAACATTAAATGGAAAATTCCTGAAATAATTCATAAGTTTCAAATTGCATACCATTCTGGCTAGGATGATAAAATCTCATGCCACACTGCTCTGACCTGACCGGGAAATGAATTGTCCCTTTGTTCAGTATATCCACGCAGTATATGCTACCTGACTGTTATTTAATAAACATCTTAGTTATCAAAGCAACTGTCACCAGTATCACAGTGCTTGTGTTCAATAACTCTTATATCCCCAATAATGTCCTCAAAACATAGGAGTAGTGATGTTGGCAAATGGGATGTGCCAAAGAGGTGCTATAAAGTGCTTCTTTTAAGTGAAAAGGTAAAATTTGATGACTTAATAAGAAAACAACATGCTGAAGTTGCTAAGACCTATGAAAAAAATAAATCTTAGATCTATGGAATTGTGAAGGGGGAAAGATGTGCTAGGTTTGCTATTGCACTCAAACTACAAAAGTTATAACCACAATGTGTGATGAGTATTTAGTTCTTTGCCTCATTTCATGGAATTACGGAGGCATTTTATCATCCCATATCATCATCCTAAGAAGGGTGTGGTGGCCCATGTCTGTAATCTCAGTGGCTCCGGAGGCTGAGGCAGGAAGATTGCAAGTTCAAAGCCAGCCTCAGCAATTCAGTGAGGTCCTAAGCAACTTAGTGAGATCCTGTCTCAACATAAACAAAATAAAAAGGGCTGGGGATGTGGCTCAGTGGTTAAGTGTCCCTGGGTTCAATCTCTGGTACTGAAAAAAAAATCATGTGTTACAATATGATATTTAGACTGAGAGAGATGGAGAGATTGCGAGATCACATTCATATAACTTTTATTACAGTGTATTGTTATAATTATTCCATGTTATCACAAATTATAGGTGTTAATTTCTTACTGTGCTTAATTTATAAATTAAACTTTATCATAGGTATGTATGTATGTATAGAAAGAAACAGTATATATAGGGTTCTGTGCTGTCTATTGTTCCAGGCATCCACAGGGGTCTTGGAACAAGTCCCCCACAGACAAGGGGGGACTATTGTATTCAATATTCATCTGTTCCCCAGAAACATTTTTATAAAGTATATTATTCTTCCATTAATACGCTTTGCTTTTTTGTTACTTTTTTTCCTTAGAATCTCTCTGTATGTTGCCCATGCTAATCCCTTTTTATATTATTTATCATTTAATGAGTTGGGTTATAATGGGCCCAGGGTACTATTCCAAGCTAGCTATTATTCACAACTGGAAGGCTTT
Source organism: Sciurus vulgaris (assembly GCF_902686455.1). Taxonomy (NCBI): domain Eukaryota; kingdom Metazoa; phylum Chordata; class Mammalia; order Rodentia; family Sciuridae; genus Sciurus; species Sciurus vulgaris. The sequence continues at coordinate 17,215,755 of NC_136476.1, read as the reverse complement.
CTTCTAAACTCCTGCAAAATCCACAGCCTTCTGCAAGCAAGGCTTGTCTACATAATCCTTGTGTAGCCCACCCCCTGCATTTCTATGGACTGAGTCAGGGTCCACAGGGACTCCTGCCACCAGGCAGTTCACTCTTGTTCTTGAACATGCTGTTCCAGACAAAGTTGAGAATGTTGCTCTTTAAGGTGTTCCTCACAACCAGAAATGGTATGGTATTTTTAAAAAAAAACTTTTATTATTTGTTCTAATTAGTTATACATGACAGTAGAATATATATACTTATGCACTTTTTTATATCATACATAAATGGGGTATGATTTCTTATTTTTCTGATTGTACGTGCTGTAGAATCACATTAGTTTGCAGTCATGTATGTATGTAAGGTCAGAGTGTCTGTTTCATTCTACTATCTGGAATGGTATTTTGTTGGTGCTCTGGCTGGTTTCCCTCTCCTCAATGTTTGCCCCTTCCTCCCACTAGCTCCTGCATATACAAATATTTTGGAATATATTTCCTAGTTTCACTAGAAATGCAGTTTTCTTGTTCCCTGCCCTGGTGCCTTTTTCTTTATTAGTTTTTGAAGCTTTCTGGGAGAAGAAGAGAATGATGAGTTTCTATAGCCGTGGCTATAACAGGCATAATGGCTGAAGTATTCTGCAGGTAGAAAGTGTCTTGGTTGGATTCATGTTAGGAGGATTCCTCTGACTGGAGTATGGCGGACCACAGGAACATGCGTAGTAAGAAGCGGGAACATCCTGCAAGAGGCCACTAAAATCAACCAAATAAAAAATCCTGAAGGGCCTAATGGTGCCAGCAGGGAGCAGGGGGTAGGATAGAAAGGATAGATACTGTGGATGCAAAAAAAAAAAAAAAAAAAGTGTCCAGAATTAGCAAACACACAAAGGGAGGAAGAACTCAATGGAGGTTTTGAGCCTGGAAACCTGGAAGGATGGTGTTTTCATGCACCGAAATGGGGAAACCATGAGGAAACCAGCTCTTGGAGAAAAGCATGTTTGTTTTCTCCTTTCTTTCTTTTTAAAGACAGTTAATCTGAATTTGAAGTACCTAGTGACCCCAAGGGAATTATCCAGAAGGCTGTTAGGAAAGGGGGTACAGGGAGGGAAATGGGTTGGAGGCAAATCTGGAAGTCATTCATGGGGATGTGATGGGAAGGCCATGGTTCTTCTTTCTACTTTGCAGAAAGCAAAGTTGAGCCATAGGAGGGTCTGGTCAATGAGACCGAATATCCTGGTCAAAAGACAGAATATCCAGTGTCTTTGATAACAAGAGAAGTAAAAAGAAATATAATTACCATCATATTGCAAGAGCCGACTACATGCTAGGCATTTTACTACTGTTATTTAATACTGAGAATCTGTACAGCAAAGACCTTTTTCCCTTTGCTAATCAGAAAACAGAAGTTGAGTAACTTCAGAATTTGGCTTTAAAGTGTGATCTTCCCTCAAAGTAGCAATGCGTTACAGTAAGAAGTGGACAAAGTCAAGATGTGCAAGATGCCGAAAGGTTCAGGTAGAAGACCATGCGAGGTTGTTGGGACCATGCAAAGTGTGAGAGTAAAGCGGGTCGGGTAGAATCTAGAAAGTAAAGAATGTGCAGTGTGAGCCAGTGAGCGAGGCAGGAGTTTGGAGTGTAGGGGAGGAATACTGTGGAAAGGCAGGGTACCTTTCAGAGTTTGATGGTTAAGAGGAGAAAAGGAAGCTGCCACATTGAGGAAAGGAGCCAGGGTCTTCTTAGGTGACAAAGAACCATTGAAGAGGGAGACACTGAAAATGTCAAAGGAGGGGTGAGTGCATGATGGGTGAGGTCCTGGAGAAGGAAGGCATTAGTATGAGCCAGGAGGAGAGGTCTTCAGAGCAAGAGCAGAGGGGGTTGAATGAAATTAGTATTAATGAGTGAACCACATGGCAGGAGGAGAGCGATGGACCTGAATATTATCAGTAGTACAAGAGGGAACCAGCTGCTGAGGGTGAGAGGGAGTGGGGACTTGGCAAGAATGGAGGAAGGTGCAGAAGGTCAGAGGATGCGGCTTAAAGAAGAAAGAGGTACAGAACAGAATTTGGGCCCATTTGAGATAAGACATCACACATATGTCATGGCACTCCTGGGACATGGTACAGGGGTATTTCCTTGGCCACTTAAGCATCAGTGTATTTGGGGAGGTCTTTTTTTTTTTTTTTTTTTTACCCTGAGGGTTGCTAAACACTTCAACGTGTTGTAAATGGAAGTTGTGGTGGGAGTCCCTTTTGGAAGAGATGTCGAATAAAAAAGCCAGGAGTCTCTTTTGACATGCATAGTTTAAGTGTGGACCTGCTTGAGGAACTGAGGTGGGCATGGGGGCTGGATGTGTTGACCTTGCAATGTTCACAGCAGTGCCATGATTCTTTGACATACGGGTCAATGCGGCCATGTCTAGAATAATGTTGAGGAATATTTCTTCTTGTTGGAATCTTTGTCTTAGCTAAAGAACCTTGTCTGGATTAAATTTTCTTCCTGCAGATTAGACTTATGTCTACCCATTTCTTTATTTCTCATAAATGTTGCTGCTAAATGCAATAAGATCTCAGTCAATGAAAATCCATCCATCCTTTCATTAAAAGACATTGAATGCCCTACCTATATGAAGATCACTAAGGTGGAAGGAAACCGGATGACAGGCCCCGTTATGTGACCCAGGTTGCTAGGATACACCTTCACTCATCTGCCAGAGAGAAGGCACCGCCTACCCCATGTGCCTCCCTTAGGAATGTGGCTGCTACACAGAGAAAAACCAAATTAAAGGCAGGAAGCCCTCACACACACACACACACACACACACACACACACACACACACACACACAAAAGGGGATGAAGTCTGTGTGTAATTTATTCTTTGCTCTATTTTCTTTCCTGAATGATAACTATTTCTTCTTGATAAAAATAACTTTAGGTGAATCCCAGGAGAAAGTTAAAAGGAATCAGGAAAAAGTGAATTAATTTTAGCTGAAGAAACTCCCTCTTGGTCTGTAAGAGACAAACAAAACAGGCAGCTGAGTGAAAAAGCTATTTGAAGGAAGGTGAGGGTTTTCATTTTTGGCTTATCTTTGGCAAATATGAAAGATAACGATAACTAACATTGCTTTCATGCTTAGTGTGCCTCAGACACTGTTTCTCAGTGTTAATATACTGGATTTTCAGAACATTTCAGAAGGTGTCCTTATCCTCATTTTATAGATGAACAAACCAAGGCACAGAAACAAAGTTGAAGTAGCTAGGAAATGTCAGAGATCAGATTTGAACCCAGGCAGTCTGGTTTCAGAACTGAAATTCTTGGTGTCTTTACTGCTTCTGGGTTGGAGATAGGAACAGAGACAACCTTTTGGGAAGGGACCTGGATTCCTAATTTTTTCACTTAATCAATTTTATGAAACTCCAGTTCTTTGCCAGCCTTTGTTGTAGGCACTGGGGAAACAGGATTTCTCCCCTTGAAGGAAAATTAAAAATTAAAAAAAATGTGTGCATATATATGTATGCACGTATATATACATACACACATTTTTTTTTTCCCTTTCTCCTTTGGGTTCTCTTAGTGGGATTCTCTTTTGGATTGAATCCTTTGAAGGTCTACTTAATATACTATGACAGTTTCTGAAATAATTCAAAATGAACTTGACATTCATTTTCCTTGGACTAGTGAATACTGGTTCCAAATTGGTTTCCGCCCAACCTGATCAGCCTCATCTATTTCAAACATTCCATCTCAATGGCCCACCTTCCTTGATAATCATAATACAGTTCTCCATTTTAAATTATCATACTGCAAAATGAATACTTAACAAAACAGCAATTTAGGTAATATTTATTATATATGTATGTTTTTCTTTTTTTCTTTTATATTTTAAAAGGTTTCTTCTTTATGAAAGTTTTATGACTCCTCTCTTAATTAGGAATTTGCATATGCATGTAAAATGTGCAGTTTGAATGACAGTTTATAAACACATCTTAAAGGTTATTGAGGGAGTAAAAATGATGTATATCTGTGTGGACAAGATGGACCCTATTTGGGCACTCTTGTATACTGTTTGTTTGGTGGTTCTGACCTTCAGTATCATTGAGATTTTTAAAAATGTATGTTCTTCTTAGGTTTAAATTGCTCTGAGAAAGTAATGGGCATATCATATATTTTGTAATTCTCCAGGCTGTTTATTAGATATAATAGAAATGAATTTGTATGTAGCATTTGGAACTCTAGCAGAGCATTTCAAATGTTTCCATAATAAAATTTCCCTTAAGCCCGGAAGTCTCCCATTTGAGCCTTTGTAGTATTTTGTTTACACTTTATGGTCTGTGCTTCTACCACATTTTTAGACTGTTTTTGACATCCTTGAAGATTTTGCAGCACTTAAGATAATGCCTACACACAATAGGTGCTCTTGGGATTTGGTCATTTCTCCCTGCTGTTAGGATTGACACATATTGGCCTCTTGAGAATGAAAGGATATTCCAGCCAGGTGGCAGATGCTTGGCTCCATCCTGAACCACGTCAGGTTGCCCTTTACTGGAGAGCAGATGAGGAGTGGTCATACCTGTGAGCTTGTAACAACTCCTTTGGGTCAAAGACAAAGAGCATTGAACTGAGCTATCATCTGTGATGACTTGGGAAAGTTACATAGCCTCTCCAAGACTTGCATCCCCTGCCCTTTTTAAATATTTTTATTTTGAGACAGGTCTCATCAAGTTGCCCAGTCTGTTTGAACTTGAGATCCTCCTGCCTCAGCCTCCCAAGTAGCTAGGATTACAGGGCAGGCACTACCATGCCTGGTTTAGTGACTTACATAATCTTGACAATAAAATTTACCAGATTAATAATGATAGTGTAATAAATTTATCAGGTTAATAATGCCATTACCATGCCCATACTCCTGGACAAGGTGGTTACCAACTACACTATCATTATGATTTCTATTGTGCTCCGTGTGAATGATTAGTTGTCAATGAATTTGCATACGAGGAGACTTCCTGCATAGTGAAACAGTTCTTAAATCACCCAGGGCTTACGTGCATGGCAATCAGGCAAGGTTCTCTGACAGAGTTTGTGGAGTCAATCAAATGCTACCTTCTCCTGAGGTTTTTCTCTTCAGATTTTTCCCTGAGTGAGTTGAAGCTTGCAGGGCTAAGCTATATACACAATAAGGCAGATTTGTTGCAATGCAAGGGTCTGAATTTAAATGCAGATGCTATAACTGGATTTTAAGAATGTGATTGTTTTATAGGAATGTAATTAAAGAGGGCTGGGTTGATATTTGTGCATGGGTGTCCCAGACCATGGACATAGGATATTCTTTTTATTGGTGCATTGAAATTATACTTATAAAAAGGTACACTCATACTTTGCTGGTGGGACTGAATATTGGTGCACCCACTCTGGAAAGCAGTATGGAGATTCCTCAGAAAACTTGGAATGGAACTCCCATTTGACCCAGTTATCCCACTCCTTGGCCTATACCCCATAGACTTAAAGTCAGCATACTATAGTGAAGCAGCCACATCAATATCTATAGCAAGCTCAATTCACAATAGTTAAGCTATGAAACCAACCTAGGTGCCCTTCAACAGATGAATGGATAAAGAAAATGTGGTATATATACACAATGGAATATTACTCATCCATAAGGAAGAATGAAATTATGGCATTTACTGATAAATGGATGGAACTGGAGACTATAATGTTAAGTGAAATAAGGCACTGCCCAAAAACCAAAGGCCAAATGTTCTCTCTGATATGTGGATGCTGACTCACAATAGGCAGGGAAAGAAGGGCAGGTTCACCAGATTGGACAGGGTGGAGTAGGGGGAAAGGAGTGAAGTTGGGAATGGGAAAGACAGTAGAACGAATTGAACATAACTTCCCTATGTTCCCGTATGAATACACCACCAGTGTAACTCCATATCATGTACAACCACAGAAATGGGAAGTTATACTCCATGTATATGTTATACTTCAAAATACATTCTACTATCATGTGTAACTAAAAAAAAAAATGAAAAAATTTGAGAAAAATAAAATAAAAATTATACTTATTAATGGGATTCATTAGGTTATATTTGTATTTGAATGTTAACATATTTTAATCAATCTCATTCCCCAATGCATTTCTTTTTTAGGCGTTCTTAAGAACCTTCCACCCCAATTAGGAATGGCACTTTCCTGAAGGTTCTGTGGTGCAACAGTACATCACTCTGAAGTTCTCTAGTGGAATCGGAAGCAAGGAGCTGGTTAGGTTGGTCGATGCTCCTCAGAGAATGGAGTCTCCTATTCCTCTTAGGATTGTGCACTGCCTGGAGAGAGGGCTGGGCTACCACCCTCCCCTGTGTCCCTTTGCTTCTTAGCTGCTAGGTCTAGGGATGACAAGAAGTGGTAATTAAACTTTGTTTTGATTTTTCTCTTGCTTATTGGGCCTGCTTTTTCTGTGCAAGGTCTACTCACTTTGAAGAAGTGCTCTTAGTTTCCTGTTTGGAGCTGTGATTTTAGACTTTTACGAACCAAAGCTACACAAAAAACCTCACAGTCAGTCAGGTATTTAAATATGTACCTTGGCTCCCTGGTTATATTTGATGAGAGTTTCTACAGTAAATAATGCCACTGTTTCCTTGTGTCCCAACAACGTAGGCAAGTAGAAGTGAAATTATATGGCTCATGATTAATAACATTACAAAGTACCGTGCTATTTCCTTCTTTTTGCCAACACACCTAAATGGATGAGTCCTCTTTACTTGTACTTAGTGCAGTACAAGAAGCAATACTTCCTAAGTCTTTCCTTTCTGTTTCCGGCACAATATGCAAATTTGAGAATCCTGCTATTAATGTAAGATTGAGGGTGTAAAAACAAAACATCTAAAATTTTGTCAGGTTATTCTTCTTATGTGTAATATGACAAAAAGGAATTCATTCACATAGCTAGGTAAATGAAATACCTGCACCTTCTGTATTGTTATTTTTTAGCAGAATTCCATAGAAACCTATGCCCTGGAGTTTTGAGACATTTCCTGGAATTATTGCATTGATGATTTCCTACCTTTTGTTCTCTTCTTACTTTCTTGTACTCATTCTGTCTTTTTCTTTGAGTACCAGCCAACAGAGGGACCATATACTCTTATTTTTACTAACGTAAAATGCAGAGCAGACTCGCCTATTCCTCTAAGATTTGCTATTAAAATTACGTGTCATCACCCCATCCCTCTGTCTCCAGAGGCAACCACTGCACTTCATCTAGCTGATGTTTTTGCCCTCCGCGGTAGCAGATCTTTGAAGATGTGTCTCCAGGAACTATAGCTCCCAGGACTCGGGCTCCTGTGATAGCTCCTTCCATCCTGAATCTGGCTGGTTTTGCTGTTTGCAGTAGCCAATAGAAGGCAGCTGAAGTGACATGATGCCAGTTCCAGGCTGAAGCCTTAACAAGGACTGCCAGCTCCTGCTTTTGCTTCCTAAGCCTGTCACATTAGGTGTTCCTGCCTCCTCTTCTTCCAGGGGGTTTTCAAAACTTCACTTGCATCCTGTGTGGGGGCTCCTGTTTCTTGTGTCTCATATTTTCTGTTTTGTTTTGTTTCTTCTTTCATTCTGATGGAGCACATCCTAGAGTGGTTTATGGAGGAAATTGTTTCTGCTGAGAGTGATTTTTTGGTACTTCCTGCCTGGCAACTTTATTCTGCTTTCACAAGTGACTGGTAGATTAAGTTTAAAAGTCTGAATTTTAAATAAACGCTTTTCAGAACTTTTAAGGAATTGCAAATGGCATGATAACTTCCTGCATTGTTGTTTAGAAGTCTAAAGCAGTCAAGCTCTTGGTCCTTTGCATGTGACCTGTTTTTTCTCACTGGAAGCATGCTCTCTCTCTTTCTCTTTCTCTCTCTCCCTCTCTCTCTCTGTAATTTAAAGTTTTTTCCAATCTCCTGCTTGGGAGATAAAGAATCAATCAACTGCAGAGTACTGGGAACCAAATAGGGGAAATAAGAAGGGTCTTAGCATTCAATATGCCTTAAAATTTATTTAGTCTTTTCCCACAGTCTCTTTTCAGAACAGCGACCCAGCCCTCATTTAACACCTGGTTTCCCCTAGACCAGAAAATCTATTTTACTCCCTTCAGAGAATAACTTTTTTCTTTTTGATTGGAGACGACTGTGAAAAATAGGGAAGAAGACATGGCCACTTCTTAAAAAAGACAACAAATACTTCTGTATTTTTCCTCCCTTCTGTTTCCCCTGCTGAGTTTCTGGATGTCTCAATTTCTGGGTCTTTTGAAGTGTAAGTCAGCTTGATACCAGCTTGGTATCAGTTTTCTTCCTTCCTTCCTTCCTTCCTTCCTCCCTCCCTCCCTCCCTCCCTCCCTCCCTCCCTCCCTTCCTTCCTTCCTTCCTTCCTTCCTTCCTTCCTTCCTTTCTTTCTTTTGACTATTTTCCATCCTTTTATCTGCTTCTCATCTTCCAGGTCTAGAAAGGTAAATGTCACTTCTGATCACAGCCCATGGGCCACAGCCAAGTCACATAGTCCCAATTTCTCTGCAAAGGAGTCTGGGATATTTAACTTTTAATATGCAAGGAGAGAAATAAGGGCGCTGTACATGAAATACGTCTTCTGTCCTAATGCTTTTAATGAAGAACTCACACATTTGTTTTAGAGAAGTTGAGAGGAGAATAACAGTAAATCTTTGTTCAGTAGGTCATATTTATCTGGTAGTATGTGTGTACTTTGTCATGTCCCAGAAAAAGCTTAGTCATCAGTGATTGTCCAAAACATGTCAAAAATGTGACATTATTAATTATCAATATCTGGTCCTGGCCACAGATATTCAGAATGCAGAGTAAGGGTTCTAGACTCAGACAACCTGGGCTCATGCCAGACTCCATCAACTTTTAGCTGTATGACTTTGGCCAAGAATTTAGCTTCTCTGTGATTCAGTTTCTTCAACTGTAAGATGGGGTGGTACTGTAATAGTACCTGCCCCATTGTGGTAGTGTGAGGAATAACTTAGTTAATACTCCTAGACATAGTCAGTTCTATATTAGTTGTTATTGTTACATGCTAGTAACTATTGTTATCACCATTATTTTTATTATTAATGTAAACTATTCCTTTCAGATTTGTGCTGCTGCCAATCTGCATGATTATGTAATTAAGACCAGGCAATGGTTCATTTAACAAATGATGTTGACTCATATTCTCAAACAAGTCAAGAAAGAGAGTGCGATCCCACAGCCCTGCTGGGAAGCCTGTAGTGGTGTGTTCTGTACAAGCTGAGAGTTGCTCCAAGTCTTGGTGTCTCTTAACTTAGTGGGCAGACCTCTGAGCGCATAGAACTCTGTCCTCCTGCCAAATCAGAGGTACACACAAATCACCAAGTGAAAGGATGCTTAGTTTCTGTGTAACTAGGGACCAGAGATGACCATGCCTGTCATCAGAACTGGCTGCCTGGTGTAGGACAAGAATAATGGGCATGGATATCTACTGACCTGGGTTCCAGTTCTTTCTCTAGACAGCAGCAAAGGCCTCTCAGTTTCCTGGATTTCTTTGGCTCTACCCAGCTTTAAAATTCTACAAGGAGGCAATCTAGTGGACATAACCAGAACCTTGAAAATCTGCTAGGACTGGCCTAAGACCATATAGACTTGGGGTTCCCGGTGTCCATGCCCTGGCAAGCACATAAGTCTACATGCTGCACCTTTCCTGCTGTGGTTATGGTTCTGGAGCAAAGGGCCCATAGGCTCATCCTCTGAGGAGAGGCTCAGCCCAAACCCATTTTCTTGCTTACCACACAGATGAAAGGAGCTGAAGAAATCACTCTCGCCTATGAATTGCCACCCAGATTCTAGTTAGACAGGGACTATCTTTGCAAAAACACCTTGCAAAGTTCCCTAAAGTTGTTGGGCCTTGAGGGTGCCAAGCATTTGAGAACAGGGAGAAACTGTTCTATTTGAAAGGGGAAGAGAGTTTGTTTCATTCTTAAGGGGAAACAATGGAAAAGAAGCAAATAATAGAGGAGGAGTGGTATGTGTAGTGGGAGCCCGTGGGGTGATGTGACCCTGGGAAAGTCAGGGTGCAGGATCCATGAGAACCCCCTCTTGTGAAGCAGTCAAAGGGTGTCAGCATTGGAGATGCCTGCTGTTCAGGTGGAAGTTGTTCGCTTTGTTGAGAAGTAGGCCTCTTTCCTATCCTTATGTTTCTAGAAGAGGCTACTGTTCATCAAATGCTTTGTATAAGTAAATTGTTTTCCTTTTGAAACTGTGGTAGAGTTGAGTTTTACATTTTGACTTATGATGAGAAAAAGAAATGACACATGCAATCAGGAACCTGAGAACATAAGTCTGTCAGGAATTTGCAAAAATCCCCAGGAGGGTGCAGGACTTGCCCTGCTGTGTGCGGACGGTTGGCTTGAGAAGATGGAGTCCAACACTTACTGACATTTCAAGTGATGGGATAGGGAGGCTGCAGTTCAAATCTGGGTTGTTGATGTAACAGGCTAGTGATTGACATGGCTGGGATCAGCTTCACTTCTCTTGATAAATGATATTTATTAAATTTTTACCATTTGTCAGGAGTTTTGCTGTTTGCTGAGATACAAAGGCAAAAATGACATCAACCCTTTCCTCCAGAAACTTCCCAATTGGAAGGTGGGTTTGTAGCCAGAGTGGTCAGACCTTCTAGTTTCCCTGGACATTTTTGGCTTATTCTAGTTGTTCTGGTATAATTATTAATACTGCCCAGTTTCATGCCCAGGAAAGTGCCAGTTTGGAGATAAATTATTTGGTAACCATTCCACAGATTTATTGTGAAGATTAACTGATTAAAAATTCTGTGAAAAATGCTTTGTGAATTGTAAAGCATCATACAAATGAAAAGGATTAAAAGATTTAAGTTCCTTTATTGCTTTCTCCTTCGGAGGTGACCAAAATGTCTGAATTTGCTATCTATCTTGACCCCTGTTATTGTTCTGGGACTTGTTTGGATTTGCATGAAAATTAACTTTATCCGAAGGTGGCTTAGCATGTGTCCATCCATTTTCTAGCTTAAACTCCTTTCTTGTGTTCTATTTTGGATCCTTACATGAAGGCTAGAGTCTTCCCAGATTTTAAAAATTATTATTTTCATTATTTTCAAATTTATGTGTCCTTTCAAATTTAATTATAATTCTGATGGATTTTGGACATGGGGGATGTCCTGGTGCCCTAGGAATTTTTTAAGTCTATTTAGAAGGGAAAGGGTATGAGGATGCTAGTATTCAGTGTTTACCATAAAGAAGGCAGAATATCTGTTCTCAAAGAGCTTCCAACATAACCATCTTAGCTGCCCCTGTATGAACCCAGGGGAAAATGGTACCATTGGTTTCCCTCCTCACGCATAAGAGTTAAATAATGCAGGTACCTGCCCTCAGTCAGTAAAGGATTAGAATTTGAAAATGTGTCTCATCTGATTCCAAAGTCTGTGGGTTGTTCATTCATAAGTTGAGCACATATATATTGAATTCCCACTCTGTGCTGGGCATTGAGTACCTTGCTGTGAGCAAAACCAATGTGGTCCCTCATTTCCAGTTTGGCATCAGCATCATCTTTTCAGGCTATATTTATTAACTAGATTTTTTTCCAGGTACTATGTAAATGCTTTAGATTAAAATTGTCATGATGACTGTGTGAGAGCAATTATTGTCCTCAAATTTATGGATTGGGAGATGGATGCTCAGTGAGGTCAAGCAAATTTTCTAGGCAAAGGGAAGTAATGCTTTGAATATGACCATCATTGTCTTATAAGGTGTCACACACCTTTGGTTTTATGTCACACCATGGTAAGTGCCACACTGAGGGTAGTGGGGCCTGGGGTGGGAGAAGATGAGTGGGGAAGACTTTGATCTTAAGGGAAAAAGGTGGTAAATATGTGATTTCTTTTAAAATTTTTGGCAGAAATAACCAAATATAGACATTAAAACTATAAAAGGAAATAGTTATCATCATAATAAAGCACTATATAGTAAATAATGGTAATTAGTGACCTATTTAGGTCTACCTGATATAAACTTTTTAAATATGACTTGGGTAAGTGTGTGAACCCTGATTAGTATTCATGTGACCTAGTTCCTGATTTTGTCTACTGAATGAAGAATTTATTCTTGGAACACAGTAGTCATTGGAGCTGAATGGGGAATTTGTTCATGGAAGTTTTATTCTAGAACTTGATTTTGGGGTGCTTGCATTTGAGCAAATCTGATACTCTTCAGTATTTCTTTTAATATAACTGTAGAGATGTGGGTTTCTTCTACTTGCTTTTGGTCTTACCAACATATCTTCTTTCCCTCTTTTATGACTATAGAATCTCTGTGGGAACCCATGACTTTGACCATGGATGAGCTGACCGCATCACTCTTTCCATGGTTATAGGGATCCTCCCAACTCCCTTTCTACAGTGGTAAATTCAGGGGCGGGCACTGATTTATGGCAAGCAAATCCAAGTCCTCCCTGTGACCTTTATGTTGTAATTACCAGGAAAAATGCTTCCTTTTAATTGGTGTTTTTCCCAGCTGGTTGGGTGTGAGCCTGGCACTGCTGGTGGCTGCTTTGTCTGACATGTGTATGGGCTAATGTCTAAGGGATAGAGGACAAACCCTGACGACAGCAGTCCAGTCCTAGATCCCACTGGCCTGAACTCAGCTTACCCTTAGATTTTCGGGTCATGCAAACTTACAATTCCATTTATCTATCTTTGCTTGAGCTAGTTTAAATTGTGTCTCTGTTACTTGTTACTAAAAAATTCCCAAGTACTGCAATAGTTCACTGATAACAATTTAGAGAATAAAACAAGCACCAGATCACATTAGTATTTCTCATTATATCACCTGAAACTATGGTCGTCCTGGTTACCTCACTGAAACATTTTGCGTCATCTGGCATCTAAGGTTCTGGTATATGTCCTGAAAATTTTATGCATGTAGATGTTCAGATCTGTTAATTACTTGGGATCCTCTTGAAGCCCTAGTTGCAATGCCTGATATCTCTGTGGCATCAGAAACATGGGAAATCTTGGAATGTCCCGCCCCCCCAAAACCTCATGAAGACAGTGTAAAGAAAACTGAGTAGAAGTGAAAGAATTGGAATTTAAGCCCTGACTGTGCCACTGATTTGCAGAATGATCTTGGATAACTTTGATCTCAATTTCCTAGTCTGTAAAATGCATGGGGGTAGCAAAGTGAAAGTGGGTATTTTGGTTTCAGGGTAGCTTTGGGATGAGGACCTAAGAGCTAATTGCAGACGTTGGTTTTGGGGGGCTAATGCCTGGATTGCAATTCCTGATGACCAATTTACTCTGTGACACCTACACTGGTGATTTGAATAAAGGAGTAAAATGGACAACCAAGAAACAAGTGCATTTGTGGAAGATTGGTCTATAAGTTAAAGGACCCAAGGAAGACTAAAAGTAGCCTGACTGGAGAAGACTTAAAAAACACTGTTGGAAAAACTTTACATTATAATCCTCACTGAGTGGATTTAGTTTCTAGCTGAAATTTTTTCACATTTGAGCACAGTTTATTCCACAAGGGAATGGCGCACTTTCCTTTATGTCTAAAAATAGTTGGAAAATGTCATACATTTTGACCTTGTAGCTCACTTTTGGACAAAATTTTATCTCCTTCCATTTGTACAATATTTAAGAACTGTAGTAACTTTGCATCTCATGTAAGTGATAAAAGTGTCAACCTGGGTGTCCCTTTTTCTAGGATATCTAGTACTAGATTAAGAATATAATAACATTAGAAAGAGAGCAATCATGCATGACTACCCATTGGAAAGAGGGGTGGTGGCAAAGACTGTATAAATAATAAGAAAGAATTTTTGTTTTCAAGCACACCATAATGAATTCCTGTAAAACTTATTCACGAACTGTTTAAACAAGGTAAATTTAAGCCAGTGTTCCCAGTAACAATCCAGGATAAGTTAGTTGCTTATGAAATCTAACTTCCTTCCTTCCTCCCTTCCTCCCTCCCTCCCTCCCTCCCTCCCTCCCTCCCTTCTTTCCTTCCTTCCTTCCTTCCTTCCTTCCTTCCTTCCTTCCTTCCTTCCTTCCTTCCTTCCTTCCTTCCTTCCTTCCTTCCTCTTTCCTTTCTCTTTCTTTTGCCCCTGAATTTGTGGGCCAGTGATTAATTTCATAACTCCCTCTTTCTTCTAACTTCTGGTTTTCTCATAAATTTCTGATTTCTCAAAATTAAAAATTAGACTTTGCCAAGATTTCCCGTGCATTAGATAATTGAAAGTCCAACTAAACCCTGTTACATGCCCAAGAAATACACTTAGGAAGAATAATATAACAAACTTAAGAATTCAAAACTGATAGAAATTTGTATGCTCTTGGCCTCTGAAGAAATCAGCAAAAATATTGTGCTTGATATCCTTCGCAAATCAACTGGGTCAATATCTGAGAGCATTGAAAGGCTTTTGTGAAATAGAGTTGACACACCATAATCTTTTAATGGCATAAATTCCCATTAGCTCAACTGCTGCATAAGTAATGTTCATTATAGTGATTAGAAATGTTAATTTCTTAGAGCGATAATAATTTCCTTTCATCTTTTATGGTGGTGTTTTTTAAACTGCAGGATACGACCCATTAGTAGATCATGAAATCAATTTAGTGGGATACAATCAGCAGAATAGACTATATTAAAATAGAAAATATTAAATTTCACTGCATAATGTCCATGTAAATATTACTTCAAGTACTTAAATTTCAATTTTACAAGTGCATATGTGTAACTGCCTGGAGATGGCATGAAGTGTATTTCATATTGTATGTCATGCTCAAAATAGTTGGAAAACAATGATTCTTTAATAAAATAAGTGAATTCTAACACTCATCTAAAGGTGATGCCTAATTTGGAATCTCATAAATTGGTGAAAGGGAAAGAAATATTTTCATTTGAAGATGATGGTCACTTTCTTTTTACTGGTAATTAGACCACTTCCCTAATTGTTATGATTTTCTTTCAGAATCATAATGCGTTTCATTTTCTATAATGAAAGGGCTAGGAATATCTTGGTGGCATACCTATGTGAGGCTACATAGTTGGACTGCCTCTACCATTTACTGGCTAACTTGGGCATGTTTCTGAATTGCTCTGCGCTTCAATTTTCATATCTATAATCTTGTGATAAATTGGTAACTGAACTGTTGCAAAGAATAAATGAGGACTAGGGTTGTGGCTCGTGGTAGAGTGCTTGCCTAGCATGTGTGTGTGGGATGTGGGGCACTGGGTTTGATTCTCAGCACCACATATAAATAAATAAAATAAAGGTTCCATCAACAACTAAAAAATATTTAAAAAGAAAGAATAAATGAATTTATATATAGGATGCACCTAACACAGTTTGACAAATAAAGCAAATACTCAATAAATGTTAGTTATCAATATTATTGTGTTTTCTTATCTTTATGTAAGAATAGCAAATACGAGAGTTATTTGCTTTCAACTTTTATTTTTGTCTATGACCAAGGAAGAGTGGGGCCTAGAGTATATTTTGTGGCTCAGCCCATACATGGTTCCTAGCCCCTTAATCCTTCTGTCCAGTATTTATATTTTTTAGTTCATTGAAATGGAATGTTTTGGACCATAAGTTCTTGACTTGAGATACATAATACATTTTATAGGATTGTGTATCTCCTGAAATGTGATCACAATTTTGAATGAATGTGCATATGCCTTTGTGGAGTGTCCATAAGACTCATAGCCTCTATTGTCTAAGGGTTCATATGTGGTGTAGTGAAGAGTAAGATATACTCGGGCCTAATTGTAGGTTCGCTAATTAGCATTGTAACTTTAGCTAGTTACTTAACCTCTTGTAGCTTTATTTACCTCATCTATAAAATGGGGATTAAAAATATCTTCGATAGCACATAGTCGTTTCAATATTTAATGGTTTTAGGAGTTGTAAAAGTTTAGCACAGAGATTGCAACATGACAGGTCTTCAAGAAAATGTTAATAGTGGAAGAAGAGTAGTTGGATTGGAAAATCGAATGAAACGTAATTCTGAGGTTTAATTTTGGAATACTGAATCTATTGCTGAATCACTGAGTAATCTATAAATTTCTTTATTGAACAAAAATTGATTGAATGCTCAAGTGTTGGGGATTGTGCAAGGTGTTGAGAGTACAGTAATGCACAAGACACATTCTCTGCTCTCAAGGAGTTTTTAATCTAGGGAGGCTGCAAACAGTTAATGACCAGCCAGGTGATAAACACCACAGCAGGCACACTACAGCACTGAGGGAGGATAGAGGAGACATTTTTTCTTTTTTGTCATTATAACACTATATTTATAAAAATTAAACATAAAGACAACATATGGAGTGAGTATCCAATGATAGTTTGATGTGAAAAATGCATACCATGAAATCTACCATCTTAATAAACTTTGAAGTGTATAGTACAGCATTTTTTTTAAAATTATTTTTTGATTTCATTGTGCACAACACAAATGTACAACTTTCATTTCTCTGGTTGTACATGAAGTAGAATCACGCTGTTTGTGTAATCATACATGTAAATAGGGTAGTGATGTTTGTCTCATTCTATTTTATTTCCTTCCCCTGCTCCCTCCCCACCCCTCATTTTCCTCTGTACAATACATCCTTTGGAGGAGACATTTCTAATGAGAACCATCTCCAACATGGCTTTTGGTTTTGTTTAGTCCTGTGATTACAGTTTGAATTTTAGAACTGAGCAGTCACAACTTTGTTTTATTTATTTTAACACTGAAAAGTATTGGTCAAATGAATGTACTTATTAAGGCACATCAAGGATGGGATTTGATCTGCAGAATCTGGAGGAAACTGCTTGTCTCTGGGATATGTCTCCAAAGATGAGAACAGGTAGTGAGATGTCTGTAACATCGGGAATAGAGAATAGGACAAACCCACCTTATGAACTGAAATCCCACAGCCCAGAGTTTTCTATTTTTGCCTTAACCTACTGGGAGTTTAGAGTTGAATTTAATGCTTCCTTGAAACAGTATAGTAGCCTAATGTTTTTATGGTTTATTTCTTTCTTCTTTCCCCTTAATGATTTTTAATTTTTTAGTTTTAGTGTATATATTCAAATACACTCTCACACACACCATACACAGATGCCATAGTGAGTGTTTTTTGAAAATAGATATGGTAATAATAATTAGAAAATGACCTTGGATAACTGAGTCTTACACATTATTTCAAATTTTTTTCTTTATATATTTTTCTGATTCAATGGATATGACTTGGATCATAGTGTATTAAAATTGAGTCACACTGTAATGGGTCTATTCTCCCAGAATTTAATAGCAGTAACAGTGTCTTACAGGAGAGCTCCTCATGTTATCAATAACTGAATGTGTCAGGGAAGCATTTGGGATCATACCCACTAATAGGAGAAATAAGGTTGCTGTATTATTACATTTTAATTATTTTTGTACTCTATGGATGCAGAAACTCTTTTACCTTTGAGTAAAGCTGTCAGGATAGCTAAATCAATGTCCTGGTGTCCTTCTGATCCCATCCGAAAAACTGTAATCTGCAATATAAGACAAGATGATCATTAACAATTTATTTTTCCCCACAAGAGAAAGTAAATCAATAACAGCACAACTAAACAGAGACTATTTTAATATCTATAAAGTAGATTCTTAACCAGAGGGCAAGCACTAGGGCAAGCACTAGTGTTCTAGTGTTCAACTAGAACACTCTGCAATTCATTAAGATGGAGAAGCATTAGTAGCCTCCAAACAGTCACCTTAGATAATAGAATTGATTATGGTTACAAGAAGAGAAACCAGAGATCAAGTAAAATGTCCTCTTCTATCATTTCAGTGTTAAAATTAAGACTTGCAGGATTTACAAAAATGGGTAAACTATAATGTGAACTCTTGTTGAGAAAAATTTGTGGCTCAGTGGTAGAGGGCTTGCCTAGCATGTGTGAGGCACTGGGTTCAATTCTCAGCACCACATATAAATAAATGAAAAAAATAAAGGTCTATCAACCTCTAAAAATTTTTTAAAAAATAACTAGTTAGTGTGTCTTTTAGTAACTGGTTCCCAGTGCACAATCACTGCACTTATCCTCTGCAATTGCTACTCAAGAGTTTCAACATTGTGATGCCTCTGACCCTCCAGTCCTCTCAATGACTTTGAACCTCCTGTAGAGTAACTTGACATCCAGGCTGTAAGAAGTAGAAAATAGACAATCCAATAACATCTTTTTTTGGCAATCTAGGAGTGAAAGTTATTGTCTAGGGAAGAATAACAGGGAGGAGAGTGAAGAGATAGGAATGAAGAATTAATATTTGTGGGAACTTTGCTGGTGTGTGTGTGTGTGACAGAGAGATAAGAGAGATAGAGAGAGAGAGAGCACACTAGGAGACTTGTTCTAGAACAGGTGTTATTAATAACTGTTACCCCTATCATAAACTAACTAGTGGGAATAATCTCTACTTGTATGATGCTAAATAATTCCTCTTATAACCATAAAATTTCTGACATTAGAAGAAAATAATGAGAAATGTTATTTGTAGGCAGGCACTTACTGTGGGTCACTTAAAGGCCTGAGCCTGTTTCTGGGAGGGAACTTTAATGTGCACACAGGAAATACAACAGGCATCCATGTTGGGCGGCAAAAGATGAGCTTTTATCTTGTGTTTGGAATAATAAGTGAACCCTCTAACCCAAAGAGGTTGAGTGTGCCCCTTCCTTTGCCACTTTACAGGATGAAGATTATAGAGACAGAGTATTCAGGTTTGGGAGACAAAGAGAAGCAGTATTATAAGGCAC
Source organism: Sciurus vulgaris (assembly GCF_902686455.1). Taxonomy (NCBI): domain Eukaryota; kingdom Metazoa; phylum Chordata; class Mammalia; order Rodentia; family Sciuridae; genus Sciurus; species Sciurus vulgaris. The sequence goes on along the minus strand of NC_136476.1, from coordinate 17,196,924 downwards.
AGGCAGCATTCTGAAGAAGTGTTCAATAGGAAAAGGCTCACTATGAAGGAAGGTTGGAGAACAAATGCCCCAGGAAAGAATAATGTTCATTAATGAGTCCCTGACACACAAGAGGGGTATCTTATCCTACCACCAACTGTAGGGCACAAAAACAATGTGGTTAAATATCACTAATTCCTAGCCCAAACCAGGCTATCAGATGATTTTGGAGCAAAACTTGGCATAACATTCTGCCTATGAAGAATTTGCATTACAAAGTAAGGTTAATTTTTCTCAAGGAATTTTTTGGTCATCTTCATAAAAATAAGCTCAGCAAGGAAAAGTGCAAAACTTTGTGGAAGAACAGGAAAGAGTAAGTAGAGGCATATACTAAGTTGGTTGATGAGAAAATATAATTAAAATGCTATTTCTCACTAAATGAATATAGAATTAATTATAATTTCAATAAATATTCCAAAAATATTTTCATGGTTTTTGATAGATTGATTCTAGAATTCATCTGGAAAGTTAAATTTCTTAGAATTAAAGGGAAAAAATCAAAAGTAAAGAGCAAGAATGTAGAATTTGTCTCACTAGTTATAATGTTTCTAAAACCACAGAATTTAAAATAGAGAGAAACAAGGGGAGGGAAGAAGATAACACTAGAACTTATCTCTTTTGTACCTGTTTATATACAAAGGTCAGAGCCTGGGATGAATATAAGGCAGAGATTGCAAGATGAAATGCCTTCATAGGTATTTGAACTAAAACATTTTAAAAATTAGAAAGAGATATACAAAATCTATCAGTGTGCTATGTTCGGATTATGGCTATAGTTACATCTCGGGTAATGACTGTCAATTGGAAGGGTGCCCCCTCTGTATTATATTTGTCCAGAAATCTGCTTTTGCATAATCATAGGTTTGGCTGAGGTGCCAGCCTGACCTCATTCTTCTGATGCCTGAACTTCACTGCATAAATAGAGATCACTTTTCAGATGGAGATTCTTCTGGGGCAGCAAATAGATGCATTTACCTTGACATATAAGATCATCAGGCTTTTTCCTAGGAGCACATGTAGATTTGAGGTTGGGGAAAGGAAGACACATAAATGTAGAGTTTCTAAGGGATTTCTCAGGGAAGGCACATGGATATGTGTGCCGCTATTTTTAAGGAGCTTGAAATGGGTTTTCAAATGCCAAGGTTTCAGAGATTTCCTGGAAAACTGATGTGGTGATAATGGTTGCCCACCTCTCATGCCCCATCCTGGCAAAGACCCAATGATCTGGGACTGATACTGGAGGGAATGAACATGCCTTAAGAAGAGGAAAAGGGAGTTAAGGGGTGCCTGGAGACCCCAAAGACAGAATTCATACAATTTCACCTTGATTGACCTGGGCTTTATGTCTTCTTTGCTGCTCCAAAACTTTTCATTTGAAATTAAAATGTTAAAAATTAATTGCACAATTTATATCTCTGTTTCGGGGAAAAAAGTCGTTGAGAAAACTAAAGTCATCTTCTCCTAATACCCCCAGTCTTGGTAGAGATGCCAAAAAATAAGGTATTCTTAAATCATTTTGGTAGTCAAAATAGTTTTAAAGTAGGATATCTTGATATAAAATTCCCTGGTTTTGGTGTAGCATTCTTTAATAACACTAAACTTTACTTGCTAACATTTTATTGAGGACCTTTGCAATGGTGTTTGTAAGTGAGGTTGGTCCAGGTCTCTAGTCTTGTCTGAATTGGTCTCAGAGACACAATAACCAATCAGCATGAGTTGGGAAGCTTTTTCTCTTTCCTTATACCCTAGAGAAATTTATGCGATGAAGGAAGATTTAGGAGGATATTTATAAAATGGGGTACTTTTAGGAACTGAAGGAATTATTATAATTGATCAATTTAGATTTCTGCCTCTCTTTGAGTCAATTTCGTATACTTTCCTAGATATTAAATTAAACATTTCATCTAGATTTTCATGTTCACTGGCATAGTGTTGTACATAGAATTCACTTACTATTTTTAAAATCTCCTCTATGTCTAGAATTATATGGCATTTAAAAATTCCTCTTTGTCACTAGATCAAAAGCAGGTCATTTCAAAGAATAGGCTCTTAAATTTATTCATCGATATTATTGATATACTCTTTTTTACTTTTATCATTTCTTCTATTTTTGCTTCTCTAGCTACTTTTATCCTGTGGTCTTAAGTTGACTTTTTAGTCAATTTATTCTTATTCCTTTTATGTCATTTTGTTTCAGGTGTCTTATCTTTTTTATAAAGCTTTATATTTATACATAGTAGTTGGGTTCAAACTCATACATGGATGGAATTTTATTTCAGTTCATGAGCCCCCCTGTTCCTCCCCTTTTCGGTTCCTTCCTCCCTCCCCTCTCCCATTCTCCTTCCTCTACTCTACTAGACTTCCTTGTGTTACTCTATTTATTTATACTTGATTGGTTCTTTTTACATATGCAAAAAGGTGAAATTCTCTGTGGTATATTTATATATGTACATAACATGATTTTTGAAGAATTCATTCTGCACTGCCTCCCCTTTCCCATCCCCCACATTTTTTGGGGGGGAGGTACTAGGGATTGAACCCAGGACCCTTAACCACTGAACCACATCCCTAGTCCTTTTTTATTTTGAGACTGGGTCTTGCTAAATTGCTTAGGGTCTCACTAAATTGCTGAGGCTGGCTTTGAGCTTGCCATCCTCCTGCCTCAGCCTCCCAAGTTGCTGCAATTACAGATGTGTTCTACCATGCCCGGCTCCTCTTACCCATCCCTGCATCTTATAAATAGCAGGACTAGACATTTTTTTTTTTTTTTCTAAAATCACATCAGAGCTACTCTCTCTTTCTTAATTGCCAACAAGAATCTAGTTATGTTTAACATTACTTTTTCGGGGGTCTTATATCTCTCATCTTATTTTGTTTTCTATACTTTCTCATCATTTCTCTTCTATATCTTTTCTTGCCTTTAAAATTGTTTTTTTTGAATAGGTAGTATATGTACATGGTAATAAAGAATCCTGAAAGTATAAAGAGATTGTGTTAAGCATTGAGTTCACCCTTCCTGTTTCTGCTTTCCAGCACCTTCATCAAAGGAAACAATGCTACCCAGTTTAGAGTTGATTTACATAGAGGATGCTTCTTTCTTTTACACAAGTGGTAGCAAGTTTTGCTCTCTATTCTATACTTTGCTTTTCTTAGACTATATCCTGAAGAACATTCCATTCAACCACCTAGAGGTGAGCATCATTATTTTTTGACTGGCTAAAGTTTCCTCATATGCATGTACCAAGATTTATTTAACCAGTCTTTTAGTGAGTATTTGGATTATTATCAATCTTTTGCCATTACAAACACTGTTCCAGTGAATATCCTTGTACACATGTCAGTGAGTATATCTGTGGAATGAAACTTGTATACATGGAATTTCTTGGCCCAGCTACTCTAAGGAAAGTTTTTAAATTCTTTTCTTTGATTTTGCCTCCAGAGTCCTCACCTTTTCCTTTCTTTTGTATATTTTGATTCTGTATGGAAATAACTTTTCATAATATGTACTTTCCTCCTATAGTGATTTAGAAACTGTAGTTTCTGCTTTTAACATTCCAGAAATTACTAAAAATCTTCTTATTTCCTATTATGGTAGGTGGGTGATATCTTTTTACCTGTCCTTCCATACTGAGCACTAATTGAAATTTATTTAAGAAATATATACATAATATATATATGTATAATGTTGTGTGTATATAAGACAGGTATGTATGCTCATTTTATAAAATCTTAGCCACATAAATTTAATAAAAAAATTAAATTATGTAGAGGCATTAATTTAACTATTTTATAGGTGATTTAGTATGGTCTGATTTTTTATTCACTCTATAATTGGTATTTTCAGCACGTACTCTAGAAGTAACTCTCATACTTGTTTGGCATGGTTGGTTATCTTATCAAAGCACTATGGGACACAGGGAGATTAATGTGTTCTTCCAGATCCAAAAGAAGAAATGTCAAAATGTTTTGTTACAAAAAGTTCCGTTGGATATCTTAGATCTTCCACTCTCTTATGGACAAATTACCTTAGCATGGTTGAAATTCTGATTCTCATATTGAAGGGAAGTGAAATTTTTTCACAATGACAACATTTCCTTGTTTTCTATCCCTTCAACCTATCTGCCAACCAACTTCTCTGCTTATGTTCTTCCTCTCATTTTGCATTCCCTTAAAAGAAAGGACTCTGTACAGAATTGACTCTTTGAACTCATGTATCGATTATCTCAGCTGTGCCTGGCATTGTTTAGGTGCTGAGCAAGGAGTCGTGAACCGTGCTGACCAACGCGTCTGCTTTCAGACTGTGAGAAGTGCCCTACAGCATTGCTTTCCCTGTGGCCTCCCTTCTCTCACTGGCACAGGCTTTGCTCAGTCAGTCGCAACTTCACTTCTGCAGTGCTTTTTTTTTTTTACCGCAGCAGTCTTGATTCTGGTCCTATCTCTCCCCTTTCCGTTTTATTCCCTATACCTCTGTTCATGCAATCTTCCTTATTAAAATTGCTTTAATGGCTACCATTCCCTGTGATATAAAGCTAGAAATTCTTAGCAGGGCATTCAAGGATTCCCTTCCAGCTCTCTCTGAAGTCTCTCTTGTCAGTTATACCTCATTGCCATGACCGTTGCTGCCACTGCCACTAACCAGCCGCAATTGTCTCACACACCTGATGCCCCCTGCACAGCTCAACTTGCTCCTTTCAGGGTCCTGATATTGTTTTAGCCTCTCTGCCTTTGTTCATTTGTTCCTTCTTCCTGGAATACCCTTCCCATTGCTTAGTGAGTTAACTGCATGCCTTTCACTCGACATAGGCCATTTTAAAAAGCCCTTCTATTCAACTAGCACGGAACACTCACTTTTTCTTTTTTGCACCTACTATGCTTGAAGGCTTGCTAGGACACCAATTCCAACACTTCATTGCTCCTATTTGCACACATTTCTTTGTATTAAAGATAGGTTCATTTTCAGGCAAGAGCCCAGTCTTTGCTGGGGCATTTGTTGAGTGGATGAATTTATCACCAAATGTTTGTGCTTAAGAGACTGGTTTAAAAAAAATAAAAATTTTAAAGTAGAATGTTCCACTCAAGAATGATAACAAAAGTAAATGAATGGGTATGTTAGGACTAGACCAAGAGTTTGTTACAAGTGAATCAATTTTAGCACCAGTCTATTGAAGCCTGTGTTATTGGTGAGGGTTTAAACTCTTAGTCAAGCATTATGTGAAAGAAACTGGGCTGCCTGACTTATAGACATTATTTACTGAGATTTAGTATGAATCTGATGGGAAGTGAAATTTTTCGAGATATTGGCAGCATCAAATAATCCAAAAGAATGTTTCACTAAGATATTTGAAACTTTCATTCTACATAGATTAAGCAATAGTAGAGAAAAAGACTCAAAACAAGCATATATTACAGAAAAATGAAATAGAAGCATGGAAATAATTTTGAGGAAGGAATTTAAGATTTGGAGACATTTTGTTCATTTCCTGGGAAACAAATAAGCAGGCTCACTACATAAATAACAGAATGGAGTTTGTGTCTGAATTAATCATGAACTTTCCATTTCTAAAACCAGGAGGTCTTATGGTTGAACAAGATGAGGGTATGAAAAAACATATTGGGAAATTAAACTGATTCACTTTCGAAGTGTCTATTAATTAGTTTAATTTGTGATTTATATTTATGTCACAGTAAGCAATGAATCTGTGAAAACGGATATGGAGGTTAGTAGAGCTTTTAAAAATGAAAATAACCATGATATTAGACTGAAAAACATCTATAAGCTGAAAGGACACTTTGGCTCAATCTATTAGGAACAGAAAGGAACATTCCACAATCATTTCATGCTGTGTTAGATTTTTTAGAGATGATATCTGAGTTTGACAAATGGTTTGTAATATACCTGAGAATTTTAGAGAAATACTATAACCATGCCATAGATAATCAGCACAGTAAGTTCTTATTAATTATCTAGGAATTTAGAAAAGTCCACTATAATCATGTTTTTCAACACAACTAAGAACAATAAAAATGCTACATCTAGAGTTTCCATTAGAAACAACATTTCTGAAATGTTTCCTAGTTTCCTGTTCAATTTCTTAATAAAATCTGGAGCTGTTTGCCCAGGACAGGAGCAGGGAGAGAAGGAGAGAATCAGACTTGCTAAATGATTTGGTCACCACGATGGAATGATTTTAACTACCAGGTTACCTGACATTTCCCTGATGAATCATTAATATTTGAAATAACATGAAATAACATGAAATGATTAAATGATTAATAGAAAATATAAAAATCTACATTCAACAAGATATGGAATCATATATGACTGTTGAGGGATCCAACAGGGATACTGTTTGACAATAAAAGGACTTTTGGCAGATACTATGTTCAGTTTTCTGTTTGGCATAATCAAAGGTGACTTGGTACAGGCAAGAAAACAATGTAATTTGTTAAGTAGAACACTGTGCACCAAAATATACTCTTATTTGACTTCCAACCTTTGGAAAAAAATGAACTTTCTCTGGTTGACAATTTTTCTTTGCTTCCTTTCTTCAGTGCTGGGAATTGAACTCAGGGCCCCACCCATTTTAGGCAAGTGCTCTACCACTGAGCCACATCTGCAGCCTGGCTAGCAAAATTCTTAAAGTTATCATTTTACCAATGGCACTAACTTCTAGAAATTGACATGCTGATTTATGTAGAAGAAGGAAGGAAATCAGAGGAAATGCAAGCATACCTGCAACTGAGCAATCACAAGAGCATTGTAGAGAGATGTGCAAAATTCTTATTGGAAAATTAGTATCATTTACTTCAATTATTTGTTATCAATTCTAGTCATCCTTAGTATCTCCATAGGGGATTTGTTCGAGCATCCCCTGTGGATACCAGAGGAGACTCAAATATCTTACATAAAATGTTGTAGTAATTGCAACCCCTGCATCCTTCTGTATACTTTAAATCATCTCAAAATTACCTATACTTAAATGTTGTTGTACTGTATTGTTTAGGAAATTATGACAGGAAAAAATGTCTGTACATGTTCAGTGCAGATGCAATTTTGTTTTCAAATGTTTTCCATCTCTGGTTTGTTGAAGTTGTGGGTGGAACCTGTAGATTTGAAGGAATGACTATACTGACTCTCCATGTAATATTTTTGAAGTAGTCTCATAATAAGCTCATGCTGAACTGGGTGATAAAAAGGGTTGCTATGGAGATAGAAGATAGAAACTGGGTGAAATGAATATAATTCCAGTATGTCCTAAAAGACTTTCATTTGTAAATACATTAGATAGAATAGATGATAATTTGACCTTTAAAATGTTACTTTATTATGTAATAGACTTGCCAGTTTATTTTCAAGTTTCCTTCCTTCTGCCGTAAGTACACAACTCAATTTAGATTACTTTTAGTAATAGACTGTCTTAGAGAGTTAAGTACACTGTCATTACGATTCAACTCTGTGCTCTCAGAGGACCCTCATGGATGAACAACTTGGGCATTAATGAAGAGTGCCAGAGAATAGTAAGGGTTTGCTTTAGACTCTGATCCTTTATTCCTTTTCCCGCTCTTTTCTTCCGCTATAACTTTTTTTTTTTCTTTTTCCTTTTTTTTTGTACCAGGGATTGAACGGGGGTACTTAATCACTGAGCCACATCCCCAGTTTTTTTTTTTTTTTTTTTTTTGTATTTTATTAGAGACAGGGTTTCACTAAGTTGCTGAAACTGGTTTTGAACTCGTGATCCTCCTGCCTCAGCATCCTGAGTCACTGGGATTACAGGTGTGCACCACTGCACCTGGCTTCCCACTATAATTTTGAAACACCAGAATTTGTTTCTCCCTCCAGGAAATGCATTTCATAGGCTAGAGATCTACTGGTTTAAACACAACAAAAACTGTTTCCTTATTATAAAGGAAACTCATGCTTGTCATTAAAAATTATAAGAAATTTAGAAAAAGAAATGAAAATTAATTTGCAACATCCCAAGTCCTATTCAAAGATGATAACGGATGATATTTTGGATACTTTCTTTAAGGCTTACCCATCCTCTCTCCCTCCCTTCTTTCCTTCCCTTCTTTTTTTCTTGTATGCAGAGTATACATACATGGAGCAGAAGGGAGAGCATACTTTAAACATTATTTTTCATTCTCATTTTCTTTTCTATTCACTTTATGTTTTTATATTATTGAGAGCTTTTCAAAAACATCATTTTAATATTTGCAGAATATTTTATCTAATAGATGTATTATGGCGTGTTTAATCAATAATGCCACTCACATGATTTCTAAAATGTTTGATGCAAATAACAAAGTGATGGATATTGTTGTGTATGAATCCTGTTCTATATTTAGTAGTTGGTCCTTGGGATAAATTCCTAGAAATTTAAAGCTTTTGTCATAAATTGCTCCATAGATAGAAATGAGTATTGTAGCACATAAAAGTGAGTGGAAGTGAAAGAAAGTCTGTGCTGTCCTTGAACCAGATTTGCTGTGATAGCACTCCAACTCCATTAATGACAGCCCTGGGGAGAGCTGACAACTCTATAATGATACTGGAAACACAGACACAGGCCGATGTGGAGCAGGAAACCCATATACCTGGAGGCAGAGGAGCTATGTGCAGAATTGGTTCCGGTCTCTCCCTCTCTTCACTACTGCCAACTCCCCGGATGAGCTTAAGCTCTTGTTTCTTGGGAAAGGGGTCTTGGAAAACAGATTGCCCTCATCACTCTCTTTCAGTTTTACATTCTTGATTTTTTTTTCTTTATCCTAAGTCCAAGGGAAATGCTGCCTTATATAACTGGACATGTGCAAATGGAATTATGCAGTAACATGAGGTTTAGGAACTATTTTTTAATCACTTAAGTCATATCACAGAGAAGAAATTTTAAAATACGGGTCAGTAACTGAAATAAGGCTTCCTGGATCCATGATTGACATATTGAAAGAGCATTTTGTGACCCTAGGGTGACATGTAGGGCAGACAGAAAAAATCTGCCCAGCTAATTTTGTGATGAGGGCAAAAAACAGGAAGTGGCTAAAACTCTTCATGTAGTAATTCAATGGGGAATTTCACTGGGGCCCTCTTGGGGGTTGAAATGAGATGACAACCTGTCATCTACTATCTCCTGCTTTCAGCTCTTTTCCTGACAATTGAGTTACCTCTTTCATTTATTATATAACTGTGTGTAATGTACCTCACTGGATGCCAATGTGACAGATGCCACAGGTCCAGCAGTAGCACTCCCAGAAGTTCCTTTATAGATCTTAGGGCCTTGGCTGGCAGAAGCAAGAATATTTGTTACTTACCATCTTTTCAGCCATCCAGATGGATGAAAATTCAATTTCATCAAGGTAATATTTCCCATCTCAGGAAGAATATTACTAAGCTCATGTGCATTCTTCCACATATTTTAAAAAATGAATAGACATCTCTCTGAGGAGTAATACTCAGGACCACAGATGGTACTTCTAGGCCAACACCATATGTGCTTCTTATTGGGTTGTAAAATTTTTCTTTGCTTTTTTTGGTAGTTTTTCTCATCATCACAAGATAGAATTATGCATCTTTTTTTTTCTTTTTACTTCCCTGTCATATTTATCAGGACATCACATATTTCTGTAGCCCAAGCACTTCTTTGCAAAACTATCACCAGGGGAGAGATTGTCAGGAAGGCATCAAGAAGTGCTATAGACAGAAGCTTTCTCACTTCCCTACTTAAGCCAGTCTGATTCACCCTGTGACAATGTTATTGACAGTTTCCAAGGTTGATAGACTTGATGCCCTTGGAGTATCTCTCTGGAAACCTGATTGCCCAAGAGGTCACTTCACCTGTTACTGGGCAAACTCATTCTTCTGGAATTTGAACAGGGCAACCTTGAGACGGAACCAGTGAGAGAAATCTTGGAGGACATAAGGAGAATAATAATTTGGATGTCCTTATCAGCTTAGGAAAAGACACATTTTATTTCTCCTTCCCTTCCTGCCCAACAAAGAGGAACATCAGAGACAAATATCTTTTTTGATTTTTGGTGGTGTTGGGGAGTGAACCCAAGGCCTCGTGCATGTGAGGCAAGCACTCTACCAACTGAGCTGTATCCCCATCCTGAGACAAATATCTGGTCATATAAGCTGTCCGAGGGCAGGGGCGCTGCTTTTCTCCAGCTTGGCTTTCAGCATCTTGCCTGGCGTAGCAGTGGAAGAGAACTGCTTAAATAACACTTACTTCAGAACCTGGGAGAAATTCTGCTACGGAGGGTGGGGCAAGATGCCTGGGAAAGGAAAGCCCATTTCCGCCTGTGTCCCTGCTGTCAGCCTCCTGCCTTTTCTTTATATGGCTGCTGGGATAAAACTAGTTTATTATGGCAGATGACATGTTGAAAGGCTCTTGGCCTAATGCTCTCAGGTCTCAGAATCTTGGTTTTTTAAGTTTGGCTAAGTGGTAATTGGGACTCTTTTTAGCTCTAGAAGCCATACTTTTTCTTTCTTTGTGCTCAGAAAGGCAGAAAATCAGCATTAGGGCATGAAACAGGTGCGGCCTCCTACCTGACACATTAACCCTTCAACAACATTATAAGAAGGGATTTTGACTTTGATAGGCAGCCCATATAAAAAACTTCCATTTGCTGTGTTGTGTAGTCAGTTCATTAGCTTAGAGAAAATTACTATTTAAAAATATTCCCTTTTTATAGTCCTGGATGGTGGCACAATAGTCTCTGTGCTATGTCATAAAAAGCACATTGTTGATGGTTAGTCTACTATAGACCCTGCTCTTATGCCTATGAAGTTAGTTAAGTAGCACATGACAATTCTTCCCCTGTTCAGGAAAACCAGTCATTGTCATACTAACTCATTAGTGGCCATGGCCCAGGGCTCTCTACTACAAACACTGGCATGCAAATAACCAAGTTTCTGGACCAGTCCCCATGCCCCTTCTGACAACTGAACACATTTTATGCTCTGGCTTGGACAGAAGAGACTATGGTTAGAATATGCACTTTGGAATTACACTCAGAAGGGAATCATGCCAGTTACTAGATGTATAATCTTAGGCTACCACTGTATCTGTCTGAACTTTGGTTTCTTTCTACATGAAATAGACATAGCTCTTTGTCCCTGAATTTTCACAATGTTTTGTGTGGGATCACCTTCTAAAATTAGTTTCGAGTGACAGGTATGGTGGGTTAGTCATTGTTAATTTCCTTCCTATTTGCTGTCCCGGGTATGCTCCCTGGATGTGTTCTCTCCCATAATGGTGGATTTGTCCTGTCTCATCCCTGAAACTCTGCCTGGATTCAGTTCCTTGTCCTCTGAGGCATAATTCAAGTATCATCTGCAGTAAGCCCACCTTGGTGCCTAGCTGTGCTTTCTTGGAATTATGGAATTACACACCTATTCCAGCACAAATGATGTTGACATTGGTGAGAATATTACTAATGGTTGTTTATTGTGTACTTACAATGTACCAAACACAATGCATGAGGTTCACAATCATGACTTCAAGCAACCTCACAAGTTCCTATCACGCATTACTGTTATTACTCCCATTTTACAGCTGATGACCTTGAGGTAGAAGATATTAGGTACCATATGGAAGGTCATACAGTTAGAAAAGTCTGAGATGCATTGGAATCTAGACAGCCTGACTTGATGACATGTTCTCCTGTTTGTTTGTCTGCCTTCCTTTAGCCTTGGATTCCTTGGGGGACAAGATACATCTTCTAGCTCAACATTTCCATGGTTTAGTGGTGTTTTGGCATAATGTGGGTGCTCAATGAATATTTGTGGAATGAATCCTCTATTCCCAGTCCAAATCTGACCTGTAACTTTCAGATGGAGAATATATCAAAATGAACAGTCCTGATTGGATTCAGGTAGGACTGACCAGAGTCTTGAAGGCCAGTGTTTGGGTTATGATGGCATGTGTATCTCTATATTTTTTCCCATACAGAGACCAATCAGGTTTCTTCCTGCTATCCCCGATCTTACCAGTAAATACAGAATAGGCTTAATGACACATTCTAGGGGCATTCAAATCCCAAGGGGTTAGGATTCACTTCGCTTGCAGCCTTACAAGTTAATCATAAGCCAAAATGTCATGACTGTTCAGTCAGATTGTCTCATGTGGTCATAAGAAATAGTTTTGAAATAAACTCCTAGCCTGAGAGGTAGAAAAGAAATAAAGCCTTCCAGACTGCCTTGTGAATGTGTGCAAAAACCCACATTTGAAGGACATGCTGGGCCATTTCCAGGACATTGTGAAGTTTGTGTCAGACTCAAGATAATTCCAAATTGTTTGTTTGAATTAATACACTTGAAAGATTTGTAAATGAAGCTATGAGATTATATTTTAGTATGATGTTATTGTCTTAAACAAAGACAAATAAAGGAGAGTAAATAAAGGAGAAAATCACAAAGTCCATTTATTGGAAATCATATCCGCCCAGACCCTCCCCTTGCCTTTTAAGTTTGTGTACCAGCCAGGGATTGCTCTCCTGTCCTTGTTCCTGTGTGTCTGGCCTCAGTCCCATGGGAAGAGACACTCTCTTGTTTATTTACACAATGCTGAGCCTGGAAACACTGTCGTTTTTCTCTTCCCTTTTGCAGTTTTTTATTTCAATTTGGCTTCCTCCACAGCCTTTTCCTAGGGCCACTGGAGAAGAATAAGAAGCAAGCAGGGCCCTTTGTCCTATGACAAGAATGGAAATACAAAAGGAAACAAAAAGTAGTCCCCTTAAAGCAGCTTGGCAAATTAAAAAGAAAGCTGATGGGAGAATGAAGTCTGCCTTTCTGACCTGACAAAGGAAGAGCATGACTGTGGTTAAATGGTAAAAGGGACTATTAGCCTAGAGCCCATTTTATCCCAATCCTACAATGAACCTTATTTTGAAAAGTTCTCTATTCCTTCAAGCTCAGATGGAACTAATTTAAAAAAAAAAAAAAAAAGAACAATTCAGTTTATCAGATATATTGTTTCTCTCTAAACCCAAGTAATTCTTCTCTCTTCCTTGTGCCAATGTGCACACACAATCTTGGGTCCTCCCATTGAAGAGTCCAGTTTTTTTCTCATGGCCCACTGCATAAGCCATTGTTGCTAATGGCTCCAGCCAGGGTCAAAACTCTTTGCAGAAAAACTGCAGGCTAAGAGTTTGGATTATTATTATTATTATTTTTTAGAAGAACTATGTAGAAGCAGCAACATTTCTCCCAATAGTAGTAATTCTTTCCATCTGTCCTAGAATTGCTTTTGCTCTGAATGTCACATGTCAAAAATTAAATAGACCTTTCTGGCAACTTGTCAGGAAGTTTCAAGAAGAATATTCATCAGTAAAAGTTATTATCAGTAGTGAATACTGTTAATGATATTTGGTTCTTCAGCAAACCTGGCTGGCACCTCCTTTACATTGACTCTAGAATTTAATCACTTCTTGCCATTCCCAGGTCTATGTTACAATTCTCTATCCTGGATTATTGAAGTAGCCCAGTAAGCAGTTTCCTTGCCTCTCCACATAACAGCAGAGTATTGAAGAAAGCATCCTCTGGAGTCAGGTTGCCTTTGTGTGAAGCTCTGTTCTGCTTCTTAGTAGTTTTACCTGCCATTAGGCAAGTTCACTGCCACCTTGAAACCTCAATTCCCTCATCAGGAAAATGGGAGTCATTGTATCTAATTGTTTTCTATTGAAAAGCAAATGATAGAGTGCACACTGGGTACTTGGAGACCAACACATGTGCCAGCATTGTTATTACTGAATCACAGGGTAAAAGTGGGTGGGTTTTGATTGGACAAAGGTCTATAACAAGACCTCTAAAGAAAAAGTTCAGATCTCATAAATAGAAAAACTTATATCCTTGGCATCAATAATTATTGGTCCAAAGATATTCAATGGCCACAAAAAGACCAGGGGTTGAGTACTTAAAAAGACAAGGGGGGAAACAATGTAGTTCATTCTGTTTCTTTCTCACCATTAAAGCCCTGTTAAATGATGAATTGTCTATGTAAACCCCAGTATATATCTAGTGGTGGCCAATATGGTCTCTATCCTTACACAGTTTAAAAATGTTTAGGGAGACACAGAGATTAAAATACAGTTATTCCTCACTTAATGTCAGGGCCACATCCTGAGAATTGCAATTTTGTCATAGTGTGAACATCATAGAATGTATTTTCACATACCTTCAAAGACTACTTACACAAACCTACGTCACTACAATCACTTTACATGGTTAAATCAGGAGATGGTAAATGGAAGAAGTATAGGGTTGCTGCCAGTGTAATATGGCATATTGATTTATAGTCAATCATTTTTATATAAGTTGGAGGAGCATACTGTAAACAATAAGTGTAGCCTAACAAATGCATAAACCGTTCACATAGTTGTTCATTATTATCAAGCATTATGTTTCATACAAAATAGTATGTGCTTTTATACTACTGGCAGTGCAGTAGGCTAGTTTGCACCAGCATCACCACCAGCATGTAAGGAACATGTTGAGCTATGATGTCATGATGGCTAGGATGTCACTAGGAGATAGGAATTTTCAGCTTCATTATGATCTTCTGGCTACACTGCCACGTATACAGTAGTCCATCATTGATGGAAACGTTGCTATGTCATTCATAATTACATAGAATCAATATCAGGAAGCGGTGATAAAAGTCATGAGAAACTTCTAGCTCGGGGAAGGAATATGAGGGCTAAGGAGACAAAGGTCATTTCTGACTGGTGACAAGAAGACTTCATGAAGAAGACCACAGTCTGATCTGGACTTTGTTGACTGTATTTGAATTTTAATAGAGAAGTTTGGTGATGGGGAGAAATAGGAAGAAGAAAACATGAGAGAAATGAAAGTGAAGCCAGGCACAGTGGTGCACACCTGTAATCCCAGTGGCCTGGGAGGCTGAGGCAGGAGGATTGCAAGTTCAAAGTCAGCCTCAACCACTTAGCAAGGCCCTAAGCAATTTAGTGAGACCCTGCCTCAAAATAAAAAAATAAAATAAAATAAAAAAGGTCTTTGGAAGTGGCTCAATGGTTGAGTGCCCTGGCTTTAATCCCTGGAACCAAAGGAAAAGGAAAAGAAATAAAAAAGTGAATACTAAAAATGCTATGTGTAAATAAACAATCGGCTAGACTCTTGAGTGAAAGAAAGGGAACTCATGAAAGAAGGCCAGAAGACTGGGGACAATCTGTAGATGATCTTCGATGTCAAGTGATTTGTACTAGTCCTTGTGCCGAATACTGTGTATAGATTACCCTCTTAATACTTACAACAACTTTCTGAGACTCAGAGATTAAATTAGTTGCCCAATACCACTCAGCTGATTAACTGCAGAATCAAGATTTGGTCTCAGATTGGTTCAGCATTACGCTTTCTAAGCTTTCTTGCTAAAATCAAACACTGTCAGAAGCAATTTAAGCTTGGATTGGGGACCAGCCATGGGGCCTGGCTCCAGGACTGTCCTTGTAGGATAAGTGAGATAATGAGGGCCTAGATTAGGGGTAGCTGTATGTCAGGCAAGAAGTCACCAAGCGAGGGAATCACCAGGTGAGTTGACTTAAGAGGACGATGAGAAGGGAGGAGCCAAGAAGTCACACGTTTCTGAACCTTAGTTCTAGGAGTAGGGTGTGCTATTTATAAAAACAGGGAACCCGGGATAATTTGGAGGAAAGTGATGAGTTTATATAGAACTTCCATCCTTTTTGACTAAGTGGAGTATGAGCGTGGGGCTGGGGGAGAGTGCTAGGGGGTGTTCAGACAGTGCCCTGCCGTGCAATGAAACCAAACTGAGTAGTATGTTGATGCCTACATGCTCTGGAAAAGCCCTGTGTTTGCACTAGAAAGCAGGAAGAATGTGCTTTGTTAAAATGCCTTTGCTTAGAAGTCTGCCAAAGCCCAGGGGACATTATGCAGAGTGAGGAAAGGGAAGGATTTGGCAAAACTTAGAGGCTGTCACCAGCTTTTTAGGTTATGGCTGACACAAAGCAATGTGTGTGTATGCAAGACAAAAAAAAAAAGAAAGTGGAACCTCTCATTGAATCGATCTCTGGAGAACAAAATTGGAGTGAGGTTTTACTCACATGCACTTGTCTATCAATGGCAATAAGGAGGCATCTCTGTGCATACACGTGCACACATAGAGTGGTTTCATGAGCCACCTCACTGGGCAATGCAAAACATGCTAAATATGCTAAAAGTTGTTCCTGAAGCAACTCTGGTGAGGTATCAGCAAGTCTCTGAGATGGGAGGTATATGTACAGTGTTTCCCTCACAGAACCCACGAAACATGTCTGACTTCACATTTATCACTTAAGCCCGAATGGTAGTATTTCCCCCTCATCTCCCTGTTTCAGAGGTTGTAGTTATACAGTGATGCCTATTTTATTTAGAGATATTAAGGAATGAAGTAATTCTATGGAAGCCAATTTTCTATTTAAGCATGGATTATCCCCAATGCCAGATAAAAACAATTCTTTTGGAAGGAAACTTTCCTAAAATAAAATGGATCTATCTGTCTTCTTAGACAATGTTTTTATTGTATTTAGGATGAAAATTCATCCTTTTTTTTTTTTTTTTTTTGGTGTGACTTGGTGACATTTCCATTGCCTGTCAGGGATGGAGGGGCTATATGGGCTTATCTAAATGACCCCAGACTGCTCACATTTAGAGTTCGTGTGTCCCATGGTCTAATAGTTATGGTTTCTTGTCTCTGGTGTCTGACAAAGCTGTTCTAACCTCTCGTTGATTGTGGCTCCCTGGTTTCTAACTGCAGTGAGCAGGAAGCAGTACCAGACCACCACTCAGCTGAGGAGCTGGTTTCTGTGTCATTTGGTGCCCATGACTCTGTGTGTTAAGTAATGTGTGGGTTGTCTGATAGCAATGTCTAAATTCAAATTCACTTTTTTTTTTTCATTTATTTTCTGTTTTTCGTTTATATTCCTTGGCTTTTGCATATTTCCTGGGAAGTTAAGGGTTCTGTATAAGGCTCTTCCATATTCTTGGCAGGAACATTTTCTAACCAATTTTACTTGAGCTGTTTGTGGTGATCTCTACAAGTAAGGGTCACACTGAACTAGACTCTTAAGGAGAACAATTACTGAGTGAAATAAATACATTTGCTTGCCCAAGGTGGGAGGAGATCAGAGCTCTTAATAATAATAATAGTAACTGCCAGTATTCCTCTTAGCATTGCACCTGCATTAATCTCACTTAATTTTCCCAACAGCCCTCACTGTTATCAGTCCCATTTTCCAGTAGAAATAACTGGGGCATTGGAAAGGCAGAGACACTGAAAGTCACCTGGCTGGAGGTTCCCATGCTGAGCACTCAAATACTACAGTAGAGCAGCCTCCCAGCTTACTCTGTGGGATGACTCATCCTGCTTGCCTGATTCTGTGGGGAACTGGAATAATGAATGGAAGCCTTAGTAAGGTCAGAGCTATTTGATGTTACTGGGTGCAGTGGCACAGGCCTGTCTGAGGCAGGGGAATCACAAGTTTGAAGTCAGCTTCAGCAGCTTAACGAAACACTATCTCAAAAAAAATAAAGAAAGAAATAAAAGGGATTGGGGATGTGGCTCAGTGGTCCCTGGGTTCAATCCCTGGGACTGAAAAAAAAAAAAAAAAAGAGAGGTATTTGATGTTGATGGCCACTTCTCTCAGGTAGAAAAGAACCTGCTGAGGGAATGGGTCCAAAAGCAGCAGCACCTGGCTGGTGGCATGGGAGGCCTGACAGGCTCTCTGCCACGCTGAGCACTTGAACAGCCATTCTGTCATTAAAGCCACACTTCCCCCATGCTTTGTACACTCACTTCTCTACTCAATGGACCCTTGAGAGAAAGGCCCATTAGCTGTGGAAAGAAAAGAATCATGACTGTTGACCCTTCTTCCCTTTCCTTGCTAACACACAGAATTCAATCTCTTCTTATTTCCTGGAAAACCATCAATTTATAGGACATGTTTAAAAAAAAAAAACCTTGGTTATAAAGAAACTCACAGAATACTATAGTCATAAATCTCTCCTCCATTGCTCTGGCAAGAACAACTACTGAATGGCCAAATTATCCAAATGTATTTTAGCTTCGATCAATCAACTCCTTTAAACTTTGCTCTTTTAAAATAGAGAAATCCCTAGGTGTCCACAAGACATTCTGGTATGGAATAAAGCAAACTGCTAATGAAGGTCTAATTACAAAAAAATCGACAAGTTAAAATGCATGAAAGGATATATATTTTTAGCTAGTAATTAAAAATCTGCACTTAATTGAGATAACAGTTGCATAAAGTAGAACGTAGTTATTGCCCCCACCTGTTTTTGGGTTTATCACTTTACTATTCATTTTTGGACTTCAGTGAGAGATGTTTCCTTCCTTTTGAATCTCTTCCTTATGTGTCCATTACAGAAAACACCCCAAAAACCCTTTAAAATCATGTACATATACATATATATATATATACATATATGGGGATATTCAAGAAGGATTCATATACTTAGTTCTGTCTCATATAAACCCTGTATTTCCTTTGGTTATTTTTTCTGTCTACCCTTCTTTTTCCCTCTCTCATGTATATCTTCCCTTGTTTCCAAAAATATTAACTAAGAGCCTTTGGAAGGCCAGATCTATCTATCTAACCATCTCTGTTTTTAAGGCAGGTACAGTGAATATATACTATGTATTGCACACATATACTGTGATATACATGTATTATTATATGCATTTATATGTGTATGCACACACTATATCTGCCTTTAGGATCACTTGTATGGTTGAGTAGAAATGAGTGGATACAAGTCAATCAATACTTTTAACTTAACTTTAAGGATACTGTGATTGTTTCTACACAATAGGAAATGCATCTAGGTAAAGCTCAGAGTTTATGACCTCAAAAACTTCATTATTAGAGCAATTTTATCAGGTAAAAGAACAAAAACAATTTTTTAGATGATGAGTAAAATGTGCCTAATATAGACTTTTTTTGGACATAGTTGTTTAAAATAAGAAACAATAGCCTACATGAGTAGCTAAAGGAAGCTAAATTTAACAGTAGAGAGAAATGTCCAAATTATGTACTACTCAGTGGATCCCTGAAATTCCGAATGAAAGGAAAATGAGTGGGCGTATACAAGGTACAATGGACAATTCTACTTCCTTGAAAAGGAGCCAGGTTTTATTTTTATTCACTCTTTAGAAATGAAAGTGCTAGTTTTTATGAGGTAATGGAGTCTGTTTGAGAGAATGACACTGTTAGTGGCTCTTCACAATTAAGATGTCAGTTTGAAAGAGCAGCTAAGGCCAAGTTTGAGGCATACATGGATATATAAGGCTTGATAGAAGTGAGGTATCCATGAAATAAAAGAGAAACTGGAAGATTTTTTTTTTCCAAAAGGAGAAATACATGAATGATAGGTCCTGCAATTATTTAAGAAAATATATTATCAAGTATAACATCCTCTTTCTTAAAAAGGCCACAGTCACCATGCCACCAGGAGCTAACAACCCACACCCACCAGCATCTGCAATGTGCCAAGACGGGGAAGACTCAGCAACATGTTCCAGGGTGCTTGGTTTTTTGAGCCTGTCAGTCTAGTTTAATTCCTCCAAGAATTTCCCAGAAGTGATAGGCAGTCAACAGCTTTGCTGGGCATGACAAGTTTCATTTCAAGTTCAGCTTGTCATCTCAGACCGACTGGCTGCTGGTCTAGGCCCAATCGACTCGAGGCTTCGATCAGTTTTCAAGCATTGCTTCACTGAGCACACTCAGCGCTCATGGGAACTACTGGGGCCAGCATGGCCAAGACAGAAAGAACCTACACGTCACTTAAAGGTCTTCTGAAAAATTCATCCTAAACATTTTTTTTTTATCATTTCATTTTTTAAAAAAAGAATTTTAAAGATTCTTAATTGGCACATAGTAATTGTACAAATTTAGGAGTTATGATGTGATATGTTGATGTGCAATAATTAGATCAGAGTAATGGGCATATTTATCACCTGAAGCATTTATCATTTTTATGTGTGTTGGGGGCACTCAAAATCCTAACAGCTCTTTGAAATATAAAGTCAATTGTTGTCAACCAGAGTATCCTACAGTGCTGTACGACATGGAAGCTATTCTTCCTATCCAAAGGCACCCCTGTGCCTGTCAGCCATCCTCTCTCCACTCTTCCTCCCCCATGCTCTTCCCAGGATGTGGGGAAAGTATCAACTCTTAGCTTCCTGATGAAAGTGAAAACCTGTGTATTTGCCTTTCTGTAACTGACTTATTTCACTTAACATAGTGTCCTCTAGTTCCAGCCATATTGCTGCAAGTGACAGAATTGCATTCTTTGTTGTGGCTGAATAATAGTCCTTTGTGTATTTATATCACATTCATCTCTGATGGAGACTCAAGTTGATTTCCTATCTTGACTATTGTGAGAAGTGCTGCAATCAACTAAGCATACCTTCTTTTTTTTTTTTTTTTTTTTGCTTAATCACTGAACCACATCCCCTCCCCTTTTTAGTTTTTACTTTGAGATAGGGTCTTGCTAAATTGCTGAGGCTGGCTTTGAACTTGTGATTCTCCCACTTTAACCTCCCGAGCTGCTGGGATTACAGGTGTGCACCACTATACCTGGCTAAATATACTTTTTTTAATTTTAAAAATTTGTTCTAATTTAGCTATATATGACATTACAATGCATTTTGACACATTATTCATAAAAAGAGTACAATTTGTCATTTGTCTGATTGCACATGATGTAGAATTACACAGGTCATGTAACCATATATGCACATTAGGGTAATAATGTTTGATTCATTCTACTATGATTCCTACCCCAAACCCCTTCCCCTCCCTTCACTCTCCTCTGTCTAGTCTAAAATACCTCTATTCTCCACTGGCCCCCCCTTATTGTGAATTAGCATCCACATATAAGAGAAAATGTTTGGCCTTTGGTTCTTTGGGATTGGCTTATTTCATTTAGCATAATATTCTCTAGTTCCATCCATTTACTGGCAAATGCCATAATTTTATTCTTCTTTAAGACTGAGTAATATGTCACTGTGTGTGTATATATATGTGTGTGTGTCTGTATATACATATGTATATACAGTATATATATACACACACACACAGTATATATATATCCATCACAGTGTGTGTGTGTGTGTGTATATATATATATATATATATATATCCATCACAGTTTCTTTATCCATTCATCTGTTGAAGGGCGTCTAGGTTGGTTCCATAGTTTAGCTATTGTGAATTGAACTGCTGTAAACATTGATGTGGCTGTGTCACTGTAGAATGCTGATTTTTAAGTCTTTTGGGTATAAACTTAGGAGTGGGATAACTGGGTCAAATGGTGATTCCACTCCAAGTTTTCTTAGGAATCTCCAAACTGTTTTCCATAGTGGTTGCACCAATTTGCAGTCCCACCAGCAATGTATGAATGAACTTTTCCCCCCACATCCTCACCAACATTTGTTGTTGTTTGTATTCTTGAAAATTGCCATTCTGACTGGAGTGAGATGGAATCTCAGTGTAGTTCTGATTTGCTTTTCTGTAATTGCTAGAGATGTTGAACATTTTTCATATATTTGTTGTTTGATTGTATTTCTTCTGTGAAGTGCTTGTTCAGTTCCTTAGCCCATTTACTGATTGGGTTATTCGTTTTTTTGGTGTTAAGTTTTTTGAGTTCTTTGTATATTCTGGAGATGAAGGCTCTATCTGAGGTGTATGTGGTAAAGATTTGCTCCCATTCTGTAGACTCTTTCTTCATATTGATTGTTTCCTTTGTTGTAAGGAAGGTTTTTAGTTGGGTTCCATCCCATTTATTGGTTCTTGATTTTACTTCTTGTGCTTTAGTTTTGTTGAGGAAGTCAGTTCTTAAGTCGACATAGTAGAGATTTGGGCCTACTTTTTCTTCTATTAGGGGTAGGTTCTTTGTTCTAGTGCCCAAGTCTTTGATCCAATTTGATTTAATTTTTGTGCAGGGTGAGAGATAAGGGCTTAATTTCATTTTGCTATATATGGATTTCCAGTTTTCCCAGCACCATTTGTTGAAAAAGCTGTCTTTTCTCCAATGTATAGTTTACCTTCTTATAGTGATAGATCCTGTACTTTCTAGTAAGGAGTTGGAGAGGAGACATTTCTGGAACAGAGGCAAAACCCAGTGAGGAGCCTCTCTTCTCATTATTAGT
The DNA here is from genome assembly GCF_902686455.1 of Sciurus vulgaris. Classification (NCBI taxonomy): domain Eukaryota; kingdom Metazoa; phylum Chordata; class Mammalia; order Rodentia; family Sciuridae; genus Sciurus; species Sciurus vulgaris. The sequence goes on along the minus strand of NC_136476.1, from coordinate 17,174,707 downwards.
AATGTATTTATGCTGACTTGTAAAAGAACATAGGAGCTCCTGGCTCTCAATCCTATTCTAAATTTTTATTTTACTTTACCTACAGTTTCTAAAATGATCAGCTCTTAAAATTTTTACAAATGTTTGACTAGATCTCAAACAACAGAAGTTAAAAATGTTATTCTCTGTTTCATACAAGTACTCAGCAGATTCATACATCACATGCACACATTAAACACGCTTACACTGACCATACAAATGAAAATTTTCAGAACAGTACTTCTTTCCAATACTTGATCCAGTTGTTAGCTCATATCCAAGAACATCTATTCTAGATTGTAGTTTCCAAAATATGCTACTGGATCCAGATAATCTATTTATTCTGAGAGTGAAATTCAGATGATGATTCAATAAGTATTTTCTTAATACCTTCTTCTGATGCCAGGTTGGTGTTTCAGTTCAATATATAAAATCAGAGAACCTTTATTATGTAGGTATTGCATTTTTTTTTTACTGATTTCTTCTTTTTTTCCCTAACACATAATGGTCTTATTACAACACTCTCTCTCTCTCTCTCTTTTTTTTTTTTTCCCCAGAGCCGGGATCAAAACCAGGGCCTCAGGCTGCATATATGTTGGGTTAGTGCTGAGCTACACACCCACTCTTACTGCAACATTCCTTAAAGAAGGAGTCAATGTATAGAACCTTATACAAAAATGGAGTTTTGTAAAAATAAAAAAACTAGTAATTATCAAAATATGTTACACATTTATTTCTTTTTTCTTCTTTTTTATTATTTAAACAAATGGGATACACGTTGTTTCTCTATTTGTATATGAAGTCAAGGCATACTATTTGTGTAATCATAAATTTCATAGGACAATGTTGTTTGATTCATTCTGTTATTTTTTCCCTCCCCCCACACCCCTCCCCCCTCCCACCCCTCTTTTCCCTCTATACAGTCCTTCCTTCCTCCATTCTTACCACCCTCCTTATCCCTAACCTTAAACCTAACCCTAACCCTAACGCTAACCCCTCCTACCCCCCATTATATGACCTCATCCGCTTATCAGCGAGATCATTCATCCTTTAGTTTTCTGAGATTGGCTTATCTCACTTAGCATGATATTCTCCAATTTCATCCATTTGCCTGCAAATGCCATAATTTTATCATTCTTCATGGTGGAGTAATATTCCGTTATATATATATATGCCACAGTTTCTTTATCCATTCATCAAACTCAAGTGCATCTAGGTTGGTTCCACAATCTGGCTAAGGTGAATTGAGCAGCTCTGAACATTGATGTGGCTATATCTCTCTAGTATGCTGATTTTAAGTCCATTGGGTATAGGCCAAGGAGTGGGATACCTGGGTCAAATGGTGGTTCCATTCCAAGCTTTCTGAGGAATCTTCATACTGCTTTCCAGAGTGGCTGCAGTAATTTGCAACCCCACCAGCAATGTATGAAAGTACCTTTTTCCCCACATCCTCTCCAACACCTATTGTTGCTTGTGTTCTTGATAATCACCATTCTAATTGGGGTGAGATGAAATCTTAGGGTAGTTTTGATTTGCATTTCTCTTATTACTAGAGATGTTGAACATTTTTTCATATATCTGTTGATTGCTTGTACATCTTCTTCTGTGAAGTGTCTGTTCATATCCTTAGCCCATTCGTTGATTGGATTATTTGTATTCTTGGTGTAGAGTTTTTTGAGTTCTTTATATAATCTGGAAATTAGCGCTCTATCTGAAGTATGAGTGGCAAAGATATTCTCCCACTCTGTAGGCTCTCTCTTCACATTACTGATAGTTTCCTTTGCTGAGAGAAAGCTTTTTAGTTTGAATCTATCCCAATTGTTGATTCTTGCTTTTATTTTTTGTGCTATGGGAGTCCTGTTAAGGAAGTCTGATCCTAAGCCAACAAGTTGAAGATTTGGACCTACTTTTTCTTCTATAAGATGCAGGGTCTCTGGTCTGATTCCGAGGTCCTTGATACATTTTGAGTTGAGTTTTGTGCAGGGTGAGAGATAGGGGTTTAATTTCATTCTGTTGCATATGGATTTCCAGTTTTCCCAGCACCATTTGTTGAAGAGGCTATTTTTTCACCACTGCATATTTTTGGCACCTTTGTCTAGTATGAGAAAATTGCATTTATTTGGGTTTGTGTCCATGTCCTCTATTCTGTACCATTGATCTACCTTTCTATTTTGGTACCAATACCATGCCGTTTTTGTTACTATTGCTTTGTAATAGAGTTGAAGATCTGGTATTGCGATACCCCCTGCTTCGCTCTTCCTGCTAAGGATTGCTTTAGCTATTCTGGGTATTTCATTCTTCCAGATGAATTTCATAATTGCTTGCTCTATTTCTGTAAGGTACATCATTGGGATTTTAATTGGAATTGCATTAAATCTGTATAGCACTTTAGGTAATATGGCCATTTTGACAATATTAATTCTGCCTATCCAAGAACATGGGAGATCTTTCCATCTTCTAAGGTTTTCTTTAATTTCTTTCTTTAGTGTTCTGTAGTTCTCATTGTAGAAGTCTTTCACCTCTTTTGTGAGATTGATTCCCAAGTATTTTATTTTTTTCAATGCTATTGTGAATGGGGTAGTTTTCCTAATTTCTCTTTCTGAAGATTCATCACTGATGTATAAAAATGCATTGGATTTATGAGCATTGGTCTTGTAACCTGCTACTTTACTGAATTCACTTATGAGTTCTAAAAGTTTTCTGGTGGAATTTCCTGGTTCCTCTAAATATATAATCATGTCATCAGCGAACAAGAATAGTTTGAGTTCTTCTTTTCCAATTCGTATCCCTTTAATTTCTTTGGTTTGTCTAATTGCTCTGGCTAGAGTCTCAAAAACAATGTTGAATAGAAGTGGTGAAAGAGGGCATCCCTGCCTTGTTCCACTTTTTAGGGGGAATGCTTTCAGTTTTTCACCATTTAGAATGATATTGGCCATGGGCTTAGCGTAGATGGCCTTTACAATGTTAAGGAATGTTCCCACCACCCCAATTTTTTCTAGTGTTTTGAGCATGAAGGGATGCTGTATTTTATCGAATGCTTTTTCTGCATCTATAAAAATAATCATGTGATTCTTAACTTTCAGTCTGTTGATATGGTGAATGACAATTATTGATTTTCAGATGTTGAACCAACCTTGCATCCCTGGGATAAAACCCACTTAATTGTGATGCACTATCTTTTTAATATATTTTTGTATGCGATTTGCTAAAATTTTGTTGAGAATTTTTGTGTCGCTGTTCATTAAGGATATTGGTCTGAAATTTTCTTTCCTCGATGTATCTCTGTCTGGTTTAGGTATCAGGGTGATATTGGCTTCATAGAATGAGTTTGGGAGGGTTCCCTCCTCTTCTATTTCATGGAATACTTTGAGGAGTATTGGAATGAGCTCTTCTTTAAAGGTTTTGTAGAACTCAGCTGAGAACCCATCTGGTCCCAGACTTTTCTTTGTTGGTAGGCTTTTGATGATCTCTTCTATTTCATTGCTTGAAATTGATTTATTTAAGTTGTATGTCCTCCTTGTTCAGTTTAGGTAATTCATATGTCTCTAGAAACTTGCTGATGTCTTCGAGTTTTTCTGTTTGGTTGGAGTATAGATTTTCAAAATAGCTTCTAATTATGTTTTGTATTTCACTCCTGTCTGTGGTGATATTTCCTTGTTCATTCCGAATTTTAGTAATTTGAGTTTTCTCCCTCTTTCTCTTTGTTAGTGTGGCTAAAGGTTTATCAATTTTGTTTATTTTTTCAAAGAACCAACTATTTATTTTGTCAATTTTTTGTATTGTTTCTTTCATTTCAATTTTGTTGATTTCGGCTCTGATTTTAACTATTTCCTGTCTTCTACTACTTTCGGTGTTGGTCTTCTCTTCTTTCTCTAGGGCTTTGAGCTGTAGTGTTAAGTCGTTTATTTGTTGATTTCTACTTCTTTTGTTGAATGCGCTCCATGAAATAAATCTTCCTCTAAGTACTACTTTCATAGTGTCCCAGAGATTTTGATATGATGTGTCTTTGTTTTTGTTTACTTCTAAGAATTTTTTAATTTCCCTCCTGATGTCTTCTGTTATCCATTCATCATATAATAGTGTATTGTTTAATCTCCAGGTATTGGAGAAGTTTCTGTTTTTTATTCTGTCATTTATTTCTAATTTCAATCCATTATGATCTGATAGAGTACAAGGTAGTATCTCTATCTTCTTGTATTTGCTAACAGTAGCTTTGTGGCATAAAACATGGTCTATTTTAGTGAAGGATCCATGTGCTGCTGAGAAGAAAGTGTATTCGTTCTTTGTTGGATGGTATATTCTATATATGTCGGTTACGTCTAAATTGTTGATTGTGTTATTGAGATCTATGGTTTCTTTATTCAATTTTTGTTTGGAAGATCTATCCAGTGGTGAGAGAGGTGTGTTAAAATCTCCTAGTATTATTGTGTTGTGGTCTATTTGATTTCTGGAATTGAGAAGGATTTGTTTGATGTACATGGATGAGCCAATGTTCGGGGCATAGATATTTATGATTGTTATGTCTTGCTGATTTATGTTTCCCTTAAGCAGTATGTAATGTCCTTCTTTATCCCTTTTGACTAGTTTTGGCTTGAAGTCCACATTATCTGAAATGAGGATGGATACTCCAGCTTTTTTGCTGTGTCCGTGTGCATGGTATGTTTTTTCCCATCCTTTCACCTTTAGTCTATGGGTATCTCTTTCTATGAGATGAGTCTCTTGCAGGCAGCAAATTGTTGGATTTTTCTTTTTAATCCATTCTGCCAGTCTATGTATTTTGATTGATGAGTTCAGGTCATTGACATTCAGGGTTATTATTGTGATATGATTTGTATTCCCAGTCATTTGACTCATTTTTGTTTTTTGACATGATTTGATTTCTCCTTTATTTGGGTATTCCTTTAGGCTAGTTCCTCCCATTGCTGATTTGCATCATTGTTTTTCATCTGTTCCTCATGGAATATTTTGCTGAGAATGTTCTGTAATGCCAGCTTTCTTTTTGTAAATTCCTTTAGCTTTTGTTTATCATGGAAGGATCTTATTTTGTTGTCAAATCTGAAAGTAAGTTTTGCTGGGTATAAGATTCTTGGTTGGCATCCGTTTTCTTTCAGGGCTTGGTAAATATTGTTCCAGGCCCTTCTAGCTTTTAGGGTTTGGATTGAAAAATCTGCTGATTATCTTATTGGTTTCCCCCTGAATGTAATTTGATTCTTTTCTCTCGCAGCCTTTAAAATTCTGTCTTTATTTTGTATGTTCGGTATTTTCATAATAATGTGCCTTGGTGTGGGTCTGTTGTAATTTTGTATATTTGGTGTCCTATAAGACTCTTGTACTTGGTTTTCCACTTCATTCTTCAGATTTGGGAAATTTTCTGATATTATTTCATCTGATAGATTGTTCATTCCTTTGGTTTGTTTCTCTAAGCCTTCCTCAGTCCCAATAATTCTTAAATTTGGCCTTTTCATGATATCCCATAATTCTTGTAGATTCTGTTCATGCTTTCTTACCATCTTATCTGTTTGGTCAACTTTGTTTTCAAGATTAAATATTTTGTCTTCAATGTCTGAGGTTCTGTCTTCCAGGTGTTCTATCCTATTGGTTATGCTTTCTATGAAGTTTTTAACTTGGTTTTGTTTCCTTCATTTCAAGGATTTCTGTTTGTTTTTTTGCAGTATCTCTAACTCTTTATTGAAATGATCTCTTGCTTCCTCTATTTGCTCTTTTAACTGTTGATTGGTGCAATCATTTAATGCCTGCATTTGCTCTTTCATCTCCTCCTTCAATGCCTGCATTTGTTCTTTCATCTCCTCGTTTGCTTCCCTGATTGTTTTAATTATGTATATTCTGAACTCCGTTTCTGACATTTCTTCTGCTGTGCTGTCATTGGGTTTTATTGATATAGTATCTAGGTTTGTTTGGGACATTTTCTTCCCTTGTTTTCTTATATTGGTCAGAGGTCAGTGGGACTCTGAGATATTGCAGATTTCCTCTATTGGCTTATAGTGTCCCTGTAGATTTCCAGTGTATCACCTCCCAGCCTTCAGTAGCCTGAAGTCTTGGGGTAACTTGATAATGCAGTGCTTCCAAGGAAAGCTGCCCCTAGCCCGCTACTGGTTCCAGGGCTTGGAGTTGGCTCTGTGAGGAAAGGCTCTCACTGGGGGGCCTGTTCCGAGAATCTGGCCATGTGGGAGGAGCCCACCACTGGAGTGTGCAGGGCTGCACTCCAGCTAGAGTCTGGGGAAGACTCTAGCTGCCCTGCCCTGCTCTGATAAGCTGCTCCTATCTGGGCCTGCCACCCAGGCCGAGCTTCACCAGGTGGGGGAGTTTCACTCCATGGCTCTATTTTAGTTCGAGTCTCTCAATGCCTCCCCTTCTTGAATCCTGGGTTCTGGAGCGACTGGAGATGCGGTCACCCTCTAGTCCGCCATCTTGGATCACCCTGTGGAAAGAGCCTGCGGCCGAAGGGGGCAGGGCTGCCTGGAGAAGTCTCTGGCTGCCCTGCCCTTGTCCCAGAGGCTGCTTGCGGGTTGGGACTCTCTGCTGGCTCGGGGACTTGTGGCTGGCTCTCTTGGCTCTATTTTAGTCCGAGTCTCTCAATGCCTTCCCTTCTTGAATCCTGGGTTCTGGAGCGACTGGAGATGCAGTCACCCTCTAGTCTGCCATCTTGGATCCTCTTTTTTCTTCTTTTTCAAATTTTTAATTTTTTTTTAGTTATACATAACAATAGTATTCTTTTTGGCATAATTTTAAAAGCAGGTAATAGAATTTGTTCCTTTTCCTTCTCCTCATCCATCCCCTGTTCCCTTTTCTCTACTCTACTGATCTTTCTATGATTTCTTTATAGTTGTTTTTTTTTATTTAGCATCTTGTGGATGTACATGATGGTGAGACTCACTATGGTATATTCCTATGTATACGTAGGAAAGTTCAGTCAGATTCATTCCACTGCTTTTCCCTCTCCTCTTTCCCCATCCTTCTTCTTTCCCCTCCTTCACTTTCATCTACTCTACTGATCCTTCCTCTATTTTTTTACCCATCCCCTTTTTGAATTAGTTTCCACATATCAGAGAAAACATTTGACTTTTAACATTTTGAGGACTGACTTACATCACGTAGTATGAGAGTTTCCATTTGCATCCATCTACCCACTAATTCCATAATGTCATTCTTCTCTATTTCTGAGTAATACTTGATACCTTCTGATTTTGTTTTTTCTTAGATGTTTCTGTGTGTTGTGTTCTGTCAAATTCCATTGGCTCACAATGTACGCAAAGCTGAAATCACCTCAGCAGGAATGTTGTATCTCCCTCAGGAGGTCCCTGCATGCCACATGTCAATATACGAGCCAGGATAAAACTCTTATTTAAAAGAGGAGAGAGAAACACATACATACACAGAAGCACACACAGGTGTGTGTGTCTGGAAGGTGGCTCTAATACTGCACACTGGATATAAAATCATAATAGACAAATCTTTTTTTTTTTTTTTTTTGGTTCTGAGCAACTGAACTCAGGAGCACTCGGCCACTGAGTCACATCCCCAGTCCTATTTTGTATTTCATTTAGAAACAGGGTCTCACTGAGTTCTTGGCACCTCACTTTTGCTGAGGCTGGGTTTGAACTTGAGATTCTCCTACCTCAGCTTCCCAAGCTGCTGGGGTTACAGAGGTATGCACCACCATGCACAGCACAATGGATGAATCTGTAAGAAACAATTTCATAGCTAAAATGTGGAACCAACCTAGATGTCTTTCAACGGATAAATGAATAAAGACAATGGGATATATATATCATATATATGTATATGGTATATATGGTATATATGATATATACATATATATGCACACACGATGGACTATTACTCAGCTTTAAAGATGAATGAAATTATGGCATTTAGAAAATATCATGCTAAGCAAAATAAGCCAAACCCAAAAAACCAAAGGCCTAATGTTTTCTCTGATATGCAGATGCTAATTCACAATAAGCGGGGTGAGGGCGGACAGGAAAGAATGAAGTTACTTTAGGTAGAGGGAAATGAAGGGAGGGGAAGTGGTTTGGGGCATTTATTTCGTATCACTATTACTCTTTATGAGTTATTACTTTTTAATGTAATCTAATTTTGTTTTATCATCTGTTATAATATAAATAGCATATTATAGATAATATAATAATATATACCCATTTAATATATGAGGTCACTTAACTGACTTTGTGGCCTTGAACTAGTCTAACTGCTACAGATGAGGTACTAACAACATCTCCTCCAAAAGTTGTTATGAGAAAAGAGAATTAATGTATGTGTAAAATGGTCAGCAAATATCCTGGTATAGTCTTGGAAAAATTAGACGAGCTTGACAGATGTTATCAAAAAAACCAAGCAACCTGGAAAATGTGAGTGTTCAGTAAATGCTGTTGCAAGTCCTGTTATTGTTATCAAGTCATGGTTTCCTCATCTGTAACCCAAAGAGTTAATCTGGATGATTCTTACAGTATTTTTCCTTCGGTGATGCTCTGCTGCCTGTGCTTTAACTTTTATTGCAATGACCAACATCATAGATAAGTGGGTTGGGTTGACATTTAATACAAATAAAAATTTACCCCAGGTGTTAAGAGACCATAGTAGCAAATAGAAGCACAACTGTTTTGTCTTGCTCCATGCAAATAACTTCTGTGTGTTTGCTTTTTTTTTTTAATTGCCAGAACTATGAAATAATAATAAGCAGGTAATTTCCCCTGGGGGTGTAAAAACTTGGCCCAGTTTTGAATACTTTGGAATCCAGAAAGAAAAAGACTCAGCTCAGCCTTAATAGGGAGTAGAACAGCTTGTCAATTGGTTGTTTTAATTCCCTGGAGGCTCATTCCGAAACGGTAATTTTATGTTATAAATCTGGGAGAATGTTTGGATAGGCTGAGGGCCAGTTGTTCTAACAACTGCTACTGTAAATCCTTCATTCCCCAAATAGTTGCTCTCTTTCTCAAATACCTTCCTATGCAGAGTAAATGCCAGTCATGGGGACTATAAACTGCTTAAAATTAGGCTTTGAGCGGGTGAGTGCATCGTCTCCCAGAAAGGAAATTTTGTCTTTATATTTCTCAGTATTTCGAGTCTACCCAAATACATAAGTTAATTTATTCTTTGCTCTCAAATGCATAGAAAAAGTATTTCCAAATTAAAAAAAAATTTAACACTCATAAGAGGCAAAGCAGTCAGGAAGATACAGCTTTTCTTGGTACCAACAGTACAGTTAAAAAGCAAACTGCTTTTGATCAGACATAGGTGTACTGGTAACAGTGCTTGCAAAGAATTCGAAAGGAAAAGACAGGCAAAAAGAGAAATCGAGCATGCCTGACAGAGAGAAGATGGGGATTCTCTTTGGTGGTTCCAATTGATTTCTAACATTGTACCTAACAGAGCTTTTATTGTATGGAAAAGAATGTGCTGTGTGGTGACCCACGACCTTTTCCATAACAGGTCACTGTTTTGTTAGTTAACGGCTGGTATGTAAGCAACCTTGCTGGTTGCATTATATCCAGGAAACAGGAGACTGACAATGGGACTTTTACCAGGGCCAGCATTATAACCTCATTAATGCAGAATGCAGATTCAAACGGAGGTGGGATTGGCAGGAGTTCATCAGAGAAAGGCTGCATTCATCGCAGATGTCAAGTGCAGGCTGGATCTTCATATTTCTTTTTGTCTTGAAATTAATCCTTATCCTGTGGTTCCTTTACTGGGACTGTGTGTTCAGGGAACAAAGCTCCTCCAGTAGGCTCTGAGTAAGGTCAAACTCCATGATGCTAAGTGTCGATTCCATTTACCAACTCAGGAAATTGCCCAACAAAGTCTTTGGCCATTAAATGAATTTTAATTAATTATATCATATGAAATTCATGAGTGGGAATGGCAAGTCATAAGGGTCATTTCTGCATTGTAGTATTTAACAATCACCTCTATTCAAGGGCTGCACTGTTAGAGAGTCTTCAGTTGATGTTCATAAAGCATTTGTGTGCATTTTTAATGGTTAAGGAGGGCTTTGTTAGGCAGAAGTTGGGTAGGCATGCTAATTACTCCGAGGTTTTTTCAAGTGTTTTCAATAGGGTCATGGCATTGATGATCCCAGAGTTCACACCAGCTAGGGCAGATCTTTGGCAGAAAGTTTTGGGAGCTAAGGTGGAAATGAGAACAGCAGATATTTATTAGTAGCTTTGACCTGGGTATCCTTAGAATCAGGAAATTGCTTGTATCTAAAACCATGACTGGTTCTCTTGGTATCTTTCCCTTAATTTAAAATTCAGCCTCATATTTTCATGAGATCCCATTCTATGAAATAATGAATGCTGGAAACTTAAAAATACATGAGTATGGATAGTATGGATAAATGTAAACATTTTATTGCTTAATGAAAACTCTCACTGTATAAATATCTACTTACTGCATTATTAAAACTGTTTAAAACAAAATAAACCTAAAAACTTATATATACGAAAATAAAAGACCATAGAAGGAAATTCTATCATTGGTGTTGTGGGGCTGTGGATGATATTTTCCCTCCTTTAATACGATGACGGTTTCTATAATCAACATGTTTTTATCAGCATGCATCACTTTCACAATGGAAAAAAAATGGACTCCCTATCAAAGCCATATTCAAGTTTAAGATGGTTGCTCACTGAGAAATGTGGAATTAACTTGAAAGATGAAAGAAAACTCTTACTATGGAAATGAACCACAGAATCCAACTCCAGCAGTGCCAAATGGAACCTGGACATCATCTAACTATGTTCTGTCTCGAGGGGTCATTTGAAGGTGAAGTTTCTGGTCTGGAGAGTTAAAAGTCTACCCTCAGATTAGAAGAGAGAAGTTAGAAAGAATATAGGTTTTTTTATTCAAATCAAGTAAAAATTCAAATTTTGATGATGCTTCTTAATTCTGTGTCTTTGGGCAAATTACTTAACCTCTCTGTGCTTTAAAGAGGAAGGTGACCAGGTCTCCTGAAGGTAGGCTCGGAAGTAATCCAGAGAGAAGAACAGATACACCTGTTGATTAGCAGCGCCCATCTCTTCTCTCTGACTCGGGCACACAGCACTCTAGTTTCCACCTCTGTGAGTTGAACTATTCTAGACTCCTCAGAGTCCTGTGTCTCCAGTACTGAAGAGGACAATTAGGCTCATGGCATGTTTTCTCACGGGCCAGGGTTGTGATGTCATCTCGTGCTCTCTACCCTCCTGGCTGCCTCATTCGTTCTTCCCCGTTACTGTGGTGTTCCTGAGAGGCGGTTGGTCTTCTCGCTGCCTCCACTCCCTTCAATCCCATCCTTCCAGGAACGGGACCACCCAGGGCTCTCTCCTACAGGACCCCTGAGTCCACGCTTACCAGGCCACCAACAAGCTCCAGCTGGCTGAATCTGGTGGCAGTGTTTTCACACAAGTGGCATTGGATGTGTCAGCACATGCTCACTCCCTCCGGGAAGTTCCTTCTTCACTTGGCTGCAGAGGTCACGCTTTCTTGTTTTCTTTACGACTCGCTGACTGCTGCATCTCAGATCTCTTTTGTAGGATCTTCCTTCTCCTCCCGACCTTAAATTTCACAGTGTCCTGGGGCTGGGACTTGGTTCCCCTCTCCATCCATGTCCTGCCCCAGTAGGCTCATTCTGTTCCGTGGCACAAATACAGACTAAATAATGATGGATCTCAAGTTCATTATCTCCCACTCTAATTGCTCCCTCAAGTCCAGGTTCATAAATCCATCTGCATCCTTGCTATTTCCACTTATATGTACTATGGGCTTTATTTTTGGTGCCAGCAATGGAACCCAGCGGTGCTTAACTACTGAGCTACATGCCCAGCCCTTTTGCTTTTTGAGATGGGGTCTGGCTATATTGCTTAGGTCCTCACTAACTTGCTGAGGCCAGCCAGGATCTGGCGATCCTCCTACCTCAGCTTCCTCAGTCGCTGTGATTACAGGCCTGTGCCACTACACAGGCCCAACAGGCTTTTTAAAATCATCATGTTCCAAATAGAACTCTTGTTTCACTTCTTCCCAAATACAAACCTTTCCCATTTTCCCCCCATCTTAATAGATGTTAATTTTATTCTAATTGTCAGCCCAGAGATTTAAAAAGCAATGCTTGGCTCTTCTTTTCCCCTCGTGCTTATTTTCCAGTTCATCAGGTTAGTCCTGTTGGCTCTGTGTCCATCCCAATCCAACCTCTTCTGCCATCTCTCACCCCACACCACCTTTTGTATGGATTACCTCATAGGCTTATAAAGGATTGCCTGTTTTCCATGTTTCGCATGTGCCAGAATGATCCTTTGCAAACCTAAATTATATCATGCTACAACCCTGCTCAGAAACATCTAATGGATTCCCATCACACTCAGAGTAAATTCCAAACTTTTTGCCATGTTCTGTTAGGCCCCGTCCTCTCCTCCCCAGGCTGCTTCTCCAACAACATCTCCTGTCACTGCATCACTCACTCAGTTTTCTTCTGACCTCCCAACCTTCTTGCCATATCTCAGACACAATAGGCACAACCCCTGCCTCAGGGCCTTTGCACCTACTCTTCCAGGAAGTTTCTGCCTCCAGATCTTTACTTGGCAGCTGGCTCCCCTACTTCTCTAATTTTTCATCTTAAAGAGCCAATTCTCAGAGAGGACTTTTCCAGTTTCACTTTGTATAGATTCACCAACTCCATTTTAGGTGCTGGGGACAGCAGTGAACAAAAACCTCTTCCCCTCAGAGGTTTAACCCATGTCGCCCTATCCCATCCTATCTAATCTCATTGCTCTCTGTCTACTAATCCTGCTTTTAAATTTTTCATTGTACTTATCACTACCTGATAATTTTCCAAAGATTTATTTTCTTTTGTCTTTACTATCTCTTCCCCACTAGAATGTAGGTGGAATGAGGACTGGCGCTGTTGTGAACTCAGTCCTTAGAATTGTACCTGGCAATGGTAAGCACTCTCTGCGTGTTTCTGAATGAGTGATTGTGCAAGTGTTTTGATGGACAGAAGACTATTGAGGAAGCAGGCGTTGACTCTACCTCTCCATGTGTGACTGAGAAGGGGGCCCTAAGTGGAATGTGAATGACTGTTCCAAGCTGAAGCCTACTCCATGGTGCCACTGGCAATTCCCAAGTACTTCCTGGGCTTCTGTTCAGTGTTCTATAATTTGTCATGAGTGATGACTTGGCTGTCATTTCCTACTTGGACTTTTCCGCAGTGAGCTTTGGTTGCATATGCCCATGTTTATTTGTGTATGATGTGTGCTGTGCCTGGCATCTGCTCTGCTTCCCGCCCTTCTAGGTGCCTGTGCCTGTGGGGCACCTGGGAATTTGTGCCTGTTATAAAGTGGTCTGGAAAATCCTCCTTTCTGAGCCCTCTGACTTATCCTATTGGGGCCAAGAAAGCTACCAGGTATTGCTAAGCTGGCAGAGAGACAGAATCAACCCAAGCAAGGAGATAACAGCTGCAGTAGGGGTGGAGAGCTTCTGAGGACCAAGGATAGAGGAAGACAAAGAGATTAAGGCTTGCAGATGGCAGATGGTTGAGGTCCAGTTAGCAATCTGGTTGTCAAGAAACATTTTGTCTTAGCCAGAGCTGGAACATGGGCATTTAAAGCCGATGACAAGTTCTGACAATCTCAACTCCCTCTTGTGTCAGGACTGGGTCCTCTCCTCTATTACTCTGCTCTCATTCTGTGTCCATGATGGAACTCGCAAGTTGGTCCTTGTGAGCCCTGAGTGTTTGTGAGGCTGGAAGGCATTACCTAGGCATGGAGGCTTTCCCTCAGAGCACTTAGCCAATCTAGGGGCATCTCTGTGGTGATGCAGGGCTGGGTGTGGTGTGTCACAGCACCGAAAATGCAGGTATCATAAGGCGATCTCCACGGGGCCAGGGGAAAAGCTTGCCATTCAACATGACAATGGGGATTCTAGAAAGCAGTGTCAGTAACAGCAGGTTATTTCCCTGTGTCTTCTGCCCGTGAAGGTGCACGTCTTTGGACAATGTGAAATGGAAGAACGGGGAAGAAAATGATTAAATAAAAGAAGAGGAAGGAAGAGTAAGAAGTTTTGCTGTCCAATTGTTCAGAAAGATTATTGATCTTCCCTAATTTTCTCTTTTCTTCCTTAGCATGACAAAATAAAAAGAGCAAAACACTGGAATTAGTCACATCTGTGCTTGACCCTGGTTTTTTCAGGTATGGTGTTGGCTTAGGGAAGAAATCTAATTTCTCAAACCTTGGTTTCTTAGTCTGTAAAACTGGAAAAATACCACTGATCACATAGGGTTTTTTTCAGTCTTAAACCATATGTTCCAAGTGCCGAGCATAGAGTCTGAAACAGAGCCTTCCTTAAATAGTTATTTAAAAGAAAAAGGGTTAGAAAGTTCAGCCTGTGGTAGACCTGGGCTTCATTTATTAATTTATTCGGCAAGTATTTAATGATGTGATAGGCAAGGCTAACGGTGTGAATAGACAAAAATATATGCAAACCAGAAGGTGAGAGAAGTACAAAGTCTAGAAAGTGTCACTGGGAAAAGATAAAGAGAATGAAATGGGGAACTGCTTTATATTGGGGTGATCAGGAAAGGCTTCCAGGAGGAGGTGATGTTCAAGGGGAAAATGAGGAATGAGAAGGCACCAGGTATGAGAAAGGACCCCAGTTTGGCATTGATGCTGTACCTCCTGGACCTTCCTGGTAGAATTTCGGTTTCTCCCTTCACCAGATAAAACTGAGCTGGGTCCTCTTGGGGGCTGACATACTGCCAGGAAAACTCAGGCTGTGACTCTTGGTTCTCAAGTCAGCCCGGTCTTCCCTGGAGGACTAACTTGACTTTCCTCCCTTCTGGAACCAGGTTGGTGGGAAACAATAAAGAAATTTCTTTTCACTCATATCTGGAGAGTCTATGTTCTCTGCTCCTGGTTTCACCTCAAAACTGGGTCAGTATCTTTGAAGAGATAATGGTTAGACTGGAGTGGTAGGCAGAGGCCAAGTCATGCTACTTACTAGCTGAGTGTCCTTGAGCACATTATTTACCTTCTCTAAGCATATTTGTTTGTTTTTGTTTATTTTTTTTGGTCTGTAAAGATAGGAATAATATTACCTTTCTCTTGGCATTGTGTGTGGCGGGTGAAACCCGGGGCCCAGGATTATGCCACGTGCATCTAAAGATGGCGACTGGCAGAGAGCAAACGTCATCCTAATTGTGCCTGGAGAATGGCAGGAAGTGCTTACAATTGGCTGTATGATAATCAGTTCAGCCACCTAGCGCGTGGACAGATATACTTTGCATGTATGCTCCAGCGAGTGATCGCTTGACCTTTAACAGGATTGGATGGACATATCTGGTTACAATTGCTTATGCATGAGACTGCTTATATATTGAGGGTGTTATCTGAATAAAGGGGAAGCTGCTTCATGAACTTCTGAAGAGTATGTGTCTTTCGACCCGCTGGTCGGGCCGTAGAGCAAGAAGCGGTGCGGAGCCACTTGGAGCAACCCAGGCTAGAAGCGGCAACGAGCCGCTTGGAGCAAGCCGGGCAAAGAAGCGGCGGTTTTCCGTAATTGTGAGGACAATAAAAGCACAAAAGCAATCCACATGCTAGGTATTAATTTATTTGGCTTCTCTCCACTAGTCAGTGACTCCTCCCTCTTTTCCTGCCTCTTTACTGAATGGCTCCCCTCTGCGTGTGCAGAGAGCTGGTAGCTTAGTAGTGGAACACAATGGTCATTCTCACCACTTATTATAAGTCATGGTCAAGGGCTTGGAGAAGGATGTGATCACAACCTTGACCATCAAGTCAGTCGGAACCAGGTTCAATTAATTATGCTCTCTGTCTGCTCCAGCCCCAACCAGGCTTGCTCTCGGGGTATAATGATGCTTCATTTGATGGTGTCCTTGGACATAGAAAGGTTTCATATAAGTGACTTCAATTTTTTCCCCCAGAAATATTAGGAACATACTCCTATGGCAGAGGATGACAGGCTTTCTCTAGGTCCAAAGGCATAGTAGGAAATAGAGTGCATTAGTGATAAGGGTGCCATGCAAGAGTTTCCTAACATCCAAAGTCCCACTTGGAGAAACTTCACATCTTTTCCTGCTCAGAACACACCCCTGACCAGTTACTTCAGAATCTCAAGCAATGGGATTGAAGATGGGGGAAGATTTTAAAGCATTCCAGGTGATTGTAGTGAGTAGCCAGAATTGAGAACCACAGCTGTATGGTTCTTAACACTCCACGCATCTAGGTTGGTTCCACAATCTGGCAATTGTGAATTGAGCAGCTATGAACATTGATGTGGCTGTATCTCTGTAGTATGCTGATCTTAAGTCCTTTGGGTATAGGCCAAGGAGTGGGATAGCTGGGTCAAATGGTGGTTCCATTCCAAGTTTTCTTCTATTGAGTGGATAAAGAAACTGTGGTATATATATACAATGGAATATTACTCAGCCATAAAGAAGAATAAAATTATGGCATTTGCAGGCAAATGGATGAAATTGGAGAATATCATGCTAAGTGAGATAAGCCAATCTCAAAAAACCAAAGGACAAATTCTCACTGATAAGCAGATGATGACATATAATGGGGGGTGGTAGAGGGGCAAGAATGGAGGAAGGAGGGACTGTATAGGGGAAAAAAGGGGTGGGAGGGGTGGGGGGAAGGAAAAATAATAGAATAAATCAAACACCATTACCCTATGTAAATGTATGATTACACAAATGGTATGCCTCTACTTCATGTACAGAGAAACAAGATGTACCCCATTTGTTTACAATTAAAAAAAAAAAAAAAACTCCACGCATCTGGATGCATCTATGTTGCTATGAATTAAAAATGAAACAAAACAAAAAAGAGGACTGTAACCATGTGGCTGCCACAGGTCAATGCTATGAGCCACAAGGAACTGGGTGACTGAGGTGTTGGTCAAAGGTGAGTACATTATTGGGAAAGGCCAAGTCCAGAGTGAGACCTGAGCATCGGCCACCATGGCTAACAGCCATGTACCAATGACGAGCAGTAGGATCAAGAAAATACAAAGAGAGGAAGGTCAGGTGACAAGGTGTAAAGAAAGGAAGTATTGTTTAACAGAAAAGAAGAAAACATTTGAATTCCATTCTAGAGAGGTGTTTAAGTTATGCAGAGATACATGCTAGTGGTGGTGGTAGGAGTCTTTGGATGGTGAATGTTCTTTTTCCCCCTGATTAGGATTCTTTTCTCAGATGAAGGTCTGAGTTTGGTGAAGGCAGATCATAAATTGGGAGAATGATATATTGGGCAACATGTGATCAACATCAGGCTAATGACCCTGGCTGAAACCTCGGAGTTTGATGAATGACTTTATTTACTGAGCTTCACCTCTAACAATAAGGAGCATAAGTATTGATATAGATGGAACTGGGGGTGAAGGAGTTTGAATGATAGTGGGTATTTTAGATGCATTGATTAGCTTGGGAAAGAAAGTGTCAGGCATCTGGTTTCCAAGACACCTCATTTACACATGAACTGTGCATATAAATGGCTTCTCTAGCTCCTTCCTGTCTATGTCCCCTGGACTCTATCCTCTCATAACACTGTGGGTTAAAAACACAATAAAATATGTGGATTTGAATACATTTTGCAAAATTGGCTGTGGAAGAGGCAATAAACTGGGAAATACCTATTCTGGGGCAGTGATTTTCAAACTTTCATCCTGTGACCTTTAGTCAAGTGATGTGAATACTGGGAAAGGGTTAGAGTATGAAAATAAATTTTAAAGAGAAATGATCTGAATATGAGCATTGATGTCAGGAGATGTCTAAGAAAACAGTCTCTGTGGCATTCCCCACCTTTCCTCACCTCTCCTACCTGTGTTTCCACCTTGACTTTGTCACACTGCCCTGAAATCATTAGTTTCCCTGGATCAATATGTGTCCTCTGTTGAAAGTTCGCATGTGTCACAGAGGTCAAAGAGCTATCAGTCCTGCACAGGTGAGTGTGAACTCAATAGTACAACTGGCCTCCAGATCCCAGGTGAAGTTTCTTTGTAGTGAGGAAATAGAATTTTTGGAGGTGGGAGTTGGGTAATGGTGAAAAAGGAAGACAGGGAAATTCCCTTAGGGCATTGAGAGTATTTTGGGTGGGGGAGCACTTGGGGAGCAATCAGGAGGGATCAGGTACTGAAAATGAACTTTGTATATTAAAATTTTTTTGTCTCATGTCAATCTTGTCCCAGTGAAGGGGGGGGGGGGTCAATCTTGTCCCCGTGAAGCACTAGCTTTTTTCTTTCCTACATTTCATGCTTTCTTGAACTCCAGTCTCTTTACGTCAAATGAAAATTTTGCTAAATTACTTACCCTGTTTTATGAGTAAATAAATTCTGATTTGTAAATAGATCAGAGGAAATATAGTTCATGTATAAGCTGATGGTATCCTGAAATGCTTGATGGACTAGTGTGGGAAAGAGAACTCTACAAAAACTGTTAATGAAAAATGTGAAGGTTCAAACACTTGAAAATTGCTTGGAGAACGTTAAATTCAGCTGTAGCACCTCTGAGGACTATGAGGAGCTTAAGGAACATTTACAACTTCTGTGATTCTTACTTGCCACAGAGGTCTCTAATGCTGTGGTTAACTCTTGGGAGCTATTGACACCTTGGGGGATGTGAAAATTGTGTGCATTCTTCTTATGAAATGCATACACACAAAATCTTGCATATATTTTCACAGAAATCCCTAAGGTCTTTGAGTTGTTCATGGGCTGCATGCAAGAATTTTTGTTCTACTGCTCTACACTGGTCCATGCATAAAAGAAAAATTCCTATTTGGAGTAAGCTGTGGGGTAGGGCTAGAGAATTTATCCTGGTGCTTCAAGGGTTCAATGCATTTAATATCTGAATGAGAAATCAAGGGCTTACATCCCGCTCCTATGATTCAAATAAAGATGTTGAAGAGTCTGTGTTCTGCCTCAGTATACCTGGGGAATCCATCAAAGATCTGTAGTGCTATAAAAAATGAAGATAAGACATTGCTACAATATTCTTGACTAATGGAGGATTTGGGAAGCAACTATTCATTCTTGTCTATTGAATACTAATTATGTGGAAAGGCATTATGTTAGGACTTTTAGGGGATCCCGAAATGAAAAATGAATAGATCTGGTCTTTTTCATTAAGTTGCATGCCATTTTGCAGCAGGCACAAACTATGTGTCTTAATAATGCAGGATTCAAGAAAGCATGTTCTGGCATTTATTCTGCTTTGATCCTAATCCTTTTTTGTCCCTCTTGGTTGTGTGACACTGGAGAAGTTACTGGGACTTGATTCCCTCATCTGTAAAATGCATGTAATACTCAGGAGGAGGGGATTGTGTAATTTATCATTCAAGTTAGGGTACTTTTGAAAATGGAAGTGATGCTATTAATAATCATGCTGGGCCACAGGCATAAACTGGACAGTCTCAGGCAAACAAGACACATGATTACTTTAGCATTATTCCAAGGATTACACGAGGTAACACATGGGACATTATGGCTTCATATCTGGGGCTGGGTAAATGTTACCTGCTGTGACTAGCATTATGGTCACTCACAGGAGAAAAAGTGGTATTTGAATTCAGAAGACAGAGGGATGCTTATTTCTAAAAATCTGACATTTATTATGCATTCTTTATGGACTCTTAGTTCAAACTAGTGAAAGAAAACAATTAAATTAGAACTCCTACAAGACAGTCCTTTTGTGAGCATGCTCCCTAGCTTCCCTGTGTCCCATATCTTTAACTGCCTACCAAAAGCTTTCTTGGGCTCCTCATGGTGGTCTCCAATTTGACATGTACGTCTCAAGCCTGCACCAGACACTTTTTGCTCTTTAAAGATTTTGTGCTTTCCTGAATTTTAAGATAAATTTCTGAAAAATTACAAGCTACTACTTATTCATTGGAACACATTTTTAATGACATGGAAAAATCACTCTGCATATTATTAAGTGAACAATCCAAAATATAGAAATACATATAAACAATTACCTCAATTATGTAAAAGCTATGTGTAGAAAAAATGAAAAATGTACCAAAATTATATTCACGAGTCTTTAAATTTATCATGTATTCTATTGCTTATTTTCTAGATTTTTACAATTAAATTTTTTTTGTAGTTATTGCTGTTAATAGGTTAAAAATAATTATTATGGAAGTCCTAGGCTTATGTCCTAGCTTTGCTGTCTGGAACTGTACAGACTTGGATAAATCTCTCAGCATCTTTCAGCCTGGGGTTGCCATGAGTAACAATGAATAAAATATCTGTTCTACCTACCATGAGAGGTTGTTTTGGTGATTGGTTCTGTGAGAGAACAGGCATGATGGGGCTTTGTCAGCTGTAGGCAATCTATGCAAGCATCATAAACTCCCTAAATCAAGTTCCATTTCTGGCAGAGTCATTGCTCAGTTTCTCTGTCATTGTACGGTAGTAATACTTGTAGTTGTGGTTGGAAAGCTACCCTAGGTCAGGATCATGGAGGGTCTTGAATGTTGTTCAGGAATCGAAGCTTAATTCTGAAGGCCAGTATGTTCCAACCATTATTTTTGTACAGGTTGATTATCCCTTGTCAGAAATGCTAGGAATCAAAAGTGTTTCATATTCTGGAGTTTTGGATTTTTGTAATATTTGCAATACATAATGAGATGCTTGGGAATGGAACTCAAGTCTTAGTATGGAATTTAATTATGTTTCATATACACTTTATGCATACACCTTGAAGGGCATTTTATACAATATTTTAACGTCTTTTGACTGTACCTGGTCAGGTACAGACTTTCCACTTGTGGCATCATACAATGCTTAAAAGGTTTTAGATTCTGAAGCATTTTGGATTTGGGACTTTTAAATCAGAGATACTAAACTGGTACAGTCTTCATCTTTTTTTTGTCATATCTATACACCAAAACTACAATTAGGTCTTCTTCAAATTGATTCCCCTTTAAAGCTTTTTAAATATTTAGGCTTAATACCTATGGTCTTGTTTTATTACAATTGCTCCATGTACACATGAAAGTAGAACATGACTCAGAACCTAAAAACATGAATTTACAATTCACCTGAAGTGATCTATGGAATCAGTGGCAGGCACTCCTCAATTTGGGAAACACAGTGAGGGCAATGGGGTTTCTCAACCGGGTGGGAAATTATTTTCTGAGATGCTCTTTGAAGGGAGCCGTTCAGCAGTCATGTGTGAGTAGGAATGTGAGGCTGATAGTGATGAGACCAGCCAGTGACAGATCATGTAGGCAGGAATGGTAAGGTTCTGGTCTGGGGAGGCAGAGGGGAATGCAGGGTGGGGGTGAGATGCACAGACCCTCAATCACTCCAGCCTCTAGGAGGACCATCCTACAATTGGAATTCAAACCACCAGTTGTTTTGTAAACATTTAAGAAGTCAGCTCTTAACAGGAATGAAATAAGCATGTGCTTATTTTTATGTATATTATATACATTTTATTTATTGTACCATTTTTATTTATTTTTTCCCACCCAGTAAAAGAGAATACTTATTACATTTGCCATTGTCTCTAATCTACTATATATATATATCTTTTATACCAGGGATTGAACCCACAGTGTTTAACTACTGAACCACATCCCCAGCCTCCTTTTTCAGCTTTTTTTTTTTTGGAGATAGAATCTCACTAAGGTGCTGAGGATGGATTTGAACTTGTGATCCTCCTACCTCAGCCTCCCAAGCCACTGGGATTATGGGTACGCATCACCATGCCCAGTATACTAATGTTGTTGATGAATATGACTGAAAAAAGTCAGAGACATGTTTATTGGTTATGACAGAAAATCTGAGGCCTGGATAGCAAGGTGGGAAATCAGATGGGCGGTTGCTGTTTACTTTTGTAGCCTTCCCCAGTCTGCTTCGCTGTTCTGGGCAGCTGAAGAAATTGACATAAACTCTTGTCCTATTGTTTTGTAGCTCAAATGACAAAGGGAGAGCAATAGAAGTTTGTACAAGGCAGTGTTATACATTTAACATCAACATAAGATGAGAGGTGTTATTGTTGCTGTTGTGGCAAGGAATTGTGTGAATGACATTTTCTTCAAATCCCTTTTTATTTCAGTGAATATTTTGAGAACATAAGGTGACCAGGATACTGTGCTTTCATTTTGATCATAGGAATACAATGCCACTTAGACATGGGCAGACGGTATTCCAAGAATACTGGTCAACATGGGAGATTTCTCTTTCCAGGAATCTCAAAATCTAATAAATATGTGTTAAGATTATTCAGGAATGGAGAGAAAATGAGCTTTTACTTTTTAAAGTGACTTAAACTGGTTCATACTTGACATTTAGAATATGGACTCAACTAGAATATGATGGAAAGAGTCCAGGAGGATTTGCAGAAAAATGTTCTTGATTCAAAACTAAATAAACTTGGACCTGTTACTTAATGTCTTTGGCTTCCCTTGGTAAAGTGGAGCTATTAACACTGATGCCCCAAGGTTGATTTTAGTGTCAACTGAGATAATGTGGAAATGATCTTTCTTAAACATAAAGTGCTATAACATCATCGCCATTATCATCAGTAACAATGAAACTATTTGTTGAGTGCTTATGATGTTATCTATGTATATTACTTCACTTAGTCCTTATAATTAATCCCATGATTTAGATATTATTATCTCACTTTTCTAGAGGACAAAAGGCAGACACTTGAATTTTAAATAACTTGCTCAGTGTTATATTAAGTGGCAGATTTGGGATGGGAAGCTGGGAATGGGCTCTCACAGTGATATTTTAATCATCTGAAAGAGCTTCAGAACTTTCAAAAATTTATGAGTAACTCATCGTATGTTGGAAGACATTTTTCATTATAGAATATGCTTCCCCTGGTACTCTCCACAGTGAATGTTTATAGTTTTTGTTGCCTTGGCATCTTTTTCGAATACACGTTTAACTTTCTCATATTGGAAGCACCCTTCTGTGCTTCAACCACCCTTGACACAGTCTCCAGGTGGATACATGGCTCAAGCCAGTGGCCAGAGATAGGAATGTAGAGGCATCTCTCTCTCTGCTTCCTTTAGATCCCACCACGTCCCTGCATCTTATACAGAGGACACCTATAAAGAGGTAAATTGAGCAAGAAAGTATAAAGCTAAGTTGAGCAGTAGATATACCCCTTACTATAATTTTATTGCTCAATTTACATCTTTATCAGTGTCCTATTTGTAGGACACTGGGACATTATGGGTTAAAGGCATTAAGCATTTGCCTGTCAATTTAAAGTGACCCACACCCTATTTCCTTATATATACACTGCTCATTGCGGTGCACCAGCTCGCTCTTTCTCTGCTTGACTCTTCATGCCTGGTGAGATCTCCAGATGGAAGACCAAGCTCCAGCCTCATTATGCCTTCCTTGCAGAGATCTGTAAGTAAAAATCTTGATACTTGTCTCCTATTGTGATGATGCATTGAATTTGTGCCTTCTTTTAGAAGGACTGGGGTCTACTCCAGGTTAGGTTTTACCCTGGGATGCTGGGGTGTGGGGGAGAAACAAATGAGGATCCTAGCACCAGAGTGACGAGCTGGCAGGCATACCTGGACATGGACAGATAAGAGCCACAAGAGTGTGACCAGTATATACACATTGCTTGTGTGAAGGACCCCTGGCCAAGAGTTGGGCAACTAGGCATTGGGCCCTCAGCTAGGTGAAAAAATGTCCCATGAAAGGCTCATTGTAAGACCCACATCTGCCCTTCATTGCCCTTCAGGACAGACTTACCAGCCACTCTGATACTGAAACTCTAACTTAGCTGGGTGCCTCAAAACACCATCTACCTCATTTAAAATGCTTGGATTTAAATTATGTTATTAAGAGATAAAGTTTAAAAGTACTTTAGGTATATTTCTATTTCTTCCCAAACATTTTGTTGGAGAGAACTAGTTTCTAAACTTGATCCATGACTCTATAACTAAAAACCTCTTTCTCAGTTATAGGAAGTTTCTTTCTCCTATGACCACAAGAGGCATATTGAGCTTGTTTGGTAATAGGTGTTAAATAAACTTAGTAGGAGGTCATGCATTTGAACTGAGAAACTGCAAAAAGCCCAACAAACCAAACCAATATGGAGTTTAATCATAGTAACTGAGGTTTGGGTGGTTGTCGTCTAGTTGTCTAAATAAGTTACAACCAAATAACTACTTAAGCTGTAACCAATTGACTGGTTGATTGGCCAAGCTGTAGCCAATTAAGTTTTCTATGTTGTTTCTCCCTTCTGTTATCCTATAAATGATGCTGCCTACTTACATTGTCAGCTAGAGTTTTCAGAACCTTCTGTGGTGGTGCGAGTTCCTACATTTGTGAGTTTTTTTTTGTTGTTGTTGTTAATTTTGTTTTTATTTATCTAAACACTACTAAACTTAAGTGATGTAAGATATTTTTCCTTTTAACACAAGCAAGACCTGAAGCAGAGGTCCGGCGCCCACCACCTGACCCACAGCATCAAGTATCCAGGTATGAGAATAACCTGAGCCTGTTTGGTGCTGCTTTCTTGTGGCATCTGGGATTGTAAATTTTCTCAAATTTTGAAGCTCCAAGCACTTGCGCTCTGAACTTTCTTCAGTAAATTTTAATTCTATTTTTTATTAGAGTTTTATAGTTATCCATAGTAGTTGGGTTCATCCTGACAAACTCATACATTCATGGAAATTGAAATCAGGAGGGAATTTGAAAGTAGCATCAGAAACAGGCTTCTGAAAGATAGGAAGATATGGGTTCTTCTACATCCAGGGAGTTCAGAACTCCATCTTCTGGAACCCCATTCCGGGTTACGTTATGCCATGTAATAGCACATATCGTTGCGTTGGGCACCAAAGGTGGGTTTGTCCTAGGACAGGACAGATTATGAACTTCTGGGGTTTATAGGGGATGCTTAGGTCAGGCAAACTGAACTGGGCCCAGCGTTTGAAACTCTAGCCAGTTTCATGCATAAGAATTGTGAGAACTTGTACTTTCTTTTCAGAGCAATGGGTGATCTTTAACAAAAAGCACTTGGAATTTCAGTGACTAAAATAAGGATGTTTAAACTTTGGTTTGGGGCATAAAGGTCAAAACTGCTAAGAAATAATGGGATGAATTTTAAAAATTAGTGCACAGAGGTTTTTAGACTACATTAGGAAAAATTCTTTCAGTTCAGCCTTTAGATCAATGGGGTCTGCTTCTTTAATCATATTTATGCCTTGGTTAAATTCTTTTTCCTAGAATTATAATGAAAGTATCTCACTCTGGAAGATGATTTGTCTGCCCTGACCTCAACAGTTAAGAAAACAGAGACTGGGATCAGAAAATGCCTATTTTGGTTCTTTTGAGACCTATCATTAGCGAGGGAAACTTGGGTCTGTGGAGGAAATCTCCACTTAGGGGCTGACTTCTCTGCGCTGGAAAAGAGGAAGAATGAAATCACTAGAAGTGCTCACAGAGAAGGCAAAAAGACTTGGGTCTATCCACCACGCCTCACCTTTGACGGTTTTGTTTTACTGGGTTTCCTCCATTATGCTTTTCTTTGTCTTACAGGTAATGGTACTTAGGCCTGAAATTTGATTATAATCAGCAACCCAGCAAACAACTTTTTCAGGACAGTAATTAGGTTCATCAAGAAAAGGACGATGGTCCTTTGCTCGACCTCCTTGCTGAAAAGAGCAAAATGGTCATGGGTCGAGAAAAACTCTCCTCAGTAAATGGTTTTGGGGGAAGATGCACGGACCTTTGAAAACAGAAGATGAGTTGCAATATGGTCTCTCTGGGTGTGGTGAAAGTACCCTTCCTAACTTCTTGATAGGAGTTAAATTTCTTGGATTGGTAACAGTTGAGTTCCTTTGGAGACTGTGAGTAAATGGAGGGGAACTTGGAAAACCTCACATTTTCCTGTTTTTCAAATCGGTATACCAGAGCAATATGCTTTGGGGTGGCATTTCCTGAACACCTTCAATGGCTGGCTTTGTTTAATGAAAAATTCAAGCATAGTTAAGAATGAATAAAGTGGATGAATATAAATGAGATGGAAGTTTGGATGAACTGTAGTGTCAAGAATCTTTGTTAGTGGCTTAAATTATTGAAGTTGCGTTGTGGCAAATTAAGTAGTAAAGACATGAAATATCTGAGTTTTTGAGTTAAAATACTGGAACTTGCTACTCAGCCATTCAGATTCTGTTCTGTGTTGGAGGAGGAGAGTCTGAAGATAGAATAAGTATGATTCTGACCAGTGGGAGCTTTCCAGTTACCATTAATTGGGGTAGGCTACTAGGAATTGTTCTGAAGAGTAAATAGCTGTTAACTGCTTTCATTGAGAATGTGGAATGTGTCTTGAAAAATTTGAAAATTTTAAAGAATACTTTCATTTAGTAGATATTTGATCATCCCCTATGTATAACATTCTACAAGGGCCATGGGTATAATGACAACAACCAAGGTAGGTGTTGTTTCTTCCTTCATGGAGTGTCATAGGAGAAAGAAGACATTCATACCACAGTTGGGAAAACAGAAAATTAGTAATTGTGATAAGTGCTAACAAGAAATAGGACTTTCCACTCATTCTCTCCCTGTTAGTATCTGAAATAGTGAATGGTGGTCAGCCATTTTTGTTACCATTTATCTAGTACCAGACATGGTGCTGGTCTCAGGTGATTGTTTGATAATGAATAACTAAATGGTGTTCTTCTACAAAATGCTGACATAAATCTGTTCAACATGGTTTGCTTCCTAGGTTTTCACTAGAAATTTTCTAGGGGTTAAAAAAAATCTACTTCTAATACGTGGCAATTACAACTAGAAATAACAACTCCTTATGTGAGGAAGAGAAGGTGTCTCTTGGTATGTGAAGCTATAAGGGGAAGGTGTCTCTTGGTATGTGCAGCTATAAGGGGAAGGTGTCTCTTGGTATGTGCAGCTATAAGGTATAGAAGGCATTTTATTTTGTAGTTAAGGAAGAGTACCTTTTTTCTAGGTTGGTTGTTCAGAGGTCATTTCAGAATGAAATAATGACAAAACTGAAGGGTTAAAAAGGTTGTAGAAGGTATGGAAGATGACTCTGGTAAAAGAAATTTTATATGTGAACAGGCAGGCTCAAATTAGAATGGCATTATAAGTTTTTCTAAGAATTGAGCAAAATTATGGGCAAAATTAGAATTTGGTTCTTTGTGTTAAAATAAGGTTTTCTTGGAGAATTAATAAGGAAAGGGAGCTTTATTAGGTCTTTTGACCACTGAGTCCTCTGTGTCCAAGAGTGGGGACTTTTCCCATGGCTCTGTGGTTTTTTGTATTTGCCTTTGGAGTCTTTTGATTGCCATTGTGTTTGTTACTTTGGTTAAATGAATGGCAATTACTTTACAGTGACCTTTGATTCTATTTTGATCAAGAGCTCTATACCTTTGTTTTGACAAACTTTCCAAAATTGAGTTCTAGATTGTCTTTTGACTTATGATTAATTTGGGGATGTTCCAGAGGGCCCCTGGAGTGTCTGAAAGATCTTCTAAATGAATTAGACTTATTGATAAATTGTTATACTGGAAACATTGCCAAATAACAATGCTACATCTTCAAGTTATATTTGTATAGATAATAATTGAAATGTGTTTTAGAAACTACATGATTTCACAGGAATATGCAAAGCTATAAGTCAAAATTCTGGTTATCTTAAAATGCTGTGTGCGATAAAGGTGTTTGAATTTTCTTGTCAGTTGCATTGTTGTTATAGTGAACCATGGTCAGGTCTCTAATTCTAAGCCTTTATCATTCAGTTATTTTCTTTTCTAAAGAAAGTGGTCTTGACTTGTTCCTCTCTTATCAACTCAAGTGGTTACTTGTTTCATCTCGACTGTACCCTTGCTTATTAAGATGAGGAGAGAGGGAATAAGGAATCTGAAGATGGAATGACAAAGTATGACTCATTGGCAATTTTAACTAGGACTGCAGAGAATGCCAGGGAAAAAGATGTCTGATTGATCCCTGTACTTTCTTTCACTAACCACCCACTGCTTGTGATACAAAGAGCTTGACAAGCATTTCTTTTTTTTTTTTTTATGGTACCAGGGATTGAACCTAGGGGTGCTTAACCACTGAGCCACATCCCCAGCTCTTTTCAATATTTTATTAGAGACAGGGTCTCGCTGAGTTGCTGAGGCTGTCTCTGAACTTGTGATCCTCCTGCCAGAGCCCCCTGAGTCACATCTTTGACTTTGTTGTTCTTTCTCAGACACAGGATGCCTATATGCAAAAGGAGATGAAACTTCTTTATCTAGAAATCATGCATACTTGATTTTTATGAATCTAGGAAAGGGGCGGCACATTGTTCCTAAATGTGAGTTGTGCTGGGATGCTAGGAGAGGCTTCAGATCTGTACTTATGAAATGATAAATCTCCCTGCTTTGGAAAGTAGTGGAGTTGGGCTTCCAGAGACTCCTTTGTAAAGGCACAAACAACAAGCCTCTGTCTTGTCCAGGTCTAAAGGAGCTCATCAGCTTGAAGACTAGGACCCTTATGTGGAGAATGGGAAGTTATAATATCTGGTTACTTCTTTACCTTGCATTCAGTACAGAATATGTGAGGTCTCAGATCAGTTTTAACATTTTGTGTATTGGTGTCTGTCTGGATGGATGGTTAAAAAAATCCAAGCATAGTCTGAACCAAAAAGGAGAGATTACCTAAGTATGGTAGAGCCTAGAACACAGGGGTATTACTATCACTTTTCTAAAGCTGAGGATTCTGGGACTACTGCTGGTTGAGTCACTCAAGTGAAGCCAGTTTGGGAATCTACGTTTGTCTGCTTTTAGCGTTGTTCCTCACAACTATTAGATTAGGTTGTCTCTCAGAGGTCCAACAACTTAAGCAGATAGGTCTGAATCAAGTCTAAGTTCACAAACCAAATAACTCCCTGAGGAGATATGCTACTGTTGGTAAAAATTTTAATGAAATTCATGGATACTGAATATGTATCATTCTCACTAATGTATATTCATCTGAATTTATTCATTCATCCACTCATTCATTAAATGAAGATTTATTGAGTGCTTTGTATATGTTATGGCGCTAAGCACAATTAGGCATGATTGGCTACAAGGAAAACCAATAATGAACCAAAGATTTGGCTTTCAAGCTTGGGAAGTTAGAGATGTAAATAAAACATAAACGACAAGGCATAAGAGTTACAAGTAGAGGAGTTTAGGTTATCCCAGGTTTGTGTGTGTGTGTGTGTGTGCGCGCGCGCGTGCACATATACATATGTATGTTGGATGGTAGTTGGATATGGTAGTTTGATACTTGAATATGGTTAAAGAGAATGCTCTAAGCTTGAACAAATTCAGGAAAGTAGGAAATTAAAAAAATGCTTGGAGATCAGTTTGGTTATTATGAAGGGTTCATAAAGAAGGAATGGATAGTGTATACTAAATACTCTAGAAAGTAATTCCCAAATATTCATAAATAATACTTCTTTATTCAGTACATACTATCCACTAGAGGAAGACTTGTGTATGGGAAACAGATTACCAATTCTTTTGTGAAATACCTAAATCTCCACTTTATATACACTTAAGGAGAAACACTTAATAGGTGTATCTACAGATTTAAGATTATGATACTTCACAAATAAAAACAGGAATGGAATTCAAAAATGCAATTGTGCAAAACTTTACACTTGTATTTAAATAAATTATATGATTGGCTTTGTGCTTCAGTAAAAAGTATCAAGTGTTATAACATTAAGATGACAGCAAATCTGCGCTTGTAGGTCAAGTTCTGTTCATGGTCTGCTTTGTTGTGACCAATAAGTTCAAAATAGCTTTTACATTTTTAAGGAGTTGTTTAAAAACAGATGAACAAAGAAGAGGCTGTTATGGAGAGTTGATCTGGCATGAAAAATTTTACTATCTGCTCCTTTTCAGAAAAATTTGCCAATCCCTGCAGTGTAAAGGTTTGTTAGGTAGATACTTGACTAAGGGAAATCAAGTTAGTTTAGAATAGCAATAGTCTGGGCAAGGAAGGATGAGGGTACATGAGTGAGTGTGGAATTTGGAAATGCAGGGTCTTGGAGGAAGATGAGGCTAGATATTTGTGTATTTGAGAATTGTCTAAATTAAAATGTAGCAGAAGTCATAACAATGAAAGGGAAAAAACCAAGAATTAATCTTTAAACATCTGTTTGTAGAATGGGGGAGAAATAAAAGGAATTAACAATGGAAAGAGAAATTTAAGTAATGACAAGGAAATAGAAAATTGAGAGTCTAAATGGAACCCAGAGGAAAGTAAATTGAGGAGGTTGCCTCTGTCAAATGCTACAAAAACGTTACTATTAAGGACACAAAAGTGATAATCGAATGTCTTTGCTTCCACTTATTCCATTAGCATATTTTATATGTCTTTGGCTTTTCCCTGCCTTAAGGTGCTCTACCCAAGAGAATGTGAGGATAATGACATGTTACAGCATCAGCTGCTATGGCAGAACAGTAATTTTAGCTTCTCAAGTTGTTCCTGCATTGTATTCTAAGCAAAGGTAGATACCAAGTCCCCTTAACTCTCCTCTCAAACTACTTGTCTTCCATGTCTACTAGTGGATGTCCATATGATTGCCACACTCTGAACATTGGTGTCTCCACCCTTCATTCATATGTTGAATCTTGATCTCCAAGGTAATGGTGATTAGGTTATGGAGGCTTCATCTTCCTGAACAGGACAAGTGTCCACTTAAAAGAGACCTGAAGGAGCTTGCTCACCCCTTCTGTCAAGTGAAAGTACAGTCTTCGCTAGATGCCAAATCTGCTGGAAATTTAACCTCCAGAACTTTAAGCAATAAAGTTATTGTTTCTAAGCTACCCAGCTTATGATATTTTGTATCCTGGACTAAAACAGTGTTGTTGGAAGCCTCTGAGCTTGCAGGCTTTAAGGAAGAATCACTTTCTTTTCTTTCCTGTGCATCCTGAGCTGAGGGACTAGGTAAGTGTAGTCTTCTTCAAATGCTGGCCTCTTCATTTTAGATTCGTCGTTGCAAATGAGAACTAGCAATAGGGAAGTAAGTTTTTTTTTTTTTTTTTTTTTTTTTTTTTTTTTTAAATCAGGGATTGAACCCAGGAGTGCTCAACCACTGAGTCACATCCCCAAGCATTTTTATTTTTTATTTTGAGGCAGGGTCTCAGTAAGTTGCTTTAGGGTCTCACTAAGTTGCTTAGGCAGGGCTTGAATTCAGAATCCTCCTGCCTCAACCCCCAAGCCATTGGGATTATAGCCGTGTGCCATCACATATAGTGATATAAGTAAAAAGCCTTTTTACCATACTACAAAGACTGAAGTTCATTACAAAAGTCCCCAAGAAGTGGTCAGAAGATTAAGACCTTAATTTTATTATAAATTATGTTTAGAAAGCTATTTTTCCCCCTTTTAACATTCAGGCCATGAGTGCTGCAATAAATTCTCAATACACACCATAAAGCTAAACCAAGTCATTTGGATAAGTACCTTATTTTAGAAATGACAAGTAAAGTCAAGAAATAATGAAAAAGTTATTCTTGAGACAATTTGCCAAAAACAAATAACAAAACTTCAGTGTCAAAATTCCAAGGTAAGAAGAATACAATTCAGATCCTTCCCCCATTTCCTACTCAAGTCAAACAGGTCATCTTGGCGAATTCAATAAATGAGTCAAAACTATTGGTGTTATATTCAACATATTATCTTTCAACATATTAAACATGGCCTCACATTTTACTTTTGTGGGGGAAAAATCTGGATATGAATATTTCATTTGCATAAGAGAAGTATAATGGATAAAATTCATTTGCTCCAGATGTAGATTCAGTGGATAATTACTGAAATTGTTTTCTTTGCCAGTCACTGCCAGGTATCTCATTTAAAATAATTACAATTTAATCCACATTGTTATAACCACTAATCCTAGCAGAGTTATATATGCAATAAATTGTGTAGGGACCCTGTGTGATCATAGTTGCTTAGACACAGGCTACCAGGCAACTATAGAATTACCCCATGAAATTTTCTGTTGAAAATCACAATAAACAACTATGAGATATTACTATCGGATGCTTGCAGCTGCTTGCAATTTGAACAAGTAGAAATAGCAACAGGAGAGAATGACTTTTTGGGTTAAGGATACTATGGAAATTTGGAAAACTTGAATTATTTGGGGAACAGAGTAAAGAAGTAATGAACCATGTAGGAATGAAATTCCAGGCTTCATTCAGACTGGAGGACCCTCAAAGCTACTTTAAGTAGTTTGGACACTAGTCAGTAGCAATAGGAAGTCCTTAAAGCTATCTGAGCAATGCAGGGGCAAAAGTCAGAACTGAGCCCCAAAGATAAATCCTGGAGCAATATGTGGAAAAGGCTAGAGGTCAAGGTGTCCCTTCCTGAGATCAGGTAGGAAGCCCTCCTACCTTATGTGGTCCTGTTGAAGAAGAACAAAAATGGTGTTTACTGGAATCAAAGGAGAAGAGGCAAATGTGAGACACTGCCAACATAAAATCAGGATCACTTTGTAATGACTGTCTGGGGTGGCAGCGTGGTAAGGAGAAGCAAAAGGCAAGATCGAGGGAATGAAAGAAGAATTGGAACGGGGAGCATTGTGCAGGTATGGGGTCAGGAGGTATTTGATGGTATTGGAGAGATTGATTTTTGTTCTGGGACATGTTAAACTTGAAGTGACGAAAAAATGTCCAGCTGTAAGTTGCAATTTTCATTGTGGAGACAGGGAGAAAGAGGTTAGAGTCAGAGGTAGTTTTGTGAGTAATTTCCAAGAAGGACATTTGAAGCCAAGAGGAGGCATATGTTGTTAACCAAGAAAAAAAAAAAAGGATGGTGAAAAACTTAAATGAGACTCAGCAGGGGAGAGTATCTTAATGAATAAAACATAAAAAAAAAGTTACTCAAAGAGTGCAGAATACAGGGAAATGATCTAAATTTACTATTCAATATTAGAGCTTCTAATATATTTTTAGAAAGGCTACATATCATTTTCAAGAAACCCACATAACAAAGTTGGAAATAAAAGAATGGAGACTTTTCCAGAAAAGTCTGAAAAAGAAGTTGATGTATTGAAATCAGATGAACTGAAATGCAGTTGTTGGGAATAAATAAGGTTGTTGAGTAATGACAGAAATGTAACTCACTAGAATAGAGCTAGTTTTAAAAGTTTATGAACCTCATAACAATCTCAAAATATATAAAGGAAAAAAGTTGGACAGACTTTCAAGGAGACATCAATACAATCTCCTGTGGAAAACTTTCAAATTTCTAAAAGAAAAAAATGACAAAGATAAAAAAGATTGAGAACAAAGCTTCAGGTAGGGTCAATATTTATGGTGAAAGCAGCAAGAAAGGGCAATGAAAAGGGGAAATGGAAGCTGAAGGATGAATGGATGAGCACAGTGTCACTGGAGTTGTAGGAAGGTGGAAGATGAAGGCAGAACTCCATGCAGAGGGAATAGTGAAGAGGGCTATTCTTTAAAAACAGATTTTTTTTAGGGCAGGATCACAGAAGAAGTGTTAAGTGATGGGATGTGTTGCCTGAGTTTGGAAAATGGACACTACTTTTGATACCAGATGGAAGAAAAAAAGTATCAGTCAATATCCCATCATATGGGGCTGGGGCTGTAGCTCGGTGGTAGAGCACCAACCTAGCATGTGTGAGGCACTGGGTTCGATCCTCAGCACCACATACAAATAAATAAAGGTATTGTGTTCATTTACAACTAAAATTTAAAAAAAAAAAAAACTAAAAAAAAGATCCCATCATGTGCACTTGAAGGGAAAGGGAGTGAGGGAATATTAAATTTATAGCCCTTGCTTTATTTCAAGGATAAGCCTTTTGTTGAATATTAAGTGCATGGATAAATTAATGCATTTTTGGTTTCTGTCCCAATAGGGGGTGTGTGTGTTTGCATGTACATGTAATCTGACAAATGGACTTTAAAATTTATGAGCAGGGGGCTAAGATATCTGGCAATTATAGAGAAAAATAACTGGAAGGGTGACTTTCCCTACCACACATCAGGGCTTATTATAAAGCTCTACTGATTAGGAAAGTCAGAAAGATTCATGTAGGTATGGAAACTGGATTATGACAGAGTTGACATTATGTGATATAAGGATGGAACAGTGTGAGTAATGTAGGGTGGATGAGTCATCCTCACTTCATATTATATATACAAAAAGCCAATTCTAGATTGGTTGTAAATTTCATGTGAAAGAAGAAACTAGATACAATGTTTAGAAGGAACTATAGAACATCTTTTTGACATTAGGATAAGAGTTTATTAGGCAAGAGGCAAAAAGTTCAAAGCACAAAAGGCTGAAAATTTACATTAAAGTTGAAGATTTATTAAACCACAAATATAGTGGAAAAAAAAAAGTCTTATACTAGAAAAAGTTAGCCAACACAGGGCTAGCATTTAAGATATACTAAAAACGTGCATGTGGTTTAAAATCTGAACATAAAAAACTTGGAACAACTGTTGG
The DNA here is from genome assembly GCF_902686455.1 of Sciurus vulgaris. Classification (NCBI taxonomy): domain Eukaryota; kingdom Metazoa; phylum Chordata; class Mammalia; order Rodentia; family Sciuridae; genus Sciurus; species Sciurus vulgaris. Next base: position 17,140,192 of record NC_136476.1, on the reverse strand, counting down.
GAATAAGAGTGGTTATGAAATAAAGAAAACGCAAGAATTGTTCGACATTATTGAAGGCCTTGGGGAATGAGAATCAAATGGCTCAGCTTTGTGGGTGGTACAGAGACCACTGGGACATAGAGCAGAGGGCCACACAGGTGTGAGAACCTAGGATAGAAATATATAGCATGTTCTCTCAAGGCACAGGGAAATGAAAGCTACAATCTAGGTATACTTCCCCATGGATTGCGTGGCCATTTGATCTTAGGCTAGTGAATTATGGGGAAGCTTGGCATTCAAGGTCAGGTTCAATATGAATGAAGCAGCAGTGTGGGGCAGGCACAGGCAGGGCAGTTGTGTTTACAGGGAGGACTGGGTTTCAAAGCATTGGATTTTGGAGCAGCATCGGATTTTGGAGCAGCATCAGCTTTGAGTAGAGACATCAATCCCAGGTGTGACTGAGAAGGGACGGAACAGTGAATAGCAGCAGATCCTGGGAGGTCCAGCAGCTGGCAGCAAAGGAGAGTAATTAGGAATTATTGGCTTGGAAATGGAGGTGGTGAAGTAGCCGCTGGGCCACTGCTGTCTGTCACTGTGACTTGTTGAGGGCTACATGTATTATGGCACTTGTAATGCTGATCCAATGGGTCCTCCTCCACTGTAGGATAGCAAAAGGAAATTTTTTGTCCTCTTATGGGGCTAGAAGGTTGGCAGTGGTGAGGGAGTAGGGCTTCTGCAGGAGTTCAGACGGTAGGAAGGAACCCTGGAAGGCAGCAACAGAGAGGAGGAGCTGGCACTAGCTTCTGGAAGGAAGAGGTCTCTAACAGAATCGGTTTTAAAGGGAGGATGGCCACTTAGGTACTCTTTTCCTGCTCTTGATGTTCTTTATGGCCAGATGACTCTTGAGGAAGAAAGGGGGTGGAGGTGGTGGTGGCTACTAAGGTCTGAACTCTTAAATGTGTCCCCAGATTAATATGCTATTGTGAACAGCTTTCCTTTTATATGCAAATAAATTGATAGAATTAGCCCACAGGGTGATTTCTGGGAGGATATGTCTGCTGACAGCTTTTGAGTAATCAGGAGAAATTAATTTCTTCAAGAACTGTGTGAAGTGAGGAGAAAGTACAGCAGCATCTCCATGCGGTGACGTCATGAAGGGTGGCCTCACCTGCCGGACACCTCAAAGGACCCACGAGGCATATTTTCCCCAAGGCCATACTGCCTTGAGACCCATGTAATATAAGCTAAATTCCTAGTGTGGGTCCTCTTTATGCAAGTTCATTGGGGGTTGGCAGGAGAAAGGTACCACATAAGCCATAAAACCAAACCTCTTAATTGAACTTGGCAATATTAGATTGGACTCAGAATATTATAGCCCAAGAAGTTTGTAAAGGGAATCAATGGAAACCCGAAGGATGTGTGAAAGAGGAATCCATTATGTAATGCTTTGTTTTGCCTACTGTTCTACGTAGCCTGGTGAGTGGATAACACTGTAGAGAGGCAGTCCCAGCTCTGCTTTTCCTGGCTGTGTGTGCATTTCCTCACCTTTAAATGAGGTGATGCTGGTTCCCTCCCTTATCTCTGCAAGAGAAGGAAAAAAAAATGCCTACCTCACATCCTCTTCATTTGTAAAGCACCTAGTCCTGTCCAGGCACGTAAATGGTCCCTCAGAAATGGAAATTATTTTGATTACAGTTATAATCTTAAAAACCCTAACGCTGCTTCCCAGATGTGACAGAATGACTTAGCTGCCTTAGCTAGAGTGAGGACTACTTCACATTTCTTATAATACACAACTTGGATTACAATGCAGCTGACCTTTGTAGCAGTGGCCATGATTAAGTGACATGACAATTACTGGCATCTTACAGAACAGTCCCATGAGCTACCTAGAGAAGTTCATTTGGCTTCATTTGGTTTTATGACTTCCAGTTGGTTCCTAGAATTTTATTAGAACTGCCTTTCTAGGAAATTTGAAGGATTGCAATGTATAACTCTGGTAAGTTTTCACAGTTAGCTTTGGACTCAATATTGGAAAATCATCAGAACTCAGAAGAAAATCCATACTGTGGTTTGTGGAAGCTCAACTTTCAGGCATCTCCTTGTAGGAAGGAAGCAAGTGAGTTGGAATGTGAGAACCACATTTGAGATGGGAGGAATGCTACCCATGGGTGGTTCTGTCAGGGATGGTAGAGGCTTTGCTGGAAAAGGGCAGTCATAACCAGGTACCCTAACTGCTGGTTTGGTGTCCCCCCCGCAACTTTGTGTTGGGGCCAGGCTATGGATAATCAAGATCATACATTGTCCATCCAAACCCAGAAGCTGATGGAAGGCTTCTCACAAAGGCTGTGTGGATTCTTTCCAGAGATGCCTCTTGCTTAATGTAATCAATTCTTTAAAACATTTTGCTACCACTGTCGCCAGTTGGACTCAAGTGACCTTTGAGAATAGTCTTTGCAAGCTGAGGCCTGATGGGAATCTACTCGGTAGGCAATTCACTATACTGGCCTCAATGAGACAATTTCTGAGTAAAAACATTTACCTAGCTGGGTGCAGTGGCCCATGCCTGTAATCTCAGCGGCTCAGGAGGTTGAGGCAGGAGAATCACAAGTTCAAAGCCAGCCTCAGCAAAAGCGAGGTGCTAAGGAACTCAGTGAAACCCTGTCTCTAAATAAAATGCAAAATAGGATTGGGGATGTGGCTCAGTGGTGGAGTGCCCTGAGTTCAGTCCCTGGTACCTACCCCTCCCCCCCCCAAAAAAAAAAAAAAAACCCAAAAATCAAAAAACATTCCCTAGATATTAAACACCACTGTTTTTGAGTCTTAGCTTCTATTTACTAATCAAGGGAGTCTGTTTCCTCATCTGTAAGGTAAAGGCAATAATTGTACCTCTCTAATCAGGACAAAGATTGAATGAGTCAGTAGACGTAAAAATTCAGTTTCCTGCCTGGAGTATAGCAAGTGTTAAATGTTTGCTCATGTTATTTCTGTTCACCCTAACAGAGGGTCCCTCCTTATACCACATTTGTTAGACATTTTTCTGATATAAGAAATGTTTTAATAGCTACTAGAGGATACTTCAGAAACTGCATACAGATGTTTCTAGCATTTTTCTGGGTATTTTCCCACCATGATGGATTAGCAGATTAGTCTGGATGCTGTCACTAAAGATATTTAGTCCACAAAGTCCATGAGTGACTCACTACTCACCAGCAAAGTGGAACCTCAAACCCAAGAGGATCAACTCGAGCATTTCCCAGGAGGAAACCTATTTTTGCTCAACTCATTTGGTTGAGGCAGTTGGAAACATTTAGATGATCTCCAAAAGGAAATTATGCTAAAACCCTGCTGCATATGCTTCATTAAATCCAAGGCTGAAAGAGTTGTGTCTCAGCTATTTAGGGGAGGAAACTCGTGGGGCCAGTACAGCCTAAGAGTTGTGAGCTCCATCAGAAAAAGAAAATGGTGTGTGATTCAAGAAAATACTTGCGAGCGTGGAGAAGGTCTCTGCCACCCATGGGGAATTACATACCAATTCCTTCTTTTTCATGCACTCCATGAGGATGATGAACAGATGCTGAGCTTGGGTTCGGGTATATGTGAAGGTCTTCTGTATAGTCACCAGTAGCTGGTCCCTCAAAGATTCATTTATAAGTCTGCAATGAAAACCAATGTCAAATAGGTCAACCCAGATCCTTTTTGATATACATTTATTTTTTCTTTTTAAAATTTACTTTTAACTGATACTTAATGAAACATAATCATACATAGTTATGGGATGTGGTGTGATATTTCAGTATCTGATACATTGTATAATAATTAGACTATAGTATTTAGCATGTCCAGCATCTCATACAATTAGCATTTCTTTTTGGTAACATTTAAAATCCTCTTTTGAAATATTTTGAAATATTCGATACAATTGTTATCCATTGCCAACCTGGAGTGCAATGGAAACAACACAAGAAAGCATTATGAGGAATTTAGATAGGAAGGTTGTCTTCCTGTATTTTTCTCAAAATAGTTACTTCAACTGAGATAATTTAAAAAGAAGTACATTTAAAATAAATCCCTTTAAATGTCTTAGAACCTAACAGAGTAAAGTAGGAAGATTTAGGTTTTTCGTTTTTTGGGTTTTTTTTTTTGTTGCTCTTTTCCTTTTTTTCCATATGGCAAGTGTTTAATGTCCTCTTCCTCAAATTGTCATCAGAAAATGCCTTCAAATTAGTCATCTGCATCTTGGTAAGAATTGACTATATCATTTTCCTGTAAATTGTAAAAATTGTAAAGTTGTCTCTAATTGGACAAAGAGAAGTTATACCAGTCATGACCATCAATAAGCAGAAAGAGGATTTATGTTTCCTTTAAAAACATGCAGGTGGTAGTTTATCCAGCTTATGATTCAGGTCATCACTATTTATGTCAAATTTTTGCTCTGTTGCAGTGAACAAAAGTCTGATCCACAAGGAGCTATTATATTGGCTATTTTATTAAAAGATAGTTTTTCTATAGAAGAATGAAAGTACGGGAGATGCATCACATCAATCAGTGCAGTTATGTCTTGAATATATAGTCACAACTAATTTTTAACTCCTCTCTCACTAGCCTGATGGGAAAAGGAGCCATCAAATGGCAGGGAATTAAAGCTCATTTTATTATTCACAGATACTGTTTAAAATCACAAGGGTCAAAGTTCTCTCAAGGACCAGTGGAAAATTTTTCCATAATTTGCCCAGTGTTTCAAAATCTACACATTATCTATATTATTGAAGTATTAGCAACTCTTCCCCACAGACAAGAGATTTGTTCAATTCCACAGGTAGGGCATTTAGTCGGATCCAAATGTTTAGGGTCACACAGCAAATGAGTGGCAGAGTCAGAATCAGAACCTAGTTTTCAGAACAAGAACTGTTTTTCTGACTCTTTGACCAGTGCTCCTGCCATCTGCCTAAGTGTACCACACAACTGCCTCTCTTCACTGCTGTGGCCACTGGAACAGATAGTCATCAGATTTCCTTCAACATGAAAGCAAGACTGATTTTTATTGTGTAAGAGAAAGCAAGTTGAGATACTTGAGATTCTTATCTTTTGAGTGGCCTGCTGTGCCCTGGTTTGGGTGGGGTCTACCTAAGCCCATTAGGTTGGATATTACAGTGACCCAACTTTGAAAAGAGTGTTCCCTGGGACAGAACTACACCAATGACTTTGAAAATCACTCTGATGGATGGAGGATTGAGTTACCCCTTCACCCTTTCTTCTCTGGAAGACCTACATCAATATTTAGAAGAAGAGGATGGTCCAGATGGTGTTGGGAGGAAAAAATGATACCAAATCGTCTCTCAAGATTTTCTAGGTTATTCTGGTTGACTCTACAGTCTTAGCTCTAGACCAGTCTGTAACTCTTCATTAACCAGATGCATGGTGAATGTCTACTTAGTGGACAATGTGGTATGTTCCAGAGATGCAGGGATAGAAAATACATCCCCCTTCAGTGAGTTCCAAGCCAGTGGAATAGAAGGACATTCACCAGCAATTCAACTGCCATTCTCAGTGTTAGAGAAGTAGAGAAGATTGTGACAGATAATCCGAGGGGTTCAAAGACTCCTCTGAGGAAATGCTGTTTCATCTGAGATTTGAAGGAAGGATGAGCATTTGCAGGGTTGGAGGTGGTGGGGCTGGGAAAGAGCAGATGAACATGGTACAAATAGGCCTCTTTTGGAGAAGATAAAAGGTAACTATGGAGAGTGCACTATACTTTGAATTGTGAATGTCCTCCAAGGGCTCATGTGGGGATGGCTTGGTCTCCAACTTGTGTCATTGGGAGAAGACGGAAGTGGGGTCTATTGAAGGTTTTAAGTCACTGGGAATGTACCCCTGAAAGTGGTATTCAGGCCTCTTCTCTTTTTTTGCATCCTGAAATGGCAAACAGTGTGCCCTGTCTCACATTCCCACTATAATGTGCTGCCACATGCACCAATAATGGGGCCAGTGGGTCACCGACTGCTGTGGTTTAGGTATGAGGTGTGCCCTGAAAGCTCACATGTGACACAACACAAGAATGGAGGAGAAATGATTGGGTTGTAGCTTTAATCAGTAAATTGATCCTTGATGGCATTAACCATGTGGTAACTGGAGGCAGGTGGGGTGTGGCTGGAGGAAGTGGTTCATTGGGAGCGTGGCTATGGGGTATATATTTCTATCTGGAGAGTGAAATCTCTCTCTTTGCTTCCTGATCTTCACGTGAGCTGCTTTCCTCTGCCACATTCTTATGCCACGGTGTCCTGTTTCACTTCGAGCCCTGAGGAATGGAGCCAGCTATCTATGAATTGAGACCTCTGAAACCATGAGCCCCCAAATAAAATTTTTTTTCTTCTACAATTGTGCTGGTTGGGTCTTCCAGTCACAGCAGTGAAAAAAAAAAAACTGACTAAAACACCAACTGAAACCTCTGAACGTGAGCCAAAATAAACCTTTTATTTCTACTTTGTATTTTGATAAGGTGATTATCCTAGGTTTTTATTATGGTAAGTAAAAGCGGATTAAAGATAAAATTAGGAAAACAAGATGGGGCTGCAAAGAGTGAGCAGCCTGATCTCATGGACAGATCATGGGGGACTTTGGAGATCATGTTTAAAGCTTTAGGGTTTCATTCCCAAGGCAATGAGAAGCCATTAAAGCATTTAAGGAGAGTGACATGATTACATTTGTGTTGCCAATTAATTTTCTTGAAGAGCACTCATACCTGGGCATATATCTACTTGACAGGAAACCCAAGTGGATCAATCTAGAGAGTTCTACAGTGTCAAGTGTGCATAAGTGTTGTACCTGATTAGTAGCAAAAGGGACTCCCTGATTAGCCACTTGATAGGTCTGATCATTCATCTGCAGGTCTTTCATTTTTATCATAATTCAAAATTTGTTTTCCATTGCTAACCATGTATAATAAAATTCAAATTCCCTGAGGTCATTAACTGAGAGATCTGTCACTTGCATTGAGTCTGCCACTTTGCAAAAAATGGAGAAATTATGTGCAGTTTAGCTAATTGAGGCTTTTACTGATTAGGAAAGCTTGAAGAAATGAAGACTCTTATTCTGTTGAGTCCAGTTTCACAACTGACCGAGGTTATAGCTTTGGTTCAATCACTTAGCAACAAGGATCACAGAATGCAAGAAGTATGCTAGTGTTTCCAAAGTGGAGATGCCTATTGCTGATGGAACAAAAATGATATGACATGGAACGAAAGTGTTTAGGTCTATCCAAAGCATTATGTTATATTCATTAAATAGTGAATACCTGGGTCACTTCTTTTTCCATCTTTCTAATTGCATGAAGAAGAAAACATTTTGGTGCCTTTTTGCCTTTAACAGTTTCCTGACATTTCAGATTTTCCCCTCAATGAAATAACAGATATTAGACCTCATGCCTTTGGCAGAAGTTTAATAACATTGTTTTAAATAAGATTACATGTAACATTTCCTGAATCCATAGTCTGTCATGGTTTTCAGGGCACAATGCTAGGGAGATAACCTCATAACAAAGTTGTGAGACAAGTAGGTATGGATTCCACTTGGTAGAACAGGAGCCTGCCCTAAAGGAGGTTAAATTATTTGTGTTAGGGTTCAGAGCTTGATGATCTCTGTGTTTGAGTTGAGTCTATTGACCTTCAATCTTGTCTCCATGATGCCGCCTTTCCTATGTATTCTCTGGGTGTATCCTTCAGTTTATTAATGATTTGCATTGCAGGTAGAAATTTAAGATTATTTTTTTTCTGTAGGAAAATGCTTTTCCTTCTTTTATATCATGTATTTGTTCAGAGAACATTTGAAGGAAATTGGACAAATCTAGGGAAGATAAGGGGAAATTGGTAAACAATGATCATGGCAAAGAGCATTTGACAGTTTGAAGATTGCTTCTCACTTTTTCTTATTTGCTTTGTTAGGCTGGATATTTTCTGCTTGGTACAAAGACTTATTCTGTCTTCAAAGATCCTGTCTTTTGTGGTCATATTCTTTAGGATTTTGGAAAGGGTGTGTGTGTTACTGGGGATTAAACCCAGGGGCACTTTGCCACTGAGCTATACCCTCAGGTCTTTTTCATTCTTTAAGGGTCTTGCTAAATTGCCAAGGCTGGTCTTGAACTTGTGATCCTCCTGCCTCAGTCTCAAGTCTTCTGCAATTACAGGTTTGTACCACTGTGCCTGCTTTAAATGATTGTTTTTCTTTCTCTTCCAACTTTTCTTCTGTATGACATTGGAGTAATTTAAGAATGTTGACTGTGATATTTAATCAGCAGCAAAATTAGAGATAAACCCATTTTAGATTTCTTTTTATGGCACTGGAATAGTGATTGAAAATTTCTTCACATCCAAACATGGTTGTAGTATTATGTGAAACTTCACTTTTAGGATTGGCTCCTTGACAAAAGTGGTCTTATTTATGGAAACTGTTAATTTGTGACTCCATATGTACCAATGTTATTTTTGGTACACCTAAAATTAGAGGGCTTTGTGATAGGAAGTATAATCATTTAAGTGAAGAAAATGTCTTTACTATGGTATTTGTGTCTCCATTTAAATGCAACACTTGTGATCTGAAGCCTTTTATATGAGTCACAGAGTAATTTAAAATAGGTCAATATTTATCCAGGGCTCAGGATAACCAACAAAACTCCCCACAGTTTGCAATTAGTATTCTATTAAAACGCTGGTAATACAGCCCACATGTAGACATACTTTTCTTAGAATAAATTTAATTATCTAATATCAGATTTTTGTTCCTAGATATGAAAATCGGAAAATACATTTAGAATTCAGCAAGACTCTAAGAGCTAATCTCAAGTTAATTAATGACTTTCGAGGAGAGGAGCCCTTCCTGTGACCCCCATAGATTCTATTAGTTTCTTCAGACACAGAATGAGAAAAATTTCCTTATATAAATAAAAAGCTGTTAATATCATAATTTGGTACTTAAAAGACATCATTTCCCACAGAATCTCTAATTCTCTCAAGAAAGATGGAATTTTATCATTTGTTTGAAGCCAAAGCAAATTACCAAGAATTATATAAAGGACACAGAAAGTTATGTGTCTTGACTAAGGTCATAGAGAATGGCATTTCCCCACCCTCCTTCTGCCCCTTCCCATCCCCTGGGTGAAAGGTGCCACATCCTCCCACATGCCATAGCTCTGGGGCCAAAAGTAACAGCATGATTCTCCTCAGAAGCAGTACAGCATTGTTAATAGAAGGCGTCATCATCACCAGGACCGGGCTCTCTAGAATTAGGCTGTCACCAGCTGTCTGTGTGACCTTGTGCAAATTATTTGTATTTTATTCTTTCGTGTATATAAGATGGAAATTATAATAGTAATTATCTCATAGACTTAGGAAAGTTAAATGAATTCATCTTCATAAGACTTAGAAAAGTGCCTGGCACATAGCAAGTCCTATATAAAAATTTGCTATTTTTCAAATGCTATGATACTCCTTAGGAAAGAGTCACTGATACATTCATTTTTGTTAAGGAGTGTGATCTGTGGTCTGCCCTTTGTGTGCAATGCAGAACTCTCTCCTGAGATTAACAGTCCTCTGCAGACTTGAAAATCCCTTTGGTTTAGGCTGGACAAGTAACTGTTCTACTTCAGGGGGATTAGGGACCATCAATTAATTCTTATGTTTGAGAAATGAAGAGATAATTTAAGAAAGCTTCATTAGAGTGGAGTTTCGTAAACACGTCCTGTAGATATCTACACACTTACTTACTTAGTCATTTATTCAACAAACCATATGGATGCCTATTATGGGCCAGGCACTGTGTTAGGGGTTGAAAGTGAATACTATTCACCTCTAGCATCAAGGAACTCACAGGGTTGTATGCCATATATTCTGATAATTTATGAATAAGTAACACACCCCAAAACTTAAGTAGATGAAATAGCATTTATTTACTGTTATTTTGAAGACCAGACAGGGCATAGTGCAGATGACCTTCTTTTGCCCAGTGATATCTGGGGCCTCAGCTGCAATGGCTGAAGAAGCCTTCAGTGGTTCAGATGGGGCTGTATAACTGGGGCCTTAATTCTACACGTGTCATCTTCTGGGGCTATAAACTGAGTCAGTTTCATTAGTTCCAAGTCTGGCACTTGACCTGGAATGGCTGAGACAGCTATAGCTTGGGTTGCATTGCTCTCTCCCTGGTGGATGGAAGGTAGGTAAACTTGCATGGAAATTGGTCTTTCCGAAAGTGAGGCTTCAAGTGAAAGCATTAAAAGAAGATGGGCATAATCTGCAAGGCTTCTTATGACTTCACCTCTGAAGTCCCAGAATGTCATTTCCTTGCATCTAATTATTCAGGCAAATCTCTAAGAGCAGCCAAGATTCAAGAGGAGGGAAGGAATAGCCTCCATCTCTTTATGGGACAAAGGCATAAGTATGCCAAGAAGAAATGTATGGATGTGATGATGTTGAAGACAACTCCATCAAGTGCCCCTGTTCAGATGAGATATTGAAGTACCTATCTGTGCCATAGTTCAGTGGTAACCAGCCTTACCTACCTCACAGTGAACTCTCTCTTCAACATCTAATTATGGTATATATGTGTAAGTTGAGATGTTATCTTGCTAGTGATGGGAAGCTATTTCAAGGTTTTAGCAAGGATGTGATAGAACCATGTTTCCTTTACAGAAGAACCATTCTATCAGTACTGAACACATGAGTTCCACAAATATGGAATCTCCCCAGCCCACCAGACTTTTGCTTAACACTATGCTCTTGAACTTGCTATGTCTACTGCTTAGAATATTCTCTACTCCTGAGCTCATCGTTCAAAACTCATCATTTAAAACTCAGTTCAAACTCTACATCCTGTGTAAAAGTCTCTGACTACCACACTCATGATACTCCCAAAGCACATGACATCTATTACTATAAGTATTATATTGCATGGAAAAATATTTCACATGTCTCCTCCAGTAGGTTATGAATTCCTTAAAGCAGAGATTACTTGTTTGGTTTGATGGTACTTTAAGTTTAGAAGAGTGCATGGTTCAATGTTGGCTCTGGAGGAATGTTTGTGGATTGACTAAGTGAAAACCTGCCTGTTCTGTTGGGTGACCATGTGGTCTTCCCCAAGCCCCTTTATCCTCATGGTGGGACAGAGTTCAAACCTATTTGGGAAAACTAGAAAAGTGACATAGAGTTTTACCTTCTAGCCACTTGATCTTCTTTGATCCTTTCTCTTAATCAGATTAATTTCTAAGAAATATATTTAGTCTCGATTTTTCCCCCAGTACCAGAGATTGAACTCAGGAGCATTCAACCACTGAGTTACATCCCCAACATGTTTTTTTAGTTTTTGAGACAGAGTCTTGTTAAGTTACTTAGGGCCTCGCTAAGTTACTGAAGCTGGCTTTGAACTTGTGATCCACCTGCCTCAGCCTCTTGAGCTGCAAGGGTTACAGGTGTATGCCACTAAGCCTGATTTTATCATTCTTTTTTTTAATTCATGGAGAATTTCAAAAGCCCTTATGTGATTCTATTTCTGGATACTACTTTAACCTCCCTTTGAACTGCTTTATAGTTTTTGTCTGGAACAGATAGTCTTATGTACTTGAATCTCCCCAATAACGTTTAGGGTAAAATATACTCAATAATATAAAAATACTCAATATCTGTGGGAAGACCTTAAGGATTTTTGTGATATCAAGATAATTTCCCTGACACAAATCTCCGTTTTGACAATTGGAAGTAGTTCTCTCTCTTAAAAGTCAACATGGCATACATATACATTTTTAAACTAATTTCATGTTATACCTGGAAGGGGTGAGGTGGGTTTTGTAATCCACTGTAGAGACGGAGTGAATAATTAAGGTGCTATGATATGGTGCCTTTGATTGTAATACAAATTTTTTATTTACTAATGAGAGACCTGAGAGAGATTATTCGATCTTCTTGTCTTATCTGTTAAATGGAAGTAGCATGTCTTTTAAGGTTGATATATTTAGTGATGATGTGGGGGAGATCATGTACGGAAAGCACCTACCACCGTCCTAGCACATAGATGTTGAATAACTGGCAGTTTTTGTTAAGTAAAGTCTTCTGCACCAGCAGGGAATCCCAATCATGCCTAACTAGCTCAAAGCTGAACCAAGGTAACTGGCATGCAAATTAGCTGGAGGGGATCATCACTATGAAAAATCAGATTTCAGTATTTCTATAAATGTTGGATGAAACATTTCTGTGAATGGGATGAAAAAGACCCCAATTCAAATCCATGTAGCCAAGATATCCCTGGGGACAGCCCAAATACTTTGGATCATATTTGTAAAGATCGTGCAGAAACAAACTCATGCCAGGATTCCCTGAAGTCATTAACCTTACATCATTCCATGTCATTTCACTTGACTGTCACTTCCTCCTGCTTCTCAGAATTTGAGATTTTTGAAGTCTATAATTCTTTAGTGAAGGTACAAATCAGAAAATTCTGCTGGGGTATTTGAACTTCAGGATAAAGGAAGGCTACAATTTTAGAGCAACCATTTATGGGTGAAGAATCTGAAGCCTGCAGCTTATAACTAGTAAGAGTCAGCTGAGCCTAGAGGACAAGAGAGTCAGGAGGGAAGAATCTCTGATAATGAATTATGCTAACCTAAATGTACAGGTGCAACTCAGTGTATTAATATAGTTAGTGATTTGTTTAAATGACTGGGTACAAATGGTTTTGTACCCAACATAGGATGTTTCATAGCATGTGTGAGAAGACTCAGTAATGTGATTTCAAGGATCCACTACTTACCCAGAATTATTTCCTCACTATATCAGATGTCAAGGGTAGTCTTTTAATTCATTAAAAGATACATAAGTACTTTGTTCAACACTTAGAAACTCTAAGATCAACTCTTAGGATAAGTGATGATTCATGTTAAAATCACACTTAACTAACTGATTAATGTTGATGTTTTTCAGAAAACACTAGAAAGAAGGATGGAGATGATTGAATGGAACACATAAATGGACTTGTTACGGGGTTATTTTATTTTGCTCATCTTTTTACTGATGATCAGACATAAATGGCTCTATCATCTAAGACCGGTAAAAGAGAAATAGCAGTTCTGATCTTGCTTTAGTGTCTAGCCTAGAAAAACTGTTCACCTTGGACTTTTTCTGAGGATCTCATCTAGTCATTGGAGGTAGTTAGAGCAACTTAGTGAAACTGATCGGTTGAGGGCAGAATGTCTATATAATAATGGTACAATCTGTTTTCGGGTAAATTTCATTATTGCTACCCACATAGTGATCATTGCTGATGCCTTTATCTTTGTTCTTTTTGTTGTTCCTCCACTCTAAAATCCTGAGACAGCTATGGTAAAATAGGAAACAGAGGTAGGTGCTGGGTGGGGCGGAGGGTGGTAGGAGAGGCACTCAGTACCTACCGTAAGATGAGCTATGGGCTCTGCATTTGCACATGGCATTTCATAACAGATTAATCTAAGCAAATCCCAACTAGACTGTAAACCCCTTGGATACAAAGGCTTCACCTTATTATGACTTGGATATCCTCTTTTCCCTTTCTCTCAGAGCCAAGCAAGTGCTGAAGACCAAAAAGCTTTTCTGCTGCTTTTATATTGATCCCCCTTGCTCTACTCTTTTCTCCATAGTGTACCACCTCCTAAATATTACATAAAGTGGATATTTATCATCTATATAACCTTGATAAAATATAAACTTCAGAAGGGTATGCAGTTTTGTCTGTTTGGTTCGCTGGTATGCTTTTGCCAGTGCCTGTACTGGAGCTTAGACCATCAGAGTTGTTTAAAAATATAAATGACAATATACCTAATTTTGGATGAAATAATATAATTAAAATATGAATTTAGCAATGTCAAAGAATATTGGCAATCTATTAGACGTTCAGGCATTACTAGTTTGGTGGAATGTAAGAGCTATGCCACCTAATGTAGAGTTTGCTAGCCAAACATGGCCATTTAAATTTAATTACAATTAAATAGAATTAAAATTTGATCGCTTAGCCACACTAGCCACAATTCAGGTGCTCAGGGCCTGCCTGGTAGGACACCACATATAGAGATTCCATCATTATGGAAAGTTCTGTGGGATAGCAATGCTCTTAAGGGTGACAGGGCTGCTGGACTCTCTGTCTGGGCTAGTTCTAACTGGATGTTTAGGTATCAGAAGAAGTGCTGGCTCTGCCTATGCAATTTCTCTTCTCTACTTTGCTTTTGGTTATGAATGTGCCCAAGAGTAGCCAATGAAATGTTAACAGTCAAAGAACATAGGGACTGCAACATAGGTAGATTTTCTGCCAAAATGTTAAGTGAAGCACATCCTCTGAGCTCATTCCAAGTAAAATCCCATTAGTGAATACTGCCCATAGCCAGGCAAGAGGGACAGTCAAAATATTTATTGTTTTAGGCTCTACATGAAAGACCGATCAGAGCTGGATTGAGATGTGTGCAATCCTCAGGCAGGCAAAATATGGGTGCTCCTTCAATGGATAGGCTTTAAGAGTTGGTTCAACATTTATTCAGAGATGTTAACTAGCATATGGAAGATATGCTGAATACAGCTTCCTTTGTTGTCTGAAATAATTCAACTCCTGGATAAGCAAAATAAACCTGTTACTGGGCCCCATCTTTCTAGAAGGCAATATAAGTGCTAAGAGTACAGTTTTATCCTCAATTTGCCTGGGCAGCCACTCACTAGCTGTGAAATGATTGGCAAATGACATAGCTTTTCTGTGCTCAATTTCTTCATTTATAAAATGGGGATAATAATCATAGCTATGTCATAGAATTTAAGAAATAACATGTTTAGATGGGGCTATTGCATGTAGAAGCTTTAAAAACATTAATTCCAATGCCTCAGGCATGCTTCTGGAGAGAAGGTCAGAGGTACAGGGAAAGAGAAAATCTAAATTCTCTCACAAAGTAATTTGTCAAATTATTTCTTCTAACCCCATATGCTACTTGGAGTTGTCGGGGCAAATGTAGTTTTCAATCTTGTTCCATGATTAGTTTTGTAGTTATTTTTAAAAATTATTCCCTGTACATTATCCATAAGCAATTGATGATTTGACTTGTCCTTTGGTCCAGATCCAAACAATATTTTATAGTACAGAGTGTCTTGTTTTCATCTCCTATGTGTGTGTGGAAAATCTCATATCAGATAATTTAAACATTGATTTGCTTCACAGTATTGATTTTAAAAAAATGACTTTTTCCTGAGTATCTTTAAGTTATTTAGGCTTCTTATTTTTCTTTTTGGTTTCATAATTCAATAAACTACTTGATGGCTTGGCAGTCTTAAATATAGGAGGGTATCTATACGATTTTGGCTTCTTTCCAGTGTAAGATTAGACACTTGGGGTATGTTGACTGTACATTCCTCTCTTTGCCTCGGGTGACTTTGTTAATCACCAGTTCTCTTTCCTGTCAGCCCAGTTGTGGCCTCAGAATCGTTCTCAACACATTCCAGGAAGCTACCACCAATTGATTTCAGCTGGCACTATTTGTCATCTCTGCACCAGAGGTAATGATAAAATTTCAAGTATATTATCAAACAGCAAAAACTAAGAATATCCTAGGTTTAAAGAACTCCAGATTTAAGGTCTGTCTGCAAGATGATGAAACATGGATTCCATGAAGAAGATTTTCATACTATTTACTCCAGACCTTTAAGAGTTTCTGTTCTTGGAGGGACATATGCTTTGCTTTGAACATACCCAGAACACATAATAATGTGTTGACTCTGGAACAATTGTACAGCAAATAAGATAATGAAGGTTTTATTGAAACTGAAAGGAGACTTTTCTAGACAGCAGTGATACAGATTTGAGTCATCCCTGGAATTCTACTTTAATGCATTTTTAATCTTTCTCTGGTTGAAGAAAACCGTTGGTCAATGATATGTATAGTTTTCATAAATCCTGTGGTCCATGTCCAGCATCTGAGACTTGCATGGGGAATTAGAGGAAAATCTATTAAGAATATCCCAAACATTGTTATTAATGGTACTACTTGGGGTGATGTTAATCCACTACATTTCTAGCAGCTACAGGTTCTAACGTCAGCCATGTTGATTCATGATTCATTTCCTCTAGAGGAGAGGGAATAAGTACAAGGATGCTTTATTTATGTCTTAGTCATGTAAGTTTTTAAACATATCTGTGGATTTTAATACCTTTACAAAAATCATTTCATGAGATAGAGGTTATGTTGTAGAACTTCAGAGAAAAATTTACTAGAAATGAAGTGGGTAATAAAATGTTATGTGTCCATCTCATGACAAGACAGAGGCCCATGATAGCAGGGTGTGCTTGAGAGCAGTGTAGAGGGGCATTAAGTTGGGTTGCAGGGTAAGTGGAAGCCTCATTGAGTGTTAGATAACTTTAGAGAGAGGTTGGCACTAGAATGTAAAGGGTCTTGAGTTCACACAAAGGCATGTGGAGTTGACCTGGAGATCAGTGCTGTCTTGGAGCTGGGAGTCAGTCAGACAAAAGAAGCATTAGGAAAATGGATCTGGCAGTATAGTCCCAGGACCAACAGTATCGGTCTCTTCTGAGACTCCTTTGACATGCAATTACTTGACCACAACCAGATTTATTGAATTAGAAAATGTCTGGTTGAAGCCCAGCAATTTGTGCTGTTGTCTTTTCCTCTTCTTTTTAAAATTTATATTTAATTGACAAAATTAATAGTCATATTGTAGAATGGCTCAATCAAGTCAATTAACATATGCATTCACTACTATTTCTGGTAAGAACAATTAAAATCTACTCTTAGCAGTTTTCAAGCATATAACATGTTCTTATCTATACTCACAATGACCTATGATAGATGACATATGAACTTATGCTTCCTGTTGGGCAATTTGTTTTAAGAAGCTATCTGGGTGATTTGGATGATTTGAGAGCCATAGGTCTAGACCGTCAACCCTAGTTTCAACAGAGTAAACCCCCATCTTGTCTGTTTTATAAATTGTGATTCTACCTGAGATTTCAATTGAGGAAAAAGTTCAGAGCCTTTAGAAAAATCAGGCCCATAGGAGGTTGGGACTCTAATGGTTGTTCCTGACAACTGTTCTGTCAAAGGAAAGTGGGGTGGGATGGTCTTAGCGCTGAACTTCTAAAGCTGGTCCTAGTAACTGTACATCTTACACAGTGAAGAGAATCATTGTTCACAATCAACTAGCACTATTTCACTTTTAAATACTTTGGCTTTTCTCATTTTTTTTTCTTTGTAATTGTTGGATATTTTGAACTAGTCAGGAAATCATTTAGAAAAAAGGGAGTGAACTAAATGGTCTTAAGAAATGCTTGTTAATAAAAATAAGTTTGTCATTCCTGTCAAAATGAGTGTTTTTATGGTATAACTTGCTCTTTAGGGAAGAATTTTCAAGTCTGACAGATGTTTGGAACCAGGCACAGCTGTGGTAAAGAACTAAATGAGGCGATTCATAGTAAATAAACTTTTCAAGTCAATTGGGTTCCAAAGACCAAATGCAGCAGAGGGTACAAAGTGCCTGGGGTACCAGTACAGTGACTCATGAGGAGAATACAATTAAGGCATAGAAATGGAAGAAGCTATTTTTTGAAAACATCAGAGAAATGTAAAAAAATATCTAATTTTTATAAATTGGAATGTAACTTCTGAAAATGTGATCCATGGATTAGGATTTACTCTCACTGAAATCGCCTGGGGTTTGGTTTCAAATAGTTTCTTGGGCTCCAGGTCCAACAAAGTCAGGATATACAGGGGAATCTATGTGCTCTAAAGCTCTCCAGGTGACTGTCAGTTATGCTGAAGTTTCATAACCACATGCTTATTGTGAATGTTTTCTGTTAAAAAAAAAAAAAATAGTGGCCAAGAGTTGGCTAAGTAAATCTTGGGGGGATGTAATAGACACCTTTGAAATCTTTGCCTGGCATTGATGGGTTTTCTGAAAGTTATAGACTTTCAGTTCTTTAAAAGGCATTTCTCTATAATAATGGATTGCCCGCCTATGATTTTTCTAATGTTTACTCTTCATGTTCAAAGACACAATTTCCCAGTGAGCTGAGAGTTGAGCAATTCTAAAGCAAATTAAATCAATGTAGGGATCTGTTTGGTTAATTCAGATCAATAACACTTTTCTCCTCCATGGCATTTTATTCCCTAAACTAGATAGTTGTTTTTTAAAGTCCATGCTTCATTAATGGACTTAATTCATGGGGGGATTAGATAGCAAACTGTTAGATAAAAATATTTATTTTGTACCTTACTAAATAATTTTGTGCCTTACTAAATAATTTATTTTGTACCTTAATAAATGTGGAGCTTGAATACAATGACATAGGTTGCTGTATATTTATCTCTTTATGTGGCTATATTTCTATATCTTTTGGAGGCAAAAGTTGCAGTAATCCTCTGGAACTTCCTGACATCTCAGAACTTGGTAATTAATATTTAGTTGAAAATTGTTATTATATTAGTTCAAGTGGGATTATACACACATCCCTTGAGGAAGTTCTTCTTTTTCTAGTACCCATGTTACTAGTGATTGATTGATTTTTGAAGTCATATCGTCAGTTCTATCTTTCAGTTTTCAGTTCAATTTTAAACATATAAGTATGTATAAAGCTATAGGCAATTATATATAATGATTCAATAAGATTATTATATATGACTTATAATATGTGATTAAATGAGTTTCTTGGATTAAACTTATTTTATTACATTGAACTTAAATATGTAAGTTCAATTTAATGATATACATATACACACACATAAAATTACCACCATACCAGTTCAAATAATTTTACTTTACCAGGTTCTTACAATTCTATTCAGAGTGAATCACAAAGTTACACAAGAGAGGGCCAAATATTAGTTTCTCTTTTCCTGTCCTGTAGTCTGACACTCAGATTTTAATGGAAAAGGGGAAGAGGAGAAAGTGATTATATTGCTATTTTTTGAGGACAATTAGCACATTTGAAAGGGTTGAGAGGAGGGTCCTGCTTGAGTGTGTTTCTTGGTGCTCTTGTTATATTGTGTGCCTTTATCAGAGCACGTGTAACCCCATGCATTCATGTCTGTTTTAATATCCATTATAACATTCCCCACAGCTGGGGCCGTGCCTTATTTATCTTCCTGTGAATTCATGCACATAGTAGGCACCCCATAAATGTTAGGTTGGAAAACAAGTTTACAAAAATAATGCTTTTTAATGAATAAGACTTCTAGTATTTTCTTTGTCTATACAAGATGTTTCCAAGATTCCTTACTTTCTTTCTAAGAAAGTTTCTTTTTTTTTTTAAATCAAATTTTGACATTGCACGTGCTAGTAAAGAGACAATATAAGAGGAAATTAACAAAAACCAAGATGGACTTTTGAAATAAAGATGCTTGATACCCATTTCCTTTTTTCTCATTTGACATTCCAATTATGTCTAAATCATGCTGAAACACAGACCATCGGGATCAATTACTTTCTGCAGGTAGTATAGGAACAAATGATAGGGCTTTGACATCCTTCAGATTTAGCTGGAAATTTCTGGAGCAGTAGGAGAAAACATTCATGATTATTGCACAGAATGATAGACCCCAGGGATTAGAGACTACACCGGGGTTTCTAAAATGTCTAGTTTTATGGTGATTTTTTTTTCCCTGTTTTTGGTCATTTTGATGTGTATTCTAAGAGAAACTTTCCCCAAATTTCTGCAAATTGTATGTAGTAATATAATTGAAAGTCACGCAACATTGTTTTCCTTTTTCATCTCTAGTGACGTTCCATTTATAATTTTGCCTCAGCTAATCAAAAATGTAAGGGCTCTTATCAAGCTCCTTTTAAATAGGAAAACCTGATTTGTATTTGAAATATATATTCTTCTCCCACAAAGAAGTCATTGCTCATTTATTCTTCATAGAATCAAATGCAAATTCCACTGGATCATAAGAATGTGAACAATCTCTTGGTGTCTGTCTCTCTGATAAGTTCCCAAAAATTATAAACCGACTAATAAAAACCTTGAAGGCTTTCTGATACCATATGGTTCTGCTTCTTATCCTAGGGTGTCTAAAATGGTAAATATGTCTATTTTTGGGAGAAAGATGTTAAAATAAACATACGCATTTGTGATAAAATTTTGATGAACAAGGAGCATCATCTCAGAACATACATGCATTTAGGTGACTTTTTTGAACTGATATTTTTCATTGCAGAAGAATTTTCTCCCTGAATGATAAATGAAGAACTAGCCCACACTTTGCACTCTGAGACTTGAGGCTGACTATCATCAGGAAAAGGAGTCTCTGATTTCAACATTAGGAGCCTGCAGCCTGAAAGGTGTTCTCAACTATGGGCAATGCTATTTGTTTTACCTAATCAAACACAGCCGGAAGTGGGATCTTAGTATTTAAAATCTTATGTAATTCTAACACTAATTGGGTAGCATAAATCTTTTTGCATTTGTAGCATTTAGTCACTTGTGATTAAATACAATTTGATAATATTTCTGAAGCAATGAAATTGGGGAAAGAGATTACTGACTTTTCTAAACCATGACTGATGAGAAACAGAAAATTCATGACAATCAGGTGAAAATGAAGTTTGGTTATTTTCTTTCAGGTAGTATATTTCACAGAAGGAGAGAAAAAGACAAAAATACGTATTTAATTGCAGTTGTCCCTTAGTTTATTCAAACTCATTTGCATTGTGATAGATGAGATCTGTCTTTTTCTACCTCAAATAATCTCTTGAAAAGCGATCAGTTTTGCCAATTGTAATTTGCTTCCAAAGTGACTCTTTTCAAATTCATATTCTTGGAAAGAAATTCCAAGACAAAACAGATCACAAAACTTAAAATATAAGGTGTGAAATTTTCACTCCAAGATTTTAAATGAAAATGTATATAGCTGAATATACACGTTTACAGTCCTTGGATCTGTCTTATTTAAAAACATAAATTAACAATTTTAAACTCATAATTAAATTATCAAAGTAACTGAAAAGATACTGATTCAATCCTGAAATGAAGTTTTCATAAATAGGGTATGTGTTTCCTATAATTTCATATGTATGATATGTTTATATTTTTATGAAAATAGTTATGTATTTTATATTTATTTGTAGTGAAATATGTCCAAATATGTTGGGCTTTGTCAGAAATCAAAGAAGAAATCCTTCCTGTTGTGTATAGTCTAGGTAAACCTGGTCTTCTTTTTAGCAAAAAAAGCACACTACTGCAAAATAATGTTCTTTGGAAATGATTTTTTAAATTGGCTGCACATATGTGGCTAGACAATTTCTTTTCAAGCTAAATAAACATGATTAATTCTGGCAGTTACTCAGATGGCACAGGAACATTCCGACTTCATTTTATTATGATAAATTTATCACTGCTTTCTTGGAGAAAGAACACATTTTTATAACACACACTTTGTCTCTCGTGTGTGTGTGTGTAGACAGACATGTGCACACACATACCACTTCTCTTTAGGCTTCTACTTTCTTAAGCGTTGTGAATACTTCTTAAAGTTTGAATTTTAAGTTTCAAAATATAAAAATATAAAATTATACTTAATTCTTATCCCTGTACTAGTTTAGGTACATACTTCATATTCTTTGATTATTATCCATAACCATGTTCATATGTTTATGCAGCTCCCATGTTGTGGGACTGTGGTTTCACATAGTTCAACCATAAAATAATTAGAGCCAAGACTGCCAAGTAAAGTTAAAAGGGCCTGGTATTTTGAGTATTGTTTTGGGATTGGGAAAGATGGTCTTTATGGGGAAGGGATCCACATAACATAGGGATCATCAATTTGGATGCTGGTCACAATCAGGAAAACATTGGTTTTTATCTTTTTTGGGATACACAGAATAATAAAAAATTAAATTATGCAAAGAAGAAGCTGGGTATAACTTTAGTGATTTTAAATATTTAAAACACAGCTTCATTGAAGTAGTTTATGAGAAACACTAAAGCACATCTCAAAACACATTTTGGTGACGTTCTATGATATACTATAATGAATCCTAGTCTGTGATTAAGGTATGGTGTGGTCTTAGACAAAGCATTAAACTTTTCTGAGTATCGGTCTACTATGTTGAATTATCTAGTGTACCTCCCAACCCTTAAGATGTACCAATTTTCTACCATATTAAAATAAATGGGAAGGGCAAATTTATGGGACACTTGAATATTTTCAAGACACACAACCCAAGATAATAAATAATAGACACTAGGTTCTGGCTTTTATTATATATAGACCTAGGAAGCCTGAAATGTTGAGGGGAACAACTTATTTTTTCTTTAACATTTTAAAAGGAAACCTGCATTCTGAATGCAAATGTGTATCTACTTTGTAGGAATACAATAAAATAATTTGCAAACACTAGGAAGCAAGAAATAAGCCAAAGCTAAAAACTATAAAATTCTTGTTTATTTTGGGGAAAAAAGGATATATAGTTATATTTTAAAAAGTGAGGAATATGGATAACTTCTTAATAAAAACAAAGTAGAGGTTTTCTTGGCGTATCAAATCTTTAGGCCTAAAAGCATTGTCAACGTCTGCAGCATTAGGCTAGAAGCCCCACGCCTTGCATTATTCCTCAGTTCACATATTTAGGTTCCTGTACTAATGGGGTCAATCTGCTCTGTCTCATCTGGAGGGCTGAGCAACTGGCAAAGACAGGATTAGGGTGGAGAGAGGAGGGATGATGTTGAGCTAGAAGGTGGAGTCTCTTTACTTCAAGGCCGGCTGGATAGGAGAGGTGGAAAAGTCCTGTGCAGTAGGTAAGTTCATCCATCATGTTGTTATAACTATATGCTCATCCATTTACTAGTATTTACAATAATGTCATAAGAGTGGCAATTGTATGTTATTTTCATTATTTTTTTTTTATCTCAGTGTATGGCATAGTGCTGGACACTCACTGGACACTTAGAAAAAGCATAAATAAAAGATCCACAACTCCTGACTTCATGTGTTATGAAAACTGGATTAAGTTCTTTAAAAAACTGAATGACTTTCTTGAGTTTTCTTTTTTAAATCCTGCATGCTTTGACATGAATTTCTTTGATCTGTTAATTTGCAAGAATGCTTGGATCCCAGTAGTCACTGGGTGGGGACTTGAATTGGAGAAGGGTGCTGTGAAGGAGTCCTCCATGGTTGGGGGCTTCGGACTGGTGAAAGCAGCATTAAGGGCTGATGAACCAAGGAAAGTACACATTGAGGTGGTTCAAGAGAAGTTTACAAAAGGACCAGAGAAGTTGCAGAGATTTTTTTTTGTTTTACTTTTTAAGCCAGTCTAGAGGGACCTAAAAGCACTATTCATCAAATACTTTTTTTTTTACTGTGTTTATTGCAGCACTGGGGATTGAACCCAGGAGCTCTCTACCACTGAGCTACCCTTACTTTTGAGACAGGATCTTGCTAAATTGCCTAGGCTGGCCTCGCACTTGTGATCCTCCTGTCTTAACCTCCCAAGGAGCTGGGATTACAGGAATGTGACATCACGCCTGGCTTCACCAAATGTTGTGTACAGCAGCTTGGTAATGCTGGTGTTTGGAAGCCAAGCATCCAAGCTGTACATCTCAGGTTCACTCAGGTTATTAACTTGTGGTACTTGGTCCAGACTAGCTGTGCTTTTCCTTATTTGAAGGAGGGATGGGGGAAGGAGAAATGAAGGGAAGAGAAAAGACTATGCCCTCCAACTTTATTCCCCTCACTTCCTTATCAGTGTAGTCTGGTGCAGAATCTATTAAATTTCTCTTTTCATGGGACATATAGAGTATGTTCCTCTGATCTTCCTACCACGTTCCCTCAATAGGCATCACTTGGACAATTTGTCCATAGCTGGTTCTGATGTGAGCTCCTGGTTGAGCTACTGAGGACGCTCATCTCACACTCTTTTCCAAGCATTGAACACAAGCTTTGCCCTTGGATCTACCATGGGCCCCAGCGGTTACCTACCCGCCTTCTTCTGAATATTTATGCCCAAATGCCAGGATGTCGGATGCCCGTCCACTGCCATCACAGACCACCACAGGCACAGGAGGCGTGTCTCGGAGGTACTCCAACACGATGGAGATCACATTGGGCCCTCCTTCCACAATGAGTGCCACCACCGGAACCCCTTGACCGATTCCTGCATTAAAAAAGGAAAAGAAAAGGGAAAAAAGAGAAAACAACACAAAGCCAGCAAACCAAAGAAACAGAAAGAGAAACAAAAAGCAAAAACTAAAATTACTGAGCACAGGGGAGGTGACAACATATGAAGGGATAAAATACGGAGTGAAAATTTACAGAAAACTCATTAGCAGAATTCTTCCCCCAGGGCATCCATCTGACTTTGTGCTCTCCCCACAGCTGTTGGGATGCAGAACTCGGCTAAGGCACCAATTACCCTACTTTACAGTGGGGAGCCTAGGCTGAGGGAAGAGAAAGGAACAGGTTAACAGAAAAAGCACCGGGCCAGAGGATTGGAAGCTAAATGTGATCCTAAGCAAGTCTCTTATCTATCCAGTAGTTCTATTTCCCATATAAAAAATGGGAAGTTAAAATTGCTACCTTCCTGAAGTTATGAGAGCGATAAGAAAATGTTAAATAATTCTTTTTATTAAAGACTTTCAAAATCTGCAGAGGAGTTGTTGAATCAATTGCAGCCTAAACTGTGGGTCTGGCATCCTGACCACAGGTGATCAGCTTGATTACTGGTGCTCAGCAGCCTGGGGGTCCTAATGGATTACCCAGGAGATGTCAGCACCTGCCACTGTCACATTCTTCTGCACTGAGCAAGGTGTCAGGCATGTGATCACTACACGTTTGGTGAATTGAGTTGAATTGAGGGGTTTCACAGATCTTTCTGAAAATCTTTAAGCTATTTATTCCAAGTCATAACATGTTGCTATTTTTATCTATTTTTAAATTATTTATTTTTTAATTTTTTATAGGCTACATTTTGATTGTACACGAATGGGGTACATCATTTCATTTCTATGGTTGTACACGATGTAGATTCACAAAACGAACGAGAGACAATGGGATATTAAATCCATTTTCAAGTGACATTTCAAGTATCATCAGCATTCACTGGATAACTCCCTTTTGTTGAGTTGGTATTACGCTGTATTTTCTCTCCAGGCCTCAGAATAGTTAGGAAACTGAGCAGTAACATAAAAATGAGAAGGTTATCTTAAAAGTTCTCGTAAACAGATAAAATCAAAATCTTGTGCCACTTCTGTAAATATGAACTTAAAAAAAATCATACCTGTGATTATCTGAGTGTTCTCCCTTAGTCCCTTTTGCTGTGGTTTTATCTTATATCAAGAAAACTGCTTCCCAGTGACAAATAACAGTTTGGGATTTTGTTTCTTGCTCTAGAGATCTTATTCAACTTATGTGACCTATTTTACTTTTAACATCTGAGTACTTCAATCTTGCAGGACTTTAAGTTAGAATTTTTTTTTTTTTTTTTTTTTTTTTTTTTTTTTTTTTTTTTTATAATTTGAGTTTCATTTTGAAGGAATTTTCCAAATGCCAGATATACCAAAATGGATGCTGTTCAAATCTACACTTTAAAAACTGTAAAGAAAAGGATGACTGTTGATTAAGCTAAGGTACCGAGATTTCTTTTTGTTCTTCAGAAGGAATTGGGGGAGAGAAGTGACCTAGGGTCCTGTTAGTTTTTTTTGGATGGTGAGGTTTTGAGAATTACTCCTTCCAATCCAAGTAAAGGGGAGATAAGTCTTGTTGCTCTGTCTTGACCCAGGATCCCTTAACTGATTTGGATGCCAGGTATCTCTCAAGTTCTGGGTATCTATGAAGGGGACACTTGTCCATTGCTGCTGACCGTGACCACTAAGTAAGTTCCTATGGAAGTTGCTCTATAGATTGAAAGCTAAGTTCTCTCCTCTAGGAGAGAACGTGGTGTCTAAAAAATATCCACTCATGTACGGATTTGTATTTCTTTTTGTATACTTTGAAAGAGATGGCATCTTTTCCAATGTGAAATTATTTATGAGGTATTTCCCAAAGTACTATATACTTTATTTTTCACTTTGCTTTAGCACATGCTCCCATGCCTTTTATCAAGGAACAATACACCATCCTCCTATTTTACATCAAAAGGATATATTTAGATTAATTCTAGGATCTCCTACTAGAATTTGCCAAATTCTGACTCTTGAGCATGAATTTTAACAGTGGGACTTTAACTCTCAAACCAAGTGTGATCCACTATGTATTCTCATGGAGAAAGAAGTCCTAGAATAAACTTTTTAGAACGTTCCAGTTAGGGTCGACAGGACAGCAAGCAAGATAACTGAAAACCTCCCCTCCCTTTGACAGGGTTCATTAGTGCAAAAGATTGAATTCTTTTTTTAAGGCCAATTTTTATGACAGCAATAAACTGTCAGTTTATCTTCTGCCAATATATTTGTCAATGTATCAAAATGGTATAGCCTTTAGAAATACAGAAGCATTTTCAGGATAGGATTTCCTCTTTTTGGAATGAAACTGAATATAAATTAGAATAATTAAAGCAAATACATTAATACAGAGCTCAAAATTAAATGCTGAAAATTGGAGCAAAGTATTTCTTTTCTCGTTAATAATGTTTATAACCCCAAATTCTTTTCTATTTCCTTCAGTGATAAAACATGGAAAAAATTATTCCATAGACAATAAAAGCTATTATAGCTTAAAATAAAAGCATTTTAAAATTTCTTAGTTATGGGAGATAGAGAAGCAGGTTAGGTATAAAAATAGCATGCTTATTATAAATTAAACTTGCTTATATATAGTAACATGAAGCTTTTCTGTCACATCTGTCTTTCACACACTGAGCCTTTGTTTCCAGAGAAAGAAAGTGATACCTATTAGTTAGCAATGACCTAGAGCAATGATTCTTAGCCTATTTTGTGGAGGCAAGAATCTTAGAACTCTGTGAATCTCATGAAAGCTAGCAACCCTTTCTTCAGAAAAGTGCACATATGAAAGGACACAAAAATGCCTCCATGCAATTTCAGGGGGTTCATGGATCCTTGAAGCCTATCTGTGGATATCTTGATAATGGACTTTACAAAACCTCATCCTAAATAATAATATTTTGATACATCTGTAGAGACCATTAATTTGTTGTTTTGTGTAGCTCACTGAGGCAAGTTCCAGGTTGGGTTTTCAAACAAAGTTCTATGTCTAGGGGAACTATGTCAGGTCACTGCTACCCAGTTACACTGATTGGCTAAACCTTCCAGGTGAAGCACTATTGGGATGTCTCTCCTCCCTTCTTCTTTCTCTAAGCCTTTGTTTTTCATTAATTTTTCTGTTTAAACTTTGCTAAATTACATTTTGGACATAGGATATTTTAAAAATCTGTGGGAAAAATTCACAAATACATAAATTAGAATCTGTGGGATGTGACTTTTTAGTAAACAAACAGCTTTATAAAATACCAAGAACAGTACATTTTTATTAGCACAAATAAAACATTTTGAGAATCCCCTGCATATGTAGCAGGACTAACAGGGCTCACTGCTATTTTTCTAGTGTTGTAATACACACACACACACACACACACACACATATAATTGCCTTTAGACAAGACAAGTTCGTCACAAATTCTGGTTTGCTCAGCTAAACCTACAGACCATTCAACAACTCCCACCCCTGAGAAAATGTGATGTGATTTAGACTGAAATTTTAAAAAATATGTGTTATTCAGGAAAAAAGTTTCTGTAGATCCCTAAGGGAACTTGTGTGTATGTGTTTAAATTCTTCTTTTTTTTTTTTTTTTTTTCTTGTGGCGGGGGTGGGGTAGGGAGGAGGGGAGGTGGTTTTGGAGAAAAGTAGGTTAATTCCTTACTTGATTGCAGTCATTTTTCATCTTCTTCCATAACCAAAGTCTTGCAGTAGTTCTTAGAGATTTCCATTAGAATTTAATTTTAGAGCAATCTTTAAGTTGCTTTAAGCAAAAAGAGGCAAGATGCCACGCTCTTCAGATTTTGCAATTTTGGAACTGGAAACATCATAGCACACAAAAACGTGAGTTTGAGTAATGGATTTAGCAGCTGCATTCTACAGGGTTCTGGGTTGACCTAGGGCTTTCTAATTACCTGTGGAGTCCTAATTATTTGTGTAAGATAACCTCTTAGACTTTGGTCACTCTTCATTCTGACTGCTAAGCAATTCAACCTGCACTCTCAATGAAGTAAAAAGTTTGTAGGTTGGGTTAAACAAAGACTGGGTTAGGCATTGTGAGGGAGATAGGTGGCAGGCACAGAAGAAGTTCTTAAAATTTCAAACAGCTTTTTTTTTTTTTTTATAAAGCATTTCTCTCTTCTGAAATGAAATCATAATCTATGATCAGTTCAGGCATTTGTGAAAACATTTTGGTATAGTGCAGTGAAATGCCTCAATAGCTGAGAATTTTATTCAAACAAATGCTTTGGTTTTATGTGAAGATAATCATATATGATCTAAGTGTTTATAGGGGTCATTTATTTGATGTTGGAAAATAGTTCTTTTTTTTTAGGAGATACAGTATAAGAAATTATTCTTTGTGTGTGTGTGTTTATATATATATATATATATATATATAAATTTAGTTGTCAATGGACCTTTATTTATGTCCATGAAGTGCTGAGAATTGAACCCAGTGCCTCACACAGGATGCTAGGCAAGTGCTCTACCACTGAGCCACAACCCCAGCCCAGGAAATTATTCTCTACTTAAGTCTTAATGCCCACAGGCCACAGATCATGATTACTATAGTACAGGTCATTCAGAGAGGGTGGTTTCTACTTTGTGTGAGATGACTTCCTGTAGACCTTGTCTATCTCAGGACTGTAATTGTCAATGGTGGGGAGATATTTCTATTTACCAGTTAAAGCTTTGTAGCAATAACAGGACCTTAGTTAATTCTTGGCCTTGCCAGCTCTGGGATTATGTGATTCTTAGTTTTTTAAAAGTTTGTGTGGAAAATTCATGTTTCAAAACAACATGGTGAAACTTTACCAATGTTTTATGTTACACAGCTTTGCTTACATGATTATAATTTGCACAACATTAAAAGACATTGAACATGTCCTCTTCATTCAAACTCTTCCTTGAATTGCATGGGCTTTGATTCAATGGTTGATTCTGTCAACGGAAACATGGTCACTATCTACTATATTGAGATTATATAATGACACCAAAACAACTAAGTGACCCCCTAAGAGACTAATTTTTCAAGCAGAACCTTCTACAGACTTGGTGGACATCAGCAATTACTGTACTGATGAATGGGAAGAGATCAATCAAGCTATGTGCCTCATTTTAATGGGTATCAATTTTCTGCTTATTTGAGGAAGAGTTTCTGAAGCTTGTACAATACCACAGCTTAGATTTTTGATTCCCTTAACTAGTTAGTGCATTTTCTCTATGGTCTGCAAAGTGTGAGATGGATGTAAGAAAGTTACATAAATCTGGTAATCAGTTGTGTTTAAGAATGACAACATTCAACATTTTTCTTTCTCAATAAAGTGTTTCTTATAATTAGGAAGACTCCAGGTTGTGAATATGTGAATATTCAAGTACATTTGTGGAAATATTATACAGGGAGAATGTTTTGATATGCTATGTTTTGTAGAAGGAAACATTAGAAATTTCTGAACTACTTAGCAGAGTGAGCCTTAGAAAATACATAGGAGTCATATAAGAAAAAAAATGCATCTTATTTTAAGCAGAATATTTTCTAGGTCTTCTACAGAAGCAGATATTTTGGATAGTGCCTTTATTTTTTTGGAGGTAGGATACATTATTTATTCAAGACAGTGTAACTGGAATGTATCTAACTTTACTTGGAAATGGATAATAAAATATTTTTTAGTGAATTTTTGTGAATTTTTGTACCCAATTGTTGAATGCCAAACCCATGCACACCAATCCTGTGTGCTATTACAATTTATTAGTTTTTAGTTATACATGAGAATCCATTTTGATAATAATTATACAAGCATTAAATATCTTATTCTTGTTCTTTTTAGGTATACTTGACAGTAGGTGTATTTTGACATATTATACATACATGGAGTATAACTTATTCTAATTAGGATCCATTCTTGTGGTTGTACATGATAAGGGGATTCATTGGTGGTATATTCATATATGTACATAAGAAAATTATTCTGTACCTAAATTAATGCTAAGGAAAGCATTTAGAAATATAAAGAACTTCATGAACTATTAACCAGTCAAAACAAAACCACATGTGACAAGATGCTTCACTTTAGGACTAAGCAGAGGTAAAATAATGTGAATTTTTCCATATCTTCTCCTGTCATTACCTATCTATGGCAATTCTTACTGGTAATTAACTTGACAGAGTTCCTCCATATACAGTCCTCCCATATTTGAAGCTAATATCACCCCAACACAATAAACATGCCTCTGTGTATTTTATTTTGGTATGTGACTTCTCAGCAAATGTGGCTGGAGATACGGGGTTGTCAAGATACTGAAGATACAGGGTTTGGATTAATTGGAATGCCTCCTTCAGACTGAGAAAAAAAATTGAAAACTAATGGTGCATAGCATTCCTCATCCTTCAGACCTAGAATGTGAAATCTATTGAATTAATATGGCAAATTCTTTTATTTTCAATACTGCTGAACAGTATTGAACAGCACTTAGAATCTGAAACTTAATTTTCCAACCCAAGAACTGTACAGAATGTATATTATCAGACCCTAGACATTTTTATAGAAATCCTATAGTAGCTTCTATCAGCTGGTCTCCATTTGAGTGTTGTCTTTTTGCTTTGTGCTTTGTTTTTCTGTCCAGAAAATCAGAGGCCAAAGGACAGAACCAGGGAATTGGATGAGTGGGGTTGACCGAGAAATCCTCCTTTTTTTGGACCAGAGATTGAACTCAGGGGCACTTGACCACTGAGCCACATCCCCAGTTTTATTTTGTATTTTATTTAGAGACAGTCTCACTGAGTTTCTTAGGGCCTTACTTTTACTGAGGCTGGCTTTAAACTTGTGATCCTCCTGCCTCAGCCTCCCAAGCCGCTGGGATTAAAGGCATGTCCGTAGCACGTGGCTCTGAGAAATCTTGAAAGTCAGTCAAAGAGGTCCCTGTAGAAGGTGTGCTGGAAACACCCTTCTGTGCTCTACACACACTCCTCTCTCAGAACTGACCTGCACACAGCCCTGAAGGGCAGCCTTACTTGTCTTTTTCCAAAGCTGATTGGATGAGAGATGGTCACCAGATATGCAGTGGGTCAGATTTGCCTTCCCAGAAGTGGGGTGAAGATCCTGAGATCAAAGTGACTATCTAGGAGGTGGGCTGTAAGGGTACTCCTTTTTTGGAGTTAAGCCTCCATTAGTAGTGGCTCTGATGGCACTGTGTGGGGTTGAATCAATGAACAAAAAGCCCCGTATGAAGGAAGAAAACAGAAGCAAAGGGAATCATGGAGGGGAGAGATCATATGAGCCAAGTGAGAGAGGAAGGAGAGACACAGATGCAGAGAATGGGAGAGGACCATAGATGGCCAACTCTTCCTATAGACATAGATCCCTTTATTTACTTTTGAGTGAGTTTGTGTTTATTTGCCACCAAACATTCCCCTCCTCAGCTTCACCTCTTCTTGCTCCAGGCAGTCTTTATTCATCTTTCACTACTCTGAAGATCCCCAGGGGCACTTTTTAAGCACAAAACTGCAAGGAGAGAGAGAGTGTGTGTGTATGTGTGTGTGTGTGTGTGTGTGTGTGTGTGTGTGTTTGTGCGTGCCTGTAAAAGGTAGTATTCGGGTCAGTGTTGAGTGTGTGCCTAGTATCTTCTGGTGTCAGGTGGGGCTCCATTTGGAGCAGGATTGATGACCCTTTTGGTGGAAGCCTGTTTACCCGCTATGGTAAGCAGCTCTGCTTTTCTCACTTAAAGAGGGAGTTGCCTGTGTGGTATATCAGAAACTTCAGTCTGGCAACAGAAAGGAGGATGATTAGATCCCATCTCCCCAGAAGTCTATGCCCTCCTCTGAATAGCCATAGTTCTCAGAGAGCAGCACCATTTCCTACATCCCACCTCATTTGGGGACATTTGCCTGTTCCCTTCCTGGTAATGTGGGTCCCATGCTTGGGCCTTGCCTTGATCTCAGTGGACTTTTCTGGAAGGACTTCCATCATTATCATCTCTACATCCTGGAAGATTTGACCCATCTTCCCTGCCAGATGAAGCCTTTCCTGAGGCCATGGGCTGCCTGTTGAGCAGTGGACAGGATCTGTTATTACCCTGTTCCATAAGGGCCTCTACCTCCATCTATCTTGGGCTTCCATTGACTCGCAGTTCCACCTATTGACTTCAGCATATGTGTATCTAGTCTATTTTAGTTCCTGCTACTAGAAATCCTAAGAGTGTGGCTAGACTTCACAAACTTAATAACGTATGAGCAGGAACCATGCATGTCCTAGAAGGGCAGAAAAGCAGCTTGATAAAGATTCATAGAGCAAAAATGTATTCTCATGTCCTATGTAGTATCCAGTACATAGATGAGCTGTATAATGCATGGGTCCCTTGGGTAATATGTGAGTTGTTATATAGCACTTACAACCTGACACTTAATAAGGACTTCATGGTTAAACACAGGTAAAAAGATACTTATTTACATTTATTAAGCTTATGCTGCTTCTTTAAATGTATAAATGACTCATAAAGATGGAAGAAAACTGAATGCAATTTATGTGACTAAATTAAAAGAATGACAAATGTTTTGAAACATATTTTTCTAAACTTTGAATAATTTCTCACGCACAACAATAATATGCTGAGAAAACCATATGCCTTTATCTTATATCCAAAAGGCTAAAACTTTCTGCTTTTGGGTAAGTGACCTTTTGTATCACTCCCCAAATGTCTTCTTCTTACTGCCTCAATCAACTTATTAAGTCTTTTGAGTTCTGTGGGTTGGAAAGAGATGTGAATGCCAAATAACAAAACCCATAAACCAACTCCAAGTGTATTATATGCTTACAAACTAACTTGGTTTTTTACTTTATCAATGGGAACTGTTATTCCCTCATGGTCAGACAGCTCTGATTGAAATATTCTGCTATTAATGTCAATGTACTATCAGGCCATCTAAGCAGCATCCCTGTGAATCATTTCAATAGAAAGAGAATGTCCAGTCCCAAGGGTGGTAAGGCAAATATTACTTTCATAAAAGAAAAAAGCTAGCATTATTTTCTTTGGGCCATTGTTTGAAAGTTGAATGTTTTAATGTAATTGATCTAAGTCTACAAGAAAACAAAACTATGGTCTTAGTCTTTGCTCTTTTCAAAAACCCACATCAAAAGGCTGAACTTGCCTTCTCAAATGTAAGGTAAACTGGAGTGATTTGAACTCATTTTACTTTATAATATCTTGCCCACACTCCCTTATGATTGTGCCAGGATCTATGTCCACATCCCATGCAAGTTTCTTGGCAAAATTAGCAAGAAACAGAGCAGCCAGGGGAATTATGGATTGCAAAAACATGGGAAGACCTAACCCCTGATTCAGGGAAGAGCTGGTAGGGAGGGAAGTGGTAGGAGTGAGAGATATGTTGCTGTTGGCGATGTATATCAATTCACCCTTCCCAAAGTATAAAAATAAGTTTTTTCTTTGTGTTCAGGGATACTGCAATAATTTCTCCCTGCCCCAAATAGTTATTTTCCCTTTTAAGAAACGCTATTTTGACCTTCTTTCTATTAGAAACTTATATTTCTGCTCCAAGTTTCAAAGACAAGTCTTCTGCAGTCTCCTTCCTTTCACCTCCATTAGGTGGAATTAACCGTTCTCATTTGTGTGATTTTACACCATTTTTTAAAAACTCTTGCCAATGAATATTCTTTATACATTTGTCAGTCAACTATGCTAGAATAAAGAAAAAATTCTCCCAGAACTTTACATATCTCTTTTGAAGTTGTATCTCATTAATTAGACATCTGGGCATCTCTTTTCTCTGTTATGCAGATTTATCTTTGTGATTCTAGCATGTCATATGATGCTCTACCTGTAGTAGTTTTTCACTACAATTTGGGATACTAAAGGCAGACAGGAAAGTAGGATATTGAATTATCATTCTAGTATATGCAGATCTCTCATAGCTTAAATGATGTAATTATTTCTATAGAACATTTTCAATGTTTTACATCATGGGTAATTTTCTGTCAGTCGACTGACAGATTCACAATACTCAGATATGATTTAAAGTCCCATGAAATAAAGAATGCTAAATGCCTAGAGTCTGTGCTCCGTGGTTTTCAGTGGACTACTGAATTTGCTTCCTGATTTCACTGCTTCCATACGATCTTCACATACCTGCTAGTTATCACTTATGAATACCATCTTTCTGGAAAAATCTAGTGGATTCCAATTGCTTAAGCCCACATCCTTCAGTGTTGTTACAGGCTCCCCTTGTTCTGAACCCACCCTTCCTTTGCATCCTCATGTGCCTCCATAGTTCTTTCTCCCTAACCCTTCTTTTAAAAGAGTATCTTTATAATCTGTCATGTAGAATTATTTTCAAACTTCCTTAGTTATGCTAATTTTCAAAGAGGAGTATCTTTCACCACATCTGTGTTCAGGAGGGTATTTTTTCCTAAGCACATCCTTGGGTTTTCTCTGCCTCTTAACTACCTCAGCCCTTCTGTAAATTTGAAAAGAATAGCTGGGTTTGGTCACCCAGTCATGTCACTTTTCCTCTTGGAATGTGCTGCCTGCAAGGAGCCTGAGATCTTTCAGGCCCTCCAGGGGCTCTGCTCTGAAGATATGTAGCAAAGTGAGGATGTGAAGGCTCACTGTGGGGTTCTGTCTAATTCTGGGGTGTCATTAAGCCAGTTTGATACATAGACCTACAGCCACATCTGCCCACTTGTTCTCTGTAAGTAATCAAAATGAAATTTTGGGTTCTACCCAGTATACTTTTATTTCTCAAATTTTTTGGAACTTGGATGAGGGAGAGGGATACAATTTATTTTTAGTCCCTCAGAGACTCCAACTCAATCTTAAAAGTCTAGTTCAAATGTTACCAGTTCCCAGGACCCTTCCCAACTGCCTCAGGTAGTATTACATTTTCATTCCTTTGTGGCCCAATGTTCACTTAAACTGTCCTTTGGCAGTTATTTTTATTGTGCCTTGCTTTTAATGAATGTCTGGTGTTTTTCCTGGAAAATTATAAGCTCCTTCTGACTGACACTCCCCCACTCTCTTGGGTAACGTGCTGGTTCCCATAGTGCCTCACCCTGAGAAGGTAGTTCAAACAAATGCTCGTGAGAAAAAACGAGAACAACGCTAAAATGTTTAGGGATGTGTACTTTGGGAACAGTACAGCCAAAGCGACAGGAATAAATTGATAGCTATAAAAGGAATGACTGTCATACCTCTGCTGATATGTCCTGTTGAAAGCGGAAGTGACAGTCATTTAGGTGACCCTATGACATCCTTTCACAAGCCTTACCTGCTGGACCTAAGCAGTAATCAGAGACCTAGAGAAGAACATGCTGGCTGAATGGGTGGGTGTTCCTATTTCACATGTCCATATGAATTATATTCAGAAAAAAATTCTTAGGGACTAGAATAGACAATTTTAGTTCAGCTATCTTACACTTTTAAATTGAAGCTGTGCAATTTCTCAGAAATGGACCCGGTTAGAGGAACAAAGTGTCTCTCTCAGCCACAGGGGAGAAAGATGTAAACAAAAGTTTACGTTCTTCCCCTTGCTGGAAGGATGCCCATGAAGTTATTATTTCCTCTGGTTGAAATGAATAGAACTGTGTGACTCAAATGAAAACCAAATTCTGATCCCACTGAGGCGATTGATCTGTTTTAGGAGCTAAGGGGCACTAGGCCAGGGATGACCTTCATTCACTTCCAAGGTTATTAAAATAACAACTGCTGTTATTATACATGAGACTAAGGAAAGGCATTAGTTATTTTAGATCAATTATTTGGATTGCTGTTGATGCCATATTGTGGGGTTCATTTCTGATCCAAGTTAAAAAAAAATGATAAATTGTTCTTATTTGGTTATCTGGGCATCTTTTCCCACATAAAAATTGTAATGTCAGGTCTGATCAAACCTTTACTGTGATTAAATCCTCAGTGAGAAATAAGGGTGACAATGTTGTGGGAACCTTCTTCCTCTTGTTTCATATTCCACATGGAGGGAGCTTGATTAGTGTGACACATCTAGCCTGTATCCTTTTCTGCTGTTGTCTATACAGGAAATTCATTCATTAACTGATTAGTATGGTTATTCTCTCTCTCTCCCTCCCCATCCCTCATTCTCTTTTTATTTTGTAATGTTGGGGATTGAACCCAAGGTCTAACACATGCTAGGGAATTTCTCTACCACTGAGCAACATCCTTCACATCTATTGTCTATTTCTTGATTGGCTAGAACTAACTATTAAAAGTTCTTCATTGAAGGGGATTTGACTCTTTCTTCCTTTGCCTCCAGGGACCAGTGCTAGTAAGTGATCTTTGTGAAGGTCTCTGAGAGCTGACGTGAGTAGACAAACCTATTTGACCCCCACACTGTCATTATCCAAAAAAAGTTATCATTAATAAAAATGACACTTTGATTTCTACCTACTTGATTGCAGTGACTCTCTGTCAATTTGATTCTTATCAAGAATGGGGGATAGTGTATTGGGTTTCCTCAAGCTAACACTATGAATTACAATTCTGCCATTTCTGTTTCTGCCATTTACTCTGCAGGAGCATCTAACAATTTGAGCTTTTGGTTCTACTTTGGGAACCTGGACTTATTTTTTAAGTGCAAATATAACTTTCTGAAAGAAAAAAAGTAATATTGTTATAGTTCTTATAAGGAAACAATGGCTATATGTTTAAAAAGCTAATTACAAATGAAATAAAACCAACATTACTTATGAATTTCTGGGTTGCAGTGAATAATTAAAAGTGAAGTGATATGCCCTGGGACAATTAAGGGCAGTTTCTCTTTCCCTAAGGGAAGGAACAGTCACTGAGCACGTACCAAATGTCAAGCATTCAGCCAGGCAGGTAGTCTATGCTTTCATAGTCTGCTCAACACACCTATAATAGAGATGCTATTATTCCTATTTAAAGTTAAGGAAATTGAGGGGTAGAGAGTAAACTGTAGACTTCACATAACCAATAATTGTCTGAAGTGGATTTCAAGCAGTGATCTATTAGGAATTCTAGAATCTGTACTCTAAGCATTTGGTTCTATGCACTAAGGGGACCATATCACTTATCATACAACCCGGACACATTTGTGGAGGGGTTATCATTGATAATTACTCTCTGGTATGACAGGTATGAACTTGAACTATTTAATTCACACCAGATGGAGTATATATGGTCACTCTATTTCACTCATATCATAGGCTCTCACACTCATTTTTGGTAGCTTTTAAAATTTGATGCCAATCTTAGATATTTAAAAAGAGGCCTGTGTTTGTTCCCTGTTCCCTGTTGCATCACTTTCTGGCTTAAAAAGGTCAAGACTCCCTGCTTTGGGGTTTCTAGTTGCATCTAAACCACAGCTGTTCATTATCAGAGTTATGCCTTTCTCCAGACACAGGGAGGGATGGAGCTCCAGGGAAGGAGTAGATCATTAAGAAAGGAAAAGAGCAACAATACACTAGCACCTGGTAAACTCTAGATAGGAGAAAATACCAATGGAAAATTTTCTTCTCATGTTCCAGCATATCCCTAATGGTGCTGAAAATAAACCCTGCTACTTTTTCTCTTGGAAATAAATGCCTCATTACATTATATCACTTAAATGCACCCAGTACATGAGGAGGAGGAATTGGGAGACAGTTATGGCCCAGAGGCATGCAATGGGTATTTTGGGTCCTTAATCACTGGAGTATTTAACTTCATTATCTCGCTCTGTCATGTCTGCATGTCTGTGTGAAACAGCTACTTGACTTTTCCCCACTGCTGGCACTGAATAACCATTTAACTCCAATAATAAGTGCCAATACCATTGTCTAGAAATGGGCTATCCTAAGGTTACCATTAAGAAAATAGCACTATGAGGGCTTTTAAAATGTCAATTCTAATATGCAAAAGCTAGTTTGCCCATTGAAAATTATTGTAGGAAGGGGTGAATAGAAATCACCATTTCAAGTCATGGGCTCTTCTCAGTGTCTGCTCTAGAATAATTGCTCTTGATTTTAGCATGTCAATGAAACGCCTACAAGAGCTATTAAATTACACACTACTGGGCTCCATTCCCAGAACTTCTGATCAGTAAGTAGGTCTAGAGGGAGATCTGAAAATTATATTTCAAAGGAATTTCCAGGTGATGTTATTGGATTACACTCGAGAATCAGCACCCTAGCATAAAATTGCAGGGAGAGATTTTTGCCTGTGTGTGTGTGTGTGTGTGTGTGTGTGTGTGTGTGTTTAATTTATGTGGCCTCAGAGAAAATAAAAGTCCATGGAGTATTGAAACACCCATGAACAACATGTTTCCAGTAGTCTATTTTAAGGTAAACTAGGCATCAGCAAACTTTTTCTGTAAAGGGCCAGATGAGTAAACATGTTCAGCTTTGTAGGCCAGATGAACTCTTAAAACTATTCAACTCTGCAGTTAGAACATAAAAGCATCCAGAGACAGACACTACATTAGGAATTAGTGTGGTTACACTGCACTAGAGCTTTATTTTAAAAAAATGATGGTTCCCTGGATTTGGCTCATGGGCTAGTGTATGTCTACCCCTGCCTGGGCTTAATAATATGGTAAAAAATGATTCACAGAAGGCCACATCTGTTGATTTGTTAAGACTGAGTGTGTCTATGATCCATGAGATACTGTCCAAGTTGAAAATTTGATCCTGTAAACCAAGAATTGATAGACAACTTACTTGTATGTTATTGAGATGGTGCCCTTATTGAAAGATAAGCATTCTTGCAATTCAGCCCTGAAATCCAGGTATTTGGGACTGTTTCATCAAATACACTATCACTTTACTCTGTTTTAGTAAGGGCTTCACTGTACTGGTGAAAATTGCCTGCATATAGATTTAGTACATTCTCTACCTGGTGCTTTACCTAGAAAAAAAGAATATACTTAATTTTTATTTTCTAGGGTAATTTATTGAGCTACTAACTAGATTTTGTTTTCCATTGGTTTTCCTTCCCTTCTTTTCAAAAAAGGGCCACTGGGGTCAAGGTGTGTGGGTACTGGCCAGAGCTACTACAAAGCAGAACTTGCCTGAAGATAAACTCTTTGGGTGGCTTCTGCTACAAACACACTACTATCAACAACAACAACCCCAAAGCTCACTAATGTTCTGAAGGGGAAGAAAAGAAAGGCAAGTGTCTTTGGTACTGGAGATTGAATTCAGGGGTGTTATACTACTACTGAGTGATAGCCCCAGCCCTTTTTATTTTGGGGGGTCTAGCTAAGTTGCTGAGGCTGACTTCAAACATGTAATCTGCCTCAGCCTTCTGAGTCACTGGGATTACAGAGGTGTATTGGCAATTTCTTTGATGGAGAAAGGCAGGAGCAGGTGAGGTAGGGAAGAAATCCAAGTGATAAGAAAAGTCTTAAAACATCCCTGAATGGGGCTGGGGTTGTGGCTCAGTGGTAGAGCACACACCTAGCACGTGTGAGGCACTGAGTTCGATCTTCAGCACTGCCTAGAAATCAGTAAGTGAAAGAAAAGTATCATGTCCATCTACAATGAAAATAAATAAATAAATAAACAAACAAACATCCCTGATAGTTACAGTTGGCCATTCCTTCCTCTTGGAAATACACTTACTTGTTATTGGGCATCCTCACATTTCGCTTTCTTGGTTTCTCTCTTACCTGACTGGCTGTTTTTTTAAATCTTTTTCCCTGATTCCTCTTCATCTATTCAACCTGGGATATGAAGATTGTTCCAACACTCAGTTCTTGGCCCTCTTGTCTCTCATCTTCCCCACTAGTCTATTTAAAATTGCAGCCCCTTTCTTGCACCCCCTTTTCTGCCTTCTCTGCTTCATTTCTCTCCTTGGCACTTGTCAATATATATTTTGCTTTCATCTATCATCCTTATTTTCTATGTCCTTTTCCCCCCATGTAAGCTCCACAAGGGTGGAAATGAGCACAGGATCCTGTCTGAGGGAACTGTTGTAAAATATATCCTAGGATGCTGAACTGAGACTTCTGAGCCTTGGGGGTCAGAGAGGCTAACAGTTGTAAAAATCCCACTGGCTTTACTTGGTATGAGCATCAAAGGCACACAGTTTGGAGTGATCAAGTGAACTTGGACTCTATCACTGGTAACCTTAACTGAGGGAAGATGTCCTTCCCAGTTTCCCAAGTACTCTGTAAGGATGGAGTGGGAGCAAAAGGGTGTGGGTATATGGGGGGTTATAGTTTGTATCTTCAGTATCCCTTCTGTGTGTTAAAGGGTTAGTCCTTAAGATGGCATTATTGGGAGGTATGAAATCTTTAAGAGTTGGGACATACTGAGAGGTCTCTAAGTCACTGGGTTGTGCCCTTGAAGGGGTTTGTGGGATCCCAATCTCCTTCTCGTCCTCTTTTTTACTTCCTGGTCATGAGTTGTTTTGCTCTGACACGTATTCACGCTATGATAGACTGCCGCACCACAGGGCCAACCAATCATGGACTGGAACCTCTAAGGCTATGAGCTAAATAAAATTTTTCTTTTTATAAATTGATCATCTCAGGTGTTTATTATAGTGATGGAAAGCTGACTAATATGGAGGTAGTAGAGAAGAATCCTAATGAAGATTAAGATTGAATTTACTGAAACCTGGATAGAAAGGGTCCTGCAGTTAGATTTATTTGAATTAAGGAAAATTTTTATTGTGTGACATTTCCTACATGCCTAAGTTTATGAGGAATAATTTATACTTGCTACAACAGTTCTCGACTAATGAGAACAAATACATGAATAGAACAAAACAAATCTTGCTCTGTGTATGTATGCCAAGAAAACAGAACCTGAGATTAGAAACACAAGGGTGAACTTTCTCCTCTTCCCAAAACTCTTCATGTGGGCACACCATGTTCAATTGCTGCTTGCTTCACAATCTCCCCCGGGATTTATAATAAATCATAATAAATCCTAATGTGCAGTGGAATCAGTATGTACCCCCTGTGTTCTTCTGCGTAGAGGAAATGCTGCTAATGAGGGTGGGTTCAGCTCAAATTTGGTTGACGACCAAAGGAGCTGACTCTTCAGTCCTCACCTCCCTGTGTTGGCAGAGGCACACCAGTTTCCTTCGCTCTGCCTCTTCCAGCAGGGAATGCCCACAGAACCCCATGGGAACCTGGAGGTGCCAAGGCTTGTTAGAGTCACTGATTCCTCAGTCTGTGCTTTAGGACTTGAGTGTTTGCCTTCTGGGTTGTGGCATGCAGAACTCAGCACAGCTTTTGAAATCTGGCCTCCAGTGCAGAACAGGGACAGCCTATTCGGGGAGGGGAAGGACTGCTTATTTGTTGTAGCTATGGGTGGCATAAAAGAAAAAAAAATCTGTTTGGCAATTATTAGGGCATAAATTCCCTATTTCTTTTTTGTCATTTTCTCCCCTTGGGGCTTAAGGATATTGAGCTGAGGTTTAAGGTTAAAAGAATAAAATGATGGCAGCTTGATTAGTTACAAGCAGGAACACTATTTCTCATCATTTCTCAAGTCTATTTGAATTATATTCACTTTTACATCCATGAGTTTTAAGAGCATGAAATGCTCCAAGTACTTTGAAGGAATCAACAAATTATTATAAAACCTGGGAAGGGACTTTGAAGGGTCCTATATAAATTCCTTGGCATTCACCATCTTAAGCAAATTAAACATTTTGGCTCACTTTTCTTGTAGATCTCTAGGGAATGAGATACCATATCTCTTCTAAATATATTTCACTGTAAAATTGTTCATTATGTACTCAGCACAAATTTTCCCATTTATTTTGTTTCTCTAACTTTCCACAGTGAGACATGCATTTCTATCCACTGGATTGATTGAAATCTAGACCGAAAAACAGCCATTGTCAATTATCACTTTGAATAAGTGAGGAAAAGTCAATAGTTATTTTATTCTGTGTAAGTGAAAATACTTGAAGCCATGATAGCATTGAATGCTGCAAAAAATTTTCTTAGACTTGCATAAGATGGAAATGATCTAATAACAAATCACGATTTAACAGGAACACAGTCAAAATTTCCCAGACTAAATGTTGTCAAGCACACGAGACAGAAGTATGCATTTGCCTGTACATGTTCCATTTATTTTTCCTCCTTGAGTCTATTATTTTGTCTTTCTGTTCTAGCTTTTAATACCTAAGCCCTTCTACTACATTTCTACATCAAGCTAGAAAACAGAGCTAAAAACTGGGCTAGGAAAACCAAGTGTTAATATTTACAAGAGTAATTTATTGAGCACCTGCTTGCACATGCCAGGCACTGCACTAAGTTTTCAGGATGATAAGAATGGACAAGACACATGCTTTGCTCTGTGGGAGCTCACAATCTACATGTGATGGAGGACAGAGCAAGAAGATGGGCAGATGTTAGTATCACCAAAAGAAGAGGTGCTATGACAGAGGTTTAGACAGAGTGACATAGGAACACAGAGGAAGTGGTGAATGTGGGTCTATGAAAATCAGAGGAAGTGAAGGATTGGGATAGGCAGAGAAGAGATATTCAACCTGAGACTTGAGAATGCAGGTTTTGGCCAGATAGGTAGAAATAGGAGAGGATAAAATTTCAGCAAATATCGAAAAGGAACAGAAACACATTCAATGGGTTGAGTTGTTTAAGAAAAACTAAGTATTTTGCAATGGATGCGACAGAAGGTCCACATAATATTATGTTGAATAAGAAGCTTTAGAAAAAATGAAAAATACGGAAGATTTTTTCAGTTAGCAATGAAACAAGGAAGAGGTTGGATCCTTTCAGGAAGGTCTCTGTTATCATTGATAGAGAATCTATTATATCTATTATATCTATTATATAGCAACAATAATTCTTCTGACTTTGAGGTCAAAATGCCAGTCAAACATTTGCAATCAAAATCATTCTAATCAGCAAAGAGATTTCAGAGTTCTTCCCTGCATGGAAAAGTGCCTCCAATATCTGATCAGAATGGTAGAGTGTTTCCCTACTCAGACTTATAAACAAATAAGAATTGTCCGTCCTTGAACAATTCCAATTTGGAAAAATCTTTACTGAAAAAGAGAGAATGCCCAGATTGAATAGGAAGAGAGTCAGATGAATAAGACAGGCAAACTCGAACAGTTTTCACTAAAATTTGTTCTGTTCCTCAGAGTGATTTTTGACTTCATTATCTCGATTGACAAACTGGCTTCTCATTAATGAGCATGGCAAGATACACAGCTGACTTGAGTCAAATCATTCCATAAAATGAAGACAAAGCAAGGTTTCAATTGTTTTCTTCATCAAATTACTCTCTAGAGGATCAACTCTCTAAAAGGCAGAGAAAACATTGAACAACATTGTCAGTTGAGAGCATCTGAAAAATGACAAGTCTTCACAGTCTTGTACAAAATGATCATGAATTGGTATCTGGTCTTCATTGGTGAGGCAGTAGAAAGTCTGCATGTTTGGGCTGAACAGACAAGCGCATTCACAGAAGACAATAAGACGTTGGTAGATATGTAATCTGCTCAGAGAAAGGTTAATTTCCTGTTCAGGTCACATGGTTTGAAGTTGGGCTGTTAGTCTGTTACTTGTTCCCACTTTCCAAGATCTCTGGATAAAGTTCTATAATGACTTTAACATAGTTGTTTTCCCTCTCATGGGACAGTTATGGGCTCAATGATGGAAAATATCATGTCATGGTTATCCCAAAGCACTGGATGAT
The DNA here is from genome assembly GCF_902686455.1 of Sciurus vulgaris. Classification (NCBI taxonomy): domain Eukaryota; kingdom Metazoa; phylum Chordata; class Mammalia; order Rodentia; family Sciuridae; genus Sciurus; species Sciurus vulgaris. The sequence continues at coordinate 17,096,359 of NC_136476.1, read as the reverse complement.
GGTGCAATGATCAAAAAAGATGCCAGTGATGACAATTGAACGTCCCTTTGCCTTCCCAGCCTCCTTCATATATTCTCAGGCATAGGATGACAAAGGGAAGTCCACGAGTCACATGAAGAAAGACTGTAGCCATGAGGACACGATCAGGAGCTCCGACTGCCTGCACCCCCAACCCATCACCTCACCCACTTCCTCCTCATATTGTTCTGCTCCATCTTTTACACCATCTTCTTCCCAAAATCCTGTTCGATGACTCCTTCCAACCAAACCAATGCCTGACCCATGTCTGGCACAGTTGGTGCTCCACTGGTTATTGAATGAAATGATTACCATCAGGTATTCAACATAAAAAAAAAAATTGAGGGATCTTTGCCAATGAGATAATGCTTTCCTACGTGGATGGAAGGAACAGGGTTTGGGATTCATACAAGGTCTTGTTTTGCACCTAGATGCCTCACTAAATGGATTTAAGATGAGGACATAATCTCTTTGAGCTGCCATTTTGTCAACTACAAGAAGGGAAGACAATTCCGACTTGAAAAATTTTAGAATGTTTTAAAAGAGATAACATATAGGAAAGTGCTCTGCAGAATGCCTATAACATACACAAATGCTTACTTCCTCTGGTAATATCCTAGCAGGGCTGCCAAGCTCTCCTATGGCAACTTTAGAATGATAAATCATGAGGAGTCACTAGTCTCTGATGTGGTTGGATGTCTTAGAAGAGATAAAGAAAAACAGCAGTCATAGGACGTGATAATGTTAGGAGTTTTTAATGGAAATGAAGGCTTCTATGGTTAATTTTCTTGGCTGGGATTTAAGAGGAAATTCAAGTTGTCTATTAATTATACTTACCAATGGGGTCTAATTGGCAACTACCCCAAAATGAATAAAACAAGCGGGAATCAAGAGAGAAAAACGGCAGGCATCCTGTCAAAAAATAAAATCCTTGAAATTTCTACAACCCACTGGTTGGAGACACATTTTATTAAAGCAGGCTTACCCAATTTGTATACATTTTATATGTGAGACAGCAACTCACAGAGCACATTCAGACCTGTGCAAGTATCACATAGCCTTTCTTAAAATCAAAACTAAACAGATTGTTAAAATCAACACCCACCATTCCCCGCAATCAACATTCCCTTCACTGGAGGAAGTATCCTTCATGACTCTGTTTCAGCTTAGGGGTTGTGAGAGAGTTAAGATGAATGTATGGTAAGTGCTTATAGCAATGCCTGGCACTTAGTAAATTCTTAAGAAATGTTAGTTGCTGTTTTATTAATTATGAGAATTATGCATCTTCCAGTTCTATGTCTTTCTGAACAGGATCTAGATTCATCCCTTCTCTTTTTAAAAAGCATTTTTCTGATTTCTGGAGAAATAAGTGTTCTATTCTTAAATGATTAACTATATATGACCTAAAAAAATACCTTTCAGAGGCTAATCTATTGCTTTTTAAAGAACTGAGACAAATGTCAATGTGTCATTCAACATAAATATCATTTATTGAACTGGTTCCCTGCTTTCTACTCTCTTCGTTGGTCAAGATTCAGATATAGTCATATGTATATTGAACTGTATAAGGTCATCAAAGTCATTTCAGTATACATGGGTTTCCTACCGATTTGGTTGTTCTATACCAAACTGAGAGAGAAAGGCAATGGCAACATCATATTTCTGGAGTTGCCAGCTTACTAAACAAGCTACCTTTAGGTGAGATGGCTCAGGAAGCATCTTCAAAACCAGGCCTTGGAGGAGAATTGCCATGGGTGTGAGTAGTGCTTTTTCTGCTGCCTTTTTGTCCCTTTCCTGGAAAGAGCATTTAGGGAGGACTCCAGATCCTCAAGTTAGGGCTTTTGGTCCTAACTTCCTAGGATCAAGTCAGACTCTGAGAGCAGCCTCAACCAGTGCAGTTGTTGGGAGGTAGTGTTTGGGTGGTGGGTAGAGGCATGGTATCCACTTGGTCATTTCCCAGTACCCATAAGCTGGCAGAGTTACCCACTCATAAGAATGCACTTATTGGGAAAAGCATAAAGCAATATCCCTCAAACCAAAGAATGTAAGGGTTGGTTCTTCTGGTTTCCCTATAATTCATAAAATAATACACGAAGAGTAACTATTGTACGTTTTCCAGAAAGTTCCTAATTAGCCTGTTTCTAAGAACACAGATTCAGCTTGCAAACTCATCCCCCAGGCTGCTCTACAACTGTGTATGGCAATTAGACCACTTGCTAAATACTCTTAGCAAAACTTCGAATAAACAGCAACCACACAAACCCTCTTGGAAATAAAGCACAAGCATTTGTTAATGGAACTGAGCAAAGAAAAAAAAAAAACTGGTTTAGTAACATCTTTCCTGCAAAGTGAACAGCATATTGGTATTTTGTTTATTTTTACCCCCAGTTATCAAATCCTAATGGATGGAAGTTTAAATGACATTTTAGTGAAGATCAATCAGGGTAATATTAGTGGCAACGTTAAAAATGGAAATGTCTAGGTCACATGTATGTATTGATTATGTCCATGGTTGTCTTGATAGTTCCTTAATTGCCCTTCAAGACATAGTAGAGAAAATGGAAAACGGTGCTAAAGATTTTTCAATGAAATAAGGTTGATGATCCACATATCCTACTTCTATTGGTTGCTGGAGAATCTGAATTCTTAAGGGGTTATACCAAAGAGTAAGAAAGTGCCACCCAAATTAAGGTAGTAACAAGAGGCTGAACAAAGAATATCAGACTAGGAGTTTACAGTTCAGGTTCAAGTAAATTCACTGCATGAACACAGACAGGAGACTTGACCTTTTCCAAGCAACTTTCCTATTTGCAAAATTAAAGCTATGAACTAGACAAAAAAAATTATAAACACATACTTTCTGCTGTTCATTTTGATCCTGTATTCTGCTTTAGCACCCCCCCCCCACAACAGGAATCTGTCAGCATAAGCAAAAGGAGACAATGAAATATGTATATCTTTCCCTTATGATTTTGATGGTTCTATTTCCTGAAAGAGAACGCTAGTTCATGTGTCCTCTTTATTCATGCTTGTAGCTGAAATTTTGCTTATGCTGACAGAAGATTAAAAAAATTAACAAAAGTAGAGTAAGTTTAGACTACATGCAGTAGACTAAATTTCTGGTTGTTGGAAGCTTCTACTAGTGTGACTGGCAATCCATTCCCCCATTCTGCCTGTCAAATCTTACTTGAAATCCCTCTGACAAGGGACTCCCATGAATTTTCTACCCAGAAATGTTTGAATTACCATTGTACTTTGTATGACTAAGAGACTTTTAACACTTGCTGGTCTATAATGCATATCTTTACATACACAGAGACCATAGAGCAGAGCAGTCCAGGTATGGGCTTAGACATAGACTTCTTGGGTTTTCCACTTACTAGCAATCTCAACTTGCGTATATTACTTGATCTCTTTGTTTACTTATTGATAAATGGGAAAAAGAGGTACCTGCTTCAGGTTCAGTGTTACCATTAAATCAGATATTGCTTGTAAATTATTTAGGATAGCGCTCAGAAATTACCAGTCATTGTTAACTTACTTGTAAAACTAAGTTCTTCGAGTCCACAACTATGTCCTATTTATCTTGTAACCCCTACAGTGCTTTGTATATTGTAGGCACACAAGCAAATACTTCTAAAGAAAGAGCCCCAAAGAAATATTGTTAAGGAGAAATATAACAGAGAGAGCAATCACTATTTAAGATTTCAAGTTCTTGTTTTAACCACATTTTGAAAGACTTAAGAAATCGATATATATTTTGCCTGCAAAGGTAATGTCTTAAAAATATAGTTAAGTAAAGAGTGTCCTGGAGACACTTTTTTGCAGTGAGCATACAGACAATGCTCAACATGAAACAGCTGTTGAGTGGGCTGCACCATAATGGAGAGAGGGAGCTGGACTTTGGGGTGCCTAGGAGCTTGACCAAGGGAAGAAGAACAATTTCAGCTGCACTAGATTGTTCTCATGGTAGGGACATAAACATAGGGTATTTTAAGCTTACTGGTAGTGGATAAGGATTGTGAGTAAATTCAGGCTGTCTTGTCATTCACCAGCTTCAAAGAGGTGCTAGTGTCAGCCATTATCCAATTTAAGCACGATATCTGTCTCATAATTTGTATACCTATTCTTTATAGTTATTTGAGAATATTGTTCAGTGTCCTTACCCAGTCTCTCTGCCCTTACATTTCCTGACTTGACTTTTTATTAGGAGGGAAGAATTGCCAGAAGATTGCTGAACGTTGTATGTTGAACACAGCAGGACAGGTTCCTTATCTATAGGTCAAGAATGATAGGGGCCACCCCTGAGTCTGGGTGGGAAAAGGAAATGGGGATGGGTAAGTCAGAGGATACCTTGGTAGATTGAGAAGTTGAAAGATCTAATGTCCAACATACAACATGAGGACTATAGCTAATATTGTGCTGAATTCAGGATTTTTACTAAATGAGTAGATTATGTCTATTCTTGTCACAGAAGGAAAATGGGTAATTGTGTAACATGATGGGATGTTAATTTGTCTTACTGTAGTACTACTTTACGACACGTGACTTACAGCATTATTTTGTAAAACTTTATGCACAATAAAATTAAAATTTTTTTAAAAAAGAAACACATACTTATGGGAGGAAGACCCCAAACTCACACACTAAATGACAGCCTGACTACTTCCAAAGATTTGTCCTCTTACAAAAGTAAGGCCTTTTCACTTTAAAAGTCATGAAGAAGTTTTTGAAGATGTAAAGAGTGTCATTTCTTATCTTCCCTCCTGCAACCTAAGTCTCACTATAAATATTATTTGTTCAAGCATATAAATATATTTCTATATGGTTTTGAAGAAAACAAAAATGTGATTATACATTTATGTTTAATACAGTTGTATTGTTATTCAATAGACTTTTAAAATATTTTTATTAGTTGTTGATGGACCTTTATTTTACTTATTTATTTGTATGTGATGCTGAGAATTGAACCCAGTGCCTCACACATGCTAGGCAAGCACTCTACCACTGAGCCATAACCCCAGTCCTTCAATAGACTTTTAACTAAAGAAAAAAAAAAAAACCTCTTTCTGCAAGTCTAAAGCATTTGCATTATTCTTAAGTTCAGAATATTTCACTATACATCTACATATAACTTGAACTATTGATGAATCATTGGGTTATTTCCATTTTGTTACTATAAATATAATATTTTAAATATACAGGGAATAAATTCCTAGATGCAAAATTATAGGACTCAAGGGCATGCACGTTTAAAATTTGACAGAGGTAGCAAAACTATCTTTCAAATGTTGTTGTCTATATTTACCAAAAATGGGTACATATTTCCATATATATTGACATTAGATATTTTCAACCTTTGGTTTTTGCCAGTTTGATAGGTTAAAAAATTTCACTGTCAAATGAAGTTGAGCATTTTTATTTTCTTTCTTGTGAAGATCATTTTGGTATATGTGATCCATTTTTCCAAACGGCTTCTCACATTTTTTTCTTTTCTGATTTGTAGATACTCTTTGCATATAATGGAAATTATCCCATTGTCATAGTTACTAATATTTTCTTCACTTAGTCATTTGTATTTTAAAATTATTTATTTTCCAATGTTATTTGTAAATATTTTTATAGGAACTTGGCTAGTGTGCATACAAAAGTAACAATTTGGTTTAGGTTGAATATCCCTAATCTGAAAATTGTACATCCAAAATATTCCCAAATCTAAAACATTTCAGTTACAAGCATTTGAAACAGGAATATTCAACATGTATGATACAGTGATTAAAAAAAAAATACTAGACCAAAATAAAACAAAGAAATTGTTGGACAAATAGAGTACCCAGAGAGAAAAGGTGAAATTTATTTGCAAAGTTCTTGCTTATGGCTTTGTTAAATCTGTAAGGCAATTCATACTCCTAATTTTTTTTTCCTTTAACTCTCCAAGGTAAAAGGGAAACCCCAACCGTCTATAAATCTACCATTTGGGTTTGACTGAATCACAAACTAAAATAAAAAAAAAAAAATAAGGCTGGATCAATGACACATATAACTCTATTGAGGATGTTAATGGTGCTCTTTAATCTATGTCAAAGTTTTAGGGTAAGTAGGTGTCATAATTTAACAATAGGAAAATGCTAATACAGACCAGAGGTTTACTATAGTCCAGGGAAATGAATAACATATTCTAGAAATGGAATGTAAATTTTTGAAAAACAATGCCTCATGGTGTTTTACTTCATGAATTTATTCATTCACTCAAGATTTATATTCCTACCCTGTCTCTTACATCCAAAATAAATCTCAGTAATTTGTAGATCAAAAATTAGCATTTTCAAACTCCATTCTGTTAGAATCTTGATTTACTAAAATAGTCCCTTGGCAATGTTGTCTCGGGATTAGATTCTCCTTCTCCCTCCGGGGCCCATGGGTAAAGCAACAGAATTTCTGGACCCTTGTCTCTTCTCCCACATTAGCTAATAACTGTGCACTGCAGGATTTCTCTGAGAATCCAGGACTGACAGGAAAATTCCTTGAACACATTCCTAGATGCCCTGAGCCCAAAATATACAAAGCCGTGGTGCTAAAAATGGGTGCCACTGAATTGGAAATTCTGATCTGATTTACTTTATAAGTTAATTCTACCTGGTAAGCAGGTCAGTGTGTCTCTTCAAATGAAAAAGAACTCCTTGACAGTCATTTCAGCAAAAGGGTTAATTCAAGTCCATCTACAGTTTTCAAATATGCTGAGAGCTCTAATGTAGACGACTTTGGTTTTCACCCTAGAAATAACAGTTTCAATATTCAGCACCAACGAAGTCAGGAAGAACTTCCCAACAGCGAGCGATATTAGGATCTGAAGGAAGTATCAGAGCTGACATCCAGCTTGTGCTTTAAGTTTAGGGTATCAGAGTCTTTGAAGGTTATCAAGTATTCTGAATCTTACTGCCACTGTGAAAGAAGTGATGTTTCTTTTACATAAATCTCTAGTGTGGATATACTCCAAGTAGTGTTCCCTAAGGGATGCTCTTGGTGTATGGGTGAGGCAGTTCTTCAGGTGAAAATGTCTTGCATATGGTAGAATGTTGACATTCCTGCTTCCTCTTAAAGATGCCATTAATAAGCACCAGAAATCATAACCCTAAGTCCTCTTTCATATTTCTAAATGCATCCTATGGGAAGCCAAGACTCTCTAGTTAAGAACTATATTACCGTTATGTTTCAGAATTATCACCAAGAAATACGGAGAAGGAACCAGAATATAAATGATACAGCCATAAATACTTATTTGTGACTGTAGAAATCTCACTGCAACAAAATGCTTTACATTGGTGTGTCTCTGTGTGTGCAATCTCTCAAACACATACCAATTTAAAGTCCAGTTTAATTTAGCCAAATGGACTTTGCTGACTTACCTTTTGTACCAGCATGTTCACCATATTCACATATCACACATCTCCAAGGAAAGGGGGAATACTTACTCCCCATTTCCCTGCCCCCCCCTCCTCAATAACTTATTAGGGTTGGCATTCTGTCCTACAGGGAACCATTATTATCATTGTTTTTGTTAGTTTGTGTGAATAGCATATAATCATATGAATAGATGCTGGTTTGGGAACTTCATGATAAAATATTTTTTCCACAGAGTTCTAAATTCCAATATGCTCAAATACCAACTTTGATTGTATTTTATGAATTCTGCAATCATTCCTGCTGCTTGTTTACTTGGAAATAAATGCCAAGCTCATTTTAATCTGCTTTAGAGGAAAGTATTGTAGGTGGCCTCATCAGGAGAGACCACACTTAAATGTCAGATGTTACTCTGGGGCAAAGAAAGAATAGCATCTAAGTGTCTTCCGAGCAAACCTTGAAGGTGGTAAAAGCACTGGCTCTGGAAATCCAAGCCTATCCAGGCACCCCCATCAACTAACATCACAAAAAATATCTATCTGTAAGGTCTGCTTGGAGAAATAATCTCTTAGAGCGGATGTAGTTTGTCACAGAGTTCCTCTTCAAGTATAGAGATAGAAGACTCTAGTCTCTTAAAGGAATGTGCAGTTGATGTTTCCAATATAATTAGATGTGCAATCCAAGTCAAATTTCCATCTGGCCAAATCGAAATGACAGGTGATTACAAATAACCAATACCTTAAACAGTCCAAAATGTGTGCAATGTCCCTTTTGAATAAGGTGATAAATTATAAGAAGAAAATCTAATACTGGACTAAATCTTAACTTTTAAGATGGACTAAAACATTCAGCCACAATTTTGACACCTGCAACGAGTAGAATACAAGCAATCCCACTGATGTTTCCTGTTACGTGTAAACACTAAGAGTCCAAATCTCCAAGTAAAGTTTGTTTCTCTATCACACTGTTTACTCAGACTGGAGTGACAACTGCTACTTGGAATATATTTTTAACAGTATAGAAAAAGCTAGTTTTCTGGTTATCACTGCAATGACCATGAAATTTTGATCAAGTACTCTTTAATAAGCAGTGTTAATAGACACTTGATGATAAGTGCCAGGGTATGATTTTCAGCCTCCGTTTTCCCTTGGGGACTTCTCTGTAACTACAGGGGTTGTGGATTCTTAAATACCAGAATTAGGCTGTAAATCAACCTAGTGAAGATGTTTTAATGAACACCCTGGACTCTGGGCTTCAGGTGAGAGGTCAGGGTCTCAGGGTAGAACCCATGACAGTCCGATGGTGTCCCCTGGGGGACCAGGCACCACTGAGAAGGAAGGAAGGGAACCAATGTCCTGAACTTCCACATGGAAGTTCATAAGTTGACTTGTTCATAAGACTGAGAGGAATTATCAGTCCTGTTCTCGCAGAAACAAAAATCAAAGAAAAATAAAATAACTTGTCTGGGGTCACAGAGACGTGATGATCTAATTTTCTGGGTCCACTTGCCTCTGTCAGTTTATAGAACTTACACTAGGCAAAAACTACCTTTTTCCCCTAAAGATATATTCTTGCTTTCAAAATGTTAGAAGCAAATCAAAATTGCTGGGGTTTTTTCTAACCTTCATTTTTAAGAATTGTAATGTTAGTATTTGTTTTAAATGGTTTTTGGTCAGCTGAGAGTATAATTGGATACTAGAAAAGATGATCATCACACTTTTAAGATAAGTTTAGCACATATTTTGAATCAATATTTTTACATCTTTTTGGCATGTTATCATTAATTCAACACATATATACAACATATAGCAATCAAGTCAGAGTAATCATCTCTATGTCTTCAAACATTAACCATTTTTATGTATTGCAAAGTTCAGACTCCTCTAGTCATTTTGAAATACATCAAATCATTTAAACCAATACCCTTCTGTCAAAGTAAACCAGAACTAAATCACCCTCTCTGTGTTTTGATGCTCCTGAAATGTATCTTATTTTTTAAAAGATCTGTTAAAGAATGCTTGGATCAATATTTGTTGTTACATAACCGCTGAGCTAAGGAGATACTTGTAAAATTGAGCCTCTGTGTGGCCAACACAAGTTGAAAAAAATACTTTGGTACTGAAATGTGTATGGATGAAATGATACACTGTCTTGGTTTCATTAATTTCTCCAGAGAAGGGAGTTGGTAGCCATACAGATAGAGGAAACAAACGTGAGCATTCGTTGATGAATAGAAAGGCTAGGTGATAGTTATAGGTTATACTTCAACTATCAGTACTATGCCTGGCACGTAGTATGTATTCCTAATAGTCATAGCAATACCCTGGCCATGATAATGTGTTCTAGTTTTGGCATGTTTGGAATTTAATAATAAAATGTTTATAAAACGTATGATGGGGTCTTAAAGCCTCATCAGGTACTGAGATGCTGCTTTCTGGAGCAGCCCACATATATTTTATATCTTAAATCCAATCTTGTTTTTTTACCTCTTCTGCCTCCATCCTTATTCGAACCACTGTCTTTCCCCTGTAATACTTCAGTAGCTTGCTAAGAGCAACTGCTCATTTTGAATCTCTAGATTGGAACTTTGGTGACCTTTTTTTTTTTTTTTTTAAGGGAGATGCTATAAATTGCCAGATCCAAACTCATTACAACAAAATTCAAACTTTTGCCAAGTGATTCCTGCTCTTCACTGAACACTTGAACTTCTGTCCCTGCTTTCACTGTCCATGGAATGCTCTTTCCACAGTTGTCCCCTCATTTCAGTCAGGCCTTGACTTCAATGTCACCTCTTCAGAGAGGCCCTTCCTATCACCTGATGTAAATGATCCTCTGAAATACATATGCATGCTTATAGACATATACCTTGAGATTTTTCTTAATAGCACTTTTTTTCTATCAGACATAGCATATTTTCTTATTTTTTACTGTTTATTTTGACTTAAGCTCAATGAATTAAACAATTATTGCTGTTGCTTTCCAGACCTTAACCATGACTGGTACATATGAGTTCAATAAATATTTATTTGTGGAAGGAATGATTGGCATTGTTCCTTGCATATTAAATTTGAAGTTTAAAAGTTGCAGATAGTGTTCTAAAGCAGGTAAGTGCTCATGTCTAACAGGATTCTTTTTTATAAGCAGATCCCATCAGTAATCCCTGACAATGCTTCCCTATTGACTGTCAATAGCAGGAATGAGTGGGGAAGAAGGGGAGAGAACGAGGTAATGGATACCAGAGTGTTGAGAAAAATGGAAAACATTTGGCACTTGTAATATGTTATTATTCATAATTGGCATGTTGGTGAGAAAGGGCTTATGGGTATCCTGAGAGGGATTCACTTTATATTTAAAGGAAGTACCCTCCAGAAGATTATGTCACTTATATAAAAAAAGACACTTATGAGTAGGTTACTGCCACATGAAGGTCACCACTCAATATCAAGGTCTGATACTCTAATGAGGAAAGTGCCTCATGTGTGCAGATGTCCTGGGGCCATCCTAAGTATGAGGTGGTGGACAGTGTAATTGTGGCTATGCCTAATTTTCAGGAAATCGAGTTCCACAGTTGTATTTTAGATTTCCTAAACTTTTAAAGTCAGAAATGAAAATGTAGATGGGATTTTTATTTATTTATATATTTTTTCAGAATTTAAAGAAAAAAATGGAAGGAAATGTATCTTGACAATATTCTGCATAGAAGTGCTATTTCTTCTAAAATCTAATAATTTCTCTATTGGTCACTATATAAATGGTATTTTTAGACAGAACTCATAAGATTTAATTTTTGAAAGAAACACATTATTGGTAATTATGAGATAAAGAAAAAAATGTCAGGATTAGAAAGTAGAATTACCGTTCTAGATATCACATCAAGAGTTTGTATTTTCAGGCTGTTTTGTGTTACAACCAGGTCCACTTTCTGTCCATCATTTCAATTCTGTTCTGAAGGGTTCTATGTTCTCTGTGGACCCTTTTCTTTGCTGATAACTGGAGACCTCTGTCAGTGAGTCTGGATCACCTTTACACCTTAAGGATTTGTTGCCCCCTCCCTGCCTTGGGGACTAAGTACAGTGATGAGGGAAATACGTACAATGAGACTCTTACGAGCCCCTCATTGTGTGACCCATAATCTCAGTTTTTCCAAGGCCCAGGGTGCCTAGGGACATGGGACACTCTGTGCTAAACCTGGGACAGTTTCAGGCAAACTGGGGCAAGTTGTTTGCTTGTCACTCTTACATTCAGGGATAGATCTGGGGTAGGAGCTGAATCAGACATCATTTACTACAGCTTATGGGCAAATTCCTTACCCTGCACCTTTTAACTTCCTATGACTTCAATCTCTCTTGGCTTCTGGAACCCTCCTCTGATTATTTAATGACATTACTGAATGGTAGCCTGTAGGTTTCTCTTATGCCCCAAAAACAGTCAATGAAGTCCCCAGGTCAAGCCTCACCTGTACTTTATGCCTTAGACCCCTGACTGGTCCCCACCTGTCATGTGCCCATATGTTGGCACCTGTCTCAAAAAGTTAGCAAGGGCCTAGTATCTACAAAGGATGTATCCCTTCCTACCCACAGATTAGCATCTGGTGCCATGTTTTCCAATATCCCTGATGTCCTGACCATATGCTATGGCCTACTCTTCACAGTCCAGGCTGCTGAGCTCTGTTCCTCACTGAGGCCAGACCACTAACCGTGAGCATCCCTGGATCTCCTCTGCAGACCACTCACACATTCAGCACCTCTGCAAGCTTTGGAGAAAGGCATCCCTTGAGGTACATAAATTACATCACAAAAGTGTCCTCCCTGGGATGACTAATTAGAAAAGGTCACCTTTCTTCTGGGTAGTCTGCAAGGCATAAGATTTGACTAACAGAGCTCTGACTGTGTTTTAACTCCAACTTACATCTTCTTTGGAGGCTTAACTTACACAACTACACACCCGGCTCTGTTTCCATGCTATTGACTACTGACCCAGCCACCACCTGGGCCTAGAACAATGACGTACTTTGCCTGACTAGACACATTTTTCCTCATCACTGAGTACTTAACTAGACCCTTAATTTATTCCTTGTTTCCCTGCTTCTATGCATTTCAGTTCTCATTCCTAACCTGATGGTTAAAGAAAACTAATGATTCAGCCTGTAAAAACCTAACTAGGTAACACTAATTCCATAACAATTACAACTAATTGCCCATTCTATCTAATATCATAACAAAATTCAGTTTTCCTATTGATAACAAAACCTTCATTACATAAGATTACTTTATTACATTTGATCTTTGCTGTCCTCTGGATCAGTTTTCTAGTCTTTTCTATTCCTTTTATCCATAAAACATTTACCTTGACCTATCACTATGTTTCTTCTTTCCAAAGGCATATTAGGAAAGGAGTTTTGTAATACGACTTTTACTTTCAGATCTAGGCCCAAAGTCAGTACTCTAGAATTCACTGTGAAAAGACTGAAAGTATGAAACTTGGCTACTAAGCAGTAGTAATTCCCCCAAACTGTTCCAGAGACAAAAGTATAGGAAGGAGAAGTCGTGGTGTGGTGGGTCGTCCATCACAGCTGTGGCAGGAAGGCCTCTGTACTAGGGGGAGACCCATTTGGGATAGAGGCAGGTAAAAGACCAGGGAAAAGTTGATTTGGGCACATGGTACCACATTACACTGGAGTTTTAAAAACTAATGTAGGTAAAGAGAATCTTTTATTATTTGGATTGCAGGCTTTGGAATTTCAATCAATTAGATCCAAGTTTCCTTGAGGGGACATATAATACCACCAAGTTTGAGTTTGTGATGTAGCCTGGTATGGTACTTTGAAAACAAATTGAATTTTATTTTGTGAGGATGGACAGTAGATTGATCACATCTAAATGTAAGTCACTTAGAGATCTGAGGAGCATTGTTGTTGCTACCATTTTACAGTTAAATATTTACACACACACACACACAAATAAAACATCATAGAACCCATAAGTCATTCAAGAGATGTTAATGTAACCAACAGATATGTATTATGTGATACACATAAATATACACATGTACCTAAACACATACCTAGAGACAATACATACATAAAATTATGCATTAAAATTTCATTAAGATGGTTTCGCATGATGGTTTAGCTTAGGAGATGTGCCCTTAAAATGCCTTCACATAGCTAGATCTGTGCAAGATCAAAATGCTATTTTCTTTCCTCTTTCTTTTTTTTTTTTTTTTTTTTTGTAGCCACCAGAAAAGCTTAATAAATAAAAACAATTTCTCTAGGGTAACTTTTCTCCTTGGAGTCCTATGTAAAGGATTAAGGAAAAGTTTGGAGAGAAAGCAGATCTGCATTCACATACCCCTCATGGGTTTGAAATGTTCATGCCTAATAAATCAGCTTGGGCCCAGTCATTCTGTCATTGGTTCTTTTGCCTCCATTGCCTTCCGCTGCACTACACTGTCTCTCATTTGAAAGACTGGCCCAGGAGAAACTGTGTTTTAAAATGTGCTCAAGTTCATGTATTACTTCTGCGTGATATACTTTTTTACTTTCAGTGTACTTTCTACAAGGCATGCCAGTGGGAACAGTGGCAACTTACTTGTGTTTATCTTCTGAAGTGAAATATGCTTTTCCAGTTGCCTCCGAAGTTTTACCTCTGCTCCGTATTTTCCAGTAGTTCCGTTGTCAGCCAAGATGAAATGGGAATGCATGCTGTTGAGAACAGTGAGCTTGCTCATGGGATTGGACATGGTTTGGTATGGCCGGACTACCTACAGGGAATCAAAAGGAAAAGGGAGGAGTTAGAAAACAAGATGTGACACAAGATATGAAAAGAACCAGAAAGAGAGAGAGAGAGAGAGAGAGAGAGAGAGAGAGAGAACATCTGCATTCTCTTCCTAGAATTGCTTTGGGTAGAAGAAAGATTTATGATAAAAGTCTCATTCAAAGAAAAACTGTGCTTAAAAGATTTACAATTCATAAAGAAGTGAATTTGTGCTTTTATTGCACTAAAAAAAAAACTGTTCCACAGACAATTGTTTTATTTTGATCTTTTATTTGTTAATGAACCAAAAATAATTTTTAGTTATTTTGTTTCTTCATGTCCCTAATTTAATTAATTCATTGGTACATTATAATCCTACATAATGGGTTCATTGCAACATATTCCTATATACACATTCATGTCCATACTTCAACAGTCACAGCAGCACAATCATGATTTTGGAGAATGCTGAGGGCTAGGGATGGAGAGAATGTGATCTTTTCTGTCAATCCCATTCAGCAATCTGAAGGCTTTTTATTTAAAATAAACACTATTCTTGTTACTTAAGTATGAAATAAGTTGGATATAAAATAACTGCCTCTTGAGGTGAATATAAATTGGCCCCAAAATATTCACCTCTGGTTTATTCTACCTTTTTGGTGTTTACTTTCACAGTGAAATACACTACCTAAAATAGAGTAATTTCAGTGTGGTCTCTCAGATTTGGGATATAAAAAGAAAATCAACATGTCTTGCAAGTTAGTTGCTTTGTGTATATTTTCCTTATTTCTTGCAACAACCCTGTAAGTTTCATACCATATTTTATAGATGAAGAAACTGAGAAATGCACAGGTAAATTATCTAAAGCTTTACTACACACACAATGAGAATTCACACCCAGCTCTTCTGGATTCCAAAAATTTAACTTTTCCAACGCTACTTAGATCCAATGGAAACAAGGTGATGTGTTGAAAATCCAGTACTAAGATATTTAGATAGAAACTTCACACAAATCTAGAAAAAGGGAACATTCGGTAGGCTCATTGCTACACGTTCTCTGTATAACTATCACTGTACTGAATCATGGAAATCGACAGGACAAATGCTACTGGTTTATTTCTCTGGTTTTCTGCAGTGTGTACATTAATTATCGAGTTGAGATGCTCTTGTTCTTCTTCAATGTGCAATAACTCACCATGAAAAGCTGTAGCAAGATTGAGTAGTTTGTTAAAAGAAATACAAAGTGATTTAGTAAGGGCAGTCTTTGATAGTGAAGCTCTCTTGTAAGTCATTTTTTAAAACTTTGAAGCTAATTCAAAAACCCACATTTCTAGTGCCTGGAAAATAAAATGTGCTCAATAAATAGTGAATGAACAAACAGGCAAACTTGAAACAAATGTTTTATTCAAATCTGAAAAAAAATTATTTTCTGAATTATTTGGGAATTGATTTAAATTTAAAATGCATATATAATTCTGAGCTTTCAAAATAAACTTCAGTTCTAATACATGCCTTATTTCTAAACATAGCATTGATATGTTAATTCATAACTTCATTATAGTTTGGATCTTATTGATAAAGACCAAAACTTTTTAGTTATTGCCTTTAGTGATCACATAGAGCAGTAATCAGTTACTGCTTTGTCTTCATGAGTGAATGAGAACCCTCGAAAATCAGAGACTGTGGATTACTAAACCCATCCTGAGCTCTTTAAAACTGGAAGAGTAGGTCACTTGTGGTTGAAATTTCCATTTTGTTACTCAGTTTTGATTATAAAACATTCATTCTACAGTAAAGTGCAAGTTAAAATAAATATCAATGCTTTGTTGTGGAAAGGAGCTTAGCAGAAATTCTTTCTCCTATTCTTAAAGTGCCTCTGCATTGTGCTTTTGGACAAAAGAAAATGCTTTTGTTACTGTTCTTTCTTTTCTAACAGCAGTTCCTGAAGACTCCATGTGAAAGAGAGGGAAGATCCAAAACAGTTCTGTGAGAGGCAGGAACAGTGAATGTTCCAGAGGTTAACAACTGTGTGTGATTGTGAACCCCAGACGTTTGTGCTGCTTGAGATGCACAGTTTCTAATTCCTGGGAATCCACTTGAAGACCATTGGAGAAAATGAAATTTTAAATTGAATGCAAGTATGGAAATGATTCAGTACCAAACTGATGCATTCACCACAACCTGAGAATAAGAGAAGGTAATCAAACCATCTGTATTCTATGTATATTTTTCCTCCATAACTGGATTCTAAAGACATTGGTGGTTTGGTCTTCCAACTTCCACCCTGTTTTATTGTGAAACATAGCGCAACATCTCTTTGGGAATATTGAACATCTGAATCAGTCATAGTAAGAAGGTCAAATTTACAGGGTATTCATGAATTTTAATTTCTTCATTGTACTGATCTCCTTTTCATTTGGTGTGAAGGCAAGTTTAAGGTGGCTATATTTTGGCAGAGGGTTTGCTGAATAAAAGGGGGATATAAATCTGAAAAATAAGCAAAATATCCTAATTTACTTTCAGATCTTATTGGAGGAAGGTATCCTGAGTCCTGGAACAATCTTGAACACATGAATCATGGAAATTACTTAAATCCCAGTTCTGAAAGTTACTGTGAGAATCGGAGTCTCACTTTTTTAAACTGTAAAAAGGAATGATAAAACCACTTACCTCATGGGGATTAGTTGAGATTATATGTGCAAAGTGCCTGGCTCCTAGCAGGCATTCTATAAATGTTACTTCCTTTTCCAGCTCTGCTCTATCTTGCCAACTATAAGCCGAGTTTCCAATCGTAAACCAGTGATCAAAATGAAATGTGAGACAAATCATTGACTTTTGTTTTACCCAAGACATTTAACTTAATGTAAGTAAAGAAAAAAACTCAACCATCTGTTGGCAAAATATGTAGTATTTTTTGTCATATTCTCCAACTATTTGTTGACTAACTTAAAAGTTTGAAATGACTTCTCAAGTACTTTGGAGAAATGCATTTTGGTCTCATTTGCCTGCAAAATATGCCAGTAGCCTATTGTGTTTGAATTGCATCAACAAAAGATTTGCTGATCATCTTGTGTTTTCCAAATAGAAAAAAAATAGTGTTTTTTTAATAAGATGAGTACAAATGAATTTTTCCCTCTGACAAAATATTGGAGGTCATGCAATCACTTTCATTGTTAGAAGTCATAGAGAAGAGCTTTTTTGGAAGTAGTTGAGAACAATTGTGACGTGTTCATAACTTGTAGGTATACTGGATTACTATAGTATATTTCTCAGTCAGGACTTTATGAGAAGATTAAGTCCTAATGCTCTATAACATCTATGGCAAGTCACGGATCATCTTTTTCCCAAGAACATAGGATGGTCCAGGTTATAGTCCAACCTTGGAAGAATTGAGAAGATAGCTATTCAAATAATTTTCTGTATTTCATAGTTCAGATAATGAACTGGAGCTGGGCAAGGTGAAAAGGTACCTGAAAGTCCTTCAAACCAGGTGAGTGACATGAATGATGAATATAACATTAGCTATGCTTAGAAACACTAATATCTGTACACAGAAATCTATGGAGAAATGGATTTTAGATCCTTAATTTTCTTGGAGCATCATGGGCTAGAAAACCGCTATGTAATAGCATTTTTCCATTCGTTCTTGTCCCTTAAGAACAACAACAAAATTCTTCACTCACTAATACCTTGGATACTATTAAGGATGGTACTGCATGATTGGAATAATTCTGGCTCAAAGGCCTTTGAATTTATCTTACCTCTGAAACAAAGAGGACCTATGAAGGGGGGGCTGTACAAGGGATTAAATGGAGGTAAAAACCCTTTCATATAAGCCATTGGTAAGGACCCCATCATTGCCAGGAAGAGAATGATTTAGATGCTGTTGAAAAACTGAACATCCTTCATGTGCTAGCCCTAGAGGGCTGCATTTGTGTTCCCTGGATGGATGTAAATCAGTCATTCAGAAGCTGGTCTTATGTACCTACTAGAGTTTTCCTATTTGTTTGCAGGAATATTTTGGTCTTACCCAAGAATATTTATCAAGAAGTCAGAATGTGAGGGCTCTTATTCCTCTGGGTATTAACTTATGATCTTGGGCAGGTCTCTGAGTTCATTCATTTGCTCATTATGATTTCTTTGAGATACATAATCATGTGTCTAAGTAATATCTTCCAGTAAGTGTTCTGAATATATTCATTCAAAGAAACTTTACAGGAAATTATTTTTTTCATCTGTGAAGCAGAAGACTTGATGGCAGTTACTAATAGCTTTGTACCTCTACAATTGAATCTGAACAGCCTATGTTAAAAAAAAAGTGTACTTGCTCTTTTCTAAGTTAGTGCACAACGATGACCTTCTATGGATGTTGGCTATAGAAGCAAAGCTGTTCTCTCATGTCCTGAGGTGTCTTCCATTTTGAGGCACTTTCCTTGATGCAATGACAGTTTGGTCAGCTGAGATTCCTTTTCCCAAATACAATTGAATTGGGCTTAATTAGGTTTTTGTGCCATTAATTGCAGGCTTCTACAATCCCACACCCATTACCTGATGAGTTGTGTATCAACGTGCCACAGGCCAAGCAGAAGGATGGGAAATGTACAGCTTGAGGAGTCTTCTTTTCCCTCTTAATAAGCACCATGATTTTAACTTAAACCAGAAGAAAATGAACATTCATTGACTTTTTTTTTTTTTTTTTTTTTTTTTTTTGCATAGTAGGCACTATGGAACAATCCATTTGATGTTTATTTTGTAGATGGAAATGGGGACTCAGAAGTGAGGTATTTTGGCCAAATTTTCCTTATTAACCCCATATAGATCCTAAGTTCCTCTATAAGCCAGGTGTATTAATGGGGAAGATAGAGAACCCAATCTGATTTTAAATTTATAGAGGACATTATGGTTGGTTTTGCTGTTGGATATTTTTTGTTAGTGATTCAGCTGGGCCATGGAATCCTTCTGACAGCTGATCAAATTATTTGCAGTTGAGTAATCTAGAACTGTATATATAGAGAGGTCAGGAGAGGCATCAGCAGGCAGCAAAATGGGGTTGTGCTTTGGTAAAAAAAAAAACAAAAGTTTTGAGATTGTCTTAGTTAGCATTAGGCATCCATTTCTGCTAGGGAAGAGGGGACATGCTGAGAAGTGAAAAGCACCCTCTATGTCAGAGATAAACATGGGGACTGAGAGAATGAAATGGAAAAAAGAAAGGCTCTGTATGTCTCCACCATCACAAAAGCCTAAGCCAGTGGGACACTGTTATTTCCTATTCAGGCAGAGGAACTGTAAGTTTAGGCATAAAGCAGGTCATACTGAAACTGAGAGTCTGTCTTTCAACTCAGCAGTCCACACAAGGAACCAGCAAACCAAGGGACCCATTTCCAAAGAGCGCCCAGATAATTTAGCTGTGTGACACCCACTAAAATCCACAGGAACATCAATTGCATCTTTCAGTAACACTTAGAAAATGTGCCCTTCAATGTGTATCCTGCAGAGGGTTTTACAGCCCTCATTTTATCCTTTCCACTTGAATAGACTCACCTCCCTTTGGCCTGTCCTGAGGGGAGCCATGAGCCATTTAGCTATTGGCAGTGTTGGAAGAGGCTCTTGAATTCTGAAAGGCGTTACTTTCTATACCAATCCCCAAGCATCCAGTGGGGGTGATTTTTAAGCTGTGTTTAGAAAGTCTCTGAAACTCTTCCTTTAGTTTAGGTTGGATTCAGTCTCTTGCCTCTAAGGGATAAAATGAGGCAGTGGTGATGTGGGACTTCCCAAATCAGGCCATACAAGATTTTCTCTGTCAGCTCTTTGTTAGCTCTCTGTCAGATCACTTACTCTGGAGGAATTTAGTACCATGTTGTAAAGATAATATAGCAGACCTATGAAGTGATCTGCATGGCTAGGGACTCCGACAGCATCCTGTGGATGAGTCATCTCATCTGCATCTCCAGTCGATGCAGTCCAACTGCCATTTTGAATGAGACCCACAGTCAGAACCAACAAGGTAACTCACTCACAAATTCCTCACCTACTGAAACCGTGAGACAATGTATATTGTTTAAGTCATTAAGTTTCAGGGCAATATTTTATACATCAATAGATTACTCAGTGGTGCTTGGCATTGTCCTTCATGCCATCTTTCTGAGGCCTGTTCTTTCCTCAGCTTTCATAACCCTCACCTGTTTTGTTTCTGGGTCTCAGACGTTTCTTTGGCCATATTTCTATGTAGGCTGTATTTCCTATGCTCAGTTACTGAATTTTGGAGATCATTGGGATCCAGCGATAGGTTCTTTTTTCACTCCTCTGTGTTGAACCTATCCACTGAGATGCTTTTAATTGCCCTCTGTATGCAATGCCTTCCAAACCTAAGTGTGTAGCCATTTCTTGCTCCTAAGCTTCTGCCTCATATATTCACTAGCCTGCCAGACATTTTCATGTACATATCTCAAAGGAACTTTCAAAATCAACATGCCCAAATCTGAACTCACATCATTGTCTTCACCAAAACTGTTTTGCCCATGTAAGTGAATATAACTGCCACCTTGGCAGTGAGCCCAGACCTGAATGTGGTCCAGGCTCAGCAAATTCTGGATCTGTCCTGTATAACTAACAGATCTGGGTGCAGTTCCTTAGCTCTGACCTTTTCCTCTCATCCTCCGGCTATATCTTATCTAACCTAGTCATGAAAGTTCAATAAACCTCATGCTGAGGTAATTATCATGAAGTTTTTTGAGATTGTTATATTAAGTCCTATTTGGCTTACCCCAAATAAGTAACAAATGTTGATAACTACATCCAAATTAGCCATCAATTGTGTTATTGGCCTTGATGTTTCTTGACTTGAAACACAAAGATGGCATCACTAGAGCACTTTTCAATTAGACATAAGAACTGTGAATGGTTATAAAACCTAGAGAAATAATTCTATAGGAAAAGAAGAGCAATGAAAGAAAAGACAATAGCCACATGATTATGTGTTAGAAAATGTAGCCAAAGATAATGTCCATTTTCATGTTCAAATGAAATGTACTTTGTTTTGTGATTATATCTGGATTTGTTAATGTGGGATATATCTGGTTAATCTGGTTTTGAGGACATACAAATAATAATGATTTCAGAAACTGTTTAGTCATCTGCCACAATTCTAGTAGCTTTGTAAAGTAAGGAATCTAATGTGTTATATTAAAATTATAATTCATTGGAAGGTCTTTGACTTTATACTTGTGATACTTTCATAATCATGTATCTAGGCAAAATTCTCTAGGAAGAAAGAAAAGAACTCTGGTCATTCAGAATTTATTTGTTGAGTTCTATTTATAAGGATATTTGCCAATGTCTCATGTAACAATAAGAATATAATATCATTGAATTTTAAAAATCTCACTTAACCTACTTTGTTACGAGAGTGGTCTTTGGAGTATTGGATTTAGGTTCCAATCCATGTTTAGATTACTCAGCCATAAGAAAGGTATAATAATACCTTATAATGACTAGTACATGCTATTACAATGGACATTGAATTAGGAGATCAGCAAATTATAATTACTATCATTATAATTATAGAAGCCATATGAAAATATAGCAAATGCTTTTGTAGTTCACTTAGAAATGAAATCTTAGTGTTTAAGTGATATGTTCAAGCAAAGTATTAGATTAGGGTTTAGTAAGAAACAAAAATTTCTGGGACATTTTAAATTACATTGGTGCAAATGACTAAATGTTTGTCCCCAAATTCATTTGCAGAAATTAACCCCCAAATTGATGGTGTTAGGAGGTAGAGCCTCTGGGAGGTATTTAGGTCAGGAGGGTGCAGCCCTCAAATATGGGATTGGTGTCCTTATAAAAAGGTACCCGAGAGATCCTGAGACTCTTCCACCATATAAGGACACAGAATTCATCATAGAGCCTCCAGAACTGTGAGAAATAAATTTCTATTGTTTATTAGGCACCTACTCTATGATATTTTGTGTACCTGCCCAAGCGGGCTAAGAAAGCTTAGGAAACAGACAGTTGTGGGAGAATTAGAATCAGGGATACGACATTAGGAGTGAAGTTAGGGAAGAAGCCTTTGGAGAAGCAAGCATTGAGCTAAATTTTGGTGGAATTGTAGGATTATGGGTTGTAATACAGGAAAGGGACATTAGTGATTACATGGAGAAATCATAGAAGGGCAGTTGACCTCAAGAACTTACTTTACATTTTCCTATATAAGTGATAGGACAAAAAATTATCATCTCGGTATCTTAGTTCATTTTGTGCTACTATAACAGAATGGCATAGATTGGGTAATTTATAATGAATAGAAATCTATTTGGCTCACAGTTCTGGAGGCAGGGGTATCCAAGATCAAATCCAGGAAGCTCATATGCTGAGTCCTGCTTATTGCATCATCCCATGGCAGAAGGACAAGGAGAGGGTGGCAGTATGAACCAGACTCATCCTTTATAATGATCCCACTCTTGAGATATTTGGCTGTTGACAAGGGCAGCACCCTTAGAAGCTAATCACCTCTTCCAGGTCCACTTCACAGCACTGTTGCAGTCGGGATCAAGTTTTCAACACATGGACTTTGGGGGACACGTTCAAACTAAATCAGTGTTTACAGCCATATTCCTCACCAAAGTCAGTTGTTCTGACATATTGAGAAATAATCTGATAAGCAGAATGGAAGATATCAGATGTAAACAGTAAGGCTCAGTTGGTTAAACCATGCATATTTTAATGGGTTTACAGAGAGGTGTACTCCATCCACCTCCTACTTTGAATCGCTATACAAGAAAATATATAGATGCTTGGATTAAAAATGTTCCCACTATAAACTGATTTAGCTTGAACACAAGAGCTATTGTGATAGTTATTATTTTTTCATTTGCTTTTTCTGAAGCCTAAATTTCATCATGCCCAATCCATCTTCATTATATTTATTGAGTATCTACCAAGTTTGAGGCTCTACATTGGATTCTGAGAATCCTGCCCCTAAGAAACTTGAAGTCTAGCTAGGAGATGAGACTCAAAGGAAGGTATATCTAGAAGTTCCAAGGTTGAGTTAATTTTCTTTAAAACATGAAGTGCCTTGATACTACCATTCTGAAGGAATTTATTTCAAGTTCCCTATATTTCCTTGACATTTTGTAATATTCCAACATTATTCAGAATATATACACTTGTCTAGAATGCAACTATTTTCTCAAATGATTACATTTTGATAGAATTCTGAAGTGGTAAAGTAACATTTATTTTCACTGCTACCTGGTTTATGATGCTAAAAAGGTTTATTTTCTGATGTTTATTACATGTGAGTTTGATTACATAAAATGGAATAAAAAGGCTAGAAGGTACTAGATTTACTAGCTGTGAAAATGTTATGATTCAAGGAGTTTACCAGACAACATAGCTAATTTGATGAATTCTAGAGGATTTTTAGCAGTGACCACCTATATTTTACCCAAATACCTCTGGTTCTGGTAACCTTGAACTGCATTACTTATAATGATCACCTTAGAATAGTGAACACCTATAAAAATTTACCTTAAAATCATAAATATGCACCAAGAACAGTACTTCAAATAATTTGGAACTCAAAAAATAGTTATCATATTAGAGCCTAAGAAATCCTATGGCATAGTCCAGTTTGCCAATTTTAGGGGAAGAAAAGTACCATAGTACATCAAATTTCAATAAATTTTAGTAATAGATTTACTGAAAACTAGAATACAGTGGTGTTTTTTCTGTCAGTCTATAACCTGCCATTTTTAATTCTTTTGTTGATAGTATCTCTCTTTAAAAACTCCATTCAGTTGGCAGCTATTAACTGCATATCTTAATGGAATTCAGTTCTGTACATGCATATACTGTGCATTGATCAAATCAGACCTCTCTTTTTCCACCCACTTGTTCCTAATCTATAGTCATCACTATTCTACCTTCAGGTCAACAATTTTTGCTTCCACATATGACAGAGGACATGGGGTACTTTGCTTCCTGTGTCTAGCTTATTTCATTTAACATAATGTCCTCCAGTTTGAGGGATTTTGCTGCAAATGACAGGATTCCATTTTTTATGTCTGAATAGTACTCTAGTGTGTACATATACATTTTCTTTAGTCATCTGCTGATGGGCCCCTGGACTAATTCCATTTGTTAGGTATTGTGAATAGAGCTATAATAAACATGAAAATACAGGTATCTCTTTGGCATGCTGACTTCATTTTCTTTCAACATATACCTAAAAGTGTAATAGCTGGATGATATGGTAGATTTACTTTTAGTTTTGGGAGGAGTTGCCATACCATTCTACAGAGTCTCTGGGTTAATTTACATTTTCATCAACATTCATTTTCTCTGTATCCTTAGTCATTTTCCTTTAAAAAAAAATAGCCATTCCAACTAAGATGAGATGGTATGTCATTGTAGTTTTGATTTGAATTTCTTGATGGTTAATAATATTGAACATTTTTCATATATTTTGGCCATTTGTAAGGTTTTTTGTATTTTTTATATATTCTGGATATTAACCCTCTGTCAGATAATAGTTGGAAAGGATTTTCTCCCATTCTGTAGGTTACTTATTCATTCTCTTGATTGCTTCCTTTGTTGTGCAGAAGATTTTTAGTTTGATATAATCCCATTTGTCACTTTTTGCTTTTGTTTGCTATGTAGAAAATCACTCCCTGTCCCATTGTACCAATGCCTTGAAGTGTTTCTCTCTTTTCTTCTAGTAGTTTCAGAGTTCCGGTCGGACCTTTAGGTTTTGATCCATCTTGAGTTGTTGTTTTGTTTTTGAAGTTTGAGATACAGGAGTCAAGCTCCAGCCTTCTGCTTGTGGATATGCATTTCCCCCAGCACTATTGAAGAACCTGTCCTTCATCCAACGTATGTTTTTGGCAACTCTGTCAATCAGTTGATTATAGACGTGTGAGTTTATTCCTGGGATCTCTTCTTTTCCATTGGTCTATATGTCTGTTTTTATGCCAAATACCATGCTGTTGTTGCTTCTATGGTACTGTGTAGTGTTTTGAAATCAGGAATTGTGATGTCTCTAGTTATGCTCTTTTTGCTCAAGATTACTTTGGCTAGTAGAGATCTTTTGAGGAATTTTTTTTTCTAGTTCTGTGAAGAATGCCACTAGTGTTTTGATGGGGATTACATTGAATTTAGATTGCTTTGGGGCAGCCTGGACAATTTTACGATGTTAGCTCTTCCAATCTTGAACAGGGGTGGTCTTTCCATTTTATGTGTGTCAATTTATTTCACCAGAGTTTTGTAACTTTCATTATAGAATATTTCACTTCCATGGTTAAGATTATTCATAGGGCTATTGTGAATGGGATTTCTGTCTTAGTAGCTTTTCTATACACCAATAATTAATTTACTGATTTTTCTAGATGTAGAATCATATCATCTCCAAATAGGGGTAGTTTGATTTCTTTCCTTCCTATTTTTATGCCTTTTCTTTGTCTTGCCTTATTGTTCTGGCTAAAACTTCTCGCACTATATTGAATAAGAGTGGCAAAGGTAGGCACCTTTGCTTTGTTCTTAACTTTAGAGAGAATACTTTCAGTTTTTCCCATTTACTGTGATGTTGGTTTTGGGTTTATCATATACAACCTTTATTGAGGAACTATCTTTCTAGTTTTTCAAGGACTTTATCATGATGGATTATACATGTTATCATAAAATCAAAAAAGTGTTTTATCAAATGCTTTTTCTGCATCTGTTATTGTGATCATGTGATTTTTTAATCCTTTATTCTGTTGATGTGATATGTTTATTGATTCGTATATGTCAAACTATCCTTATATCCCTGGAATGAAGCCAACTTGATTTTGGCGAATGATTTTTTTGATGTGCTGTTGGATAGATTTGTTAGTATTTTGTTGATCATTTTTACATCTGTGTTCATCAGGAATATTGGTCTACAATTTTCTTGTGTCCTTGTCTGTTTTTGTTTACAGGTTAATGTTGGCTTCATAAAATAAGTTTGAAAGGGTTCCATCCTTTTTAATTAAGAACTTCTGGCATTAGTTCTTTAAAAATTCGGTAAAATCCAGAACTCTTTGAATCATGGTCTACTTTAAGGAAAAAGAAACTGAACTCAATATAAGTGTGACACCCTTGGCCATCTGCATGGTCCTTGCCCTGTGTATGCCTTGTCCAGTCACCAGCCACTCTGTACCTCTGGACTGTCCTGATGCAGAATACCCTTAACTGTCCATGCCCCACCTGATAGAGACAAGGCCTTTGGGTTACATCCACCAACTTTGCCCTCTTTCAGTAAGGAGTTGCCGTCACCCATTTTTCTATAGAATGGAATGTAGAAATTGACAGTGGGGAAATGTAACAGTAGTCCACTTGATGTTTTGAATAGAGGCCTTGCTGCTCTGCCACTGCGACTTATTTTTAAAAGGACATGTTTCTTTCTCTTCCTCTCTCCCTGCTCCATATTCTCTCCCCCTCCCTAATCTCAGGGGAAACAGGATTACCTTTCTTCCCCATCCTAGGCAGAGTCATCTGTCCCTGAGTACACACCCACCACAGGAATGAACTAATTCAGACTTTGGGGATGGCACCAGAAGATCTCAGAAATGACTGCCTCCCAAATTAACAAGTGAATGACAGCTCCAGACAGAGAACACATAGAATGTAGCCTTTGAGTCAGCTCTTTAAAAGCCATCTATTCCTTTTGATGGACAGAACCACAACCTCTGAGATGGGAGTCCCCTGTGCTTCTTCTTTGCTAGCAAAGCAATAAACCTTTTTTTTTTTTTTTTTTCCTTTTTAAAAGGAAAAAAAAAAAAAATGTTTGGTAAAATCCAACAGTGAAGCCATCTGGTCTGGACTTTACTTCGGAAGACTTTATATTCCTGCTTGAATCTCATTACTTGTTATTAGTTTATTCCATTTTTTTTTTTTTTTTGTCTTCATGGTTCAATTTTGGTTATGACCCTTTGTATTTCTGATGTATCAGTTATAATGTTTCTCTCCACTTTCAACTTTAGTTTTACTTGGGTCTTCTCTCTCTTACGGTGTTTTTTTTTTTTTTTTTTTTTTTTTTTTTTTTTTTTTTTTGTGTGTGTGTGTGTGTGTGTATTTTACTTATCCCTGCTCTGTCATATTTTTGGGTTTGGTGTGTTTTTGCTTTTCTAAATGCTTGAGATGCACTGTTAGGTTATTTGAAATCTTTGTTTCTTTGAAGTGGTACTTATTGCTATAAATTTTCTTCTTGGCACTATATTTGCTGCATGGCATAATTTTCTGTAGTCTGTGCTTCTGTTTTCGACTTTGAAATTTCCCTATTTCTATAGTGACTTTTTGATGTTCAAAAGTAAAAAGATCTGTCTTCAAGTACAGATATTTCTTCTTCTGCTTCATTTAGTCTGTTGTTCAGTCTTTCAGCTGTGTGTATACACACATACATACTTACTGAGTTTTTCATTTCCAATATTTGGTGGTTCTTCTAAATCTCTGCTCAATTTCTCATTCATATCCTGCATTTTCTTCTTCTTAATTTGATTGAACTATTTACCTGTAGTCTTTTAGATCTCACTGAGCTTTTAAAATACTCATTCTTTTAAATTCTTTATCAGTCTTCTTAAATATAGCAACTTTTCTGAGATCTTTCGAATCAAGTATCTATCATTTTGATGAGGCATCCATCTTAGTAATAAGTTTTCTCCTGAAGATGTGTCTTTGGGGTGTCTGTCAGTTTGTTATGCAATGCTGACCTTATTTCCTGTAGTGCAGTCTCTCTCTAGCCTCTTTGGCTGTGATTAATGACTTTGGTATTACATACTGTGATGAAGTAAGAGAGACCCCTTGTTTCTGTTGGTCACATAAGAATGGAACACACTTGCAGGCATGGTGCAGCCAGCGTGTGGTGCTGGGACTGCTCCTACAGTAGGAGTGTTGGTCCCTATCTGGTGATGGGGATTTCCTCACACACAGCTGATGCTAGCTCAGCTGCTGGCAAGGGGCTCTGGCACTGGTAGCACCAGCAGTCGTGAGGGACCTGAGTCACTTCCATGACATGGGGAGAGACAGTGGTATGAACTGCAACATTAGTGTTCATACCCAGTCCAGATGGCAGCGTGTGATCAAACAAGGTGTGGTGGCAGTGAAACTGTGGTGTGCCTCTCAGCTGGTGGCAGTGCGTGTGTGGGGATGGTGCCAAAGTTTCTCTTGACCCTTCTTGGCTGTTGGCACCCAGTAGTAGCTGTGGAATCATGGTGTTTTCCCCAGTCCTGTCAAGGACAGACAGCTGGGTCTGGTGCAGGGGCAGCAGGAACTATGAAGGCAACGAGTCCACACACAGTTATATGCTCTTGGTCTCAGGGAAAGTGACCCAAGCTTCTGGTTCTCAATGCCGTCACTCTCCATTCCCTTCTGCGTCACAACACCCATCTCCATACAGCACCTACTAGGCTTAGGTCAGTCACTTTGCCAGGATAACTTGAATTTTAAAGACAACTACCTATCAGCTGATGAGGTGGAACACCTGGCAGCAGTTTGACCTCTAGCACATCTCAGGCTCAGGCAACAGCTTGCTTCTCAACACAGTTCGTGGCTAGAGCACCTTGGGTATTCAGTGGGAGATGATGTGAGATCTTTATCCAAAGCAATGCTACTGATCAGATTTCAGGTTACTTACCTAAGTGGATTGCAAGCCTGTGAGGATTGCCAATAGCATTACTGATAGTTTTTTGGGTCTCTTGCCCTTATCTCTGCAAAGTGGAGATTCCCCCTTGCTTGGCTATGGAGAGGAGATAACAGATAATAGGGCATTTTATTTCTCTTATTCCAGGTTTCAATCTCACAAGGTTCCAGTCTCTCTGATTTCCAGGGTTCTCCCATGTAATTCGCCTCATAACGTATATACTTGTTTGGTTCTTTGTGGAATAGCAGGTGAATGCTGGACACCTATTCAGCCCTGTCATTTCCTCTTCACTTTGGTCTCTGTCAGCTCACCTATTTCTTCATGAGCAATGGATTGCTTTTAGTAGTGCCCTGGGAGCAGGGAGGATGAATGCATACATTTTATTGAATATTTGAGTTTTTGCCCTTGGTTCTAGGATTAAGACCATTTTTCATTAGCACACTTAAACATCTCTAACCCCATTGGTATGTATTAGTTTCTGCTATCATTCAATGACAATTTAAAAAGGACCATGAGAAGGAGGTGAAATGGGAGAAAAAGTATCAAGAAGGATTCTTTCAATGTGCAAGGCAAGTGCATGTGATAGAAGTACTATCTTACCCTAATAACCATTTGAGATTTATAAGATCAACAAACACAAAAATGCTTAGGCAACTAGGGTTATCACTGTTATTGTGTCCCCGGTACAGAAATAAGAGTTCTAAATGAGCCCCTACTCACTGAAAAATTCTTTAAACTTACAATAGAGATCCCGAAGCTATGAATACATGCCATTAAAATGCAGTAGTAAATGTGTTTGGTGTTGAGGTCATTTTAGCATGTTTGAATTTTTCAGGAAATTTATTTGTTTTGGTTCATAAGTTGGCATTCACTTAAAAGCCAACTTGAAATCTAAGGTCAGTATTAGCCCAACTATATTCCATGAAGTACTAATTCCAGATACTCTGAAAAAATCAATAACACTTCTCTAATCAGTTTTGTCTACATAATACTTAGATATGTATACCATAAAACAGTATTGTCTTCTGGATAAATTAGCATTTTTATACTTACTAAATGTACACATCGGTGTTAACAAATTGTCATTTAAAGGTCCTGAGGGAGTTAAAGAATTTAATTACTGCTTGCGTTTTGACATTTAAAGAATTCTATATATTGTGTTGAGTTGAAATGTTTCATCAAAAAAAACGAAACCAAAAAACTGTAAGAATAGTTGCTTCTTAGTCTCTCTCATTTTTTTCCTTTTGGGAACAGACAGACTTCAACATATGTGGATAAAACTTAGCATATTTTAAATACTCTTTGGCAGGTCTTAATTGGAAAGGAATGACTATATTGATTTCATAGAGAACAATGATAAATTGCTACAATTATTGGAGGAAAAATGAGCACATAAAGTATGGTGATCTGTTTAAGTGTTATAGAGGAAAAAATTCTCATGGTTGATGGGAGAGAAAAATACTATAAGGGAGACTGTTAATATTACTGTTTTAAAAAAATGAGTTCCCTAGAAGGATCAGAACTAAGATGATAACTCATAAAAAATAGGACCAAATGCTCTGGGTTTCTGGACAAAATTGTTGATCAATTGGTCAATATGTGGCCTTGGACTTCAGAACTGGAAATAGAGGCTAGGAATGTTGAAATTGGGCAAGGGGGTTTGAACTTGATGCAAAATAAAGAATTTAGTTGTACCCACACTTTAACCAAGCATTTAGCACAAAAGAAAAAAGGCTGACCAAGGAAGACACAGACTCCAATGGGAAAACTATCTCTGCAGCAATCTTGAGCTGGGCAAGAGGCACTCAAATAATAGATGTTGGAGCCCTGGGGTGAGAAGAGGCCCTATTTCACGTGTCAGTGAGTTCATGTTGCCAAGTGTTACATGCTATAAGGTAGTTTTAATATAACCATACGACATGTGCTTGCAGAGTTTGATAGAAAAGAAAGACTAGTACTTTGTTCAAGCAGAGATGGGGTGATTGATATTACTTTTCTTGATTAGAATAAATGACACAGGGTTTACACAGATTTTTTGGAAAATAATAGTCACCCAATAAACTATATCAAAGAGTGTTAACACATTATGAATATTAACTTTACATGACTTCTCCCAGAGGAGCTAGCACAAGAGTAAAGGAGCAGCCCCCAGTACTTACATCTCTTCCAATCAGGTCCTCTTGGTTTTCCACAATTCCCCATGGGGCGATGCCTATGGTACATATCTTCCCTCGAGATTTAGATGCGTGGTCCTTCAAAGCATCCCCGACGTGCCGAATGACACCTGGGGGCGGAGAAGGAAGTATTAATCTTGCTTTATAAAGCAATGACCCTTATATCATTTTGAAGGAAATTGTGACAACTTTCTCCCAAGGTGAAATGCATCAAAAGTACAATTTTGACACATTTCTATACAAATTACACATCTTTAGGCAAGAACATAAAATTATATGCCGGATATAATTGCCAGTCTTGATACAAATTCTAGTAATGCTTTTCTTATTTGTATTTATATGAAAGCATGTATATAAGAATAAATACAATTATTTTAGTTAGTTTTTTCTTGTAAGCCTAACAGTTTGTTCAGGTGACTTAGAATCAACACCTTAAGTATGTCCTGGAAAAATGTGCCATATATAATGTGATACTAAATCTAAACTACAGGTGTGTTTGAGTCAGGATCATTTGAATACTTACTTAGCTCACATTTTATTAGTCTTAATTTCATCTTTCTATTTACAATACATATGTGGCAAACCTATCGATGTTGGCTTACTCCATAGAAAATTTGTTAAAAATAAATACAACTTTAATCTTCATCATTCTAATTGTTTTCCTCTTCTGTCCCCAACAGAAATTCAGTTTAAAATGGTAGGGAACCTACCTCTCACCTTTTCATAAACCATTTAAAGAAGAATCAATTTCTAATCTTTTAACTTCCCTCTTGAACAATCATTTTTATGATATATTTTGTTTTCACTTATCAAAATTCTGCCTATTCCTCAAAAACATCATACCTCATGCCATTTCCTATATAAATGTTGGATTTGATTTTGAGAGCTGGATTCCATTTACACATTGCAGTCTGCACAACTTGAGCAGCTCTATGCCACCTGATCTGTTCTGCAATGATTCATAATTATATGTAAGAATGACTCTGCCAACAGTAAAACTCCTTGAGGACAAGGGCTCAGAAATTGTGTACCAAACACATAAACATACCAGGCACTTTAATCATGGGAGAGAAATTCCTTTTAAAAATCAAGTAACAATGTAGCATAAAGGGCCACTAACCCATGTTGTATTATGCTAGTATGGAGAAGCATATTATTCTCATTTGGTAGTTTAAGAATTTTCTAAGTGAGACAGCTGTTAAAAACACATTAAAAATGAAAATCTGAATATTAATGGTTATATGCAAAACTTAGGGTCAACCTTGAACAAGAACTTTAGCTTCATGGTGTACCCCACTGTCTGCCATAATCCTCTCATTACCTCTTACCTCACTTCAGTACCTGTTCTCTAACTGTCACTTTGGGTATTAGACTGAATGGCAAATCCAGAAGGAAGTAGAAATGAACTCTGGGTTATAGCCTTGCATTTTTTTTTTTAACCTTTTGGTACTGGAGATTGAACCCAAGGGTGTTTCACCACTAAGCTACATCTACAGTCCTTTTTGAGACAGGATCTTGCCAAGTTGCAGAGTCAGGTCTCAAACGTGTGATTCTCCTGTCTCAGTTGCTGGGATTATAGGCATGTGTCAGTTTACAGTATTTAGGTTGTACATTCTTTTGCTATTGAAAGTCTTTTATAAAAGAAGAAAAATAATGTTCCAACGTCTTAGAAGTAGATTGGTAGGAGTTTCTTTTGAAATTTTAGAAACTTTTGGGTTGGTCAGTGCATGTCAGGAAAGCCAATGACTGGAGAATCACAGATGGATAATGGCTGCTTAGCAGGGAGCAAAACATGGGGCCTAAAACCTGAACAGCCACTGAAAGAATATTTCTCTACATATATTTGATTACTAGAGTGTTAACAGTAAAGAGCTGACTGAGCAGGTCAATCTAAGATCATGTCAGCTTCCAGACTGAGTCAGGATTTCACACAACAATATGAAGCATAGACAGCATGCAATTCATTGCTGAAATGTGCTTGTGCAGCTGTGTCTGATTCCCAAATTCTAAGTACTTAGAATTTGCAGTGCAGTTCTTAAACATCGTCCAAACCACAAACAAAAAAATTTGAGAAAACAAGGTATTTAAAAGTAATTGGTCCAAAGTTATGTTCAGAATGTCCCACTAACAACAAATGCATCTGTGTATAGACTTTGAACCTTGTAATGAGTTTGCACTAACTTATTACAACCTACTTGTGAATTGCTAATTGGCACTTCTGACTCAGGCTGGGGAAATGGCAATAAAGTTTACATGTATTCAATTCATTGCACATTGATAATCACATAACTGTAAATGTGGAAGTAAGAATCGGAAAGTATGCCTGTATCACAATAGAGAAACTCACTAGGTAGTAGGAAAAACTAGAATTTGAAATGAGGTGTCTCCTATTGGTGTAGAGATGATTTAATGAAATATTTTAAATAAACACACCAGACCCTAGGCTGCATCAGGCCCTGAGTTCCATCCCCAAGCACCTCAACCAAAAAAGTTTTTGGATATTTACATGACAACTTGAGCTATTAAAAACATCCTACAAAATCCCATTAGTCATGTTTACAAATTCTGCAGAGTCAACCATTAACTATTTCAACCTGTTAATTCCATGTAAGTCATTCTCAGAAATAATGATTTGGTGATCATTTTGGTAAAGGAGTCAGAGAGAAACAGGCAGAGTGGGCACAAGTAGGTGGGGGGAGATGGGTAAATACAAAGGCATGCTTAGAAAATGATCTTAGGTATGACATTCTCATGGCCTGATGTTGCCTTTCTCTGTCACACTCCAGTTACCTGTGTTAACCCCTCCAGTGAAGATCCACGCTCCGGTTGTCATGGCTGCTTTGATGAGACCTTTCCCAAAGACTTGCTTGAGTTTGGGCTGGAGTTCAAAGTTCTGCAGGCCCCCGTGGACGGAGATGAGAAGCTTGGGAAGCTCCAGTTGCCATTCCTTGGTCATCAGGTGTAGGAGAAGATCAGGTTTCGTATCAAAGGATACTCGCACATACTAGAAGAAGAAAGGCTATTTAATGAAATATTTAAAATAATAAAATATTATTTAAATATTCTAAAAATATTAAATAATTGATTAGGGAGACGGGCTGGGCTCTTGAAGGCTTTTCTTCCCCATTTGGATTGAACTGAGGGCCTTGTACATGCCTTATCACCGAATGACATCTCTAGCCCTTTTATTTTGAGACAGTTCTCCCTAAGTTACTCAGGCTGGTCTTGAGCTTGTGATTGTGCCTCAACTTTCTGGGTAGCTGTCATTACAGGATTTTCCACCCTGCACCTGGTAGCAACTTGTCTTACTATATGTGTTGCTACTTGAAGAAAATGTTTCATGTGAAATCAGATTTTTTAAAAGGGGCGATCACGTCCTTTACCAAAAAAAGCCCTCATCCGATGAAGAGTTTAAAGGTTTTCTTGAAATTCTATTGCTACAAACTTAAATTATTTGATTTTCTAAAGTGTTAATTTAAGCACAACTTTTCCTGGAATGAGTTTTGTTCAAAATAAAATCCTCATATTTTACCACTGTTTATATTTGTGCAATGGGCCAAATATTTCTAATGTTTCAATGAGTAACAGTTTCAAATCTGTTGAATGCAGATATTTTTGTGATCCTATTTTGAGAGGTTTTTGAAAGATTCTATAACTCTACATAATGCAATGAAAATTTTGAAATAAAGTGACAGATTATATTGAAGTCTAAAAACTATCTGAAAATGTTTTATTTTTAAAGAGAAGTAATTAGTTCTATAGGGTAATTGAAATTTAAGGTTTATCGCATATATCAAGGTTTTGCTGGATGCAATTAAAAATAAGATGTAAAAAGGAAATGCTATAAATACATATGACGATGAACACCAAAACATATAAATAGTCATTTAGGTCTTCATTTAATTATAAAGACTTTTGTTTCCAACTAGAAACAACAATACTAGGTAAATAGAGAAAAGCTTTATAAATACATTGCCAAGGCCTGAAGAAGAAATTTTCAACTCTTAAAGAAGCTGTAAACTGGGGAGGTTGTAAAATGTCAAAGCAGGGCTGACCCTGAGGGTCTGTCTAAACCCTGGTCACCCTGAACATTTGATTTGATGACCTTATGCAGTATGGTGGGATTTTAATAGGAGGCCTGAATAAGGCTGGCATACTTCAAAGGACTCCACCCTGAAGCATCAAGGAGAAAAAAATAAGTAACGCTGATGTACAGAAAAAGCCAGCAAAGAAGCTTGTCAACCTCAACCTTGGTTTTGGGTAGAAGGGAAAGGAAAAATCTTCCTCTGATTATTTTTAAACACAAGCAGGCCTTCACACAGGTTTTCGTCCACATTGATGCTATCAATGGGGTTTGAGACATGCCAAGCATAGTGTTTAAGGTAAAATGGTTCTGGTTGAGTAATGGCTCCAGATAATTGGCAGAAGCAAATGCAGTTTCTTGGTGGAGGAAAGTTTCATCAGTCCAGGTGGGAAATAATTCTCATGGGAAAGTAAGCATTCCATAGAAAATCTAATCACTATGCAAGGAAACAAAGCAGCACCAATGAGAAACAACAGGAATCAGGCAGCAGAGTCACATTCTCAAAGATATTGAAATAATTAGAATATGTCATAGCTATGTTTAATATGCTAAAAGCAAATGAGATGACCAAATTTGAGTAAGGAATAACCATGTACATTTGCAAAAAGAATGAAACAGAACTTCTAGAAATTAAAATGGAGTGATTTAAAGAACAATTGCAATCTTTAAACTACAGGAGATAGACACAGATAATAGGAATGGAAAATAAAACAAACACAACCTAGAAAGACAAAGGAATTGAAGATATAAAAGAAAAATGAAGACCCTTGGAGGAGATAATTAGAATTCTTGGTAGAAATAAAAAAATGGGAAAGAGGTAATCCTTGTAGAGCTATTGCCTGGCATTTCTCAGAATTATTGAAAAATATTAATTCTCAGGACCAGAAAGTTCAGTGAATCCTAAGCAGGATGGATTACAAAACATCTAATTCGAGGACATACAGAGACAACATCAAATGGTGGGGTAAACCCTCAGGAAAAGATCATCCACAAAGAAACAGTCAAAAGACCTATGGCCTATGCCTCAGTAGCAACAATGGATGACAAAAGCCAGGATCTTCAATGTGCCATGAACAATTATTATCAGTCTAGAAGTTCAGTCAGCAAAAATACCTTCAAAAATGAGAGCAAATTACAGATACTTTCTGACTGCCCAAACTGAGTTTAGCAGACTTCACCAAAGGAACTTTTAAAGTATATGTAACAGGCAGAACTTATATGATCTAATATAGATAAACTGGGATGTGAAATGCGATGATAAACTAAGATTTTAACAACTTTATGGCAAATCTAAAAAAGCCCTCATTGTAAAATATAAAATGATGAAAATGTGTACTTTTTGGTAAAAAGGGATATAAATAAATCACTGGAATGGTATATCAGTTGAATGGAAGTAGCCAAAATTATAGCATTCAGAAGTCTATGCTGAATGGAAGAGGAGAAAGGTATTAAGTTTTGACCAATTTCATGTAACTTTTTGAAGTTAGTACCTGGGATCAGATGCACATACGTTAATTTACATATTGCTTTACCCTGAACATTTTTCTTTTATGAGGAGGAGGAGTACACTCTAATGATAAAAGTATAATGTAGTAATTTCATACACCAGGAAGTCATTTATTATCATGTATTATGTACTGTGCATAATTGTAGATGCTATGCTTTTATAATACTTGAAGCACAATGGGTTTATTTATACCATGTTGCCACAAATATATGTTGTGCTTCATCATTAAAACTTTAATGAGTCATTAGGTGATGAGAATTTTTCAGCTCCATGATAATTTCATGGGACCATCATCATATATGTGGCACATTATTGATCAAAATATCATGATGATATCAGAATAGCTCAGTACATGCAATGTGCTCTGCATATTTCATTTCATGTACTTCTCTCAATAATAAAGAGGTTGGCATCATCTACAATTTACTGATGGGAACAGAAAACATCCATCATGTTCTCAAGTGCACATTGCTAGTAAGACAGTAATGATAGGATTCACACCGCAGGCCTAAGATAACTTCCCCATACTTCTCCACTTACAACCAAATAACCAATCTGTGAGTCCTAATGAGTCATTTCTTAAAATGGTGCTCTCAACTAGGAGCTTCTCTTTTTCTTCTCCTGCTGCCTTAAGAATGCCTTCTCCTTAAAGTATGGCCGTTTGGATTTCAACAGTCTCCCAGAGGCTTCTTTGGCCTTGAGCTCTCTCTGAAACATCAAGAGATGGACTTCTTCCTCTAATCCCTTTTTGATTATATTATATATCAGAATCAATATATCCTATGTGAACTCCCCATGCTGGTGGTTAGGGTCTCCCATAATTTGGGAAGCAAACACTTTACCTCTGAGCTGCATCCCTAGCCCCTAAAATAAAATATTTAAATAATCAAATTGCTTTTTTTTTTTTTTTTTTTGGTTATTGTCTAGCAACTCAAGTAAAAAGTTTGGGAATAAGGGAATAATTAAAACCAAGAGATAAAACAATATTTTGAGGTTATCTAAAGATTTTAATTTTTAAATTATATTCTTATATCCCCCCAAATCAGACACTTTGGTAAGTTTCTTTGGTAAGTGCTGGCAATATTGTAGTTAATTCTGGGCTAAATCAGCAGCTTCTCACTTATAAATGGTTGTGTTCAGAGCAATTAGTCAATTACTATTAAATGGTCAATGTGATTTAAAATTAGGAGCTATTTTGGTTGTCAAGATAAGCAATTTTGACTGTTCACTTGTTAGACTATTAATTGCTGAGGATTCATCTTACAGATAACAAGGAGTCTTCTTAATGTGCATATTAAATTTTGTCACCTAGGTATTACTCAGAGGTGCTCCCATTTAGGGACTCCCTGGACAATGATGGCAGCACAATGTAGCATCAGACTCTGGCACTGTCAAAATTTGGTCAATTTGAGCATCCTCTCTTGTTAAATGGGGGTTCTCTCGACCACCTTTTAGGATGCTGCATTGATTAAATTGTGGTACAAATGTGGCTGAAAAAAATCCACCAATAGACCCCAGATAAAGGTTACATTCACTAAATATACACATGTATGTATATATAAGTATAGATATGACTTCTGTGTACAATAGTTCTAAGCAACTTGGTTTTAGCTCTTTGATTAGTAGTGTGCCTTTCAAAATACTCTTGCTTTCAACTCTAGGTCTCTAGAGAATGACTGGAACAGGTGTTTATAAAAGTACCTGCCCTGGATTACCTAATGCTTCCTTTACTACATAGCCCATAAAGTTCACCAGTTTATCATTTCAAGAGAAACTGTGTTCAAATAACTTACCCATATTTGGAATTATCCACCCTTTCCCCTCCCTCTCATGAGCATCCATGCTTGGTAGCAGGATGCCCACACAAGATGGGTAAATGATAGAATGTTACATAGAAAATAGAAGCCAGATTTAGTTGAAATTGAATTATTTGATCTATTCTTAGGTGTTGTGGAGGTCATTACATCTAGCATTATTCTCACAAGAATGCATTTTGATAGCCACATGACAAACTTTGAAATAAAATTACATATGTGAGGGTAATGTTTTAAGTATAAAATCTACAGATTTTCTTTCACTTGAATGGCAGAAGGCTTGATAACTAAAACTCTAGAAGTTTTGCACTGCCTGAAACTGAAGTTCTTTTTGCTTAACAGGTGATTTTTTTTTTTTTGCATTTTTAAAAATTCTAAAGCCATTCTCACTACCACATCATTATATGTGTTACTATTCTCTTATCAATAGTGCTGGAACTCACAGAGGTGTCAGAAACACCACAGGGGGTCCTTTTCTCTTCACCAGGCCCAGTGGGCAAAGTCTGGGGCTGGGGGAAAGGGAAGCAGTCATTGCTGCCTAGAACAGATGGGAATGTTTCTTTAAAAAAAAAAGAAAAGAAAAGAAAAAAAGTATCAGAAAATAATACATAAACTTAGAACAGCAGCAACACAATTTTGACCTGAAAAAAAAATCCTTTTCTTTACCTAGTCAAGTACAAGTAAAGAACTTTGTCCTCCTATTTTATAGGTTCTATCAGGGTGACTGGCAAAAATCTACACAAAAGCCTTTGTTCCAAACCCTGAAAGATTTGATGAAGTCACTCTATAATACAGAGTTCTCTCAAAAGTTGAGTTTACATGCACATGTGCATATACATTGTAAATCAATTACCTGCTATAATTTGATGCACAAATAAGAATAAGGTTTAGAATTCTTCCCCTATATTTTAACATTTTTTGATATTTTGTGATAAATTATGTAAGATTCGTTGAATTTCACACTGTGTGCTACAGGTTGACTGCAAACTAAAATTAATTCCTCCTAAGCTTTGTTACTACTTTGTAAAACTTCAACTTCTCTAATATGAAAGATGATAGAAGAGAAATAAATTTTGAAATAAAATTTTCTTTTGAAAATAAAAGTATATAAATG
Organism: Sciurus vulgaris; assembly: GCF_902686455.1. Classification (NCBI taxonomy): domain Eukaryota; kingdom Metazoa; phylum Chordata; class Mammalia; order Rodentia; family Sciuridae; genus Sciurus; species Sciurus vulgaris. The sequence continues at coordinate 17,056,839 of NC_136476.1, read as the reverse complement.
ATTAGGAAAAAAAATCTTCCTTTGGCATTCTCAACTTGGGCTTTTGTACAGCAATTTGGCTCTTATAATTTATCAATCCCTTTTTCCGCCCTAAATTTTTACCCATGTAACTTTGCCAGCTGTTTTAATGCAAATATTTTAATGAAAATGTAAACAAGCTGTAGAATAATGATACATGTGGCTAACACTCTTGGAAATGTTCAATGATATATTCTCTGATTAACACTGTAAGGCCATCATTAATTCTTGGAAATAATTGCTTGGTATTTGTGAAGTAGTATTTTTTTCTGAAAAATGGGCTTATCATTGATAAATCTATTTTAATAGTGTCTATAATGCCTTTCTTTCAAGTCTGTAGTTGGAAAACTGCCCCATTCTCCTTTCTGTTGAGAAATGTGACAGGCATCATCTGATTTCCTAATTCTTTGCAGCCACATTTCAAATGGGCACATGTAATTAAAGCTGTGGCCAAGCAATATGTCACATCAGACTGCTGAGATAATTTTGCTGATACTAACTTTCCAAACCCATGGAGCCTTTTGTTTTACAGTGAGGGTTCAATGCTTATGATGATTTAATGGATATAAAATCTCCCTGGAAAGAAAACATCTGCAATTGCATTCATTGTTATTAAACCTCCAGTTTGATGACCCACACAACTTTGGAAGTCAAAATGTCATATTGTTTTTGCAATTTCCCTTTTAGATCAGGTATTTATAGGGGTGGATGACAATAACTCAAAGCTAAAGTTTCAGAAATAATTTGATATGTCACTAAGTATATGAGTAGGTCATAGGGGATGCTCTTATAAAGTTTCTGCTAGAATCATTTAGCATACATTTTTCTACAGGTAAGGAGATGGGATGTTTTCCTGGAGAAGGATTGGTTTTCCTTCTTTATAGATGCACACCTAGGATTGAAAGATAAGTGATGCATTCTAGTTTTATTCTCAGTTTCAGAAAGACCATCCAAAATTATTGCCAATTCAGTGAACTAGAGATTACTACAAGGTAGAAACCTGAAATCAATGGAGTTATTACAAAACCTCTCAGAAACTTCACTATGCTTATGTAAAGTGGCTTGGTTAGCCACAGTCTAGTGATCAACTATTTTGTGTGTGTGTGCAGAGGGAGTCATTTAATTTCCTATTTGGTGTGTGTCAAAGATTCTCAAATCAAATTTGCATAATGCAAAGGTGGACAATTTTCAAAATCTCAAATTCAATCCCCAAAGCACTTTAAGAGCCTCGGGTTGTGGATGTCATGCTGCTGATAGCTCCCTTGCTTCCTGACTCCCTCTTAATTCCTCCACTCCCCCATCCCCACAAAGCTAAGAGAACAAGACTTTTATCCGACCCATAGTTACAGCTGCAAGTGTGAAAATGAGGGCCAGAAATAATTATGTGAATTATATGAAAAACTATAATAAGGGTTTCAACCTGATCTAATAAGCAGAACCAAATGGCAAGGGAAAAGCTGAAGAGAATTATGTGGATGACTTGTGGGGTTTAAACAGGAGTCCTTAATTAGGTTAACTTACCTGGCTCACAAGTCAGCTCAGCATTAATTGGAAGAGATGATTAGTAAGCAAATAAAGGTCTGTCTATAACCAAGCTCAGCACTGCTTCCTTGTCTAATCAACAGAACCCTGAATAAACAAGAGTCTTTGAGAAACCACATAGTATCTGCCTATTCTGCCATCTTGTTGATAGGCCCAGTTGTTCTCTCAGGAAGGTTTAAAGAGTTATAAGGTAGCGTAATGAGCTGCCAGATCATCTCCTAGTCCAGGACTGGCTGTTTTGGGGCTTGCAATTTGGTAGGAGACAGCTTAGTATTGAGGAGGAAGTCAGAATCCTTCACTCACTGTCAGCTGCAAATGTCTCCTATGTTGCAATTCTCTCTGTAAAGTGATGGTTTCATTGCTTTTCATGGGGGCTTGTCAAACCTAGAAATTGAGGCCTGAATGCCATGAAGCCCTTGGAAGGGCTCAGAAAAGGTTCTATTAACCCAGGATGTAATTTTACAAAGACTACTTCCTGTCATAGCTTTTGAGTTTAATTAATGTCATTAAATAATAGTGATTTTATAATCCTACTACAAAAGTTCTCAAAATTCTTATAAAAGGGCTATAACTCTAGTAGTAACTAGCTTCTTTTCAATTACCCACACATAGCTTCCCAAACAAAATATTGATCATAATCTCTTTCAGGCTCACATGACAGAGAAAGAGAATTGAAAGGAGTTTCAGAACTTGGTTGCTAAATGATTGTGTGACTCTGGGAAAATAATTTAGCTTCTCTAGGATCCATTTACCTCAACTATGATATAGAAGGATTGTGATTAATTAGTATTTTTTAAGCTTGCCTAAACAAAATAAACTTGGTAATTTTCAAAAACCTATGGACCAGGTTCCATCTTAGATTAAGGAATCAAACTTTGGAAATGAGTCTTGAATATAGGCATGTGTGATGGCCTCATGGGTTATTCTGAGCCTCCAAGTTAACAACATCTCTGCCCTCTAGGTCTGGTGACTGAAGTTCTGTGACATGTTGCAGTTCTGTCTATGTGATAAGAGAGAGATGCCCCATTCCTGAGCAGAGAGATGGCTTTCACATGACCTGTGAGATTTTAGTAACCAATCTTTCCCTTCCAACTACATCCTCTGCCTGAATTTGTGCAGCTTGTACCCAGACCACCTTAGCATTTTGAAGACCCAAGGGTTCCATCTTGGGCTGCCTTGAAGGAAAAAGTTAATATTATAACTTGCTTTTAAAAATATTACTCTGCCTCTAGAGTTTTTCAACAATTTTATTGAAAATCATTTTGACTTTCAAGCTTACTTGTCAGAAGCAGGGGACCAAAGGCTCTTTATGTTAGTTGGCCTGTTTCACTGAAGTTCTGGTAAATAATTAACAACGTTCTGCCTGTGTAAAGACTGTTCTGCTTTCACTGATTCCCCTCTGGCCAAACCACAAGCTGGATGCTCAAGACAATGAGAGGTGATGAAGGCCCAGGATGGCACCAAACCACTAGCCTTCCTTCTAAAATGCGACCTCTGACCTATGGACTACTCCTTTTCTTTGTTTAGACAGGAGAATCAGAATATTTCAAGGGTGAGTTGTCAAAGTAAATAAAATGCTCACCTGTGCTTTCACATGCTATGTATTCCGTGGTAATAAAAAGAAAAATGAGTCTTCATTTGATTGACCCGGCCTGAGAGAGAAAGGACTGCCCTCTGAGACATCCTAAGACCACCCTCACTTCTGCTGGCATCACAGGAGTGTGACCAGAACAGCCACACTGCTCAGAAGGGCAGTGCTTATGGTTCATGGCTCTGTGCTTGCTGTCTTGAAATTCTTCATAATTTTATCTTTGGATTTGTGTTTGGCAAGAGAAGTTTGATGGGACAGAGAAGCACACATTGGCTAGGATCATGTGGTCCTGCTCTTGCTTCCTTGATGCCTCTGTTTGGACCTGTGCACTGAAGCATTCTGTGGCAAGGAGATGAAGCATCTGTCTCTGCCTGGGTGGGCAGTGCCATGGTGAGTTTCATGGACAACTTGCTGGGAAGTTCACCCACCTCATACACTGAGTATGTCCCAGGTAGAGCTGGAAAGACCTTGGGAGTGGGGATCACCAGTCCACTCAGAGTTGGGGCTGCCAGTCATGGGAAGAAGGGATTGATTCCCCTTTCCCTCTCAGAAGTATACATTTTCATTTTGCATTGGGGCCTATAAATTATGTGATTGGCTTTGTCTAATGTGACCACCATCAGACATACCTGGGTTCTAGAGTACCAAGTGGAGTCTGAGGAAGGTTGTCAAAGCCAGGTATCTGTTTGACTTCACTCTTCTGGAGAAAGATCTATCAGTCTTTTAGACTCTTTTCTTCCACCATTAAATGTCAGAATATACATAGAACCTATATTTGCTGTATGGCATGGAACAAATACCTATTTTTTTGGTACCAGGGATTGAACCCAGGGGCACTTAATCACTGGCCACATTCCCAGCCCTTTTTAATATTTTATTTAGAGAGAGGGTCTTGCTGAGTTGCTTAGGATTTTGCTAAGTTGCTGAGGCTGGCTCTGAACTCACGATTCTCCTGCCTCAATCTCTTGAACTGCTAGAATTACAGGTGTGTGCCACCATACCTGGCCTGACAAACACTTGTTTTAAGGCCTCAGTATGTTATTCTGTCATGTTGATTAATACTACTGTCATAAACATAAAATAACATAGGTAAGTACTGGGCACAGTGCCAAAAACATGGTAGATAATTCAATAAATTTTAGTTGCCATTATCCTGATTATGATATGCTAGATTCTGAAAGGAATTGCTGAAGTATTTTGATTAATACTTCAAAGGATTTCTAATAAACTCATTTCGTTTTCAGTCTTCAGTTTTCTCAGAGTCTCTCAAGTTCACTAGAAATTTTTGGGAGAGGTAAAGAGGAATATTACACGATGAGAAGGGATGGGCTGTGTCCATCATTACAGCACACCCACAGCAGCTATATAGTCGGGGTATACAGGGAATAAAACAGAGGATGCAGATGATGAAAGTCATACTCTGTTTTGCTGGAATGATAGTTGCAGGAAATGAACACGGAAGTCGAAGTATATAATGTAGGGACCTACAACCCCCTCTTCTCCAGTCAGTGGTGAATGGTGTTCACAGGGCTACCTCCCTGCTAGTGACCACCATCCGTGCTGGTGTTCAGAGAACAGAGGTCAGAATGCTGACTTGTGCAACCAAGTGCTCCTGTGGAAATACTCTAATACATCTTTGGACTCCCAGGAAGTAAAGGAAGCTGTTTCACTGCTCTCTCACTATTTTTTCTTAAGTAGTTAGTATTTTCACACCTAGATATCTTGGGCACTAGTGCTGTATACCATGTGGTTTTTATGTTCTCTTTGGTCCACATAAACATCAAATAAGGCAACCAAGACTGCTTCAGAGATTAAAAAGAAAAAAAAAAAAACTTGAGTCTCAACTGAAATAGTTTAACCAAGACTTTGCAGTGAGACAGTGAAACAGTAAGGGTTCATATCCAGTTCTGCCTGACTTCAAGATCATGCATCTTCGTATGGATGTGTGGTGCTGGGGATAGAACTCAGAGCCTCCTGCATCATAAGCAGTCTACCACTGAGTTATATCCCCAGCCTGTGTATCTTCTTCTAATTGATTATGAAGCTTCTCTTTTAGATAGAGTCAGTGAACTTTTTGTAGCACTGATAATAACAGCAAATGCTTATTGAGCTTTAACATCAGGTAATGTTCTAAATACTGGACATGTATTGGCTCACTTAATCCTGGAGACAGCCCTAGGAAGTATAAATTACAATTCCCATTTTACAGATGAGGAAACTAAGGCACTGGGAAGCTAAATAAACCAAAGTCACCTGATCAGTGAATGACACAGCCAGGCTATCACTGAAAAGTAATGATTCTTCCGATTTTATGATCAATCATAGAAGTAGACAAATGAGTCAGAACTTCTTAAATTATGCAAAAATATTAACTGAAAAAGTGTAATTTGACCTTCTAAAATAATATAGTAGACATATACATCCAAATGAGTGTTCTTTAAGTATTAGTCAAAATGTTTTTGCAATTTCTTTCAGAGCGTGGGACAAATTATGAGAGTAATAATAATAGCAGCTAAACTAGTTGTACATCTATTTATGTGCCTGATACTGTGTCAATGTTTTACATATGTCATCTCAATGTTTATGATAGTAGTACTAACAGTATACACAACAGAATAAATTATTGAGTTCAAGAAAAGTAACTTTCTCCATGTTACACAGCATTTATGTGATGGTTATGGGGTAAACTTAGACCATGTGAATCCAAAATCTACACTCTTCACTACTAAACTAATACTCCACTCTTTTATGTAGTTTCATGGTGGTAAAATTAACTTTCAGAGAATAAACTGGACTTGTAAAAACTGGCTAAAGGTATTCATAACTGAGTTCTATCTGTCTTACAAGTTTTAGGTACTTGAGATTAGTTTTCTGTCAAAACTATCATTTGGAGAAAATATAGACTGCCTTTCTCTTGTGATCGATAAATTATCTAAAGTCAGTCCCCAAATAATCAAGGCATTTTTGGACAATGGAAACATCATGGGTCTCCCAAGCTGTTAACCTTGGAGGAGCACTCTTATCTACAAGCATATCTATGTCCATAATTGACTCTGAATATTGACAATGGAAATCATGACTAGATGCTCACCATATGCCTTCTGGGCTTATGGCACAGTCTGCAGGCACCATTGGAGCACCCTGTGAAGTCACTGGGTGTCCCTCTCTGCAATGATTATTGCTCAGTGAGCCCTTTCTTCACAAGCAACACTTTTCTTACAGGAAGAACTTGTATGACTTTCGATGCATGATTCCACATAATCAATTCCAGCATATGAGCAAGTACCATTCTAAGTTGGGGAAACTTTGTGATTTTGTGTAGGCAAATACATCCCTTGATTGGGTGGGAAAGTTGGAAGTCTTCATTTCACTTAGTTCTACATAGGATAAGACTAACCTATTTCTTGTTTTCCAGACCTTGCTGAATGTTACCAATAGCACCCTTTTCTTTCTAATATACAGCTTAAAAGTTGGCTTTAATTTACTATATAACTCAAAATTAATTCCCTTAAGGAAGAACTGTGAGAATAGCTCAGTTAGGCATTCTTGGTAAGGAAATTATTGCAGTGGGGAGAGGAGGAAGAGGAAAAATGAAGGAAGAAAAGCGAGAGAAAAGTGGAAATTAGTTTCATTGCATTTTTAGACTGATAGTCATGTGAGCTGACTTCTTTTGAATTTAGTAGTGTGCTTCTCTCGGCAAAATTTTCTGTTCAAACTTGGAATGCTCTATGGCATGCCTAAGAGAAACTGCCTCCAACTGCTCTGCCCTCAGCCAGCTCTTAACAGTTAGAGGCAAGCTTGTACTATACTATTTCTAGAATTTTCAAAACATATGCTATATTCTATGCCTTGCAGAATCTGTCAGCCATCTTAGGAAATGGTCCTTGATGAGAACTGAAATTCAGAAGTGACAACTGTTAAAAGTAAAATTTGTGTATTTTCTAAAACTTCTTTTAAAAAGTTCTCTTCATATTCAATCTTTCTATTGAGAACATTACTGAACACAGCTGCTTGGACCAAAAAGCATTCAATATCGATGGCAAGATCTCTAGTAGAACAAAGAAGGAAATAGACTGATATGATCGTGTCTACCTTGAATAGAAAGAACTGCTACTTTACTAGCAGAGCATACAGAAACCTAAAGGTAGCATTTTCCATCAAAAGGGTCAGGGGAAGGATTTAGAAAAAGTCTGGAATACATGAAATACAGAAAATAATATAACAAATAGTGGATAGCCATAGAAAATAAACCAAACATAAAAAGACAAGTACTGAATGTTCTCTGTCTCATACATGGAAATGAAAAAAAGTTGACCTGATTGCAGAACAGTGATTAAGAGGTTGATTAATAGTGATTAGAGGTTAGGAAGAGTTTGTGGGGCGTGTTTAAAGTAAGTACATATTATATGCACCTGTGGAAATTTCACACTGAACTCTATTAAAATGTACAATCTATACCTGTTCATCAATTAAATAGAAAGCTATTTGTCTTATTATTAATAATCATCACTTAATCTCATATTAATTATTTTTAAAATTGGAAGGAAAATTTTTTCCCTACTTTACAGAGGGGAAGATAATTAGAGCAGCTTGCAGAAAGTAGCAGAGCTGACATTAGACCAGAAGACTAAATTTCAGGCTCTTAACCACTCCTCTGCTGGGCATGAGATTGCACTGAGGATTGCCTGATTGGCTTTTTGATTACCATGGCTTTGTTGGAATGGCCACCTCCTTGGAACTCAATGGTCCCAAAAGCATCCGTTGGGCTGAGCTGAGTATGTTTGCTGATGGACCACTTCTCAGACTGGATGTCATTTCGGGAGAGGCGACTTTCATTTTTCTCATTCTGAAGCACAGAGATACTGGGAGTGAGTCCGACATGCTGGCCTATTAGACGCCCACAGCAACACCTATAACATAAGAGGTTAAAGTGAACCCCTCGTGTGAGCCACTATTGGAATACACACTTAAAACAGCCTGCAGTAGAAACCTGCAATTTATATTGACCCATTTGAGTCAATTCTCAAGTCAAATCCCTGAAATTGTTATTTTCTTATATTAGACAAATGGGAAACTCTGGCTCCATAAGACAAATGCATCTTATTTTCTCTTCTCTCCTCCCCACTTTGCTTTAGTGATAAAAACTATAACATGCATCCTGCCTTCTCCATCCACACCTTTCACGCCTGGTGTATTGTTTAGCATAAGACACCTATGAACCAAAAAGTTCTCTACATTTTTCTACTTCTCATTCCTTCCATCTATCAAATCTTGCACAAAGGTTACCAAAGAGCTTCGAGGGAAGAATTTTAACATGCACATTTAAATGAGGAATCTCACTTATACGTGAGTCACAACCTAACTTATCTCTCCCCAATTGACATTTGCTGTCAAATATCCAGTTCCAAGAATAAAAATCTGCAGAGTTAAGTGTTCTTGAAGAAACAATGAAAGAAAGTACTCATGAGCTATTTGAAAAGTTCGAATTTGTTCCTTCAACTATGAAAATGTCCTTCATGCATTACTACTACCACTATGACAATTATAACATGTAATTACCATTTATTAAATACTAACAATTCACCGTCCATTCTATGATGAAATATTGTCATTTTGGAAAGTTAGGTGATTTGTATATGGTTATAAATAAGTCTTTATGACAACATGATCTATACTTTAAACTGTTTTATTAAATTGTCTGCTCATAAAAGCATTTCAGATACAGATGTGCTACTTCATTCCAAATGCTTCCCGCCTTACATACATTTGATCTTCAGGAAGGTGAGAAAGTACCAAAAACATGCTGAGAATTCTGAAGTTCTGCAGTCACATTAGTAATTTGCTAGGAGTCTTTTATTTTAAAGCATCTTTTTTACTAGAGTAGAGCATGTTTGTATGAACTAAGCATTTTAACAAAATGCTTAGTAGGAAGAATGAATAAGCATAGCAAAATATATATAGCCCACTATTATACACAGTAATTAGTTCCTTCTACAACAGTATATGTGTTATTTGATGAAGGCTCTTAAACTCAGAATTAACTGTAGATATTGCATGTTATGTAGGACATATATATGTATAGAATCATACATATATATGATTGCTTTAAAAAATATACAGCAATAACAACAACTACAACAAAAATGTTTACTTTGATATGGTCCCTGCAATGGGTAGTTATTGCTATTGTTGTCTGTTCCTATAATCACTACGTTGCATTCTTTTATTACATTAGTGACAAGAAGATTACCTATTTACCTATGGGGGTCTTTGGTGCTGGGTATGATGTGAACGCATTCTCTTTTATAAAATGCTCTTTCTATCCAGGATTTCTGAGCCTGAGAAAAAGAGAGAGAGAGAGAGAGAGAAAGGATGAATATAACCTTTAAACATTTTTGACTAGAAAGCAAAATTTCATAATCATATAATAGACTAGTATATTGTAAACTAAATGGAAATTGTGGTTGTTTCACACAAACACTGAATATAATAAAATCTGTGACTTCCAGTGCCTACTAATTTGGTTAACATTATAATATTGAGAGTTAAAGGGAACAGCTACGTTAAAAAAAAGGTAGTGACAGAACCATATATAAATTCATAATGGCTTTTGAAGGAAAAAAAATGTTATTTGCTGAGAAAATGAATTTGAAGGGATATAACATTATGTTTGTAACCTTATTAAAAAAAGGATTCAGTTGTAGGAGGAAATACATCTAAATAAGATTTTTGTGACTGATGCTTCTATTAGATTTTTCCTTATAGAAGGAAAGGGGAAAATGGTCAAGGGAATTGCATAACTCAACAGCCATAACCCATCACCACACTGTTCTAAAATCCAAATTAACAATGCTGATATGTAAACAAACAAACAAAAGAAGGAAATGGAAATAGGAGGAAGATAAAGGTCTTCAGCAGAGTCCCAGATTTCACAGGTAAGGTCTTGGGAAGAAAAAGAGACAGATTTATTATTATTATTATTATTATTTTGCATTCCACATGCCTTTAAACGTACATAGGAAATACAGTTTCTAAGAACAGTTTTTGTTGGGACTATCCACCCAGAAGTCCCATTGCAATTGGGTTCCCAGATGAACAAAAGATGTTCTGGCAAACTGAAGGATCTTTGTTCCAAAGCAGAGTGTTCATCCTGCATCATTTACCCCTTTCTTTATCAGCATTTGAAATGGTAGAGAAGCCTCCCATGAAGTCCAATAAGCTATTCAGAAGATTCCTTCCCTGAGCACTTAAGATGGAAGTTGCTAGAACAACCTGTAATGTTCTTTCTATATGCTCTTATCTTCTAACCCAGTATCAGTTGCAAATTCATACTCTTAAAATATACAGGGTTAAGGCAAAATTGAGCTGTTTACTTGAACTGTCTCAATCACTGGTGTTAACTGTTACCGGCCCCTGTTTGTTGGATGTAATCATCTTGGGGCCAATGGCAACTCAAACGTCGGTAGAGGCTGGGCTGGGTTCTGGTTTGCCCTTAACCCCTTAATCTCATACAATGGAGGTCTATGCAAGCACAAAGCACTGATAGCAGTGGTTCTTTCATACTTGTGACGATGCACATTTTACAAGTGGCAACATGAGGGGGTGTTTGGAGGCCACCAAGCAACTGCATCCTGTTTCAGTGATGTTGACAATGGGAGTCACATAATTTCAGGGTGTTCATGCATTGTCTGCATGAAAAAAAGCACCCCACACTGCCTCAGATATCACAGGTCCAAATGAACCTCTGCACCCTCATGTTTCAAAAGCAATATTTGCAGTACTTTTTTTTTTTTTTTTTTGGTCAACGAGACATGAAAAAAGTATTCTCAAAGATTTTCTTCTCAAATATTTAAGTTAATGGTGCCATCTTTGCAACAGGAAGGGGCTTAGCAGCATAGATAGCTAGTCTTCATCTTTACAAAAAAAGTCTGTAAGCTAGACTATTCATAGGCCATGATTTTCCCTAGACATTGAATACTTTCATTGATAATATCTCTTGGCAGAAAGGTGGTAAAATGCTCCTCACGGGACATTTGAAACCCATTTTCCCTACACCTCAGGGAGCAGAAGAGAGAATGTATTGCTTTTTTCTTTTCATGACCCACTTTGGCCAGCCTTTAGAAGAATATTTTGAGGGAGCATCTGGGAATTTCAGGGAGTGCTGATCAATCCCACTTGAGAGGAAATCAGTAAAGCAGTATCATGGGTAGAATGTGGGGTTTACAGTTAGAAAAAGTGGCATGAGTGGAACTCTGTGACATGGAGAAAGTCACATGAGTTCTTTGTTTCTTAGTTTTCCTCATCTATAAAATGGGCACTATGGTAATAACTGACATTCAAAGTTGTTGTCTTTATTTTAGAAGTATCATGTTTCACTTCAAGAAGAGGGAATGGTCCTGGGTTGATTCTGGTACCGACAAGGTAGCAGATAAGGGTAGTATGAAATTCCCGTAACAATGATCTAGACTGATTTTCCCTTGTGTTGAGGCTGATAGAGCACTATATGAGGCACATAGAAAAGTTACTTCCTGAGTCTCTTCCTTAACATGTAGTTCATCAATAACTACTTTGGAAAGTTTTGAAATAATCACATAAAACCCTTGGCACATAGTAGGAGCTCAACAGGTAATAACAATAGCTAATATTTATGAAGGACTCATTATGTACTTGGCGTGTGTCACATATGCACTATCTGATAGATCCTCAGGAGAACTCTCTCATGGAAATACTACAAATTATGCTTCTTTTACCAACGAAAAATCTCAGGCAGCAAGACGCAGCAGAGTTCCAAAGTCAGTGTTTGAACTTGAGTAGCCTGTTTCCAGAGTTCACTCTCACCTACTCTGCTAACCTTCCTCTCCAAGTGAGATACTGTTGATATTAAACATTGTTGATGTAGCAGTGCCATCTGGGCATGCCTGGGAATCTCTCGGTATTTGGAGAAGTCTGGATATTGGAGGCCTGTCTAGAACCAGCTCAGGCATGCTCCTTCCTTGTTCTCGCTCCCCTCTTCCCGACCTCAATGTTGCCTGTTCTTCCTCTCTCCCTGGGGATAAAGGATGGGGGTGGGACCTTAGGAAGAGCTCAGAAGATGAGAAAGAAGTAGAAGTGGGGAGGTCATTATCACAACTACGGCAAAGAAATGAGATCATAACCACTCAAACTGAGAATCTGGGGGACCATGGCAAAAGGATTAGGCTTTTCAAGAACACCTTTGTTATGTTTTTCACATGGGGATCCCAGTTTCAACTTGAAAGCTACTAGAAAGTTGAATAAGATGGTATTGGGTAAGATTTACTAGTATGGACTCCCACTTGTCTTCCAGTATAAAATAATTTCACTTGAGTTCAGTTTCGCAAGTTAATTACCTTTCAAAGGTGAAAAGCTACCTCGGTGTTAGCAAAAGGACTGAAGATGAGTTTCTATTTCTTGTTATTACCAGACTAATAATTTCTCTTGCCAAGGCAGACAATTGAGGCTTGGGGGTGGGGTGAAAAAAAGAGAAACAGAAGGTAAAAATCTCTTCTCATTATTCATAATTGAATTGAATTCTCTGTTTTTGAGAAGAATATAATGCATAATAGAAAGAATCCATGTGTAACACATGAATTAGGGATTCTACAAAACATCATGTATAATTTACCATGCTCTGTGGTGGGTTTTGCTTTATTGCGCTTTTATTCAGGTCTTTAATGTGGACAGATACTAGATTTTAAAAATTATTTTCTTAGAGAGAATGTATTTGATGTATAATCATAGTTTAACTTGTTCCCTCAACTAATTCCCTTTTCTTTTGCTCAAAGGCTTTGAACTAGTCTTTGTGAAGTTTTATACTTTCCTTCAACATCCAGCTAAGTGAGCCACAATGATTATCCTTGTTGTTAGAAAGTATGAAATAACTTTGACACACTGTTTTTCTAACTGACCTTGTAATTCTCTTCTAATGCAAGACATCAATGGCCAGTTTGTCCTAACATCTTTTCCTTTAATATGCTTTGGAGGTCTCAGGTTCTCTTAGAAAAGATGGCTTCTATCAGCCCTCAGAAAAATCACTTTTGTACATTCTTTTCCCAAAGGTAGAATGGTCACATAATCATGGCCGAGTCTGTGAAGCGCTATTTTCTTCCTGTCTTTCTGCATTATCAGTCATGTGTAATGTGTAATAGGGAAGTGTTTTTCAAAGGCTAATAATTAAAGGACATCTTATTCAAAACAAAAACGAGGACATTCACATTTTGAACAAAGTATAATAATTATCAGAGAGAAAAACAAGTCCAAATTTTGAAAATGAAGCAGGCAATCAATAAAGCATCAAAATAATTGAAACCAAAAGAAGAAAGTTGTAAATATTGCCTTAAAAAGGAAAAAGAATAAATAATTTCATTTAAGCAAGTTTCAACTCTTTCACACAGGCTCCCCATCAACTTTATACCCCAAACTACTTTCAATCTTCTTCCCGTGCAGTCCTGGCTAGCTACAAAACTAGACCTTCTCTGTGAGGGAGTAGTTTATGAATACACACACAGGGAATGTATTAAGCCTGTCAGAAAGCAATTGCAATCCATTTTTTAGCAGAGCAATATAGCAGAGGGACAATAACCCAGACCAGTAACTGCAAGATTTTCTTTTTAAAGTACATTAACTTTATAAAAACAAATTCAAAGAAAACTTCACCACACTTCTCATGTTCACATTTTTTTCTGTATCAAATAGACACTCTGTCTTGATTAGAGCAAAATACCAAGATCCAAAGGGACCGAACACATGTCTATTTGCACCTTTTGCTTTCCCTCAACACCCCTCTGGGTGTTTCTTTGGTCTTTCTCTAGGTGCCCACATCCAACATTGAAAAGTTCAACAAGAGAAAAGTTAGCTGAAATCATTTTACCTGTGCACTGACTCTGGCCGGTGGCAAAGGCAGTCCCTGGAGCGGCTCCTGTTGCTTTCATTTTGCTGTGGCCGGGGCTGGTCATCCCGTTAATAATGCTCTTATGACCGCCCACTGGAAAAAAAGTCACTTGCCCGGCTCTTCCCCCAAGAGACGTTTCAAGTAAGCAATGAACTTGGGCAGATTAGCCCCTTGGAATGTGCCACTGCTTCGGGATTAGCCTCACTAAGAATCCCATGGACATTCCCTTGCAGTCCTCCAAACACTGCTTGATTTGAACATCTAATCTGACGCCAGAAGAAAAACAAATCCCCTGAGAGATCGGATTTAACTGGCACAAGTCCTAACAGGCTCTGCCCCCACCCCTTTTCATTTTCCATTTTCAGAGAGAAAGCTTGTGAAAGTGTGATAAGGTGCTCTGCGTTCTGAAAGTTCAACTTTGGAAAGCAAATCCTTCTGAAGAAACAGTGTATTAATGTTCCAAGTGGTTCCAACACACAAGCGGCATTGTTCCACCGGGGCAAAGAATGGAATGATAGCATTTCTTTAAAGAGAAACTGCAAAAAACTCAGAGTGTTTCAAAAGAGTATTTTGCTCCCTAAACATGAGCCCAAGTAGAATAAAAGTTGGAGTTTGTCAGGGACCTTCTACAGCTTTTAAAATGTCAATACTAAAACTCGCCTGATCCTACTTCTCCTTCTGCTGCCCCTCCCAGACAGCTGCAAGTGTATGATTAGAAACCTACACTCTATTTCCTTATTTAAAACAATGACCTGTGGCCTCTATGGCTCATGGATGCAGATGGAAAGTGGTGACACCATGATGTGTTTATCTGGGTGGCTCAACTGTGAGATTCCAGCCGGTATTCACTCACACAGAAAGGGCTCTTTCAAATACCATCCACGAGTGAATTTTTTAAACAATAGAAGTTCTTAACCAGATAAGTGAAATACATCAGGGGAGAGGAGAGTTCAAATTTCAACAAGGCAAGAATGCTTTTTAAAAGGGGAAGATATGAGCACTATCTCTCCACAGACTGACCGACTCTTGCATGAACAGAGGCTGGAGTGAGAGGTGACATTCTTCACCATTAAGTCTGGGGCTGTAGCTCTGTTTAGGCTGTAAAGCTCTGACTTTCATTTTTCTACAATCTGATGTCCAAGTGACTAGTATGTGTCTTGTCCACACTGACAAAGAGCAATAATGGTATATGAACAATTGCTTTCACAGGGGAATTAGGTCCTGGATCATCTTTTTACCTCTCTGCTCTTTCCAGGATTAATCATCAAACTCCCACAATTTCTGGTCTCTCACTTACCAAGGTTACCCCAGAGACAAGGGACAATAAACTGCCTAATGACTTTTGACTAAAGAAACATTACATTAAGCAAGACTCAAATGAATGTTTCTTTTTTCTTTCTTTCTTTTTTTTTTTTCTTTTTTTTTTTTTTGACTCTCCCCTCTGAGGAGCTGGGCATTCAACATTTCTAGTCATAAGAGAAATGCAAATCAAAACTACTCTAAGATTCTATCTCACCCCAATTAGAATGGTGATTATCAAGAATACAAGCAACAACAGGTGTTGGTGAGGATGTGGGGAAAAAGGTACACTCATACATTGCTACTGGGGTTGCAAATCAGTGCAGCCACTCTGGAAAGCACTGTGGAGATTCCTTAGAAAACTTGGAATGGAACCACCATTTGACCCAGCTATCCCACTCCTTGGCCTATACCCAAAGGACTTAAAATCAGCATACTACAGCGATATAGCCACATCAATGTTCATTGCTGCTCAATTCACCATAGCCAGATTGTGGAAGCAACCTAGATGTCCTTCAATTGATGAATGGATAAAGAAACTGTGGTATAAAGAATAAAGAATAATAAAATTATGGCCTTTGCAGGCAAATGGATGAAATTGGAGAAAATTGCCAAGTAAAATAAGCCAATCTCAAAAAACCAAAGGACGAATGATCTCGCTGATAAGTGGATGATGACGCATAATGGGGTGTGGGAGGGGGGCAAGAATGGAGGACGGAGGGACTGTATAGAGGGAAAAGAGGGGTGGGAGGGAAGGAAAAAATAACAGAATGAATCAAACATCATTACCCTATGTAAATGTCTGATTACACAAATGGTATGCCTCTACTTCATGTATAAACTGAGAAACAAGATGTAACCTATTGTTTTACAATAAAAATAAATAAATAAAAGACTCAAATGAAAATTTGAACTGAGTTTCAGCATCAAATGTATGAGGTTGGAACAAATCCCTTTGCCTGTCCACAGAAATTGGCTACACCCTTTACAGTATCACACCCTCTCTTCTGTGCACCTGTAGCACTTCTAAACATTTGTTCCAAGGGAATCATCAGAGGTATGAGTGCACGAAGATGTTCACTGCAGCATTGTTTATAATAACCAAAAACCAGAAACAAACAAGGCTACCAGCCGGAGACTAACGAATATAAATTGTGCCATTTGCGATTACAATCAGGTTTCAGAAGACTACATAGTTACACAGAGAAATGTTTTCACTTTATGTAGGAAAAGTAGGCCATAAAACAGTGCAAAAACTTACAAATTTTAAACAGAGATGATAGGTAGAAACCATTGTAAATCACTACTTTATTCTTTTGCTTTCCCATATTTTCCAGTTTACTCCTCTAAGTGTGCATGGGTACTCAGAATACTACAGTTAGTGTATTCAGAAAATATAGTTTTTCCAACTGGCAAGCTCTCTCTACACTAAGTTAATAGGAGGTTATTGGGGAATAGTAGCTCCAGAAGTGACTGAGGAAGAAGTTCATGAAGACTGAAGGCTCAGTGGGGAAGATTTGGAAAGGAAAGTTTTATAATGTGCAGGGTGGGTTTTCTGGAGAAAAAGAAAAAGCAGAGGAGAGGAGGGAAGAAGGAAGGGAAAATGAAAGAAAAGGAAAGAGAAGGCAAGGATGTGGGCAGGCAGAAGCCTAAAAGGCCCACTGAGCTCGCAGCCTGTAGTGTGGCCATACTGGGTCTGTCAGACCCAATAAGTCAGCCATAGATAATCTTCCCAACATAAGAAATTACCCAACAACTCAGCCTTTCAGCTTCCTTCTTCGCTAGACACTACTCCAACCTTCCTCCTGTTACTTCAACTCTGGAGATCAAACCCGTAATACTGTCTTTTAAATATTGTCCATGCATTTTTTAACCTATTCTTTCTAGTCTTAGTTTTTCTATTTTCTGTTTGATTTTCTTTCTTTTTCCTTCCTAAAGAGAAATAAATATTCAACAGGAAATAAAATATGAGGTGCATTCCACAAAGTTTACACCAAAGATAAAAGTATCACTAGGAATATCCTGGGCAACTGGTGTTAGTACCAAAGGAAGCCCCAGGTGTGTCAGCACAGAAACAGTTCATATGAGGTAGCTGCTCATCCTCAGGACCTTTTGATTTAAGAAAGTAATTAGCTCCAAAGAGACTTGGAACTCTGGGCCACACTGTGCATATGGATCTTTTAAAAATCTTGTGCATCACCCAACAATGTTTCTCCCAAAAGGGGGTATTACCAGCCTGCTTCAGATGTAATTTAGAGAGAATATAATTTGAATACTAACAAGAGAAAACCACAAAGCATAATGCTAGCTGTGGTTATTCTTCACTCTTTTTTTTGTGCAAGGCAGAATAACTTATTCTCCCAATTCATCATTAAAGAAACATTACACTTGAAGAGAATGTACTAAGATTATTCTATTGGTACACAACACAATTTTGTAAAAGTTAAGTCAGATTTTCTACCAGCAGAAAGTGGATTTTGACACAGAAAACACATATTTCATTATTATAAAGAACATCCAAAGCATTTCTTTTTCTGTGATGCCCACATTTGATAGGAGCAGCAAAACAGCATGGTATAAGAGGTTGGTAAATGTCTTCTGCAAAGAGCCAAATGATAAATATGTTAGAATATTTGGGGACCATAAATTCTCTGCTATAGGACTTGACTATCATTATGGTATAAAAGCAGTTGCAGATAAACATATGCACAATTGAGTATGGCTTTGTTTCAATAAAACAGGTCATGAGGCCAGGCTCAGTGGTACAGGTCTGTAATCCCAGCTACTGAGGAGGCTGAGGAAGGAGGATCACAAGTTTGAGGCTAGCCTTTGCAATTTAGCACAACTCTGTCATAAAGTAAAATAAAATAAAACAAAATGACTGCAGGAGTAACTCAGTAGTGGAGTACCCCTGGGTTCAATCTCCAGAATTGCACAAAACAAACAAAAACAAAACAAAACCAAAAACAAAACAGGAAATAGGGTGCAACTGGTGGGTACTGGTAAGCCCCTGATGTAGAATAAAGAGATCTGTACGATAGGGAGTCTAGGTAGGGTGATAGTGATTCCAAAATCCAGACTTTCATGGCACCGTGGCTAACTTCACAATGCTTCTGCAAGCGCACAAGCAGGGTCTCCTTTGTGGTTCTTTTCTCCTGTTGTTCCTCCCACCTGGACAGCTCCACCTTCAAATATCCCACAACTCTCTCCCTCCACACATCTGGACAGCTTAGTGGTCTTTTGTGACCATCCTAATTAGAAGTACACCTTGTTGTTCTCCATTCCTTAGAGTTTTTCCTCATAACCCTTCACCTTACCTGGTGTTGTGCAACAACTTTATGTGTCCCTGTGTCTCTGCGTCCTCTACTAGAAGATACGTTCCTGAGGGCAGTGGTTTGTTTAGTTACTGCTGTTCTCCCAGCACCTACCACTGTGGCATGTGGTCAGCACATAGAGGGCTGAAGCCCACCATCTGCTTTCTTGGAGAAGTAGTAATTCCCCTAGAAAATGATTGATGGTGATTAATAGACCAGTGTTTCCTAAAGGGGAATTTTAAAGTGATACACAATTGGAACTTTTTCTTTTACTACTTGGGTTTATAGTAGTATATGGTATAAAAGGGATGGTTATACCTGTGATTTAATGAACACTATTGCTTAAAGCTGTAATTTCTCCTTCTTGGTGTTGTGAAAAGATGAGCTCACCAAAAATATTTAATACGTTTTAGTAAAAATGATCTGAGAAAGATTATTATGGCATCAAAAAAAGGACAGAAATTGAGGAAACACGGGGCCAGACCATCTTTTAAATGTCCCTTTCTTATTTTTATTTTAACACATGAAAATAAATGCACTGTGTACTCTAATGTTTGAGTAGCCATTGACCCATAGTAAACAATCCTGAGGACCAGAACATAGCCAAGCCACCTCCAGAGCAACACACCAGCACGTTCTTTTTAAAACAATTGATTATGCCATCCTCTTATCAATACCTTTTGGTAGCTCTCCAACCCTAGCATGAGCAACTCAGCATTTAAATTAAATAAGATTCTGAAAGAATCTTATTCAGATCTCTCAATTTCCCAACAAACCTTCACAAACTTTAATACAGCAAACCGAATTACTCCTTGTGCCCCTGAGGCACCATGGTGTCCCATACTTCTCAATCTTTGAATATGCTGTTCCTTCATCATAATGCTAACTTCGTCCTTCTGTACTTGGTAAATGACTCTGTTCTTCAAAACTCTATATAAAATGTTATGTTCTTTGAGAGGCCTGGCTGGTCACCGCCAGGGTGAACCACTGTAACTTTAGTTTCACCTGAAAACCTTGCTCACACTCTCAGTGGGGGAAATGTCAGGCAGTATTATAATTATTTATATTCATTTCAATATATATAATCCTTTAGTTCCATTTTCCACTGCACTGATATAGTATTCTGTGTCTGTTATGGTATATCTGGAGCTTTGTAGCCTTACCTGAAAGACTTCCCTTCTTCCCTCTCCTATTTTTAATCACCATTTCTAGGGGATTATCAGTTCTTCATTTCTAGAATTCACCTTTGGGGGATAATCTCTTTATGGTACAAATTACTTGTGCTTAAATTTACATTATGCCCTCTGAACTTAAATCAGAGGATGTAGGTCTCTACTTCAAAAGTGTCCTATATATGGTCAAGGATTAACTGTCAGTTTCAACAGAACAGCTATTTCTATACACGGTGTCTTAAAAGTTATATGCCACACACATCCACTTAGGAAATCTGTTGCCTTTGTTGAGCAAAAAAATAAAAAAATAATAATAGTAGTGCCAGTCCTGTGAGACTGGAATACATCACAGAAGTATAGTAATAGGATAAACTTTACCCTCAGAAGAAGAAAATGAAAGACAAGATTATGACCAGAAAGTGCTGAGATTGAGGTTAGACATCACCCTCAAGGACCAAGAGCTTAAAGATGACAGCTCGTTTGTTAGAAAGCAGTACCACCGCAACAATGTCAACCCACACCTAGTGACCAGGAGAGTTTTCTGTATTCACGGAGAAGTGCCAGTGGGAACTGGAACTTTGTTCTCTGTCAAGTAAATGCAGAGCTGGAACAACACAATGTCGCCCTTTCAGTCCTTAATTCTGTTCAGCTTTCACATTTCATTCCTGCACCATTCTGATTTTGTCAGGAGCCCCAAAAATGTGCCGAGTCATAAAATAGGAACAGTTTACATTAGGTAGAAAGGTGGAATTTACGTGACAAGTTATGTCAGATTCAGAGGCTGATTTTAATACTGTTTAACTCGTTTGCCCTGGAAAGATGACGATGCGGAGAAAAGCAGTGGTTGAGAATGGAGAAGGAGGTGCGAGAGTATTTGGAAGACAACTGTCATATCAGAGTTAACTACTAAGGAAACACCCCCCTTTCCTATGTGTGCACAAATTTTTATGTTATCATCAGTCTTAACTACTTTAAAGTATTTGGGGTGCTGCTTTAGTTTAATCAATGGGTGATTCCAAACCTAAAATCAAAGTCTTTATTCTCACAAGGCATAGACTTAAATTTGGCTGTAGGATTTTATTTCTGAAATCCCTCTTTTCTTTATCCACTCAAAGCAGTAGTAAGGCAGTCTGGCGGAAGCATGACTGATTAAGAGTCTCAAGATATGCAACCGAGCCGTGACAAATCGACAACTAGGAGCATGACCTTGGAAGCTAGTGACTTAACCTTGGTGAGCATCAAGGTCAGCTGTTGCTCCCAGAGTTGATGATTCTGGGAATCAGAACCTCACAGTTTTATTGTTAGTCTCTCATTAATGTGCACAAAGTATGTATAGAGGTTTTGGAAAATAAGGGATTTAAAAAATCTTTACAAATTCATGGAGCTGTTGTTCTTTTCATAAAGAAGCAAATAAAAATGTTGCAGAGCACAAGGTTTTGTGTCTATGGGGTGCAAAGTACATAAGGAGATTTGAACTAACAAATAATCCCCCAAAGAATTCTCACCAGGCTCCAGCCATTATTAAGAATGTCCCTGGCTGAGCAATTCAGCAGACACGTAAAATTCTAATTCTGTTTCAGTAAGATTTCAAATGTTAAGACATTATGATGATCAAGCAGTAATGTAGTATTTCTTGTTCTGCCACGGAGAGAATTTTCAAGACCAGAACTGGGTGTCCTCTTGCCCTCGTCCCCTACCAAATAATAAATTCAATCTCAATGCCATCAATCAGATCAGAATATGAAGACTGCCCAGGATTTGTAGGGTTTTTTAAAAATCTAATAACTGAGAATTATTTAATTGGAGGGACTGAAAACAAATCAATCTCATTTGTATCATCAAAAGCAACTTATAAGCAGACAGATCCAGCAGTATGAATGCAAAGCTATTCCTATTATCTTTGGACATGAAAAACTACTAGATATTAAGTTAATGCAGCCTAAATGTATTTTTGTCTGATAGTCATCTTTCTCTGTCAAATTATTAGATTGTTAGGTAGAAAATAAAACCATTCAGATAAATTCAGTCATTGGTGATATTGTTCTAATGTGACACTTTCAAGGTTGTTTAAGGTTATAGGTCTAACTTGAAAATAACCATCAGTGTCTTTCCTGAACACTCATTACCAATGTTGTATCTTATTGATTTACTCTTACCTTAGTACATTAACATAAAATCTCTTTGCAAGACTTTAGGTCCTAGAAGAGAGTAGTTCATATGTTAGCTCTCTCTAAATATATTAATTTAAATTTGATGCACATAGAATGACATGAATTCAAAAGTAGGTGGAAAGAATTTTAATAGGTGATACAAAAATACAGACTTAGTCTCCAACTTGTGTTCTACTGATGACATCATGATTTCTTCTATCCTGTTTCTAACCACTTCATCCCTGTACTACAGAGTTCAAATCTCGAAATACTTGATTCCAAAATGAATTTTTGACAGCGAGATTCTTCTGAGAGAAACTATGCTAATTTTAAAACGAATCCAGTGTTGGTTTCTTAATTGATTCCCCAATCCATTCTTCACCCAGCAATGAGTCATCTTTCCTCCACTACTTAATAGATTTTTAGAGCAGCTTCAGGTTTATAGAAAAATTGAACAGCAAGTATGGAGCGTTCTAATACACTCCCTCCTCCAAACTTTCCCTTATTGACCATCTCACATGGGTTTAATACATCTGTTGCAACTGAGAAATTTCTATATTATTGTTGCACTGATGCAATATAATTAACTAAATTTCATAGGCTAAATTAAAGTTCACTGTGCTGCATAGTTCTATGAATTTTGCTAAATGCAGGTTAGGGGTCCATCATTACAGGATCATATAGAACAGTTTTACTGGTGATCCTTCAAAATGATGATGTAGTTCAAGGTATTTCATCTCCTCCATTCTAAATCACTCAGTGATTTTCTTTTTCTTTTACGACAGAACCCAGATTCCTTAGCCAGTGAGTCTTGCAGGCCTTCCACAGTCACCCCAGCTCACTTGTCCAAACTCTTCTATGCCCAACTGACCCAGCTGACTACCCCCAGTCACACTAACCTTCTTCAGATTCCCAATTTCTCTGAATAAAAACACATAAGAGTAAAACTTATCATGTTATAAGTTAGTCTTTAATTTTAATACTGCTTTCTGAAGGGATATAAACAAATAATTTTCATGACCTGGGGTAAGGGGCAGAAGTGGGGCGGATCCATGGGCAACTTGGTATTTCAAATGTACATTTTTGAGGTAGCAACTACAGAATCACCTCCCTTCAGGGAACTAAAAATCCCCTACAGAATTCTTTCTTTTGATAATGTGATTTATTTTAAGAATGGCAATTATCAATAATACAAGCAACAATAAATGTTGGTGAGGATGTGGGGAAAAAGGCACACTCATACATTGCTGGTGGGACTAAGATTGGTGCAACCTCTCTGGAAAGCAGTATGGAGATTACTCAGAAAAGTTGGAATGGAACCACCATTTGAACCAGCTATCCCACTCCTTGGTTTATACCCAAAGGACTTAAAATGAGCATACTACAGAGATACAGCCATATCAATGTTTATAGCAGCTCCATTCACAATAGCTAAACTATGAAACCAACGTAGGTGCCCTTCAACAGATGAATGGATAAAGAAAAGTGGTATATATACACAATGGACTATTAACCTTAAAGAAGAATGAAATTATGCCATTTTCCAGTAAATGAGTGGAACTAGAGAATAACCTGTGAAGCAAAATTAGCCAATCCCAAAGAACCAAAGGCTGAATGTTTTCTCTGATATGTGGATGGATGCTAATTCAAAATAAGGGGGGGTAGATAGGGAAGAAAATAAGAACTTTAGATTAGACACAAGGGATTGAAGGGAGGGGAGGTGGGTATGGGAGTAGGAATGATAGTAAAATGAATAGGACATTATGACTCCATGTGCGCATGAGTACACAACCAGGGTCATTCCACATCATGTACAATTAGAAGAATGAGGAGTTATACTCCATTTATGTAGGATGTACCAAAATGCATTGAAAAAAGAAAGCTATTTTTACAAAAAGAGTCTCACTTGGCATAGGAGAGATAAATGTGAAAATATTTTGTAAGTAAAGGTGAAGTCATTCATCACAGGAAAATCATGAAGATGTAAGCCCTCTTAGGTCTTAGGTCTTTTTAGATCTGTCAGGAAAATCATGAAGATCTAAGACCTTAAGTTTGCAAGAGATTTTATGTCCCTTCTCGAATATTTAGTAGAACACTAACTTTTTCCTGGTAAATTATACCTTGTTTCTAGCTGGTAACATAACTGCATAGGGGAGATTCCCTCTTCCCCACCCCCCACGACACTCCTGACTTTGGCATTGCTGTCTACACAAGAACACTATTTATGACCATTCATTAAAATTGTCACCACAGGGGAAGGCTCAAATCATACTATAGTGCCTGGTGACTCTCCAATAATGTTTCTTTTGTTTGAACAGTTATTTTTCCCTTTTATTTTTTCTTTGAGTACCACATGACACAATAATATACACATTAAGAAATTACTTTGAGAACATACTAGATGAAGAACAATGATCAAACATGGGACTCTTATTCATGCACATGTTTATGTAGATCTTTTCCTGCTTAAGGTCCCAATGGTAGTTATTTGAAAGTGAATTATTATGAAAATGGACATGTATTTCTACAAATATGTAAATCTGACATCTCACCAGAGAGAATCAGACAGAGAAAACACCTCATTGCTCTTAGAGTTCTAATGTAATGTAATGCCTAAGTCTTTACGCGATCATTGAGAAGAAAATGTAAACAGAAGCTTAGCTGTGGACTTGTTAACCAGTCGTACTTCATTAAAATCGATGCTACGTGAAGCTCTGATGTTAGTAATTACAAGGAGAATTTGAAAATGGATGATCAGAGCTGTGCCCACATATTAAAAAATATCCACTGAACACCAACCTTTACAAAGCTCTCAGTTTCTGAAAATGTACAAAACTCTATAAAGTCCTTGTTTCTGCTTTAAGTTTACTGTGTTTTAGAGGAACTCTTCTCAAATGATTTTTAGTGAAAGATCATTTTTAAAAATTTTCAATCCACTATAAAATAAGTTTTTTGAAATGTCACAAAATGATCATGCACTTGGATTTTGAGGAGACGGTAAATAGCTCTGGAGGTTTCTACATGTTTACTCTCCAGTGTTTGAACCTTCATCATCCGTGAGCACCAGTTCTTGGTCCACAAGGCACTTCTCTTCCCCAACCCCCATTACACGCCTGACTTTGGCATGCTGTCTACAAAGCATCAGCAGCAGCTAGGACATTGTTAGAAATGTAGAACCCAGACCTCACTAGATCTACTAGACTTGCACCTGCATGGTACCCAGGTGATCCTTCTACATTAAAATTGGAACAATACTGTTCTGGAGGGAAATCAAGTACAGTAAAGACTACAATAACACAATGCTAGCAATAATAATAAACAGTTTTATAGCTCTTACAATAGACCATAAAATGGTCTACTATTTCCACATCTTAACTAATTTGAACTTCATCAAAATCCTGTGAGGTAAGTGCTTTTATTCTGCACATTTGCAGGTAAGGACACTGAGTCAGTAGAGGGTAAACTACTGGTTCAATGTCATTCACCTAGAAAGCAGAACACAGGCATTCAGAACAGCTTAAGTAACAGAAGTGGAGACATATGCCAGGGGCCTCAGAACAGTGAAGAGACAATTTAAGCCAGGAAAGAAATTTGGGCCTGACACACTGTTGGTGCTGGTAGCAGAAGGTATGCAGTGAAAGGATTTTTCTTGCATTTCATTGACTTAAATAACATGTCTTTTCCTATTTCCATAACTTCAGGGAAATGGTTTCAATTTAATTATGGTTCTCATACTCCCTGCGAATTAAGATTTAAATTATTTCCTTCTCCTCCTGTTTCTCCTAAATCTTTATAACAGAAAGTATTCCTCCTCCTCTGATCTTCCATGTACTTTCTTCTTTTTTCCTGCCCATTTACACTTTCCATCTTTATTAGTAATGTTTATTTATCTTCTATCCTCATTCTCCTCTCAACTCCTAGAGGCCAAGGACCTTATCTTTTTACCTTTCTACTCTGTCCCCTAATTCCAAGTGCCTGGCACCTGGAAGAATCTCAATAAACATTTGTTAACATAATCAGTAATATTAGCCATTAGTCACAGATCATACAACTGTGGGTGGAACATTCTATAAGATGTTCATTCATGGAACACCTTGCTCTTCCTATATTTTCCTAACATGTTCTGCACAAACAGAACTGTCAAGCCTTAAAGTATTTAGCAAAATGTAACTGTCAATATTAAAGTATTGTTACTGAATTGACTGATTACAATGATCACATGACCATGTGTCGTGTGTACACACACCTTTGTGTGTGATTTTTTCTGTTGAGAGACATACCAATTTTGTGTTTGGCAATTCTACAATACAGATAACAGTGCTAAAAAAAAACACTGAAAAAAGAAAATTATACATATATATAAAATACATATTTTTATATGAAATATATTTCTATTTTTCTTTTTGTTGGCATTATGGCTTATTAGCTCATTTGAAGGATAATGGGTCCACACTATCATTCTTAAATTTCTGGGACTTTGAATTAGTATTTCATGGCCTAAAGAAAAAACTGAGGAAAGCTCTGGACTATAAAATGGTATTTTGGAGATACATAAATTATTTTCTAAATGTCAATAGATGTCATTACTTAAATTCAGCCATTTGCTTCATAGTATAATTTACCATCGATTATGTTTTCCCACAAATTTGAGTCCCATGTTTTATTTTGTCTTTGCTCCCAAATTTTCAAGTCATAAAAAGTATAGGCTGACGCAGATTACTTGGAAAACAATTTCATCCAGTATAATTCAAAATAATAGAGAAGAGTGGGTTTTTATTTCATAGGCGTGGTCCTTTCCTAGCTTTTTATTTTTATTTTTTTTTACCCAAATAGAAAATTCTGCATTTTCTATGTTAAAAATTAAACTGCCAACAGAATTCTAAATGGGTATATTTTAGTTGGTATTTCCATGTGTGTGTAGATGTGTGTAGCCAGACAGGTTCACATGATTAGTCCATAAGTTTGAGTATAGAATCCAGAAATGCTCTCTTCAGCTGAATTTATGGCTCCCTTTGTGTTCTCAGATGCACACATCCCACCTCATCTGTACTGCTCTGCTCATTCCTTAACATTTAAAACCTAATTGATGAATTCCTCATAACACTGTTATGTCAACTTGGGCTTTTGCATTGGATGTCAGTACAAGTATCTTGTAGAACATGTATGAGAATCCTAAGTTGCTTGGCTAGTGATTTTGTCCTTACAGTTCTCTATTACCTGGTCTATTCGCAATAGAACAGAGAGGAAGGGGTAGTCTGCTTATGCTTCCATCTATGACCAGGGAAAACTGTTTCATTGCCTCAGCTTCTTCTTTGCAAACACAGAGAATACCGTTCATCTTGTACCCTCACAGAGGACTGTGGTCAGCACTGATAAATGAGATAACAACCCTGCATGCCTTTCAGAATGCCGTACGAGGACGTGTTAGCCTAGGGTACTGGTTTGCCCAACAGGCAAAAACATTCTTTGAAGCTTTCATTTTATAAAAATAGATGACTGAATTTAAGCAGTTTTAAATTACATTCTTGCTTGACTTACACCTAAATGTCATTTTTTTTTATTAAAAAAGTACTATGTGAATTGATCTGACCCTCCCCCTCTTAAAAATAATAATAAAAAACCTATTAGGAATTTTCTGAGACTTAAGTAACATGGAATTTGATTACACAGTGCATTCTGAGGCTGAGCCACAGCAGGCTGTAGGTACCAGGCAGACTGATTACAACTTATGCATTGTTTCAGTGTGATTTTTGCAAAAGATTTCATTTAATGCAGATTAGTACATTTATTAAGCTGTTGATAATTGAAGCCTCTTAGGTTCAATAAGTACCATCCAGTGAGGTAGATTAGTGGGGCTTAATTTGTTGCTCTGAAAGAGCAAATGAAGACTTACTAGAATAATTGCATTTCCTCCGTGGGCTAATAAAAGGCAACATTGCAGTGATGTTTCTGGCCATTTCTGCATTTGTGCAGTTTCCTTTAGAGTACTGTGTTTAGAGTTCTCCCCACGTCCCTTAAGTGATACCAGAGCCCTCCATCTTTAAATTTCCTGACTTAGGAAGGAATTAAAGGTATGGTCACTTTTCATGTGTTCCATGAGTGGAGATACTTTTAGATGAAACTGTGCCAAGCATGGTCACAACTTTTGTATTGTTTCCCAAAATTTTTAGTGGGGACTGTGTCTCTTCTGAATCCTAAGCAATTAGTACAGAACCTGGCATATGGGTATTTCAGTATTAATTCACCTGACATTTCAGTATTTGCTTAACAGATGAATAGATTACCATAAATGATCCTGAAAATAACACTATCAATAAGTTTTCAAGTTCTAGGAAGTTATTGTCAGAGAATAAGGTAACTGTTAGCTAAAGGACTGAGTCAACATATAAAAGAGGCTGTATCAGTGAGTCAGGTGGTGATTTTGCAGACTTGGCCACACAGAGCACCCAGCCCAGGCCAATTGACTGAGCACACTGACTTGCTCTCTTGGCATGCCTGGGTCTCATCTTCGCTGATTTGGTTACATGTCTAAACTGTCACTGCAAAAATAAAGAGAATGAGTTCTTACTCCTCAGGAACTTTTCACCTAAGAAAAATTACAAATCAGAGTGAAAAAATGCTAAACTGAGAACTGACATAAATATCTTCTCTTAAATGCCAAAGTTGTTTGTAACGGCTGGAAATGAATTTTTGAAGACAATTTTGGTTCTGTTCCTGGATGTTTGAATACCATTGAAACTGTCTGGATGAGGCTTAAGTCCCAGAAATGATAACTGGTTTCTGTTTTCTCCACGGGCTATTCAGAATGTACTTTTTCAGAATGATAACCAAACTTCAAACTCAGCAAGAAAATCTGAGTATTTTAGTGTACAACATCTCCCTGAAAACTAGTTTTATACTTAACCCCACACTGTATCTCCCACCTCATATTGTTGCTCTCAAAAGGTCAACCTTGAATAATTGATACAGTCTTCCCTTAAGGGTTCTACCAAGTGACTTTGTAAGAATGTTTGGCTACAGGTCATGGCAACAATTCTGAATGACTTTACAATACTATAGAGAACCAAAGATTTTAAAAGCTGACTTCTTCATTTTAGTGCGGGTGATTTTGTTGTTGACTGGGTACCATTTCAATTGTGAAAGTAAACATCCTGAACCTACATGTTCACTATAATATGATAATAAATAATAATAGTAATAGTTAATAATAATAAAATAATGTAATAAATGTCAAAATGATGCATATGTAAGACTGCTAATTACAGGAATTATAGAGAAGTACTTAAACCAGTTAGATCCCAGAGAACCCAGTCAATGTCTATCTACCCACTTGTGGCCATTTTTATTGTGATACCACATTCACACCCACCACAATGGTCATGATTGAACAGACCACTGGACTGATCAGTTGTAGTGCCCAATTCAAGAGCAGAAAATTCACAGCCTGGTCATTCCCGAGGACTTGTGAACTGCCCTTGCAGAGAAGTTGACCAATCGAACTCCATTTCTCGGAAGTCTGAACTTAGAAACTTAGAGAAAACAAGCCTGGGGAGCTAATGCAGAGAAGTCTGGAGATAGACAAAACCCCAAATTGCACTTATGCATAAGTAGAAATGGGAAGAGGAGAACACAGGCATTATCAGATGCTCCATAGCACCTGTGCAGTTAAAAGCAGAAATGCTCCCTCTGAGAGAGAAAACCCAGGTAACTACAAGGGACGGAGAGATGGAGACAGTAAGTCCTGCTTCTGAATGCTTTCCTCATTCCAATTCTATCCGATTTCTAGTCTCACAATGATTTTCCCTCTCCTTGAATGACTTGAGTGATTCTCATCAGTACATCTAGGAAAGGTAATGGTAACTTTTATGCTCCGAAGATACCAAAAATATTTCTTTACAGTTCATAGATTCAGCTTACAAATCAGCATCTCATTGGATCTACCTGACCCACATGGATGGAAGAAACTGGCACCTAGCAATGCCAGCTTAAAGCCAGCTCTTCTTACCTGGAACCTGATGTACTCCAATCACATCGTGCTCACTCTTCCATGTGGAAGGCAGAGTTGACTGGCATCTAAGATATGAGTATTTTAATTTCTGGAAAGAAGCTGGATTTGTAGAACAAGTTTAGACAGGCTAAAACATTCCATGTGTATCAAGGACTGGATCTTAGGAGTTACTTTATACCTGGAAATGGTTGTAGTTTTAGCTCTGAACATCCTTGAGTCTCATCTGTTCCTGCATTTGACTTAATGTGATTCATCTAAGGGAATTTGATTTTCAGCATTTGGGTTGTTTTTAAAACTATATTTTAGGGACCTCAAGACATACAGGGACATGTATTTATAGTGACATTTGGCCCCTATATGTCTCCATCTTTTTCTATCCATTAACAAAAGACTTTCTAGGGAGTCCCTTGGGTTAGGGTATGGCTTACAATGACCCCTTGCAGGGACAGTGCCCAAACTCAAACTCTTCAGTTGCCTGTTTAAAAGTTATTTTGTGAATTCTTTCTGTCTCTCAAAAGTCATGTTAATTCACTGAGGGCCTATTGGGAAATCTTTAAACAAGAAAAAAAGAGAATCCCAATTCCCATTCAGAAAGAACTCTGGTAACTTGTTGGCATTTGTTCCTGGTAGAAAAGTGTAGAAAACTTCCCCAGCCTGCAAAGCAAATGTCTGATTTCTCCCTGGGATGCAGTGACCTGGTGAAAGCATGCAGAACTGAATTAACCATTCATCTGAGAATGTGCTGACCCAGCAAGTGGGAGCAGAACTGGCGGTGGCCCCGGCATGGGGCAAAGTGTGCATGTAGCATGTGGCAAAGAGTCTCCTTATTACAGTAGAGACAAGGCATTTTATGTAAATTCCCCAGTCAGTTCCCATATATAAAAGCATAGCTATGCCTTTGGTTCTTGGAATATCCTAAGCATGTTTGGTTTATGTCTTTGGTTCACAGAGCTGGGGGACATGTATCCTTTTAATTTAAGTGGTTTAAAATAAATCATGACCGTCATAGAGATCATTATTAATGTCCTGGCAAATTAGAAGACAGGTTTAAGAATCAATAACTTGAGACAGAACTCCTACTAAAATTCCTCTCAGTTTTTGA
Source organism: Sciurus vulgaris (assembly GCF_902686455.1). Lineage (NCBI taxonomy): Eukaryota > Metazoa > Chordata > Mammalia > Rodentia > Sciuridae > Sciurus > Sciurus vulgaris. The sequence goes on along the minus strand of NC_136476.1, from coordinate 17,025,734 downwards.
AAAGAGTATGTTGTGGTCCCTTGCTCATAGATTCTGAGACTGTAGGCGAGGGTCAGGCTCCAGAATCTCAACTTCTGAATAATTCCATGCACTACTACCTGAACCACAATGCTAACATCTTTTCTTCTTCATTAGTTTCTCAAAGTTGACTGATCTGCAATTGGGTTTACTTGCAATGTCCTAAGCCCACTGCTAGTACTCCATTGTAGGTCCTCCTTATCTCATTCTGACACTTAAACTGTAGTTTTATAACAGGCCTCTGTGCCCCTGCTCCCTTCCCCCATTCCATCTTACTCAGTACCTTGAGAATGCTCTTCATAGACCAGAGTTTCTCAAACTTGATACTACTGCAATTGAGTAATACTGACTATTGAATTATTCTTTCTTTTGTGGGCAGATGTTCTGGGCCTTGTAGGATGTTTAGCAAAATCTCTGGTCTCTACCTTCTACATACAGTAGCAAGCCTCCCCGTTAGGACAACCAAATTTGTCTTGGATCATTGCCAAATGTCCTATGGGGGCAAAATATTTCCTGGTTGAAAAATCACTGTTTTTATACCTGAGGGATAAATGGGTTAATCTCTTTTTCCATTATCCAAACATTTCACCAAGGCATTCACATACCTATGGATGTGCCTCTAAGCCACGTTTCTATGCTTATCTACCGTCAAACTCACTGATTCTCAGTATCCACCAAACTAAGCCATTTATCCTTCAACAACAAGTGGACATTTACGCTTCGCTTCCTATACATCGGCTTTTGCTTTTTCTCAGATCTGTGTATTCTTCCTCTCCCACTTGCTTTTCCAGGACAAACTGACTCCTTCAAAGAACTTATCTCAAAATCCATTTTCTGCAAAGTCTTACTTGATTTTTCCATCTATCTCTTCTATATCCTTATCTATTCTAAGCCCTTGCTGGAGCTTGCTCCTTCAAACTTTTCTTCGTTTTGTTTTGTTTTTTAACAATCAATTTCTCCCACCATCTCTTTCTCCCACGATGGCAAAGTCTAGACCTTATTTCTGCCCAAGTCTGGCACTTGGAGACATATCTGGCATGGAGATAGAACAAATGAATAAAAATTTGGTTTATCTGATTTTTTCTTTTGGTGGTAGTGGGGTTTGAACTCAGGACTTTGTTCATGCTTGGCAAGAGCTCTACATCTGAGCTACATTCCCAGCCCTAAATTTGTCATTTAACGCATAACATAGGCAATAATTTTTTTAAAAAAAATCTATGTGTTGTAACTGACTCATAAAGATAATGAAAATAAAATCAAATGTGTATTGGTATAAACTTGCAGCATTACACTTTGGCCAGGATATTACCCATCCACATTTCAGCAAATTTCATTTGCATCGTGCATTAGATCTTTAGGGGGAGTTCAGTTAAAATTCATAGGAATAAGTGAGTAAACAATTCATAAGAACCCAGATTAAACAAAACCACCTCCAAGCAAACCCATGAGCCATGCCCAATTTGGTATTTTTCCTTTAGTATATGAAAATTCAACTCAAGTCACCTTTGAAAAGTACTGATTCCTTAGATGCCATTGAATTATTACAAAGGGAACACTGGAGAAGTTCTAGGCTTTAGGACCCACTCCATTATTACCTTCACAATTGCAGTGATTTAAAGCAATTCACTTGTCTCCCAGTTTTCCCATTCCCTTGTGTCTTTATGTTGTATAACAAATACAGCCAGTAATCTCAATGTTCCAAGTTAGCCCCAGGTCTAAAGCATTTATTTCTGCTACCTTAATGATTCTTAGCTGTGAAGAGAGAGTTGGGGACAAGGGATTGAGGGTATTTTGAGGAAGAAGTAAGGGTGATGATGGGGTTCACATGAGAGTATCTTTTTGTTGTTGTTGTTGTTTACTAATAAAGTGTTAGCATTTAGAAAAGAGTTGGGTGGGGAGGAGCCATGACAAAGACTGAGTTGGAAGGATGGCTATTCTTCCACACTGAAACCTGGACTAGTGTTCTGTCTAGTTGCTCATGCAAACTATCCAACCTCTATGTCATTCTACTCCCTCACTCCCAGCCCAACAGCATGCCCTGTACCTGGCTGATCCAGTTACTGTTTAGAAAGAAAGAGGGCAGACGATTTGAGTTCAGATGGCTTAGTTCAGGTCATTCCAGGTCTCCGTCAGTCCATATCATGTCAGGTCTACACAAGTCTCCTTCCAACTCATTGTTGAAGTTACAGAAGAAAAACTGAAGTTGATGTAAATTTCTGACGTTTATTTAAAATTCTTCAAATTCAAAGAGCTAATTGTTCATGGATAAAAATAATTCCTAATTATATCATTTCTCATTTAGAGTGTTAATGAAATCTAGTGGTAAATATTAAAAATGTAAATAAAAATGATTTCTCCTTCAGTTTTCAGGGCTTACTGAAGAACACCTGATAATTGGTGCTATGATGCTGATGATAACATAATGCCTTCCTTTTATAAATCATTACAGAAGAGATTCCTGGATATCTGGAATGACAAGAAGAGATTTCTAGGAGGCAAATGTAAGATTCTTTCTCTAGTAGTCATGATTCTTCTTGTGAATGTTGCAGCTGGGGAATGAGGCAGGTCACACACATCTCCTGTTCTCTGAATACCTGGGTATCTGCACTGCAACATCTGTTTTTCAAACATCAACCCATTTCTTTTTGACCATCAGAGAGTGGTTTGCACCTTTTCAATTATGTACATAAACACACACTCTCGTATGCATGAAGACTTTAATTTGGGCAGACAGACATATTATAAGACTCTATAAAAATGCTGCATATCTCTCCCATTATCATCATACAATGAAAAATAATGTCAACAATTGTGCAACTGCTGTTTGACAAGTGTGAATGCCCTAATTGGGCAATTGGACCAGAATGATGAGGTGTTTTTATTTTTTTAAAAACCAATGTCACTTCGAATCTATTACAACAGTAATGAACAGCCAAGCAGCCTATTTCCCACGGATATCTTCAAAGCACTACAGATTGCCATTTGAACCATTCTTTAATTGCATCTGGCACAGATTGTAGCATGCTCCATAGACTCAAGAAGGTGTATTAACTGGATTTGGGTATCTCCAAGTCTCTATAATGATGAGACTTTCTATGACTAAAGAAGGCTTAGCCTCTGTCTTAACTATGTGCCTTTACTACCACTTAGCACATAGTAGGTGCCTAAAAACTTGAATTTTATGGCAATACATTTGCTTTTTATTTCTTGTCTTGTTCATGGGAGATATTTTGCTCTTATTTTTATTATTTTGGTGTATGTGTTTTATTCAGATGTCATCTTTTTTCTGGATAATTGAGACAAAATTAGACATGTTTTTACCAAGACTTTCCTCAGTAAAGCTGACATCTTATTCATTGGGGAATTTAGCTTTTGAATTAATTTTTCTATTGACAGGTACATGTTTTGCTTTCCATGTTTGCTTACTGTCTTATCTCCACCGTAGCGTATGTTGCGTTCTACTTTTAAAGATCTCAGTTTCATATATTCTTTGTCGTACCCTCTTCCCGAGCCAGTGATAAGTTACTGTTTCTGTCTGCCTACTTTGACTCAGCAGAGAAACTGATGACTCTTGGCCTACGATGAGAAGAGGAGGGGAACATGGCTCCCCTCAGGCTAATCTGAGGCCAGAGCCTAGAAGGGTGGGCAAAACCAGTATGAAATAAGCTGTTTCACACCACTGAACCTCCAACAGGTTGGGGGACAGAGGCAACAGGCAGGTTTGCAGATTGGAGAATCAATGGGGTTGTCAGATTAGACCCAGATGGGATACTTGGATTGAAAGTCTTTAGGAACAGCAGCTGAATTTCCTCCTCTGTTCCACGAACTAGTAACTGGTCCTTTCTCAACCCAGGGGAAGGCATAAATTTATTCTTTTGAGAAGCAGAAACTTAGATTGGGTCTGAGGCATAGCTGGAAAAGGCATGGACTCTAGAATGAAAACAAGAGTATATGAAATTGACAGGTGAGATGCCCCAGGATCTTTACCTCTCTCATCTATTAGACCATGGTCAGTTTGGCTAAATATCTTACCCCAAACTCCCTGACTACCGCTAAGCTAGCTTTGCACACCTTCATATAGACATTGGAGGGCTTCTCTTTGGAAATACTGAAGAGCACCAAACAGAGACCTAATGATCTTCATATTGCGATCTCTCAGAACAAAATATTGTGTATCCAAGGAAAATACCACCAGCCAATAAACTCCATGAGGATAAAAATTTTCCAACTTGCATTCAGTGCCATGATTTTTAGTGTAGTAACAGCCAAGAGCCAAGAGTCAAGGGGTGAGCAAAACCTCTTTCATGAGAGAGAGAAATCATCAAAATCATCAGTAAAGAAGTAATGCAGAGAACCATGAGAAGAGTTTAAGCAGTTAGCTCTGAGAGCTAAAGATGACCCAGCAAAGAAAGCGAGATTCAATGACAAAGAGTATTTAAAACACTGGAAGGTAGTTCTACAAAGTTAATGATAAGACAGGAAAAAGTAAAACTAAATACAATTTCTGGAAAATAGGTGTACTGGGAGCATTGAAAAATATAATAAAGGGGAAAAAAAAAGAAAAATATAACAGAGAAAATAGGAGGGACGATAGAAAGATTAGAGAATTGGTAGTAACAGTGTACATACAAATGACATATAACACCAAGAGAAATGATGAAAAATAATTGATATAAGGACTGGGGATGTGGTTGGGTGATAGAGCACTTACCAAGTAAAAGTGAAGCCCTGGATTCCATCCTAGCACCACAAACCAAAAAAGTGATATGAGAAAACATTTCCAGAATTGTAGAACATGCATTTCCAAACTGAAGTGACTACTAATTCTCAATTCAATGGGCTAAGTCTTACACCAAAATATAACTTGGTAGAATTTCCAAAGATGGAGCCAATGAGAAGATTCTATAGCTTCCAAACAGGAGAGAACAGGTTTCAGGTTTTATAATGAAGAGCAAGAGTTAATAAAAATCTAGAAAGCAATTTGGATATCTTGAAATTATGAGGGTAGTTTTAATCAAGTGTGAGGATAGGATACATTTTAGCACCTAACATACCTTAAAATTTAACCTCATATGGACCTTTCTTTGGAAGCAACTGGAAAATGTTCCATAAACATGATAAAATATGGTATCTGAGGAAGAGGGAGCCAAGCATGGAACAGAGGTAGAGGGAATTCATAGGAACATGAAAAAGCAAAGTGCCGGATGGAATGCAGGTCTGTGGTAAGGCCTGGGAGCAGCAATTCCAGACAGGAGTAGATGACCATTGGGAAAACAGGATCCAGACACATTTTATAGAGATGGAGGGGCTGTGGGAAAATATGGCTGGAGTTGAAAAGAAAGTTGTGCTCAAGAAAAAACAACACACACACACACACACACACACACACACACACACACACACACACACATATAACCCAACATATTGTTTAGAAAAAATGATTTAGTAGTTGTTACTGGGCTCAGAAGTAAACATTTGCATAGTAAAAAAAAATAAAAACACTGAATATGGTTTGAAAAATAAGTTGCTAAATCTTTAAGGGGAAGAGACAGTCTTTTGGGGGGAAGGAGAATAAAATAGCTAAATCCATGTTTCACACTTAAAATATCTACCATGAAAAAAAAAAAGTAGAATTACAAGTATGCTGTTTGTAGAGTTTAATTCTAGAATTAAATGGAATGAGTTGAAAGTGAATGGGAAGTAGGAATATGGGTGATGTAGAGTAGGTATGAGACTTCACTGTGTTAAAGGTCTTGTATTTTTGTTTGACTTTTTAAACTTTATAATAAAAGTATATTAAAAGAACTAAATTAACAAGAATAAAAATTTTGAGTATGATGTTAGCTATTTTTTCCAGCTCCTCCTGGGTCAAATAAAATGAGCATGTGCAATCTCCCATGAGCCAATGGGTTAGGCAACATTTCATTTAATCCTTTTGGGATGAAAGAATTCCTAAATGAGTACATTGTTCCTTCTTTGAATTCAAGCTTTTTTTCTTACCTATTTGACAACCCTTTTCCCACCCCCAATCAAAGGATCAACACATTAGACAATTTGCAACCATTTATGAGAATCTCTCATGTTGATAGATGTAGCGTTAAGACCAGTTCTAAGAAAATGTATTGCAGGAAGTTCAAGAGGTTCCAATTAAAGTGGTTTTACTGAGATCTAAATAGTTAAAAATCAGTAATGGTTATTACAACCAGCGTGTATGATAGGATAGAACATCATTCAAACAAATGATAAACAGTATAGGTTTATAACTCTGGTTCTTATTTCCCTTCAGGTGTCTAGGAAAGTTGCTTAATTTCTATCTGGCTAAATATGCCCATAAGTAAAAATGAGAGAAAAGGGGCTCAGGGCTCAGTTAGTGGTAGAGCCTTGCCTAGTATGTACAAGGCCCTACATTCCATCCCTAGTACCTCCAACAAAAAAGTTGAGAAAATTCCACACACTCTAACAGTGTTTAAGGTCATTGATATGCTGCAACATGAAATGATATATTAAACAAGCACAAAGCTCCAAGTATCTACTACATATTCTGAAAAGGAGGTGAACCTGAGGATCTATTTCCCCCATGGAGAGTCCTCTGAACTGTACTGCCATTATAATATCTAGTGAAGATACTGCCTAAGATAATACATTTGCTAATGAAACTGTTCTCCACAGGTTCCCCAATTTGGAAGGACTGCATAACCATGATAGGGAGGTTTGTCTGGTGATATCACAGGGACCACGTGAAGGCTTGGGTTAGACTGGTGACTTTGTCAAAAGGAACCTTAAGCAATTCATTTAAATAATTAGCTCAACTTTTTCAACCACAAAATGAAGCCCCGTTTGCTTCATCAGACTTTTGTTAAATTTAAGTGAATGAAGAATATGATCGGCTAAGGTAGAAGAAGCTCTTATATGAATGAAAAAGCACTAAGAGATATATAACATATAATGATATACTATTAACATAAGTGTATAACATAAATATCAAAATGTCCCAATGGTGATCACCAAATGTATCGATCTATTTCATTTATTTTTAGTAGCATCTTGATGACTTTGGGATTGAAAGTATACTTCTAAGACAAGGAAATGTTAGGACCCTATATCCTTATTTATTGCAAAGGAAAAACTGCAATTTGCAACCAGAGTCACGTTACTGTGGAAGCAAAATACCTCCGCCCCAAATTCCACACGTGGCCAGATTAAAGGGCTAATAGTAATTAAAGATTGACACAAAGTGAATAAGATTAATATTAGAAAAGGATTACATCAAAAAAGATTTACATCAAAGGATTCTTTCTCTTTTCTTCCATAGAAGGTCTAGGACACGAAAGAATTATGCAAAGCATTCTAAGCTTTTCAGTTACTTTGAAAGAAGCTGAAAATATGAAGAGGTAAGCACAAATTGATTCCACTGGAAAATGCCAAAGGTTATAATATGCTTAAGGTCTTATTCCACATAAAGGAAACAATGCTGTATTAGAGGACAAAGTGGGTCATGGCTATCCAGGAACTTGGGAATATTGTTTGGAACTTGGGAATATTATTTAAAGAATTGTGGGAGGAGATCACATTCAACAGACAGAGAGAAAAGGTGCCCATAAGCCATTTCATCAAGTATCAACATTGACATGTGCTTCTTGTTAAGCTACAAGGATACAAGTTTCATTGTGAAGTATTATGTACTAATGCAGTAGATACATGTCTATTAAATGACTGTACATAATATTACATGAAGAAACAAAAAAGGAACACTTTTTGTGAGGTTGCCTGATGACCCTGCCAGGAAGGAGCCAAGTCATGCTTAGGACCCAGAAGAGGTTTGCTCTGGGCTGTGGGTTCAATTGATACCTGAGCCAGAGGGACAGAAGAACATCACATTGACTTCCTAAAACTACCACTCTGGTTTGCTACATTCCACATCTCTATCTCCAGACACAATTCTTTATAACAAGATCCTTGCCTATAGTACAAAGACCAAGTATACTGTCATCATCTTTTATACATTTAGTTATTTATCAAACAATCCTTGAGTAGGACAAAGTACCAGGCTTATTTTAGGTTCTTGGGAGTACATTACTAAGAAAGTATCAAAATAAGGATAGGATACAAAGCTGAGAATTCTGTAAAGAACAGAAAATTCAACGTTGAGCCTCTCCAGTGTTCAGATCTGTATCTATTTGGTTGACATACAGAACTGTCATAACATCACCAACATTTATATGGCACTTGCCAGTTTCCTGTATAAATGCTAGTAGTATCCTGACCATGCTGCTTCTTACGATAGACTTCTCGAGGACCTGTCTCCAGGAAACTTAGTTTTTAGTGCAATATTGATTATAACAGGGCCTACTGTGATGCTGGGGCCCTGCTCTCAAGATTATGAATATGAAATAAGAAAAAGAGCACAAATTTTATGGTCAGACAACATTCATTTGAATGCTGACTGTACAGCAGGCTGCAGTGCTGTGGCTAGGAAGGATCTTCTCCCTTTTCAGAGCCTTTCTTTCCTCATGAGCCCCAAAAGATGATAATGGAAGCTGTCTCCCAGGTGTACTGAGCTGAAGAGAGAGATTATACATGAAAGCACTTTGAAAAGTACCAAGCGCTATATAAATTAGCAGTAGTACAACAATTGTGCATGCCTTTCTGAACTGGGCTCTGAAGACAACAAATGCGACATTCTCTTTAAAGAATTCAAGTGCGTACAGCTTTGTATTTTGTTTTTTATGTTTAATTCTCAAGTGCATACAGCTTTGTATTTTGTCTTTATGTTTAATGACTATTAACTTTGTATAAGGGTTTTAAAATCCTTAACATTTCTCTAACTGGATAGGACCACCTGTACCAATCTAACTAAACTCTTCTGTCTGTAAAATGGCTTACACTCCATTGTGCAAAGAAATTAGACAAAAACCATAAGACACAAGCATCCGGATAATTAATATCTGGATGAAGTCCCTAATTTTTTGTTTCCTTCACATTTGATAACTTAATTAGAATAATCTAATATGATGAATGGATCAATTACACGTGACCTGTGGTAACTTCCATGTCCTATGATAAGACAACTGGAATGCAGGAAATTCCAAGTATTCATCAGCAAAGAGAATTTTTATATAATTACCTCCTTTATATTATGCAAAATAGTCATTTTCAATGAATTTACCATCCTACATATTTGCACTGAGGATGTGTTTTATTAGTAGAAAAGAACCTAAAAAGGTTAAATGATCTTTATGACTTATGAAAAAGAGACCACAGACTAGCCCTCAAACAATCAGAAACTATAGAAGACATCTTATAAGGAACACACCTATAAAAGAGCAAATTTGACTAGAGATGGTCGAAGAATTTGAGAACACAATAATTAAGGGAGAGTGATTGACCAGAGGCGACTCCAGTGAAATCTCATCACAGGTAATAGGATTCTAAAAGAATCAAAAAGGCACTAAAAATATAACTGAGGGGTCACAAGAAAGATCGTTAGAGATTAAGACTACAAGTGCCAAAATAGAGTTAGATAGTAGGAATAAATCCTCCTATTCTGCAGCAGAGTGGGGTGACTACAGTTCATAACCATTTATTACTTATTTTATAAAGAACTTAAAGAGAGAAGTTCAGATTCCCATCACATAAATGAAAAAAGTTTAAGAGGGAAATGTTAATTACCCTGATTTGATCATTTACACTGAATACATGTAATAAATTATCATACAAGACCCCATAAATATACACCATTCTTCTGGGACAATAAAAAAGAATAGATTAATGAAAAGTAGGAAAAAAAGTACCCTAAACTGGGATTCAGGGAGAAAAAAGGAAAAAAAAAAAAAAAAATAGCACACTTTAGACAATTACGAGACGAAGTCCTCTTCCTAGGAGACCAGAGCAGTAACAATTCATAAAAAATGTCTTTTTGGTGCCCACTATTATTAATGTTTTTGTTACATACTTGGTCTACAAAGTGGCAGAACAGCTATAATTCTGCAGGTATTCACGCCTACCTGTCTGTGACACCTTTCTGGAGTAGAAGACACAGTGTAGCTCCGCAGGCTCATGGGAAGTGGCAAATTAAACTCACAAAGTTACTTAGTTAAACTGATCACTGAAAGACTAAAGCCCTAGAAAACAGACCCAGATCTGGATGGACCATATTGCTTACAATAAGCAGATAACTGCCATATCTTCAATTTCTTTTATGAGACACAGTCACAGAAAGTAAAGCACCAGATGCTGGGAGATGAAGGAATTAAAAGTGTATATGCATAATAATACAAAATGAGTGCTAATCAGTTTGTGAACAGAGACAGCGAGTGCTTTCAGTAACAAAAGAAATAGAAAACAGAGCAGTCTAATCACAACTGATGTTCACTGTGCAGTTAAGATATTTTAACATTTATTAATAAAAGTCTACCTCATTCATTGCATGTTACTCTTGGATTGAATTAGTCAGATTTTAATTAAAAGATTATTGCTGACAAATAACAATGATGAGATTTGTAGGGACTAACATTAATACCAGGGGATTTATGCCTTATTAAAATGAATTTCTCTAGTTTACAGCAGTTTTATGTGTCAGAGCAGTGTAAAACTGCCTAATTCCAGAACATTTGGAAGCTGAGCAGTTTATAAATAATTTTTTTGATAGATGAGAAAACTGAGATGTACAAAAGACTTAGTTAGGCCCTTATTCCCCAGCACTTCCATTTGGAGATGTTGACCATATTGGACAGCCGTAAAAACTCTCCACAATCTAGGCTGAACTTTGAATAAAAAATTGTTTTCTTAGAGGCAAATTCCTAGGAAAATGATAAAATCTGTAGTTAGATGTCCCCAACTGAGAGAAGGAAATGATTTCGTTTAGTGTAGGGAAGAAACATAGTAAACTAATGACTTAAAAGATTAAAGAAACAATGGCTGCTAAATTATGCTGAAAAACTAGAAGAAAATTCTCTTTATTGTAGAATACCAGCTCATTGGCTGTTAATAGTATTTCTAGTGAAGTTCAAGGAGGGTCAGACTGGTAAATTACAGCAAGGCCCACGGCTGTCTAAGAAGTTGTCATTAAAACAGATAATTAACAGTTCAAGATAAAATAAAACATTCACTTCAATTTCTGGAGCTTGCCTAGCTCTGGGGATCCCCTTGCTTGATTAAGATCCCCAAGAAAGGTTACATAGTGGGGGACTCAAGAGAACAAATAGCTCACAATACATTTAAAAGTATAGTTTAAAAAAAAAAAAAAAACTGTCCTGGTTTCCCTCTACTTCTACCAGTTTGAAAGTCTCCTGAGGATACCAGAGACAGCTGATAAAATTTGGACTGAACTATTCTCTGGAATTTGAACCCTTATTGGGAATGAAGGTGGTTCAGGTGGCAACCCTTTGAGGAAAGCTCACCTTTATTGGCAAGTTTCTTCCCAATAAGCAGCTTGAACTACAGAAATAAAGAACCATCAGTGAAAGGAATTGAAGCCAAGACCAGTATCTGTATAATGTGTTCAGAAAAACAGAAATTTATGCTTCTTGAAAGAAGCAGAACATGAAGGACTTTGGCATCAGTGGAACATGAATGGAAAATAGGGCAAACCCAAATACACAGAAAGAGAGAGAGTCCATTTTGTAGAGGAAGATGAACTACCATAATTGATTGTAAAGCTGTCACCGCACTTTGTTTTATCCTTGAAAAATGACTTGTCATTTCTGAGGTCACCTTACCTTATTGTTTATTAAAACAGTGTCTTTCTGGCAAATCTCACCATATCCTTTAGTTATGCCCCATTGCCTAAGAGTTTGTATCCAAACTTCTTATGGTGTCTTGAAAGTTTTCCGCTCTTGGCTTATTCATCTCCTAGTATGTCCCTGTCCCTCGTTTCACCCCACACTTGAGCACAGGACATCCGGCCAGACTCAGAACTGTTTGAATGGTCTCATCCTCACTGGTTTTTCTTGTGCTCTTTCCTTTGCCTCATCTGTTCCTTTTGTCCCTTCCCCTGGCTTCATATGAGTCTGCTGTCTTGCAAGACTCAGTTGAATTATTGTTGTCTATGAAGTTTTTCCTGACTTGTACCTCAGGGAGAACTGACCATTCACTGCTGTGTGCCCAGTACATCCCAAGATTGCTTAGATCACAGGAACAATCCCACCTTATGGCATCTGCTTGTTTGTGTGTCTGTCTTTTCTAGACTCTGAATTCGTCTGGGTTAGGAACCTTCTTTGCTTTATCACTGTGAGTATAGTTTTTACCATCATGCTTGCAAAGAGAGGTCATTAAATGTTTGAAGAATAAATATCAATCAGCAAATCACTGGATTAATATACACTTGAGACTGGACTTAATTATACTACTGTAGCACTATTGTTATTTTAAAACATCTTTTGAGAATATAAGATCAAGCACTGAATACACTCAACCCTTTTCTTGCTTGGACAAAAAAACCATTTAAGAGAACCTCAAGGTTGGAATATGAACTCATTGAAAAAGCAGCAGCAAGTTCCAAGTATGGGAATCATAAATTTGATGATACAGATACAACTGAACATATGAGGGGTCAAGAAACAAATCTCTAGAAAATCAAGTGAATAATGTAGAAACATGGGTCATAGCTTTAAAGACATATTGGCAATCAAGGAAGTAATAAAAAAAGAAAAATAATAAAATTTGGAATTCAAAGCAAAAACAGGAACAGAACATTGTAGAAATAGATTACTAAAATTAAAAGACAACCAAATGATTACTTTAGTTCAGAAGGCATATTCTGTAAGTTATAGCACAGAACCAAAAGTAGTCATAGATGTCTTTTAACAAGTTTTTTCTAGTGCTTTCCCATTGTAAATAGTAGGTTCACTTGGATCACCTTTATGCATATGTTCTTCTCATTTTTCTCCTGGCCAAAGTCACTATACAACCTGACCATAGGCAGGATTCCAATTCTGCCCTTAATCATGGAAATTATCCAGCTTTACCTCTGGTGTCAGGCTCAACAGACTAATGAGATGAGAAGGCAAGTCTAGAGGAAGACTGTCCAGCATGACCTGAGCAGGCAGTCCCAATACCCTTGTAAGAGCAGGATTTTCCATCTGGGCCTAAGATACTATGAAAGACAAGCCTTTGAGGTTCATAAAGAGCTTTCCAAACTATTTGCTATTATATTCCCAGTAGGAAGTAAAGGATAACTTTTTCCTAATTGCTTTTAATGGAAATCGCCAACTAGTTTATCTCAACACTATTCCTTGTTTTATTACTATTATATGCTGCCCTGATCTGGGAGAGTATAAAATGAGAACAGCATGGAAAAAGAAAAATCTGGATAGGGACCTTAAATATCATCAGACCTACAGGACAGCTATTGGGTGTGCTTGTAATAATACTGAGAAGAGGAAAACAGAAAAAGAAAAAAAAAAAAAAAGGAAAGAAAGAAAAACAGGAAAAATAAAACAATCATTGAGGTTCTAAGTCATGGTAGATTATCATCTGAAAATTTTGAGAGTCATTGTAGTTAGTCCTCAGCAAAATCTCCCTTATGGTAACTTGAACACTGCCAAATACAGTTGGTCTTCCATATCTGCAGGTTCTACAAGTGTGGATTCAAGCAATTGCTGGTCCAAAATATGAAAAAAACAAATTTCATCTGTACCCAACATGTACAGATTTTTTTTTGTTATTCCCCCTCAAATAATCCAACAACTATCTGCATAGCATTTAGATTGTACTGGATATTATTATGAGTAATCTAGAAATGTTCTAAAGTATATAGAATGCTATGCACAAGTTATATGCAACTACTATGACATTTTATGCAAGGGACCTAGTCTCCATAGGGGGGTACTGGATAAATTCCCCATGGAGACTGAGACACACCTGTTAATATTAAGAAAATACTTTTCGGCAGACTCATTTCTCCTCCAATGTGAGTCAAATTAAGATGTAACAGTCCACATTTTTTTTTTTTTTTTAACAAGGAAAGTTAAATGTGACTTTGGTTAGCAATTGTGTGTCCATGGTGGTAAAACATTTTATGGAATGTACTGTGGAAATAATATACTCAGGAATTTTATTTTATATCCAGAAATAAATGTAATGAATACATTTGCAATTAAATCATGGATAAAACTTAAGCAACCAAAGGACTGGGGTTGTTGCTTAGTGGAAAAGTACTTGCTTAGCATCAGTGAGGCCCCAGGTTTGATCCCCAGTGGATAACTTAAGATATGAAAGTACATATGAGCCCATACAGAAGAGTGCCTTGGGAAGTGTAACCAGCTGATGATGTTCTTTGTCATTATGTTTTTATTAAATGTCACATACTGTGCTTGTTGCTGCAATGGGGATAAGATGACATGGACACACAAAGCAAGCTTTGTGCCCTAACATTCTTGTTCCTTGATGATTGGGAACGGGGTCATGTAGAATTGAAGCTCAATATTGATAATCTACTCAACAATATGGCAATTTTTATGTAATGTTTCTTTACCAAATCTGCTTCTCTTCAATACATCTAGCTGATAAGTTACCAAATTCACACAGCCTGCAAGCAATCATTCAGAGCAAGGTAAGGATCAGAGCCATCCTAGATACAAATGAGCATCATCTTGCAAGGCTATTAATGGCTTCAGCCATGCCCTTTCATTTATTCACTCTCCATACTTACCAAAGCTGGAATTTTGCTTGATCTCTTGTACTTGAGACCTGGAATACCTCATTTCCTTTGTGTCTGACACTACATATTTAAAAAATGCTGATGACTGACTGTGAGCATGTTACTCTGATGGTGACTTATTTTCATCTGGGGGAGAGTAAGGGTGGAATGTAGATTTTGATCTCGCACAAGAGACAAATTCATTCTACCTGTGTAAGGCAAGTTAGTTGGTTTTCCTTCTTATCTTTCACCTAATATTTAAATAAGAATCACATTGACTACTTATTGTTTTTCTTCAAGTGAAGATATGATGAGCAAAACATAGGATATCCATGCACTCGATTCTTGAGAATATAGTGGTCCTAGGTCCTGTAGTAGATGGCTAGGATCCTTGATGGGTTAGTCAGAGCTCCTGATACCTAATGCATCCTGTGTGAATGAATGACTGACTGACTTGTGACTTGAACTTGATGTTTCAGGAAAAATAAAAGTTGTTGACTTGAATCTCAAAACAAATCACAGCACCTGTTGAAGGAGCTCAGATCATTTTGTGATAGACAGTCAAGCAGTCATAGCCCTGCTCCTGCCTCCGGTTCACAGCCTGGTACAGGGATTGGCACCAGTACAGAAGATACTAGAATACAAGGCATCATGTGTTTTGCTGTAAATGTAAACGAGAAGGCAAAGCGGATAGGGGATGTAAAGATGTTATCCACTTAGCTGGCAAGGGAAAAATTACAGCCGGAACTCTTTCCCAGGAAGGAATTCAGAAATCAAATCCAGTACAAAGGAAAGATGACCCCGTGTTGATTTGTACCTTACTGTCCTTTCCTGTGTTGAAACATTAACATTTTCAGATATAATAGGCCTTTTTTTTCCAGGTCACTAAACACAGACAATGTGCTGGGGGCCAGGACAAAGTTGGCCCATCAGCAGGGCTTTGCACTTAAAACAAAGATCTGGATTTTTCTGGCTGTTTAAATAAGAGTTGGAACATGAATACACAGACGAATGACTGACATGTTTGGTTGTAGGGATTAGCTCCATTGTATGGAAATGCCACGTTGGCACCCCACACTCACATTCTGTACCTCTTAAAGTGTGCATGAAGCTTCTGTCTCCCTCAAAAGGAAATTTCTCTTTATGTGTTCTGTTAAAATACTTTTGTGGATACTATAAGAGAAAAGTTAAAGAAATCCAATAACAGCTACGAATTACAATTTAGAGGGATTTTTTTTTAAAAAGAAAAAAAAGGAACTGAAAGATAAGAAATTTGCCTTTGTGTTTATTTATCACAAAGGAAAAGTTAAAGCAAAAAGCTGTACATGAAACACTAAAAAGAGTGATTTGAATTAAATGCTACCTGTAGAATATAATTTTGTTAGAACCAATAGACAGTAAGGGTAGGAGTTTAGTTTGCCATGGTTTTGGTTATGATACTTGCATATAGCAGCATCCCTTGTAGATAAAAAGTACACAGTGCATAAATTTATTTAAGAGTTCATTGTGTAAAATTAAGAATACAAGAAAACATTTTCTCTGAAATGTATAGATTTATAAAATTTGAAGTTTATAGAATTTGTTATTTTTTGAAATCAACTAATAGAAATATGGAGATACCTCACTTTGGGAGCAAATCTGTTAAAAAAAAATAGCCTTCAATCATACTAATACTTGTTGACTATCACTTTCCTGGTTAAAAAAATAAACAACAAAGAAAGATTTTTAAGTTTCTTATTTCTAAACAAAGAAGCCCTACTCAGAGTCTCCTTCTGGGCCACTCTTTTAATTCACTACCTACTCTAACAAGTATATTGAGATTTCCAAGACATCAGCACATAGAAACACTTTGGGGGAGGGTCTGAAGACGGGCAGTATAAAACGGAAGAACCTCAGATGCTGACAGGAAGTAGTAGGAAGTAACATCAGAAAGCAGAGCATGCTAGGTAGTCTAGGGATGGGCATATGGAAAATGAAACTGAATGGGCAAGGCTGTTTTTAAGCACCGGATGGTCACAAAATGACATAGACCTCAAGTAGGAGCTCAGTTTGGTTTACTGTACTTAGTTTAAAAATAAGGTGTTTAGAGTATTTTCAAAGGTGTTGAACTTTTTTTGACTTTAAAACATTTTAAAAGAGTCCTTATTAGGCAATCTTTTCATTAAACAATGGTTTCTTTGGATATTAACAAAATTTGAAGGAATCTTTTCAAAAATCTTTGTTTATATTTTAAAAAGTAAAATTTTTCTTATGACATGGGTAATTTTCCTTAAAATGATCCCTAAATCTCCTAACATCTGCTTCATTCACAGTGTGGTTTGACAAAGTAGGTAAACAGCAGTTTAACCAAGTAAGTAAGCAAAAACTAAACTGTTTTAGTGGGTTTCAAGATATCCCATTGTAATATCAGTGATCCTACACAGCCACCTCTAGAGCACTAATCACAATTAGTCTTGGCTTCTGGCAATCGTGAATTATCTATTTTCTTTCACTTGAATTTCTAAGTCTACAGATGTAATGTGGATCACATTCTAGGATAGCATTGCCACAATCTGTGTCTTTCAATGTAGTATTCCTGTGAGATGTTGCTTTAAAAGGTTCTGAAGTTAAGTATTTTGAGATTGCAGCAGATTCCAATCTTCTGGAGATATCCTACATGCTGCAGTAAAGAAAGCTGTTTAACTTCATTTAAGCCAACATTTCCCAAACTAACTTGATTAAAAGTTCCTCAACCTTTGTCTAGGGGAAGAGCAACAACACTTAACATCTTGTAGAAGATTCCAAAGTACCTACATTAGAATCTTCACCAAATATCAGTAAAACTAATTGAAAAGAATGGCTTCTATTTAATTGCAACTATACAATTACACTACTTTATTACAATAATGCAAATACAGTTACTCTGAAAAATAAACTGGCACTGTACAAACAGGCAGCAAGGGTTCTAGCAAAAAATAGAAGCAATACTTCATAAACCAGAAAATTAGGACTGTAATAAATAAATTTCTATCATTTTATAGCAAATAAATATGCCCATATGATGATCCTCCATATTTAGGATCTGGATTCTGATAAGGAATTCATTTCTTGTTTGAGAATTCTCTGACTTTTCTGGTCTTGAAAACAATAATAGCTGAGGGAAAGACAAAGTAAAATTATGACTTTGTTCTTCTTTGATATCTTGAACGAGTCTGAATTTTACTGAGTTTTTATTTCTGTATTAATATTTGGGGGAAAAGTTTTATGAACCACCAGTTATTTCCCATTGTATACAAAGGATCCCAGGTAGAAGTCGAGGATTTTCAAATTTATGCTAATCACAAAAAAGAGATGAGGTCAAAAAAAAAAAAAAAAGAAAGAAAAGAAAAGAAAATCTTAAAATGGGTTGTTACATGAATTTCAATTTCTATGGTAAGCCTTTGAGAGGGTTCAAGTCAATTACTTAAAATGACCTCAATTTGCCTGGACTCAGAGGGGGGATAAGATCTAAGGTGGAAAGGGCTGGTGACCAGTGGCACCTTCTGTTAGTACCATCTTTTTGCCAAGTTCCAGGAAAGTAAGTAGCAGGAGGGTTTGGGGAGTTCCTGGAAGTCTCGGGGGAGATCCTCCAAACCTAGAAAGTAGCATTTACATGGGGATTTTAAATGTTATCAAAGTGGAAAAGAATGATGCTTTGAAAAAGAAGTTGAGATACAAACAGGAAAGGTAAGTAAACTAAAGTAAATAAAAAGTTAAATGGTAGTGGAACAAACCTAGTGTATGAGTTATGTATATTATTTACTCTTGAGATTTATAATCCCTCGATTTATAACAGTTAACTAAAGATAGTATAATTTAAATATAGTTGATCCTTGATTCTCATAAATCATTCATGTTTGATTTTGCCTACTTGCTAAACCGTATTTGTATTCTCCAAATTCATACTTATGGGACTTTTATGGTCATGCTCAGACATGTGCGGAGTGGCAGAAAAATTCAAGTCATGTTGGGTTCCTGGCTGACGTGGAATCATGTGGTGCACTCTACCTTCTGGTTTCAGCGGCATGCTGTGAATGTCTCAGGGTCTATTTGGTGCCAAGTGTTAGCCTAAGTGTGCTTGTTGGTGGTGATCGTTGTTTTTAAAATGTCTGCCAGGAATAATGTTGAAGTGCTGTCTAGGGTCCCTAAATCCAAGGCAGCTAAGATGTGCCTCGGGAGGACCTGTTAGATACATTTTTTTCATAAATGAACTCTAGTGCTGTTAGTTCTGTGCTCAGTGTTAGTGAATCAACCATGTATGTTGAATAAGTTGTCTTTAAATGTGAATGCATAGAACATGTTATGAATTGATTGACTTTATGTATAGTGAACATCAATGCTAATGTTGAGTAGGAGCCCCCAGGAACCAAAGCTTACAATTCTTCTAGGAACAATGCTTTTGTATTTAGTGACTCAGTGTTCAGTGACTTTATAAAACATATTTACCGTGAAATACAAGAATCAACTATTTACTTAAATAATACTGAATTATTTAAAGAGGGAGAAATTTTACTTCAGGCAATAACAGAGTGGTTGGTTTCAGACCAATCTTCCTTCCAAGCTGAAATACTTATGTAAAGTTCTGAAGACTTTGGAAGCTATGAAGGTAGCAAGAACTTGTGGGGCCAAGATTCCGGAGAGAAGGGAAACCCATGGGAACAAGCAAACAATAATGAAAGAAGTGAAAGATGACCCAGACAAATTAGGGTCATACACCATACCCATGCCACTTAATATTTTACCAGTGATACTTCAGAGCTGTAGCTAAAGAATAAATGGTGCTGTATTCATCAAACACACACACACACACACAGAGAAATCTATCCCTATTTCACATTGTCAAACAATAACCCCAAGTAGACTACAGATATAAATAGAAAATGTGAAATAAAGCTTCTAGAAGATTATAAAGTATCTTCACATCCTTGGGGTAGGCAAAGATTGTTTAGCATGAATCACAAGCAAAAAAAAAAAAAAAAAAAATTGAAGTATATCAAAGGCATGAAGTTCTGTTTGTTGAAACCTCTAGTACAAGAATTACAGTTGCAACCACATAGCTGATTGTTTAATTTCCTGACAGGACAGTCACCTAACTCCAAAAATAAGTTGAGGGAGGAAGGAAAAGAATTTGTGGGGTCATTTCCTTCTAACTCCTATCTCTCATTGTCAAAGTACTCTACATAGGGCATTAACTTTTGCATTTCTGGATTTAGTGACCTGGCCTTCCCAGGTAGCCTCTAGGGAACCTCTAGGGAGATGCGGGTAATGGCCAGATCCTGCAGAGTGTAATAGTTTGAGGCTTGGGGACCTGAATTGTTGCAGCTCAGGATAGCAGGCATGAAGGACACCACGCTGAAGCCCAGCCTCTACCATGGGGTAGTCCTAGGTACCTGCAGTTTTGGGAAAGGACATAATAGCCTGGGTAGCTAGGGCTGTGCACTGAACAGAGAGCCAAAGGTCCTCAAGTTTGGGATGAGAGGGAATGAGTTAATGGGGGAGGCATATAGGATGCATCCAATACACAATCTAATGGGAAGGTTGGCTGCGGACTAGATGAAGACCTTTGAAGATGTTCAAATGGCCAATAAACACATAAGAAGATATAAAAACGCAGTATTAATCAGAAATATTAAAATTAAAACCACAATGAATACAAGCACATTCCCACCCTAATGGTTAAAAGAAAAAAGATTGAGAATATTAAATGTTGGCGAGGGCAGAGGAACTGAAACTCCTGATTTGGAGTAAATTTGATGAAACTACTTAGACTTGTCCACTTATGTTGAACACATGTATATCCTATGATCTAGCAATTCTACTCCTAGGCATATACATAAATGCATACAGATCTTTACCAAAAGACTTGAGTGTGAATACTAATGGTAACATTATTCATAATGGCCCACATTGGACACAAATTTCTATCATAAATGAATGAATTATGGCATGCTCACATAATGAAATACTATCTAGCAGTGAAAAAGAACAAACTACTGCTACATGAAACAACACAGGTGATTCTCACCAAAGTAATATTAGGCAAAATAAATGAGATGCAAAAGAACGTGTAATTTTATTTTTCATAACCTTGGAAACAAGTAAAGTTAATCATGGTGTTAAAAATAAAAATCTCTTGGAAGAAGGGCTCAGTGACTGGGAGGGGACTAGAGTACGGTGTTTAGAGAGTTGTCTGGACCTGGTTGGTATTTACATGGGTGTGTTCACTTTGTATCAATTTATTAAATAATATACTTAAGATTTATATGCTTTTCTATTTGCTATAAATTAGTTTATTGAAAATGAATAAAACTTGATAAAAATATACATAAAAAGACATTCCTGAAAAACTGAGTCCTTTATTATTGTGTTATCACTTTGTATTCACTTTTCAGACTCTAGAAGTTCTACAACATACACATGAACTTGCCAAGCTATGAACAAGCTACCAGAAGCTAGTTTAGAGCACTCACTATGGGCCAGGCGCTTCTATAAGTGGTTTATATATAATTATTTTTATCCTTCTAGAAGAACTATGAGGTAATTACTATTATTGTCTGAATCCTTAACTGTTGCTTACTTTTGCCAAATTCAATATATGGCTTTCAGTTCTAATTTGTCCTTGATTTTCCGGCAGCAATTGAAAGCAATGTCGAATGAAGACCCTTGAAGACCCCAAGCCTTGACATTCCATTAGCTCTTTCCTAAGGTGTGGTTCAGGAACAGTGGTCTTAATGAGGTTAATCGTGTCAGAAAAGTGCTCTGAGTCCAACACGTTGGGAAATTCCTTGGTGACATAAGAAATTTTACTTACAGAGGATCTTCAGAAGGGGAGTATGCAATAAATGAACATAATGTACAGTATTTACCAAACTTGTTTAACAGGTGAACCCAACAGAGGGGATGAGATCATCAAGGTAATGCCACACAGATCATGTAGGGGTGCTCAGTAGGTAGAGCATGAGACTCTTAATCTCGGGGTCATGGGTTCGAGCCCCATGCTGGGCACCAAATGTAGGGGTGCCAGGCTAGCTCAGGCACAGGTAAGGACTGTGGAGTCAAGACCCCCAGACTCCAGGAGTTGGGTAGAAGCAGGCCTGTAGCGAGCAGCCTGCAAACTCATTTATTGCAGGAACAGGTATACATTTTATAAGTTTCTTGGCCAATCACAATGTGCCATGGGGGTTCAGACCACAAGGCTCCTATGCAGGTTCCCTTGGTAACACTAGGTCAACTTGGGGCAGTTGTTTACATTCCTAGATGATCAGAGCAGAATGCTCCTCTCTGTAAGTTTACACACTTGAGACATTAACTGCTGCGAGCCAAGAACTAAGATTTCTCCCAACAAGATCATACTTTGGGAAGGATTTTATCAGTTGCTACACTAGATTTTTCTCCATCCTTCCAACTGTTTTTTCTTGGTCTCCTTTCTAAGTCAGGATTTTTTAAACCACTTTTTAAATACTAGTGTTCCCCCAAGGCTCCATTTAAGGTACTCCCTTCATTTATGTCTATACTCCCTCCTGCATACCTTCATACAAAACCATGACTTTATTATTATCTAAAATTTCATGACACCCAAATGAACCTAGATCTTTTCTGAATTTGTATCTGTATGTCCAACATTGTACTAGGTGATTCTAATCAGATGATTTGAAGACATCTTTAATTTGGTATGTTCAAATGTGAACTCATGAGTTTTCTGCGAACGCATGAGATTCTACCACAACCCATCTCATCTATATTTTCTATTAGTGAACATGGTTGGGAATCTATCAGTGATTAGATTAAAACTCCAGATGTTGATAGTGTCCCTTCTTTTACTCACATTCCCTTTCACCATCTAAAAGTCATCTAGGGGCTGGGGTTGTAGCTCAGTGGCAGAGTGCTTGCCTAGCACATGTGAGGCACTGGGTTCAATCCTCAGTACCACGTAAAAATAAATAAGAAAAAACACTGATGTGGCTGTGTTACTGCAGTATGCTAATTTTAAGTCCTTTGGGTATAAACCAAGGAGTGAGATAACTGGGTCAAAAGGTGGGTCCATTTCAAGTTTTCTGAGGAATCTCCATACTGCTTTCCAGAGTGGCTGCACCAATATGCAACTCCACCAGCAATGTACGAGTGTACCTTTCTTCCCATATCCACGCCAACATCTATTATTGTTTGTGTTCTTGATAATAGTTATTCTAATTGGAGTAAGTTGAAATCTTAGAGTCATTTTAATTTGTATTTCTCTGATTACTAGAGATGCTGAACAATTTTTCATATATTTATTAATTGTCTAAATACCTTCTTCTATAAAGTGTCTGTTCAGTTCCATGGCCCTTTTATTGACTGGGTTCTTTGTATTTTTGGTGTGAAATTTTGTACAATGAATCAAAATGCAGAGTGTGAAGATAAAAAATGAAAAAGGTATTGTGGCCATCTACAACTAAAAACATTAAAAAAATAAAAAATAAATACAAATAATTAACAGTCGCCTCGTCTTTTGACTCTAGTATCTAAATATGTCTTGACTCTGTCTTCTCTTCATCTCCATTGCCCGTATGACTGTTTTAGTTCATCCCTTCAGCTCTTTTTGTGGCATTACAACACCCCCCTCATTATAAACTTCATAATAGTCAAAGTGGATTCCTCATCATCATCTCAATTAGTGATTGATCTGAGCTCAGTCTTTGTGGCCAGTGCAGACAGGGAAAATCAAAGAACAAAAAAGAAGGGGCAAATAAACACTTAAAGGGATTACTGTCATCTTCTCCCAGAACCGTTACATTGATTTTCAGTGTTTCAGGCAGTTTGTAATTCTCACTTAGTGTTTTTCCCCTCCAAAGGTATGAAATTAAGAGTATTTGTCAGAGGTTAAACAGTTCCTCAAAGTTAAAATTGTAAAATAAAATAAAACAATGCTTTCATGGATCAAGTATCATCAACGATCTCAGGGAAAAATCATTTTGCCACTTGATTAAAAAATTGAAAACACCTCTCCTGAGATATATTGAGTAGCAGCCTCAGAGGTCTGATAAGCTAGGCAAGCTTAACTGGGTAAAACAAGTTGGAATTTCTTAGTTTAGTTTCTCAGAATTGTAGAAAAAAGTGAGGAAAGTGAGGGGAGTAGGGTGGGAATGTGAAAACCTGTTTGGTTAACTTATCATAAAATCAACACAAGTATTTAGAAAACAGGGTTCAGAACTCAGGGAAAGTAGTAGCCCACAGAAGTCTAAACAAACATGGATGCTGCCCCCTGTCAAGTGTTTGAAAGTACAGACTTGGAGAGAAGGCCCAGAGAAAATGGTGAATGATGGGAAGGAGAAGCAAAGTGAAATACATAAGCAACCAACTCTGTGGCAGGCACAGTGTGTGGTATTTTAGATTGGCATTCTCTTCTCTCATTTTGTTTACAATTATATTGAGGTACAACTAAAATTCAACAAGCCACATATATCTGAAATGTATGATTTGATGCATTTTAACATGTATGTATGAGCATGAATTCGTCACTGTAATTCTGATAACGTACAATTACATCATTACCCAAAGTTTTCCTCTCCCCCTTTCCGAAGGAAACACTGGGATACATAGGTATATGGATCCTGGAAAATAAAATTTAATTGGGCAACTTACAGACAGTATGACTTGCATTTACCCCCTCCATTGATGACACTGCTGAACTCAATTCTATCCAAAATGGAAGAGACAGATTATTTTTAAAATTTGCAATGAGTTATCTTTTATACTACTCAGTTTTGCTTTCCAGGGCTCTCTTCCTCTGACCTGATTCACAGTCATGAACTCTGCATTTCACCTGCACTCAGAGGCATCCTAATAGTTTTATTTGGTTCACCCAAAAATGGTCTAATGCACTTACTCAGCCACTGGGAGTCAAAAATCAGTGCTCTTCTCTGTGCAAATATAATGACCTATTTTTCACTGTGTTAGCAGCCAGAATTATTATTTCTTTATTCTTTTCACATGACCACAACTGAGCGGTGTAGAGAGAGAACAGCACACACACAAACACACACACACACACACACACGTCACTGAGTTTATAGATATCTGTTTGTATCATCCTACTTCAGTCAAAACAGTAGAGGAACAATGGTTGCTGGCTAAAATCTGTAAGACAATCTGTAGAATAGAAGACCTCTAATAGTCAATAAATAATTATTTAAATAAGGGAATAGCTCAGTGTTTTCAAGAACTACCCTAAAGGAGAATTTGTGATACCTGGTATTACCAGCATAGAAACACCAAATTGTACTAGACTGATGAACAAATTAGTTCTTTCAGCCTTAAATCTGATTTTCTAAGACTCTCTGGTATTCAGAGTAACTCCTCAGTGTGTCTCTCCATACATTCTCCCAAGTGTAAAATGTCGACTTGTGCACCAGAGTCTTGAAACATAAAACTTGCTAAGTGTGCAGGTTCTTGCTCTCCTCCATGTGATGGTCACAGACTGTACCTAGACCTTACTGCCCTGAGATGTTCTGTTGATTACAGGAAAGGCCAGGGCAAAGAATGGAAGAATTGAGGGCACAGACTCCTTACCATACTCCCCAGCAAAATAACTTCATCACATCCTTCAATGGTGGCTGGTAAATACCATTGGCTTGGTCATAGGAGGCATGATGATAAACAAAGTGGTGCGTTAAAATAAGCTTCCTATAGTGACAGATGCTGAACTGGAAGAGATGTGTCCTGTGGTAACAGGAGGGCATGGATTATGCAATAATGACCATGCTCCTAAAGTCTATAGTAATGACTTAAAATGTTTCTTTGGAGTGTTCAAACCACTTAAATGCTCAGGAAAGGAAGTGTCATTAGGACATATTACTTTAATGATTTCTGGTCTTAAAGGAAATGGCACATTTACAATAACAGTTTCATTTCAAGATAAATGGAGCTTGCTTTTGTTTTGAAATACCACTGAGTTGGGACTGGCGTCTATCTGGTCATGCATTTCTGGATCTGTCATATGCTCGGTTCTAGGAATGAGATGTGGATGACACTGTGATTCTTCCTTCCTGTGTAGATTTCCTTCCCTCATCTCTCCAGAGTAAAATAGAAAGTTATTTTGAAAATAAAGAGCAGTGCAGCAAAACCATTTGTCTTGAACTAATAAAGGAGAAGATGGGCTTGGGGATTTTGCAGACAAAATGAAGACAACTGGGGTGATGGCTCAGAAAGGAGCACCCACTGGATAAAGAAAAGATAAAATACCTCAACCGGCAAGTCAGCTTTGGGCATGGAGCTGATTCATTTGGGGATTTTGAGTTTTAAAAAATATATTTCCAAGTTTCCTATATAAAAATAATAGTATAAATAATATAAAAATAATAGGGACAAATATGTAATGCTGAGATAGCAGCTTTATAGAAAGATAATGTACATACGCTATTCCTATGAAGTAGGCATACATTGGTTCACCTGAACTAATCCAGCATTTTCCATGTAACACTAAAAATTATATCAGAGATCCAATCCACTCACCATTCAATCCCACTTCTTTCCATTTCCATTTCTTATGACCAAATATGAAATCTTCATCTCTTTAGATGGTCATACCCAGCAGGAGTGTCTATCTTCCTTCCATTTCATCTCTCCCCTCTGCAATTGATTGTGTCCTCTGTCGTGCTACAAGAACTGTTTCCCTAAAGCACCTGGTTACTATGCTCAGTGAAAAACCCTTTCATAACTGCTCATTTGCTAAGAGACAAGTGCTACATGCCTAGCATGGGAATCAAGGTTCTCAGTCAACTGCTTGGCATCTCCTTCTCTAGCCTGACCTTTCACCACCCTTCTCCAGGCACTTGATGCTACAAACAGTTCTGTTTTAGAAACATTTCCTGTGTCTCAGCAGGGGCCTTTACCAGTGGGAAGACTCTGTCCCCACCTGGAAGGCCCTCCTCCCACCCATCCCAACCTCTTAATGTATGCTTTATCTCTTTTTGAAGGTTAGCTCAAATATAATCTCATCATTTTCCTCAATCAGAACTAATCTTGCATTCCTCTGCACTCATTTGATATTTTGTCCATTACTTTATTATATTCTACCTTATGTTTTATTTATATATGTCCATGATGGGTATTTATTTGTGAAGTTTTAACTTGCTATTCAACTATCAACCAACATAGATATCCTTGTATAAATGGGGTTGGGAATACAGAAAGGTCCTTTCCAGGATTCACTAAATTCACCTTCAAGAATGTATTTAGTTTTCTCTGATGTAGGCCATCATATCCAAGATTTTTATTATAGATAATTAATTATCCCATGCTCAGCATTTTGTAATTATGCACTTTGTCATTACACATTACCCCTTGTGCTTTATGTGTAATAGGAAACCATTTTTGGCATAAAAGTCTGTCTTCTGCATTTGACTGCAGGTGTCTTGAAGGCAACAATTATGCCTGGTTTATATTTATACTCCTCACAATGCCTGTGTACTTTGTATACAGTAGGTGCTTGATGAAATTTTGCTTCATTACATAGTGGGTGGGGTCAGTGCTTTAACAAGGCTGTTAGGTTTCTGCTGTGATAATGAAATAAAAATGGAAATAATGAGATTTGCTAATGAACATAGAAACAAGAACCAGAAAATGACAGACCATTTTAAAATGTCAATAACTTTTGGCACTTTAAGAATGATATTGGCTGTGGGCTTAGCATAGATAGCCTTTACAATGTTGAGGTATGTTCCTACTATTCCTATTTTTTTCTAGTGTTTTGACCATGAAGGGTGCTGTATTTTAACAAACTCTTTCTCAGCATCTATTGAAATAATTATATGATTCTTAACTTTAAGTCTATTGATGTGATGAATTACATTTATTGATTTCTGGATGTTGAACCAACCTTGCATCCCTGGGATAAACCCCACTTGATCATGGTGCACTATCTTCTCCACCAAACTTATACCCAGAACTCTATAACACATAGCTAAAACAACCGATTCTGGCTGCTCTATATTTTCTGAAAGCTTCATACTCATTATTACCAAAAAGGGATAGAATGCATCATTGGGAAAAATCCCTGAAGATTTAGAGGAAAAAAAACATGAAACTCTCAATACAAATATACATCTGCCCTCTATACTATTTAATAAATAAAAGGAAATATTAAGACTCACAAATAGGAAGGTTATGCCAGAAAATTACTTTAAAATGAATTTTTATATTTATTAGAATCTGTTTAATAAATATAATTATTGTATTTTTCCTTAGTTTACTCTAAACTGACAAAGTTTTTTGTAGATTAATATTAGGCATTCATATTTATCAGATTCTTCAAATATAGGTTGCATACTCTTAATGAGATGTCCCTCCTCACTATGTCCAGATAAGCATTGCCAAGCAAATTTAGATTATTTTCCTCTGGAGTCTGTATCTCTTTCTCACTCTAAAGCCTTCTAGCTATCATTTGACTTTTGTTAGTCCTCAAAATATTTGATTGTCTTTCTCACTGATTTTTTTTTTTTAACAAGTACATTTGTCTCAGGCTTTTATTCTTTTCACTCTTTGCCTATTTTATTCTTCATCAAACAATTGATTGTACCTCTATATTCAGGTCGTTCTATTCTCTCCCTTCCAGTTTAAATTCTGTTTTTCACAGTGCATTCAAATAAAATTCTGTAATCTGCTTCGCTGGGCTGCCCTCCCTTTAGATTAAATGCTAATAGGAGAATAAAACAGAGTGCTTTTTGCCTCAGTTTTGCTGAGGCCCAAAGGCTGAGCTGTAAATACTTGCTGACTCCCTTCACATTGTGTAGTGAAATGCTAGCTCATCCATGTGGGGCTCACACAGAGAAAAGCTAAAATTTCACTGTCAGCATTAGCCAGGCCTCCCATTCTCACTACTTTGAACAGTTCAAGAGACAGGATGTGTTGGGAAAGTGTCAAGGTGCTCTGAAACTTCTGCACTGGGGACACGAGGTTGCTTTTTCTCTAATGAAATGATACACTCAAGTGGTCTGTAAGTGGCCTCTTTGGAGGGATTGATGTATGACTCTTGAAGACTGCACTTACAAGACTGCAGGGCAAAGGTCCATGTCCATCTGTCTGTCTCTCCTTCCTTCCATCTCTCCCTTGGTTCTTTTCTCTTCCTCACTCTGATGAGGCAAGCTGCCATGTAGTGTGTTACCATATGGAGAGAACCACATGACTGAAGAGTGGCTTCTTTCTCTCAGAATCTTGTCAATAACCATATAAATGATCTTAGAAGATCATTCCCATTAGAGCTTTAAAGTGAGTTGGCAGTCCCAGCCAGCACCTTGACTGCAGTCTTCCAAGAGATGCTAGGTCACAGGATCAAGGTAGGCCTCCCTAGGTTCCTGAACCATGAAAACGGTTAGATAATAAATGTTGTCTTAGGAAATTTGTTACATGGTCATAGAAAACAAATACACCTAGGAACCAACCTAGATTCCTTTGTGGTCATTTCCTGGTCTGAGAGATTCATTTCTGAATACATACCACCCCTACCAATTCTGCCTTCAACTATAGACATGTCTCCATGAATTTTGCCATTAAGATTTTACTTGGATATTCAAAATTAGGCCTCAAAAAAGTTCAGTTCTTGTGCTAATTGCACAGTACTGTGAATTTCCTATATATTTTGAATGGCACACTAAAATGACCTAATTTTTATATAAATTATACCTTAATAAAACTGTTACAAAAGAATTTTAAACAGCAGAAAGGTAGCCTTGGCATTTTTATATTTCTGTATGTCTCTGCATATATTCTTTTTGCTACTATTTGAAAACATAATACTTTTCTTTGATTACCATTTTCCTACTCAATCAGTGCTTTCAAAATTTATTACAGTTCCTTTAACTTAGCTTGTGGCTAAACCTCACACAGTGATATGCCACTGGTGAGAAAATCTCATTTCAAAAAATTGGAAAGGGAAACAACTTGCTCATTTTTATTTGATTTCAGTTATTATAGTGCAGCTAAGTGGTCTCTGGCTTGTTTTCTTTCCCCATATCGAACTTGGATCTCCAAAGAGGTTATTTTTCAAAAGGAGATTTTTCAGGTAACCAGCATGTTATATAGAATAGTTACATAGAATGTAATATTTGGGGCCTGAGGAAAGAGAAGTCTCTCTAAACATGTTCACCCAAGCTCATCAGTCATAAACTCCTCTGAAATGATGCAACTAATCCACTTATCAAAACAATGGCCACTAAGAGTAAAGCCATTGGTCTTTCTGGCTCTGTCTTTCCCAAGAGGAGCAGCCAATTGGACTGATGACAAAATATGGCGTCTATTCAGAGACAATCAAGTGGAACTCATAGATTGTCTGGTTTATTGCTTTCTTTAGTAATTTGGATAATTTACTGGTCAGTGGAAAAGACTAGAAAATCTGAAGGTAAAGGTTAAAATAGTTATGCATTTTTTATTCTCATGGTATTTAATACTTTTCAATGCATGTTCACAGGTATTATTGCAATTATGTAAGTTTGCCTCATTTTAAAAACGATGAAAGGGATATATCAAGAAGATGAGTTTTTATCACCTAGAAGTGATGAGATTGAGTCTTTTAGCCAAGAAATGGGTATAAAGTAATGTCCTTAGTACAAAGGAAAGATACTTAGGTTTCTAAGAGTCACATGTCAGAAAAGCTTTGTTCTATCTGTTCACAGAGAAACATCGTTTATGAATTTTTCTTATGTGATGTCAAATTCACTTCCCAAGGATTTCCTTCAGGCAAGACCCTGGAGAGTGAGTGGGTTTCTCTCAGAGGTCTCCATATGATTCATGTAACCAACTTATTGATCCAGCATGGCTCAGTAATGTACAAGTACAAATTGTTTTATAGGTTTTTTTTTTTTTTTTAACTACTTTTCTTTAAGTCAGTGATTAACTCAGGGTGAGTTTTCTCCTCTCCTCCAGGACATTTGGCACTTTCTGGAGACATTTCTGTTTGACACATCTGGGTGAAACTGGAGCTACTGGTACCTAAAGGTTAGAGGCCAGGGCTTCGCTAGGCATCTTCTGATGCACAGGACAGCCCAACAGACATAGCAAAGAATTAGGCCCAAATATTAACAGTGCTATTAATGTTAACAGTTAACTGCTGTTTAACATTTTGTTCTGAACCCATCAATATCTCTTTTCTTTCTTTGATTCCTATTTCCTTCCAAAATTATAATCATTCTAATTATCCTTTATTTTTATACTTATTTCATAAACATTTCCGTATATCATTATTCTTTAAAACATGACATTTAATACTGCACAACAATTTATCATGTGACTTAACTATTCCTTACCGATGATTGTCAGTTCTATTCCCAATATTTTAACATCATAAATAATGTTGGTATGAATATTCTTAATCTTAAATCTATTTCCACTTCTCTAATGATTTTCTTTGGATGGATTCTTTGAAGTACAATTAGGAGACGAACTAAAAGAATGTTTTTAAAGCTCTTGTTGCCAAATTACTCTCCTGATTAGCAGTCTCTCTGAAAGTGTATTCCAGTACTCACCAGGCCTTCTCTCTTTCTACCATATCTTGCTGATCTGAAGTTTGATGCACTAACATCAATACTTGCTTCTTATATGTGACTTACAGGTTAAAAAGTACTTTAATGATTTTTTTTTTTTAAGCTGGCTAATGTGAGGTAGAAAGTTGAGTTACTATACTCACCCCACCCCAACATCTACATAAGGACCTCTTATTTTTTTAAAAAAATTATTTTCTTAAGGTACATGGATTTGAAGGAGGAAGTGGAGGAAAGTGGGGGAGGGGCAAGAGGAGAGGGCAGAGATGGAAGATGACAACAGAAGCGTAACTAGCAGCTTTCTGTGTTCTTTGCACGTGAACCACACTACTACATCATCAATGAAGTAACACCACATATCATTTCAGGATATGAATTATGTGAACACAGATATGCATGAACACACCTGAGCCAATCAAAAGTTTTGGCCTCCAGATTTTCTGTTTTGTACCGGGCTAACATGGATTTCCCTACATGCCCCCTTCCAGCAGATGGTGCTGTTTTTCTAAAATTTAAATATGCTACCCAGCAAATAATAACTTTTGATTGATTTGAGCAGGGTCCCTCAAGGATATTCAATGAAGTCTACTTTGCACATTGGTATTATTGCAATTGCTCACAGGCCCAAAATCGAATCTGAAAATGAGACGGCATCTCAAATATAAAACTAGTCTGCCTAGTATTGATGAAAATGACATGTTTTTAAAAGCACTGAGGGCAAGCAAATGATGAATCACCACCGCATGGCAATGGTGTACTAAACTAGGCTTTTCTTTTTTCTGGAGACATAGAAGTAAATGTTTTGGGGAAGTTGTGGGATTCAGAGGTGAATCCTAAACAGGGTAGTTATAAAGAATTGAGTCATTATACGGGTTTTTATATTGCTTCTATGGTAGACATCATGGAACAAATATTAGTGCAATATGGATTAGACATCTGGGGGATCAGCAGTGACTCATTTTCTAAAATAATTTTATATTAAGACGAAGGCAGCAGCACAATACCTCCTTTCAGTCAGCACAAGGGGAGGTAAATTTCTCCCTGTCAATGCAGGTTAGAGATCCCCTTTAGCACAATTAGGACTTGGAGGAGAATAGCCTCTTTCCTGGGTTAAGAAAGCATTTACAATGAGGAAACTAGGTCAGTCCAACTTCTCTCAAAGGAGTGTCAGTCCTGGTGAAGGTTCAGTTTCAATAAGGTACATTGTTACCCATTCAGGATGATGGAAGAAAACGTTCTGCCTGGAAAAACCAAAGACCAAAAACAAACAGAAAACCAAACCATCTTTAAAACCACCCCACAATTTGCGTATTTTCAAACAACTGTCACTGATCCACATAGAAAAGTCATCCAGATTTCAAGAAGACCAAGATGATACATTGGCTGCTGGTGAATAGACGGATGGTCAATGAGATTGCCAAATAAATGAACCGTAAGAGTTTCCTTCTCAAATTTGTAATTTGACAAGAAGGGAAAATAAACTATGAATCTGATTGTAATGCTATGCCATCTTTAGGGTGAGGTACTCCCATCTATGAAGTTATCCATATTTATTTATTTGTAAGCATCTGTGGTTATATAATTCAGAGGTACTAGTGTATGAACAAGTTTGTGTGATTTCCTAGTGGCTCATAAAAAGAAAGGAAGTGCTGGACATCTGTTACAGAGGCAGTTAGAGAACAGGGGTTGAACTACTTTTTTCAATCTTAAAACATCTCATTAAAAAGCCATAACTTAAATTCCATGTAGTACTGCTTTAAGGAAATAGAGTTTCTAACTCAGCTCACATTCCAGTTTGAGCCTTGGATAATAGAAGTTAACAAACAGAACCACTTCTCTGGAAGCCTGTTTTAAAACAGGTTTGATAGCTGCTACAATACCTAGCCTTCTCCACATATGTTCCATCTGATGGCCTTGGTTGTTTTGGTCCCTGAAAAAACTGGTAAGAATAACTGGTGAGCAATCTCAGTCCTGGGTATGCGTAGGGAAGGCATTTTGAAAAGTAAAATTTCAAAGATATCAGCAAACCTGCAGATCTGAAATCATAGAACATATCAACGGAATCTTCTAGAGCAGACCTATGTTGACAGCCTTCCCCATGGCAAGCGTTGGATTTCAACAGCAACTTTCCAATTATAGGTTGAATGCTAACCTGACAATGCAACCTATGTAAGGAAATTCCATTTCAAGTAACATGAAAATTTATTCTAGACACCTCCGTGCCTGTCAGAGTTGAAGGGCTCAGTCTTATTTATCAAGTTTTTTTTTAATACTATATGTTTTTACTAACATAATGAAATGTTTCCAATTTATCATCACTTTGCATCTGAATTCACTGTACTCATGCTCTCTTGTCATGGGAAGCTGAGGGAACAAGAGTAAAGTTATGTGGAAGTTAGAGAATAAATCTCTTTATATTTTTATAGAAATTTAAATTTATTTTCATAGCGTCATGATAAAATACATTAAACCACCCATGAGACACAATGGAATGTTACCTGAATGATGTTAGTAAATGCCATTACAAAGCATTTCACCGATGAGTGAAATTTCAGGGAATTCACAGCATAAAAAAAGGTAACAGAGTTTCGGTGCCACCAGCAATCACTTCAATTTAATTTCGTAAATTAGAAAAGTATATTGAGGTCATTTCTTGGGAATGGAGGGGTTCAAAGAGAGGGGGAAAATGTGTGTGTGTGTTCTATATACTTTTTAGATTGCCAGTTTCCAGTGGTTGGTTTAAATAATACTTTTCTTCTGTATTCTTTCAGTATTTCCCCTGGGCTTGGGCACAGTCTGGAGTGGCCCATTTTGCACAAAAAAAGATTTGGCAATGTCACAGCATCTGATAGGCCCTGCCAGCTGGGTGATTTATGGCAAAACTAAGAGATGGGCACAATTGACTTGGGTCTTTTTCCCTTTAGGTACTGTTTATTCTCCCCCTAATTCAGGCTTCCTCCTGCCCATTTTTAAGTCTAGTTAAGCTTTCTCACTTCTTACCAGCTAAGAATTTCTAATTTCACCTATAGGCAATATTTATTTTTATGAAGAGCTTTCCTGAGACAACTCATTTCCAGGTCCATGTGAGACAGGAAGATAGATCTCCTGAAGGCAGCCTGGATAAGGGACTTGGAAAAGGAAAGGAGGAGAGGGCGACATCATGCCAACCTGAAAGGAGACAGCAGTTCTGAAAGACATCCTGTGACTTGCTGCTCCCTGCCAGCATTAACCACGATTCCTTCTTCTTACACAGAATAGCTGCTTTTGTTCGTCACATCTGCAACTACAACAGCCCTTCCTTGGTTACCCCTGCCCTTATCCCTAGCAACGGCCAACCACAGGCAGACCCCTACCAAAAATGCTTCCTCTTTCTAATAGATCTAGTGAAAATTACCAGGTGAGACATCCTCTTAATTATGTAAATAAGGCATCGAAATTATGTACTTCTGAAAGGTTTATTAAGCTCCAAGCTTGAGGAGCTCCATGGGTCCACTCTGACATACCTCACTCCAACTATCACCTGTGCTGGGCCATCAGATATACCTTTAAAAACCTCTAGAAAATGGATACTGGTTGGCATCTCTTTCTGAGGGTCCCTCCCCTCTGAGAGCTCTGTTTTCTATTACTCTAATAAATTCTCGTGTCCATGGATTTCTTTCCTTGAATTTGTGAGACTAAGAACCCAACTGCCAAACTCCATGTTACACATGTACAGACTGCGTGCAAGTATAGAGGCTATTTTGGAGACTTTAATTCTTTGAGTTCCTATGATTCCTTTGCAGACCATCTGTATATTTAGGTGGTAGACAAAATAAAAAGCATAGACTTGGGAACAGAGAGACAGATATGGAATCAAATGCTAGCTCTGGGACTTATTAGAAATGTGACATTGGATGAAAGCTTTAATATCATGAAGCCTGTTTCTTCATCTGTGAAGTACAGATAATACCTATGTGGTTTATAGACTGTAGAGCCACAGGCCATAAAGCTCTACTAGTGATACCTGGCCTTGTCTGAACTATTCCCCTCACCTCTTGTTAAAAATTGCCTTCTCTCTCCTATTCTTGACAAAGGAATCTCAGGGACAGTCAGATTTTATACAGGTGGTCTTGACCCTCAGGCCACAATGAAAGAACAGTGTGGAAATCTGATTTTCTAAGGCAAACTATCTAGAGATTAAGTAAGTCAATTATAGTGTCTTTCTTGATAATTTAATCTAAAGGGCATGGAGAATATAGTTGAGATAATATGGAACAGTAGGAGTCTGGTGACATGACTATCAATGTCTAAGGAGTGATGGAAATCTCATGAGACTATCAATGTTTGTGGAGTGAGAGGAATCTCATGACATTGACCACCAGTGTCTATGGAGTGATGGGAATCTCATGACATTGACCCTCAATGTCTATGGAGAGGTGAGACTCTCAAGACATTGAATATTAATGTATTAATGTAACTCTTGTGATATTAACCGCCAATGTCTATGAAGCACTCATAACACTGACTCCCAGTGCCACTCTGTTGAGAATCACCTCTCTACTTGCTTCATTATGACTGGCAAATGAATATTTTAATTTATCTTTTAAATATTTTAATTTATCTTGAAGAGTCATCATGGCAAACCTGAGCAATGCGTGGCAGGAGGACTAGACCTCAGGAGGCTCTGAGAAACTTAACCTACTGAGAGATGTAGGAGAACAAAGCAGGTACATGGACAGAAGAGAGAATGGATCATACAGACACAGAAGAGACCTAGCTGACCTGTTCTTTGCCCTTCTATTTGAGAGGTTACCTTGACAATTTGCCACCTCCTATAGGATCTACCTGGGATGGGCTTCTGTTGCTTATGACCAAACTGTCACTACAAAAAGACCTTCATACCTGTTCTGATATAGCATGATGGTTGATCAGTGATGAAAGTGATTAGGATTTCCATTACAACAGCAAACCATCACTTCCTGCCCAGGGAAGACTCAGTACATATTTGAGATAAAAAGGATTCTACATTCTCATGGTTTTCCTAGTTATCTTCCCAAATTGTGGAAAGTAGCCTTTTGATCTATTTAGTTGGTGACTAAATTCCATTCAATAGACTTTTACCCCTCATTCCTTAAATACAATAGTGTCCCCTTATTTAAGAGCTATGTTGCAAGACTTCTGGTGGGTGACTGAAGCCACTGAAGTTTCCAAACTCTTTTTACACACATAAGGTTTTATTTTTCACTCTACATACAGACCTATGATAAGGTATAAATCATAAATTAGGCACAGCAGGAGATTAACAATAAAATGGAATAATTATCAGCTCATACAATAATAAACATTATTTAAAACTTATGAATGTTTTTGGAATTCCCATTTAATGTTTTCAGACCACAATTGACTATAGATATCTGAAACTGCAGAAAACAAAGCTGTAGATAAAAGGGAAACACTGTTTAATCTTCTTCATACTTTTTATGTCTTTGGAGTCTCAGTGACATGATAAATTGTGTTTTCCAAAGTCATGTGTTCTTAATCTTCCTATCTGAAACATAGGTTCTACTGTGTCCTGGGAGTCTCTTGATGACCGACATTGGCAATGGGAAATTCCATCCTTAACATGGAAAAATGGCTTCTCCACCCTTTTTGGTACAGGTCTCTGACATTAACCAAAACTCCTTTATGGACTTGAACATAATTAAACAGATATTTTTCTCTTGTCAAAGGATGCTTTTGTCTTCTTTGTCCTCCCGTCTGTCTTTGTGTAGAACTAAGATTGGAGCTCAAAATTCCAGCTCTTCAGCCTATCTGTCAGAAGATAAGAATATTGAGGAATCTTATGTATCAAATACTAGATGCATACAATATGTTTGGTTCTTCCCAACATTTTTTATAAGGTAGATATTTGTATTCCTGTTTTCTGTATGTAGCAACTGAGGTTCGGAGAACAATAAAAGAGAAAGCACAAATTCTACAGATCTAAGTGGGGGAACTGGGAAACAATGTCTTGGGCATCCCACTCTGACTTCCTATATCTCTCTGTTGGTGGTGGTGGGAGAAATGAAGAAATCCACCAGAGACACTGGAGGGCAGATGTGAGTGGAAAAATGCAATAGCTAGTAATAGAGTCACATGTATAAAGTGCCTCCTGTATTGCCTTCCACTGACAGCATGCAGTACACAGTGTCAATTTATTCATTATCATCTTTCTCAAAATTTCAGGAAATTGTCTGTTATCACTTAAGGCAGATTATGTAAGATCCTATGTGAGCAACTGTTGGCAGGATTCAGCAGTGTTATGAAAATTGTTTCTCTGGGTGAATTTCTATACTTCCTTTCATCATCTTTCATTACCTTTTGCTTATAATTGGCTTTTGATCATTAAAAAATGTAAAAATACATCTTAGTGACCTCTTTTATTTTACCTATTTAAATTCTAACATTTAAGCTATGATATTTTAATATTTGAGTCCACATCCTGCTAGGATGAAGCCAAGCACTCACTACACAGTCTTGTTAGTGTCACATTAGGGGGTGTTACAATGTGAAATGTGGGGTTATCAAGGAGCAGCAATGTCCTGGAACGTGACTACTGACTGTTTTCTTGTAATGAAATGTGATTTAAGCCTCATTACTTCCAGGAGAAAGAGTGATGTCCTTAAATACTTTTGGCAAAGGCAAGAATACTATTTTAAATATCTCTTATAAATAAAGCAAAACCTTACCAGAGTGTTTTGTTGAGATGTGGAGCTTGAGAGAACAGGAAAAGCAAAGGAGAGTAGTTGAAGGAAAGACATAATGCACACACTCATTTAGCAAATGCAATAATCAAGGCTGAGCAGATGTAGATTAGTTAGAACAGAGGCATTCCAATAAAGTATACTCCAAGTTCTGGATTGGTTAAAGAAGCACAATGTTTACTTTCTTCCAAAATGTGATTTTTTTTAAAGTAAAATAATTTTGCTACTACTCTTTATGAGTTATATAAAGTAATAGAAAGCAATGCAATCTTGGGGAGACAGTGTTCAGACTCTGTAGAAACTTACCTTTGGTGTGGATTCTAACATAATGGAAATTATCCAAATTAATTACATTTACATGCATATGCAAGTCATAAGTGTTAAGAATAATTTAAAATTAGTAGAATTTGTATTTGGAAAGGACAAGAGTAAATTTTAAAACTTGTCTTCTAAGTGCATTTTAGAAACAAGGACAAAATATGCAAAGGTTATGTAATGTTAAGAGCAGTGTGCTCTGAATGCACTTCAAGGAAAAGATCTCTAAAATTAAGAAATAAGAAATGGCTTCACTAATGTGAGCTCTTGGTTAGAAAGCTTGGCTGAAATTGATTAGAGACAGAACCCAGAAAATAGAGCTATATCCAAAGATGGATTCTATCAGCTTCCAAATAAGAAAAACAAAATAAAGTTGTGATTTTATTTGTTTTATAGCTTGGAGGAATGGAAAAAAGCAATGGAAAAATGAGAAAGATGGTATTTTCTTGAAGTGACAAAACTTGTCAACCATGCTTTTTGAATTAATGCAAAACTTTGAGCTCAAAGTTTTGTAATCACTCTTGGAGTGTGCCTGTCACTGATGTGTGTGTGTTTCTAGAGTAGTGAGTGTAAGATTGAATGGCCTCCCTGGTATACACACTCTTTTCTTGAACTCAGTCACACCACTGCATTCTCTGACTCTTCTGTTTTATTAATATGTTCAACACTAAAGGGGTTTTCTCTCATTTGTCCTCAACACGCACTTATCAAAACCTTTTCACAAGTGTACCGACAATCTCAGAATGCACAGGACAGCATCAGTGTGTGCTGAGTTAAAGGCAGACCCAGGAGTAACAAAGAAGGCCAAGATGAAGTCTATCATCCATCATCTAAGATGATACTGAAGGAGAACATCATGATTATATTTGATGAATCTAGAATTAGACCTGGGAAAAACTGAGAAGACTTCAAGATTGCTTTGGGTGCCTAGCCTAGCTACCTCTGTTTTATATCATTACATGATCACCAACTTTCCCATTGGATCAACTGTTGTTTCTTTGGACTGGTCACAACAGGAGTAAGGTAAGGATGGGAGGAAGGGGGTTGTACACACATGCCCTCATTCCTTCCTTCAAGTCTGCCTGCCTCAAGGTTTTACTGAACATTTCTATGTTCTCAGCACTACACTAGTCATTGGAAATAGAATGATGAGCAATCACAGCTACATTTCCTGCTTGTATGCAGGTTACAGACTCATGACAGAGATAGGAATGTAAATATTTAGATGTTTATATGTGTCATAATGGTTAGGGATAAAATTCTCTAAACAAAGTAAATAAGGTCACAGAGTTCAAACAACGCCTTTGACCTAGAGTTAGGTCAAGAGAAGAAATCAGAGATGAACAGAATATAAGAGCATGTTCAAAAGTCCTATAGCAGGTAGAAATGGTATCTTGAAAGAAACTAAGTTGACTTGATAGTGGTAGAAGGAGCTTGTTAGTTCTCTAATCTAGTCTAATGGAAATATAGGCTACCTCTGAAGAATTTTTGAGGAAAGTGGAGGTGTCAAAACTATGGCTGCAGTGAGTGGACCATGTTGGAAAAATCTGTGGTGAATGTAAGAGGGCAATTTAAGAGGTATTATTATGCTTTAGGCTAGAGGTACTTTGGTTCAGGTTGAGAGATGAGATGATGAGGAATAGGTGGTTTTGAGATATATTTCAGAGGTAAGATCAATAAGATTTGGTGATGTGTTGATATGAAGAAACAAACAGAGTATGGATTCAAAAAGAACTCTTTGTTCTTGGTTTATACATTGAGGTGGAAATGAAACCAGAAAATAAGACCGTCAATATTAGAAGAGGTGAAGATTTAGGTGAGAATATCACACATTCAGTCTGCACTTGCTAAATTTGAGATGTTAGGTTGGATATATCTAGAAGAGAGTTGGGTATGTGATATGGACCCAGAAAAGATGTTCATGTAGAGAGAGTCAATTTGGAAGTCTTTGGTTTATTGAAAGGACCTATATTGGTGAATCCAGATGAGATTGCCCATGGAAAGAGTGAAGGGAAAAAAGAGAAGAGGGTCTAGATTGAGACTTTAGGGACTCTTATGTTTAAGGATGAGCCTTCAAAGGTGGCTAAGTGTCCAGAGCAGTAAGGAGAAAATCAGGAGAGTATAGAAAATAGAATTAAAGATGAGAGAGCATTTCAAGAAGGTGAGGCAAGGGCTAAAAGCAGTGAGTAACATGCAGTCATGGGCTAAAAGTATTCTGTGGAGTTGGGGGAAGCCAGATAGGTTGAAGTATGAGAAGCAGTAAGAAGAAGGGGCAAGAACAGACGAGCAGTTATGCTACAAAGGTAAAGGCAGACTTGGGGTGCTATGCTTTGAATGTGACATGTCCCCACAAAGATTCATGTGGGTGCTTAATTTCTCATTGCAGTGGCATTGACAGTTGGGACATCATGGGGGGAGTTTCAATGGAGGGGTGGCGCTCTCATGAATGGATAGATGTTTTTCTCAAGTAAATGTGTTTAGCTATCACAGGAGTGTGACCTCTTTCTTCTGCACATACCTACCTACCCTTCTGCTTTCTGCCATGAGCTAAAGCAACATGTGATTCCTTACAAAGGCCAAGCAGATACAGGTGCCTGATCTTGAACTTCCTACCCTGCAGAACCATGAACAAAAACAAATCTCTTTTCTCTGTAAATTATATGGTCTCACAGATTTGGTTAGAGCAACAGAAAATGGACTAAGAGATGATGATAGCAGAAGAAGGACATAAGACCTCAAATAGGATTAAAAAATGGTTGTGAAGCTGGAGCACATATACTGAAGGGAAGAACTTTCGTTGGGAAAGACAAGTGAATATGAAGGACAGAAAAGGCAGAATTCATCATCTTGTATTCCTGAGAAGGATGAAAAGGTAAATTTAAAACACAGGTACAGGATTGGACTTAGGAGGAAGGTGATTTTCCATGATAGAAAAAAAAATGAAGGCAGGTTTAGTTGGGTAGTGGAAATCAGAGATTTGCTATCTCAGGGACTTTTTTTTTCTCCTGGAATTATAGAAAGTCATAGTGCTTCTCACTGTGACTCCCCAGACCTACTCTCTTCATGTCCTCCATGCAAGACCTTCTCTAACCTTAATCCATCCGCCTTTAGTAGTTTCTGGTCTTATCTCAAAGCTTTCCCGTTTTTAAAGATGACACACAGATTAGAAATGAATGGCTTATAACAATTTCAGTGGCCATCTAAATCAGGTCACATTTTAATATCTTTTAGTGTTTAGAGTACAAAGAAATAATTTCCATACAAAATTTGAGTAGAGCATTAGGAAGAAGGAAAAATGGGTATGACCTAAGAATGTTAGATCATCAAAGACAACCCCACCAACTTCCATTCTGTGATAAATACAGGACAGTTGAGGATGTCCCAAGGGAGATTTTCACTCGGTTCCCAGGTTGTAAAACCTGACTGTGGGAACTCTATTCTCCCTGAATGAAAAGAGAGGAAAAAAACCCTGTAGCTGCATATTCATTAGACTCTGGAGAATATGAGCATAAACAAGTTTTATAGAACCAAAAGGGCTTAAAAATGAGCTAGGTTTCAAAGCACAGTTCTTCCCTGAACAAGTTATTTAGAATTACTTAGCCTCAGCTTCTGCATCTTGAAATGGGAATAAAATATGAGCTCTAAGAGCTGTGAAGATAAAACACAATATACGAAATAAGTATCACATGCATTATGCCTGTCTGAAATACTTTCAATATAACTTGCAAAATTAGTATGCTACTGAATCAGGGCCAACTAATCTAAGCATTAGTTTTTCAATCTGTACAAATGGGGATTTAATAATTCCTACCATCATACATCTGTAGAAAGGATTAAACAGGATTGTGCAACATAAAATGCCTACAATAATTGCACTTCCTTTCCCCTCAGAGTAAAAGTTGACTCCCTTCTTTCACTCACCTGTTTTCAATGAGGAGGTATACAGCTAAAGCGCAGCTACAGGAAACTTAACAGCAGAATATGCTGGACTTGGTCCTCAGGACCTTTGACTTGATGAAGAATGCCATGGAATGACCAGGAAACAATGATTCCTGTGCCTCTACAGATTCTGTAGATGAGATGTTTGCTGCATAAAGGGGCTTTTCTATGGCAGCAAGTTCTTAAAGAATGTCTTAGTCCATGTTGTGCTGCTATAACAGAGTACCTGAGACTGGGAAATTTATAGAGAACAGGGATTCCTTTCTTACTGTTCTGGAGAATGGGCAGTCCAAGATGAAGCCCCCTGCATCCAGTGGCAACCACCTTTTCTGAGACAACTTTCCCAATTTTTTAGGCACTTGTTTTTTTTCTCTCTTATCTAGGCTTACAACTGTCTAACTTTGAACATTCCTCTATTGCAATATTTACCAGGTTGGATTTAGTAAGTTGCTAATCAGCTACCATGGATTTTAAGCACTTAAGAGGTAAAGGACCCAGTTCCTTTTTGGCACAATGTCAGGGCCTGCTCTGGTGCTACAGTTACCATGGTGTTTAATATCATCTTGTTGAATGAATTGTTGGAATATTTTAAATTACAGGGTTGACCTGCATATATCACCTGCCATGTTTACCGCTTAGAAAGTAATACCATAGGAAGCTGGGCACACATTATAGGCTGCCTCTAAACATGCCTAACATTGGTCTGTAGATTAAAAAAAAATATTATCTATTTAATAATAGACATTATCTATTGTCTTTCCTTCACTCACTGATGTGTGTCCCATATACTTGTCTGGGCTAATGGGCACCAAGAACTCTAACAAAGTAGTTATATTTAGTAATTAGTATGATTCCAAAAATAAGTGGGGACTTAAATATATGTTCTGGATAAGATTTAAATATGATTC
Source organism: Sciurus vulgaris (assembly GCF_902686455.1). NCBI lineage: Eukaryota > Metazoa > Chordata > Mammalia > Rodentia > Sciuridae > Sciurus > Sciurus vulgaris. Next base: position 16,982,665 of record NC_136476.1, on the reverse strand, counting down.
TATTTATATTTTTGAACTTTTAGAAAATAATAATAGATGTTTTTTGTCCCTCAGTCATAATAAACGCTCCATAAAATATCTTTTTGTATGCCAGTCACTCAAATCAGCTACCCATTCCCAAATTTACTCCATTGTATACAAAAGTTGCAGGGAATATTCAAAGTGCAGTCACTGACAGAACACAAGGCCTGTGAATATTTGTGAATTCATACACTTTCTTTCCACTGAATGCTTCTTGATAATGCCAAAGGTCCCTGACCTTGCCTGTGCAATAGGATTAGCTTTGCCAGCAAAACAAGTGAGAGCACTTTCTTGGGAGTGATTATTTCAAGAAAGTAACTTTCTAATTTCAGGTTTCAGCCTCTAAGGTTTTAAAATGATTATATGGTGAAAATGTACTATAAATTCAACCAATGCAGTAAATGAACAAGTACATAAATTACTAAGTGTATCCAGCCTTGGATACGAGCAAGAGTTCTGCTTTAAATTGATTGAATTTTCAGGGAATTCTTAAAAAAACCCCAAAACCTTCACTTGATTCCATTCATTAAATTCTGTACAAAGCCATAGAATTCTCTTTGAAGGGGGAGAACTATTTCTACCTTCTGTAAAACATTGGCTAAGGATGGGGTTCTATATTCTACAATAGCTCAGAACGTTTTATTCTATTAACCCTTTGGAGCCATGTAAGAAAATTCAGGCTGTACTGGCAGAAATAGGAAACTTCAGCTGGAAGGTGATTTATTTATTCAGAAACCACCAATGAGGTAGCAGAGCTAAAGTTAAAAATGGTTAGAGGGGTGTGTAGCAAAGAAACACAGACTGAGCTTGGAATTAGGTTTAGGTTCTAGTCTATTCTCTAGCTTCACTTCACACCTGGGCACAAGTTAGAATCTTTGGGCAAAATTTTAAAATCTCCCTTTCATAAACATACCCACTTATAAATGAGTTTTATTTATGAGTAGAAATCAGTACTGAGAGTGATTTGCTCCTACAAGGCTGCTTGTTACTTTGGATAAGGGGTCAGATGATCTAAAAGCTACAGTTTTTAACCCTCAGGGGTCTGAGGGCTTTAGCCTCCTATGTCCACAGTTCTTTTGACTCAGTCAATAGATTTTTATTGTGACTCAATGGGATACATGTTCTTTGCTCAGGAGAGCTGTCCCTGTAGGTAAAGTGAACGTGGATTAGACTCATTTGGACACAGCTCAACTAACTGTAGGCTTTTTGGCACTGCAGAGGCAATTCAATAACATTCTCTGATACCACTCATCTGTCAAGACCTTCCAGACTCAGATCCCCACCACACAAAAGATTCATGGCTAATCACTGATTTTCAATTTCTGCAATCAGAAAAACTTTCTGAGGCAAACTCAGCCTACTACATAAATTCCTTATACTTTTGTTTGACATGAACCTGAGGAAGAATGTACCATGAGCTGGAAATAGTTTTACAGGAATTAATGAACTTGTTTTGTTGTACATTTCATTGGAACGTCACTATGTAGTAGAAGGTGCTAACATCTTTTCATAGATGTATAATTCCAAATGAAAGGAGTTTTAAAAAGTAGCTAGTTAAAATGGTGAGAGGCATATAACATATAAGCAGGTACTGAGCTTGCAATTAGATTTAGGTTCTAGTCTATTCTCTAGCTACCTTTCCTTTCACACTGGGTACAAGCTAGAATCTTTGGGCACTGTTTTTTAAATCTCCCTTCCATCAGCTTACCTATTCTTCAATGAGATTTATTTATGACTTTAAACTCTGTACTTTCAGGGTCTAGGATATACAATGCCTCATGAGAAATAGCAAAGGTGACAATGTTTTAGAATATTTGATTTCATTCTTGCTAAAACATCATTGCAAGATAGTATACACAAGAGTGTTGCAAGGTAACTCAAAATTTCCTGTGGAGAGTAAAAAAAGTTTTCTGACTGCCTTAAAAAATTTTTCTTTATTTAAAAAAAAAATTGTCATACTTATAAGTCTGTATCAAATACAATCACAAGAGTGGGATCCTAAATAGAAAAAGTTAGACTCTATGTATGTATAATTTTCCAGAATGCATTCTACTGTCGTGTATAACTAGAAAGAATAAAAATAAATGAAAAAAGTAAATAATTGTTATTGAGTTAAAAGAAATTAAACATACTGGTAAGTAGCATCTATTTCACTGACCCTTTTGTGAGGGAACCTCATCAGCAAAGCAGCTTTGAAATGTGACTGACAGGAAATGTGGATCTTGCTAAACTGAGAAATGGACTCTTCTGGGTTGACTATGAAATCCTCATCCAAGTTCCCAGGGAAGGAGAACTTGAGCAAGTACATTCATGATCCTTTGTGATTCCTGCAGGTTCTACAGAAATCAGCTGACACCGATTAAATTCTCATACTAAAAAGTGGCATTTGGCGTGACTACTTAGTAGAGGGGGAGCTTAGCTTATAAACAACACATACAATTGAATAAAATTCTGAACACTGACCCCTCTGTTGATTTCTGAGGATTTGTCCTCTGATTTGCCACTTTCCATGAGAACCCGATTTCCATTGCAGTGGCTCAGCCTATTTGGTCTAATAAACAAGTAGATGTTGGAGGCCCATTTTTAGGACTTCTTGGGGAACAGGACCTGGGGGGCTGCACCTCCATCATGATGCAGCGAGAGCTGGGAACCTGGGGCTGGAGCAGAAGGAGTAGAGCACTCAGGGATTCTTGTCTCAAGTTGCAGCTGTTGGGTGAGGCTGCTTCCAGCACTAGAGGTCTGGATAGAGTCCAAAGAACAAATTGAAGCCATGTGGTCTGTGTTCTCTCCACTTCCTCAGGTCATATCCCTTCTCACTTGGCTGAGTCCTGAGAGCCTGTCCTCTTTAAGGTAGCCAATGACTCACTGTTACCAATTTCACGGCATACTTTCTGTTTGTTATCTTCTTTGAGTCCTTTGTCATCTGCCAGTGCCACATGCGTCTTCTTTGATGCTGTCTCTACATTGGGTGAATATGATCTAATTCTGGTTTTTCCTTCTATCTCTCTGCTATTCTCAGGTTGGGTTTGTTTGTTTGGTTAGTTGTTTTTTTTTTTTTTTTGGAAATTTCTTGTCCTCTAAACATTTTTTAAATGGTAATCCTCATTTTAACCCCCTTCTCATCAGGACTTGTGACCAATTATCAGTAATATTTCCTTTTCCCTCTACCAAGTTGTCTGAATAGCTGAAATTCCACCATTAGACATTTATTTCTTTGTGTCCCACATTATAAAATGTGATCACTGTGCAAAGGATTCCTTATTAAACTAGTTATGTGTTGAAATACGTCTTCTTCTCAGAGGCACTCTCTTCTGTGAAAGGTGGGACATAACAGATGTTGGCTTTTGATTTCAAAGCAACTAGGGAAAGATGTAAAGACAGGACTGGAAGGGTATTAAGAAACACCAAGAATGAGATTTGTTTCCTTTACCGAATTGCTTTAGTTTCTTAACTCTTCCTCAGAACTTTTACCAGTTGTTATTGTCTTTATGACAACTTTTCAAGCACAGTAAGAAGTTCCACCCACTATTGCTGGTGATTACCTGACAGCCCCTGAAACTTTGCCCAGATGTCAAGAGTTCTTCCTCCCCTTTCCTCACATATGTTAATTATTATGACTTATCATCTGATTTCAACAGTAGCACAAATATTCATCAGCCTAACTGCTTCCAGCAATGTAGGACCTGCACAACAGCAATGAGATTTACCTTAACTCCCTAAGGGACAATTTCCGGCGATAAATCAACGAACCCCTAATTGGGTTATAGTGATCAGATGTACCCACAAGGGTTGATTTTGCAAGTGAAAGATTGAAAAGAGAAATATCCTAAGATAAATCCAATTAAAATTTATATGAAGCAATAGAATACAAAAATCTAAAGGAGAGACAGCTCAAACTTTTAAATTAAGTACTGAATTATGCAATAGGTTTGTTACAACCATTCCCAAACATCTTTATTCACTCATTCTCCCACCCTGGGCAAGTCCCTTTTACTCACATACTTGTCTAATGGTGAAATTAATTACTCCTGCTAATCACATAAAATGTAACTCTTGAAATGTGAAGGGGGCATGGAAAAATATATTCCTTTGGAAGTCCACTTGATGAGAAAGATTCTCCATAATTACATTAAGCTATTTTCTAGCTAAAGTTAAGAAGCTAAAGTGAGGAATTCACATTTTCATATTTAAAACAATCATGGTACTCAGTTGGGTGACTTTAACCACCCGAAGTGTTAGGATTCCTGCAGGTTTTGGCACTCCTGGATGGAGCTTTTCTGTTTTCTGAGGAATAACATTCAACCTCCGGTAAGAGTATATAACATGTATTAAATTATTTAAAGGCTAGTTACAATTTTTTGAAGTAGATGCTATTATTATCTCCAGTAGAATAATGTAGAATGATGAGGAAACTCAGGCACATGGAGGTAAAAATATTTTTGCCTCAATTCATTAAGCAACAAAGTGGCAAAACTGGGATTGGAATTTATGTTCTTCATTATCAGACTACATTACTTCTATTAAGTTTCTCTGGAAGCATGTTAGAATTTCATGGGACGATCAACACAGCATGGTTGAGAGCAATGGGCAAGGAGAAAAGAAAGTGAGTCCACCTCCATCTCTTCCTGGTGCACCAATGCAAAAATATATCTTGAGCATGTACTATGTGCCAAGTGCTTTGCTAGGTGATGGGGTGCTCATGGCCTTTAAGGGTTCAAGTATGGTGGGCAAATAGACAACAAGGAAGTAATCCCAACAACATAAATATATAATGACGTACAAAATAAAGTATGAAAAAATAATCATGAAATAAATTGAATACCAAGGCACAGACGTGTTTCCATAGGAGGTCATGGAAGGCTTCTTAGAGGAGGTGGCCTAGGTGCCAAGACTGAAGGGGAAGAATCATCAAGGAGGAAAGAAGTGGAGAGAGGAGGGAAGGAGACTGTTTTGTGTTGTGGAAGGACCTGTGCCATGGGTACCTGTGCATATTTAATAACTAGGCAAGTGCAGAGTGGTTATCTGCCTCTGTCTGCATACCACTGCAGCTGAAATACTTAAGATTCCTCCTTAAAATGATGAACATTTTATGATGTCTGTAGTTTCCATACAACACATGCAGAAATGGGATTTGAAAATCACTACATAGTGAGGGGGAAATGTGAGTGGGTATCAGTGTGGTTTCTGTCCTGGGCTGGGGGTAATCCCAGGGCCCAAAGATTTTGTTGAGATACGGGCTGATATTCAAAGGCAAGGAGTGTTATATGAAAGGTTTCAGACTGTCAACTTTCCATTTGCACTGCCGAGGACCAGGGGTGCTGGACTGTACAAGTTAACATCTGGATCCAGTTTTATTCCCCTGAATTACAGGTACCCGAGAACTTGCTGCCTTCTTTGGATAACAGATATGATTATGGTTTGGCCTGACTCCTCAATTCAGCAAGTAGTTTCCACCCCCAAATCTGATACTTGAAAAAAAAAAAACAAAAAACAAACAAACAAACAAAAAAAAAACTTGTCTTTATCTGTTCCAAAGAGAATTAGTCAGAAGCCCTGGAAAATCTTTTGGTATATTTTGCTTTCAACCTGTAGGGTTTTTTTCCCTCTAAAATTTTACTACATACCTTTTTCAGTTTCCTTTTGGATACTGTTTGATTTTTATCTCTCAGACAAATGGATCATACTGTTCAGATTAACAGGAACTAGCAGGAACAATTGGTTACTCTTGAACTGAGATGCTTTCCAGAAACGAGTTTTAAAAAGAGGTAGAGACAATCTTCCTTCTTAAAAGTCCACCCCAGGACTAAATCTCTTATACACTTTTTGACGCTAACTTTAAGACTCTCAAATTTTTATGTGTGGACACACAGAGCTGTGCAGTAAGCAATCTCATTCAAAGGAGAGATCGATGAATATATTAAGGCCAAAATGCAAGTGAGTCCAAGAATAGAGGCAAAAGGAAAAGATGAAGAGATGAAAAAAGAAGAGATGAGCATTTAAAGCAACCATACACACATCAATACATTGAACAAGTTATTTACAAAGCAACTCTGGCCAGTGGAGAATCAAGACCTTCTTTGGAAATGTCAATCAACAGTCATACTCTTTCTTCTATTTTCTTCAATAATGAAGAGTGGTCCTCCCATAGATCAGTGTATGACCTACATGTCTTTATCTCCATGAGAATGGTAGTCTAAGGTCAGAAACAAAGATATTGGAAGAGAATGAGTTGATTCCTAACTCCACTCATTGGCATTGTTCTTTGGAGCAAACTAGTAACCTCTGTAGAACATCTGTAATACAAATGGTTTTGACTGGTGGTTTTCAAATTTTGATGGAGAGTTAATGAGGAACACAGAGAACAAGCTCATTAAAGGAGACCTTGGTATGGTCCTTTATAGTCTTACCAAGTCCCACAGGTGATTCTGATACCCACCAAATTTCAAAAACAACTGCTTTGGAGAATTAAAGATGGACAAGCACCTGACCATTGATAAATGTTTTCTAACAGGGATCCTGTTATAAAATGGAAAGGGGTTCTATCTTTTGCATCCAAGCTTTGAATTCCTATATGGATGCTTTCCCTCATTACTGAATTCTGCTAAGTCACTTGATGTGTGCAACTCATGTTGTCCTCACTTATTAAATAAGGACAATAACACCCACATCTAGGGGTCATGTATTTACTGGATAAGGTGGCTCACAGGAGGTGACTGATGAATATTAGCTGAAGTAGAATGGCTTCCTACATTTGGATTTGTGTTCTGATCTGGAACCTTCTAGACAAAGTTTATGTGAATTTGACTTTATAAAAACTCTTTCAAAAATTTTCTAATAGATTACATATCCCTTGGACACAGATATCCAATGCATGCTTATCACTATATTTACACATAATAGCACAGTTTTGACACAAAATGCTTTCATTGTATAACATTGTTCCTGAGGGCCCTAATTTTTAAAGCCTCCATCCTGTTTCTCACATAAATTCAATAACCTGAGTCACCTTTTCTTAAAAGACTGAGGAAAGATTTCTTTTTTTCTTTTTGCTTCAGTGGGTTAGAAATAGTTTTTATTGACTCTGTGCAAATGCTTTTATGACAAATACCCAAGCTAATCTCAGGCATAGGTCAGAGTTGCTAACTAAGCTTCCAAGTTTAGCTCTTTTCTTACTTTATTAACAACCCCCCCCCCAAAAAAAAACCCAACTTGCCATCTTGATAAAAGATTTTATATAGACTTTGAAGTCTTCGGAGTATCTATTCCTGAATACAATTTTATAATGTTTAGTCAATATGATGATTTAATTTCTCCTAACAAGATATCTCCATCAGATTATAGAAGTAACAGAAGCCAATTCAGTTTGGCCCCTGCCCTCGCTGGTGGTCCAAGTAAGGAAGCAGTTGGAGGTGAGTAAAGGTGGATGAAGGGAATTCAGGAAGAGAAGAAGAGCTGTAGCATCTTTAAGGACCACACTGCTGGAATAATTCTACCCCCAACAAGCAAAAGGGGAGCCACTGCTTAAGTGAAAGCCAGCCTTGGAGCAAGTCGTCAGTGTCCCTGTGTTCCCTTATTTGTTCTGACTTCTGAGTGGGCTTCTGAGTGATTGGTTTAGATCAGAGCCCACATCCCTCTCTACTTCCACACCCACAATTTTCTCACTCTTTTCCTTTCTGTCCCTTTCCTTTTCTCTGGTCTCTCTTCCCTCCAATAAATGAAGTCAAGAATGAAGAGTTATTCTGTATTTTTCTTACAAATATTTTCTTACTTGACAAGTGCCCCTCTTGCCTTAATGGGCAAAGGATGGACCATAGTGTCAACAATACTAACAGTTTATGTGAACAAAGAGATATTTGGTTTAAGGATACTCAGTGGGAAAATTAGATGATAGAACTTCATATTTCTCTTCAATCTTTCCAGGACTTTTTTATTACAATGACCAGAAGGACAACATTAATACCACAAATTTGAAAATTTTAAGTGACATTTTTGCGGTTTACAAGGAAATGGCTTTGCTCATTTGATTTGGACGTTTTATCTTCTCCCATTTCATAGAGACACATTGCTCTGCTTATAGGGAAATATCCACATAGAAGCTTCAATAAAAGCAAGCAATGGCCAGAGATCAATAAAAATTTGCTCAAGTTTTATCTTAAACACAGGCATCAACAGAAATGAGTACTATTATTCTTTGGGCCACATTCAACTACTATTTGGTCTTTCAAAGTATCATGTCTAATTTAAAAGTCTCCAAGGGGGTGGAGTCTGGGCAAAAGTTTCTTTTTTGTTTTGTTTTGTTTTTTAAAAGCACTTCAGGTGAGTACCATAGCCAGTGGGAAGAAAGGAGGCCTGGGAGATTTTATGCTGACATTCTGAAGACAAAATGGACCTCCTGTCTGCGTCTACCAGTCACCTTCTATCCTGTTATCGTGTCTTATTGCTTATTTCATAATGTTAAGTACCACATGAAATTATCTTGGTATACTTATGTGATTTTTTTTTTTTGGCCAGTCTTCTTTTGGGAATGTAACTCCAGGGAACCCAGAACAGTATTTGGTACAGAGCAGCTCCAATATGTATTTGTCAAGTAGATGAGATTAAACCTATTAAACATCAGTTTTCTCTCTCACACTACCTACCTTGCTCCATTGGTGTGATGACTCATGAAGATTACATCCGTGTAAAAGAACATGGATCATGTGAAATCCATAAAGTATGTTTTTCTAGGTATTAGAAGACATTGTTCTATCCATAATATTTGCTCAAATGTTTCATGACTCAAGAGTTCCAACCTTAGATGCCTCATTTGGTTTTCAGCTGACTAGTGTTAAAATGTAAATTGCTTACCTTGGTGTAAGAATATTAATTAGATGGGTTCTTGTCACTTAGCAACCATTAGCAACTTTAAAACAGAACAAGTTGATTTTGAATTATATTTGAAATTTGGGGACATGCAGCTCCAGTTATCAGGAAGAACTGGTGGGGTGGAGGGGTGGGGGAGAAGATGCAGCAGGATTGAGGGCACTGGGTCCCAAGGGGAGTTGAGAAGGGAGAAAGCAGCATGTGAATGATAAATTTAACTGAGCCTGAGCCAGGGAGACTTACTATTAGCCTTGGTCAGGAGAGCAAAGCACTCATGCTTTTAGTCAACACAAAGGAAATACCTTGTGGACCAGAAATCTGCCTTGTATTGTTTCATTTAATCACTTAGGGCAATTTTTGATGTATTATTATCCTGATTTTATAAAATGGAAAAAGCTAGTCAGAGAGGTTAGGTTTCTAAGGAGATGACACAGTACAGTGGTGAAGGATCCTTAATCCTTAGAGAGGCAGCTGAGTTGCCTGGATCCAACATGTACCAGGGGGACACTGGGCAAGTGCCTGTGTCTCTGGATGTGTGTTCTCCTCTGGAAATCATCATCATCATAATTGAATTCTAGGGTTGTTATGATGATTAATACATTGATATTTACAAAGCACTCAAAATGCTAGTACAGAGTAGGTACTGATTATATGTATAATCACATACAAGGACATAAACAACCAGCACACACTGGACACATTCCAGTAACCAGCATCAGGTCTTAGAATATTACCAGGTTCTGAAATCTCTCCTCATTCTCTCTTCCAGTCCTGTATCCCCGCTTTCCTGTCCCCATAGTAACCAACATCCTGACTTCCAACACATAGGAGAGGCTTGCTGATTTTTATACATGTATGGAAGTGATCATACAATGTGTAGCCTTTGGTGTGCTACCTCTTCAACATTTTATTCATCAGATTGATTTATATTGCCGTGTATAGATAAAAGTCATTTATTCTCACTGCCATATGGTATTCTATTTGTCAATTTACCAAAATTTGTGTATCCATTCTATCATTGATAGGTATCTGAAAAGTTCCTAGATTGAAGATATTACAAATAGCACTGATAGAAACATGCTGCTAATACTTCTTGGTGAACACTGTGTATGTGTTTTATTTGGTACATTCTCAAAAGTGCGATTTCTGGCTTGTGATATATGAATACAATCAGCTTTAGGATATACTGTAAAGCAATGTAGTCGCTCAACACACTTGCCTCCAAAGTGTGAGAATTCTGCTTTGCCTTCCTCATGGCTGCTGTGCTGGTGGTGGGGAGTGGTCTCTCATTGTGGTTTTACTTTCATTTCCCTGATGACTAATGTAATTAATGCCAGATTAGTGGGCACTGGGATATCCAATACTACGAAGTAGCACCAAGATTTGAACTTACATTTTTCTAAGCCAAAAACCTGTACTTTCTCTATGTCCATACTCTTTGTTTTTAATAACTACCTCCTGCTAAAACTTTACAGAGAAACTTAAGTCCTAATTTAGGAAAAAAAAAAGAGGGGGGGGAGGTATTACTATTTTTATTTTGTGTTCACTTTTTTTTTTCTTTTGGAATTTAAAGGATTATCTTCTGGTAATAGAGGAGGGAGATAGAGGGTCTTCCATCAAACACATTTTTGCTTTTTTGTTACTATTCAAAGTGAAATTTAAAAAAAAAAAATTATCTCAGCTCTGCAGGCAAGCTCAGAGTTGGATGGAGGAGAGGGGAAGACGATAATGGAAGCTGACCTACTTCTGGAGGCTTCATGACACCATTTCTGGTGAATACAAGGGGCTTTCAAAAGCCAGGTGTGTGTAGGGAGAAGGTTGGGTGTGTCTGCAAGAACAGTGACAGCACAGCCTGCTTGTGGTACTTTGCAGGAAATGCATGATCACAGCTTTGGGTTTTAAGTTTTACTTTCACAATCAGCATATGTGCAGGTATACTCATCCAATCCTTTTGCAGGGAAACTAAGAAGGGAAAAGTTACTCTCTTAAAATATAAAAATCGTAAAACCCTGATGCTATTCCTGCTTTTTTTTTTTTTATATGTTCATGAGAGTGTATATAAATCAGTACATCTGATCCTTAACATGTGATTTTTATGAACACAAGCCTAAGTATTATCAAGGACGTGGCTCCTACATTTTCATTCTTACCAACATAAGCCATTCTTTGCCTTTAGATAGCTCACCAAACTGCTCTTTGTTTTCATAAAACAGTTCCAGCTAATGAATGTATTGTCTTGGTTTATGTTCAAATCACAGTTTTTCCTTTCCTGAACTTGAAAGAAACTCCTTCAATAGAAAATACTTACTATATATATATATATATATATATATATATATATATTTTTTTTTTTTTTTTTTAATAATGTCCCAAGATGTTCCTGCATTTAAATGGGGAGGTACGCATTGAGTTACCTGTGTCAATCTGACCATTGCTGAAAACAAAATAGGTTTTAATGGTTTTGACTGACTGCATTCAGTTCTAGTCTGACCTTCTCCTTTGCCTTTAACTCTAATCTTGAAAAAGAAACAGCCCTTCATTGACCAAAGAACTATGGATTTGTGGTTTTGTAGCCTGACATGCTCTCTGGCTTGGGGTATATCAATAAAGCATTGAGATTGACCTGCAGACTGGGCTCTGGGTTAAAGATTAATGCCTCTACTGAAAATTAAAGACAATGTCTTCAAAAGCAAGGCTTGGTCATTGTAAGACCATTAAACAAACATCACCCTAATTAGGAAGTTAGAAGTAGCAAACACAATTTTCACTGTCCCAGCAGTTGGCATTCAGTCACTATTCATGCTGGGAGAACTTCCCTCACTGGCAGCCTAAAAGGGAGTCCCTTGCTTCCCATGAACTCACATTATGACACTGAATCCAGACTCACTCTGACCCGAAATTTCCTGAACTTCTTACACCATCTGCCTTGTTGCTCAGACTAGTAATTGATGCAGGAAGATGCTAAACTTTTTGCTTCTAAGGTTTGATCGAATTATAACCTTACTACAGACAGGCCTGTTGTACTGCTGATTCTGGCATTTTTGTTCGACATTGTGTTTTTAGGCAGAAAAAGTCAATACCTTAAGTGGACAGCCACAGGACATCTCCTTGACTCAGCAATTATACCTAAATGTATTTGTTCATTCAATTAGCATCCGAATATCTATTATCATAAGTGGGGAATGGAAATAAGTCCTAGGAAAACTGTTCTGTAAAATAGACAGGATCTGTGAATACATGGAGATCAAGTGATGCAGGGTGTGAAGGAGGCAGCAATAAATAGGCCTACCAAATGCCTGTTTTATGGAACTTTGGTGCTTGGAAGGAAATAAATTGCATGCAATGGTGCCAGAAGACAGAGGTGGGAAAGGCAGACAGGGTGGTCAGGGAGGGTTTTTTGAGTTGACACTGAACCTCACACTTGAAGGATAAGAGTCAACCATGGTAAGTCATGGAGGAAGAATGTTCCAGGCAGAAGCAGGATTGGCTTTGGGGGTTTGTAGAACTGACAAGAGGAGCATATAGAGGAAGCCAAGTGTCTGAAGGGAAGAGCACAAACTGAATATGAGAATTTATCATGAGAACATAATGACAGCAGAGAGTCACTCATCACAGCATTGTTTATCATACTGAAGACCCCAAAGCAGCCTAAATGTCTAACGGGAAGGGACTTATTAAATAAATTAAGATTTGTGCTCATGATTTAAAAATGAAACTGAAAATGGATGACAGTGTTTGAGGTTCTGAACATTGATTCTGGAGCAAAACTCCCAAGGTTCACATCGGGGTTCAGCCATTTAGTAGCTATGTGATCTTGGACAAGTTATACAATTTCTCTGTGCATTAGTTTTCTTGTCTGTCAAATGCAGATGATAATAATCTAAGATGGGTCTGTTGTGAAACTTGCATGAGTTAATACATACAGGACTAAGGAAGTATCTTCACCATTATCGTCATCATCATCTGTATTTACTGAGAGGGATAGCTGGCCACTGTGAAATCTAAAGTGTAGGATATACAATCATGAAACAGTAAGTCTAAAGTAGTCTTTAAGAATATCTTTGCAAAAAAATAATGAATAGAGAATATTAATGGTGGTTATCTCTGGATGATGATTATAGTTTTCTTCTTCATTTTATGTACCATTTGTATTGCATGCTTAGAATTAGCCTCCATAACTTGTACAATCAGATAAATAAGAGAACTAATTCCCTCTTGTAAAAATACATTTTTATGATATGCTTCCCTCCTTTCCAAAGTATTCCAATAAAGTTATTTCAGAAAACTATGAATGAGCTCGGTATGGTCGCACACGCCTGTAATTCAAGTGACTTGGGAGGCCGAGGCAGGAGACTCACAAGTTTGAGGCCACGTCAGCCACTTAGTGGAATCTTGTCTAAAATAAAAATAAATAAAATAAAAAACACTTGGGATGTAGCTCAGTGGGTTCAATCTGTAGTACAAAAATAAATAAATAAAAAGGAAAAAGGAAAAATAAAAACTATGAATGAAGTGGTAGTGGCTTAATCTCATCTCTTTATGGCTATTAATTTACTGTGTAAAAATGCTTCTAATGTCTGAGCACTACACTGGTTCTGGGGATACAGTGGTAAATCTGACAAAATCTTTCCCTTTGAAAAGTTACTATTTACTTGAGATAAACACATAGGTAACAGATATATAAAGTCTGATGGGTGTCAAGAATAAGCCAATATATTTGAAAAGCTTTGGAGAGGAAGAGACTCATCAGGTGGTCTTGAAACACAGGTAAAGACAGATGGAATGGGGTAGCTTGAGTGGCACAGTATCCTAAAGCAGACATAGCTTTGTTTGGGGGACCAGATACACGTCCATACAGCTGAAGCTACAAAGAGAGAGGAATTAAGACTGGAGAGGTTGGCAGAGGCATGATCCTGAGAGGAACCTCCACCCCCCCGCCCCGCCCCATGCCAGGGAGTTTGATCATGACCTTCAAAGCAATGAATGGGGAGCCCATGGAGGATTTTAAGTAAGATAGTATGATGAGGAGCAGATGTGTGTTCATGTGAGTTATTAGCAAGAATGACACAGGGTTCTGGAAGAAATTCAACATTTAATTTCTAAGGGTAGAAATAACCTCTTTCACCTGAGATATGGGCATCACTGCCTGGACAAATTTGATCTGCTTTTTTTCTTTCTTTCCCTCTGTGCCTAAGCTTCAGGGCAAACTGATTCCTGTTGATGGAGACCTGGTGAAATGTGGAAGCTCCCCGAATGATTATTTGGCACTGCCATTTGGAAGAAAGCTAATGTAATTTGCTTTGGCATGACTGATAAGCTGTTCATACCTTGTTTACTAAGACTGGGGGAAAAATGATTTGAAGTCTCCCTGTGCAGTTATGATCTTTCTCTCAAACTGAAATGGCAAAGTTTATACACTATTGCAATTTCCACAAAATCTTCTAAAGCTGTCTTATTTAAACAATTTAGAAAGCCCTTTAAGTAGCAAAATGATGCTACTTTTAAGTAATGTCACAGTACAGATGCATTTAAGCTCAGAGCTGAACATGATGACTTGTAGCCTCAGAAAACCTTTTATGGAAATTTCTGTTTGCTCTTGAGAAAGAGGTGTCACAAGCTCACAGTGTTATTTTTCAAATGACTATAATACATGTTCTCTTGATGCAGCAAAAGTAGATAGACTGGCCTCCATAATATTTTCCTGGACTAGGATGATATATTAATTGTGTGTTCCTGATAGTATCCCTGAAGGAAAAATAAGGTGGTTGAAACAAATAAAATTAATACTATTTAATAATACATGTTCTTGGATAAGCAGAATTAATATTGTCAAAATGGCCATTCTACCAAAGGTGCTATACAGATTCAATGAAATTCCAATTAAAATCCCAATGACATTCCTCATACAAATAGAGAAAGCAATCATGAACTTCATCTGGAAGAATAAGAGACCTCAAATAACCAAAGCAATCCTGAGCAGAAAGAGTGAAGCAGGAGGTATCACAATACCAGACCTTAAACTACACTACAGAGCAATAGTAACAAAAATGGCATGGTATTGGCACCAAAGTAGATAGGCAGACCAATGGTACAGAATAGAAGACACAGAGACAAACCCACAAAAATAGTTACCTCATACTAGACAAAGGAGCCAAAAACATACAATGGAGAAAAGATACCTTTTTCAAAAAATGGTGCTGGGAAAACTGGAAATCCATATACAGTAAAATGAAATCAAACCTCTATTGCTCACCTGCACAAAACTCAACTCGAAATGGACAAAGGACTTAGGAATTAGACCAGAGACCTTGCATCAAATAGAAGACAAAGTAGACCTGAATCTTCATCATGTTGGCTTAGGACCAGACTTCCTAACAAGACTCCCAAAATACAAGAAATCAAAGCAAGAATCAATAAATGGGATGGAATCAACTAAAAAGCTTTTTCTCAGCAAAGGAAACTATCAACAATGTGAAGAGATAGCTTACACAATGGGAAAAAAACATCTTTTCCACACATACTTCAGATAGAGCACTAATCTTCAAAATTTATAAAGAACTTACAAAACTTTACATCAAAAATACAAAGAACCCAATCAATAAGTGGGCCAAGGAACTGGACAGACACTTTACAGACGAAGATACACAGGCAATTAATAAATATATGAAAAAGTGTTCAACATCTCTAGTAATTAGAGAAATGCAAATTAAAATGACTCTAAGATTTCATCTTACTCCAATTAGAATGGCGATTATCAAGAACACAAACAATAATAGATGTTGGTGTGGATGTGGGGAAAAAGGCATACTCATACATTGCTGGTGGAGTTGCAAATTGGTGCAGTCATTCTGGAAAACAGTGTGGAGAATCCTAAGAAAAGGTGGAGATCCACCTTTTGACCTAGTTATCCCATTCCTCTGTTAAGTCCAAAGGACTTAAAATTAGCATACTACAGTAATGCACATCAATGTTTATAGCAGCTCAATTCACAATAGCTAGATTGTGGGACCAACCTAGACGACTTTCAACAGATGAATGGATAAAGAAACTGTAGTATATATACACAATGGAATATTATTCAGCCATAAATAATAATAATATTATGGTATTTGCAAATAAATGGATGAAATTGGAGAATATCATGGTAAGTGAAAGAAACCCATCCCAAAAAAACAAAGACTGAATGTTTTCCGTGATAAGTGAATGGTGATATATAATGGGGGTGGGGGGGTAGGGGGTGAGAGAAGAATGGAGAAACTTTAGATTACATAGAGGGAAATAAGAGGCAGAAGAGGATGGTGGTATGAAAGATGGTGGAATGAGACAGACACCTATGTACAGGTATGATTACACAAATGGTATGAATACATCATGTACAACCACAGAAATGAAAATTTGTATCCCATTTGTGAATCAAAATGCAGTCTGTAAAAATAAAATAATACATGGATTGCATGGAAACCATCATGAATCTTTAGAAAATGTATCTTTTTTTTTTGTTTGTTTGTTTTTGAACAAGGTTCTCTCTGAATTGAGACACTAGAATGGAGTTTTTGAGATATGGAATGAACCAAAATAAAGAGAAGAGAAAATCAACATCATGACTTATAAATTCACTGAAATTAAGAATCCAGAAAGGTTGTTAGATCTTATTCAATTTCTCTAGTTTGTATAAAGCTCTCTTTTCTTATAGCACATCTGTCTTGCTTATTTTTTAAATTAAATTTGTTTTTCAATTATTCAAGTTTTCCTGATCTCTTGTGTAAAAACATTTTGATTCAATCAACCTAATCTGTGAGACACAATTCCTAGATTTTTCATTTTGGGATACATCCTTATAGATGCCTTAATAAATAATTACAATTCAATGGATATACAGATAGAAATGTCAAGAGATAATATGATAAATTTCTTGAAACTTTTTCAGTTCAGGTAATACTTCTAAATCTGCAAACCATGTGGTCAAAGTAATTTCTTTAAAAAAATGTAATGACAGCATCTCTATCCTAAGTAATCAAATTGAATTAGAGAGATTTGGTATAAATTCCAAAATATGTATTATGCATGTAAGAGAAGGAAGGAAAAATAAGAAATTTAAGGGACAAAGAATTTTTCTAAAATTAACATTCTATTCACCTTTATTCTACTACATTGCTAGTCTTCCTCACTTAATGCACTGTGTAAATCAGCATGTATGGTACAATTACGATTAAGAATTTGAGAAACAGGACAGAACATCATTGTTGCTTACATAACCCATAAGAAGTAAGTTCACTGATAATGTTTCTGTTACATTCTAGGATTCAAGTTCCTACAAACTTCCAGGAAATAGATTTTGCCTTGCTGATAAGAAAGCCTTAACTAATACACATTCTAACAAAGGGGCCATAACTGTGTCTTTGCATTTCAGTTTTCCAGAATTTCTGGCCAAAAGTTGAAATAAAAAGTTGAATAGAACTTCACTCTGAACTTCAAGAGCAACTGTGCCAAAAATGGCATTCTGGGACTGACCCAATGTCCACATAGCTGGCCTTGGGAAGACCAAGGTAAGGATGCTCCTTGGCATTTGTAATCTGAGAAGCATTGATTCTAAGTCCAGAAAACAAATTCAATAATGTGGATTAAAAAGTGCCATTCTCTTAATCATTGATGAGTCCAAACTTTCTGCCCTAAAATATCTTTTTTCAGCTGAGACTTCATTATTTGATGAACTGGTGGCACTAATAGAGGCACATTTTTCTTAAGCAACATTTTTTGTCTTTTTTTTTATTGTAAACAAATGGGATACATATTGTTTGCCTGTTTGTACATGGCGTAAAGGCATACCTTTTGTGTAATCATAAATTTAGATAGGGTAATGTTGTTTGATTCATTCTGTTTTTTCCCCTTCCCCTCACCCCTCCCACCCCTCTTTTCCCTCTATACAGTCCTTCCTTCCTTCATTCTTCTTTAGCAACATTTTTATTGCTCATTTTACAGCCCAAATCCATAGCCTCAGTCTTACTACTATGACTGCAATGAGGTTAAATTCTTAAATGGTGTGTTAGGACATGATTTTATATGTGGCATTAATAATACAGCTCTTACTAGAGACTTTGGTAATGACCAAAAAGTCCCTTGTTTATGAAACGCTACAGAAATTTCTAGTAATTGTTCATATTACATAAGCAGAAGATTCTTGCCATTGAGATGAACATAATAGAGAAAATGCACAATAATGTAGTTCATTTCAGGTATACTAATTTGTTTGGGGCACCTCTGATATATAAGTCTTTCAGATTTGGATGCCAAAGGGTATGGTTAATTTTTGGAAGAACTAAAAGTCTAGTCTTCTGAAAAAGAAGCAGAAATTCACTTGGAAGATTCAATAAGGAAGAGAGGGGAAGATGGGAGGCCTGGCAGGGATTGTCAGTGAGCCCAAGTGCTAGCGAAACAGATAGGTTCATGGAGCGGTAATGTGAAAGCCTGCTGGACATCTTTGGAAAGGGAGTCTGGACAGCTGAGTAGGAACCAGTTGCTAGAAGGTCAAAAAAAGCCTGGTGAATGATTTCAGACTCAAATCAGAAAATGAGGGAGAGTCACTGAAGGAGTTTTTAAGCAGGGAAGTGACAAAATTGAATTTGACTCATCAAATAAATGGTAAGGCATTTAAACCATTTGTCCTGCGACTTTGCCAAATGCTGGAAAAAATAGTTTTTCTACTAACGCAAATAACATAGCAATGGCTTTAAAAATTGGTAAGTGTATTGGCTAAAGTTGATGATGATCTACAGCAGTGGGATCCACAATTCTTATTGCTGATCAATAGAATTTCCACCACATCAGAAACAGACAAGATCTGCAACATACCCCAAATCTTCGCTTTTCTTCTCTCCTAGTGGTGAGTTTTTCCTGAGAATTTTCTTACGGGTCACCTGGTTTCACAGTGTTTTTGTTTTGCAGTCACCTAACCACTTGAGGCTGTAGATAAGGCTTTCAAGTGTTATCATTCATAATGGGGAGATTGTGTCCACAAACATTCCTTCAAAGTGAAATCTAACTCAGAATGAAAACCTGCCCTGGGGAAGATTATTGTAATATTTTTCTTTTAGTCTCAAACAAGCCAGATAAAGTAAGCACATAACAGCATTTTCAGAAAAAGGTGACACTGTGAAACATTTTTAAAAGCTTCATTATGAGCACACACATTTTTTTTGAGAATCCTGCTTATATGTTACAATGTTTAGAAATTATTTTGTAGGCTATAAAAATGGCATTATTCTGTTACAACCAGAGAAACAAGTTGCACCCCATTTGTTTACAATAAAAAAAAAAACAGACAAAAAATGGCATTATTCAATACGAGGTGAGGTTATTACAGAATCTGGTTAAGAACCCAAGAATCTGGGTCATAACATGGCCATCTCACCCCACCAGTTTCCAAAGGAAATTCAGGTACGTATAACCCCCAAACTCCAAAGGTGACTCTCAAGTGAGCTTGGAGGGGACTTGTGTAGAACTCCTGTTACTTAGACAAGACAGACTAAAAAGACCAAGAACCAAAGTAGGTTGAAGGGTCTACCCTTCAGATAGGAGCAGAAGAAAGAGTACCAACTACTTCTCTCTAGAGCACCATAAGGAAGTATATGTAGAGAAAGACTGAGTCTCTTTTGCATCTTCCTTCTAATTTCAGAAAAATGATAGGTTCTTTCCATGACTCCTCTAGCCCAGTGTCCAGTAACTTATCTTCAGTTTGTCTACCAGGTCAAATGCCTTGATCCTAACTCAACTTTGTGACAAGGCTGGATTGAGTGTGTAGAGTTTAGTAAGAAGAAATGAAGGACTTCCAAATTCCTCCTACTAGAGCTCTCCAAATCCCAACAATGTCCTCTTTCCTTATTTCTAAGACTCATTTTTACACTGTTAACCTCAGCGATTTGGGGGCACATTTCTTATATTTGATACACACCTTTTATTTTGTATTTTATTATACACACCTCTGGAATAACTCTTAAATTAATGGTACAACCCCAAATCACTGGAATTTTAGAATTAAAATAGAGTAACATGAGGGCATAGGAAGAAACTCTAGTTTTACACTTTCAATCAACTCTGATTTATCATTTGAAATCTGTGGTTTGTAACTTTAGTCTTTTCATGCAAGTGTTATTGAGGAAATGATTTTGAAGAGCAATTCTGTGCCAGCTGTCTGCTGTCAACTACAAATAACTTCTAATCCTGGGGAAGAAGCTTGGGCCCTACACTTCTTGGGATCCTTTGACAGCTAGGTTCCAACATGAATTGTGCCAACTGGAGTCACTTGCTGGAGATCTGGAAAGCAGAAGAGAAGTAGCTTCAACCTCCCTCAGCACCCAGTGAAACAGTGACAGATGTCTACATAAGATTTTGCCAGGGGCTTTCTAGGGGAGCACCATGCTTACTGGGGTATTGCAAGCAATTAGGATAATCAGCTATAGCTCTGCATGTTTCCAGAATTTCCAGAGTTCCTGAAAACTAACAGCATTTTTTCTCTTGACCTTTGTTTCTACAGCCCTTTTAACAGTTACATCAACCTAATTCCCTGTCTTTAGAGTCTTTATTGCTTGAAGGTTTTGGAGCAGTGATCACATTGCTCTTTCTTCTGTATAACACTCCTGCCTCTAGCTGACAAAATTTTCTTACCCACTAGGGGTACTCATTTTGGAGGTGTTTCTGTGTTAAAGAAGAGATTACAGGAAAACAGAGGACTGTTTTCCCACCTGATCTAGTTCCCCATCTCATCCAATTACCTTCATTTCCTTTTGCTCCTCATGTTCCCATCTTCCGATAGTCTCCTCTCTCAATTATATCAGTAAAACTTAACCTTCTCTAGTTCTTACTACTTTTTTGAACCATGTTTTTAACATACTATTTACTTGACCTTCACAGGAATTCTATAACCCTTGTGCAGTGGCATTATTGTTTCCTATGTTGTAGGTGGGAAATTTGAGACATTATATAGTTTACTCAAGGTGACACTGAGAAGCAGGAATGGTACTGGGACTAGGATTCAAAATATCTGATCAATCTTCCAAGGTGTCTGGCATAGCCTACCAGCTCACCAAGTAAGATGGTGACCCACATATTAAACTTGGCATTATAATAACACGCATGGAAACATATCATTATCTCTGACAATCTTCCAGTGGCCAATACCAAATAATCAGTAGCAAATATCTAGTGAATGACTTCTCACATCAGAGGTCCTTCCAAGATTCTAATTGGACTATTTGGCAACGTCACTTGAAGGACACCCAACTGAGAATCACAAGGACTCAAGTGCTTGCTTACTCAAAAATAAGCTTTTCTGCATAAGGATGAAGGAAATGGGCAAGGTCCATTGTAACAGACCACAAGCCATACTTATCATGTGGATAAATGTAGAGTGTAGACAGTTCTAAAGATTAAGTTTTTTTTTTTTTTAAATCAATTATATGAATACATAGTCAATTTTTTATCAGGAAAAATACAGATTTTCTATCTCATAAAGCAATAGCTTCTGTTAATTAATTCAACATTTCTACACAAAGACAGTAGATTTTAAATAGAAAAAAACGAGGTAACGTATGTAATTTGTAATAAGTCCACGAGGCAAATGGGTTATAGGCAACTCTTAAGGCAAAGATAAAGATGTTAAAAAGCAAATTACTGCTAACTGAAATAGAAATATATGGGTGTATACGTGCATACATATATATGCACACATATACATATCTTATCCAAATGCATGAAGATCCTAATGGTTTACTTCTTACACTTAAAAAATTCAATTATGACATTTTTAAAGAAAATGCTTTTTAGCCAGACTCGTGTACAACTGCAATTACAAAGTCAAATTGAAAGCAAAACCTGTGACTTGAAATTTAGACTACAAACTTTCAAATAATAAAGCTATATGTTAACCAGTGATCCATCCAGGTGTTACATACTATTGCAGTGGAAAACTTTTGGGTCAAGAGAACTGCATTCAAATTCTACATTCATGTATAACTAATTAGAACAAATTTAAAAAAAATTTAAAAATGCCAGATATACCACTCAGTAGTTGTAGGACACAATGTATTTGAGTAATACCTTGTTGATTCTTAGTTTTCACATCCATAAACTTAGTACTTTTTTTCGAACATGACACAACAAATGGAAAGGATTTGAAATTAGACAATAGAGTGCTTGGTTCACAGTTGATTAATTAACAGTCATTGTCTCAGTTCCCCTCAGGTCTCACCACAATTTGACTACTTTGCTCAAATCCATCAGATATCCCTTCCTCAAATACCTTGCCTTCCCCAAACTTCATCTGGTAACTCACTTCTCTGGAGATGGAGTCTGAGTACAGAGGGAAGAGAGTTTAACACCCTAAAAACTAAGAATGGCACATATAATAACTATACACGGAGACTTACAACTTTCAGACTAAGCACAGAAAGGAGCACAGGATGACAGAAGTTGGAGAGTCCTAGGTCACGATTCTTGTTTTGGATCTGAAATGTCACAGAGAGGCCTGTGTCTTAGAAACTTAAGTCCCCAGCTTGGTGCTACCACTGGGAGGTGGTAGATCTTTTACATGGTGAAAACTTGTGGGGGAATTTCGGTCATTGGGAGATGCCTTTGAAAGGGGAAATGGTCTCATCTCCTCTTTTCACATCACTACCCTGGGTGAACAGGCTTGCTCCATAACACCTGCCATCCCTCTTTCCAGAGACCTAAAAGCAATAGGTCTAAACAACAATGGACTAAAACCTGCAATACTGTAGTCCAAAATAAACTTTTCCTCTATTTAAGTTGGTTACACCAGGTATTTTATTATAGTAACAGAAAGCTGACAGTCACTGTGCCCTTGGGGTCTATTCCTGATGAGCATTATGGCTACTATGTGATGTCTGTGACCCCAAGGCAAGGGCCTCCCTTCTATTTTACATCCCAAGGATGGGATACAGGTTCAAAAAGCGTAGGCTGTTGTTGCTGGTGTAATTTGCTTGATTCTGTTCTGTGTGGGCAAGAATCTCTTTAAAGGCAGCAAATATGTACATGAATTCATTGGAGGTCTTCTCTCTCGATTAAAACATTCAGTAATTTTTAAGTTCAAATGCTTTATTGCATAGTAATTATTTCTTTATATGTGTGTCTCAATCTAGCATATCCCAGCTGCCCAATACACTGAGCCTTAA